>NC_080112.1:56733344-57939994 GCF_950005125.1 Chionomys nivalis | reverse complement strand
CCTGGAATACTATGCCCACATTTCCAAAAAATGGACTATGGATATTTTCTTTTGCTTAAAAAAAAAGAGGGGGAAGTGGTGTGGGACAATTCTGTATTCTGTCAATTATATTTTAAATAAATGCCAATTGGCCAGTAGCCAGGCAGGGTGTATAGGCAGGACAACCAGACAGGAAGTAGAGGCGGAACAATGAGAACAGGAGAATTCTGGGAAGGAGAATGCCGTTCCTCCACAATCCTGTCCAGACACTGAAGAAGGAAGATGTGACCTGCCCCGCTATAAAAGGTACCAAGCCATGTGGCTAATATATACTAGAATAATGGGCTGATATAAGTTATGAGTTAATGAGAAGCCCAAGCTAATGAGCCAATCAGTTTATTATTAATACAGACCTCTGTGTGATTTCTTGGGGCTAAACGGCTATGGGAAATGGTGGGAGGACAGAAAACAGGCAGAACAGAAAACTCAGACAAGCAAATGGCAAAAAAAGAAAGAAAGAAATTGGGTATCATGGTACACACCTTTAATCTCAACACTTGATAGACAGAGGGAAGCAGACCTCCGTGAGTTCAAAGACAACTTTGCTTTATTCAACTAAATTTAGACATTTATTTTGAAAAGATAAAATATGTAATTAAACATAAATTTGAAGATACCACTGAAAATTCAAATAATCTTTCTATGATATTTATTTATAGTCACAAGGTCACTTAACTATTCACCTACTAAACTGCAAAAATATCATTTGGTTAGGAATTTATTACACATTTACTAAATTATTAATAAGTGTCAAGCATTTTAAAATCAAAAATGCCGTCTAAGTATTTAACTCTACAAGTATATGAGAGAGCAATTTAAAAAGATTAAGGGAACACAAGAAATAATAAACAAATGCAATTAAATGAATAAGTCAAAGTAAAGAGCACATTATAGCTATAATATTTACATCCTTTTGCTATTTCTTTAAAAATACTCTACTGTACATCAAAGACCTGGTTTACTAATCCAAGGTAAAAATAAAATACAAAAGTTATTCTAGGTGTTTCAATTATATCCCTTCTATATTAATAAGAGTATATTTAGATTCACTACATAGGGCTTGCTCCCTCAGTATCAGTATCTAGACCTCTTGGGCTGAAAACAGGGAGATAGATATAATAAATATTGACAATATCTTCCTAGTTGATGAAATGATTATGAACTACAGTCTGTCCTTTTTTCTAAAGTTACAATTGTCATGGATTGAATGAAAATGGTCCATAAGATGTAGCATTATTAGGCGGTATGGTCAACTTGGAGTGGGTGTGGCCTTCTTCAAAGAAGTGTGTCACTGTGGAGGCAGGCTTTGTGTGTCTTAAGTTCATACCATTCCTAGTGTGAGACACAGCCACTTCTACTGCCTGATGGTCAAGATAAAGAACTCTCAGTTCCTTCTTTAGCACCATGTCTGCATGTACGCTGCCATGAAGATAAAGGACTAAACCACTGAGGCTGTAAGAGAGCCCCAACTAAATGTTTTCCTTTACAAGAGTTGCCTTGGTCATGGTGTCTCTCAAAACAATAAAACACTAATGAAGACAAAATTCATAAATACATAATTATTTTTTGCTACAGTGTAATGCATTTTTATCTTAAAATATAACTATCATGGCACAGTAAATAAAAACCCTTTATTAACATTATATTTCATGGTATCTTTAATTCTTTTATTGTATCAGTGAGTGAGACGAACAATTATTCTAAGTCAATCATTTCTTGGGTTCTTAATAACATTTTCAGTAGTTCAAAATGTATCTCAACAGAAATGTTTCAAAACCTGAGTGCTATCTCTATAATGAATGCTTTCAGTTATGCCACATTTTGAATCATTTGAAAAACACCTAAATAAGAAAATTTTCAAGTATCATACCTTATTTCTGATTTCTTCTATCCTGCATTAGAATACTAACTCTTAAATGCATGTGTTTTCTATTTGTACTCTTTATTTATGTAGATTTTTTAAATTGACAATATTATCTGTTCATATTATCAGGGCAATTTTCATTACTCTCTCTGTCTTGTGAATAAACTGTGTGCTCATCACATACAGTTTAATTATCTACTCAGCAAGGCAAAAACAAACTTAATGCAAATGCACTTAAAAATAGTTGAGAGAAAAAGCCAATGCTCTATATAGAACAGTTCACATATAGCAGAGACCACTGCTAAACATGTCCTGAGAAGTACAGTATTAAACTGAAGAAACTATCTGAGGATATGATAAGATGCTTTTTTAAAGGCCAATCACCCCAGAAGAGTTGGCTGTGGGAAATCAGAAAAAAACTCGCAGAAAAGAAAGAAAAATTATATAGAGGCACCCCTACTCCATTGTTCATGGGTGATAGTCCGGGGGCTTCAGTGTCTGATGTGATCACAGAGGAATGAATTGAAACTATTAGTATTAAACTCCAGAATCCAAATGTTCAATATCTCAACCAGTTGGGTGCTTGCCTCTCAACCTACACATAGTAATAAATGTTGTGATGTTCTAATGAAGCTTTGGAAAGGAACACACATATTTCCAGTGCAGACGCGTGTATTGTTTCTCTATTCATCCACGTTCACAGGGGACAAAAAGTTAAATTCCCTGAGATACAAAGAATTTTACCCAAAAAGTCATTATTATGGTAGATTATATTACAGTCACAGTTTTATATGTGTTTAATATCACTTGTCACACATTTAACATGTTTATTATAAAGCCAAAATAATATCTTGTATAAATAAATCTGAGTTGCATAGTTTACAAAACCTCATCCAAGGTGTTTAACCTATTAAGTGATACTGAAGATATGATTCAATCATAAGAATTTCATATGGATATAAATAAGTAGAAGCCTAGTTTTTCATATACTGGAATTAATATTAGTCTGCCTTAAGGAAATTCCAGAAAGGAAGCCAAAGAACTCTCTGAAACATTGAGATAGCCCCATTAATAAAAGGTTTATAGTCTGTATTGTCTCCTAGCTTCATGTTATGGTGAGGGTAAATTTGACTGGTGGTTTTCCTTCTCTGTATTCTTAAACTGGTAGCTCACAAAACTCTTCTTCTTAAATTTATCTCATATTTTCATGACTTTTTAAGATTTCCCCCTTTTTCAGTACATATGAATATTTTATGGCACTAGAGAATGTTCTTCACATATTATAGAGACCACTTAATCCTTTTCCTACATTCAGTCTGTCTCATCTTTCTACCAGTAATAGTCTGTAGAAGGTTAACTTTAAATATTACTTTCATTGCTCTCTTATTTGATTATCTGAAAGTTATAAGATTTTCAATTTTTATTATTATACTAACACATCATGAGAAATTCTTTGATAACAAGCATACAAAGATTTAATATTTCTAAAAATTTTTCTTTGATTTCAAGTCTGACATTTTCTTTCTGGATTTCATCATGGATTATTGTCTGATTCCATAACAACATATTTCTGTATAGAACTCTTTAATACAAAATCTTAATAAATAACAAACTTACCATAAATTTAATTAAAGCTTTACCAGCCATTTGCATACTTCATATGTGTCACTGATTTCTTCAGGTTTTCTTGTAAACATTAGGGACATTTAGAGACACATTTTCCAAAAAACCCCAGATTCAGTTTTAGGGGTAAGATCTTTCTGATTTTTCACTATACCATATAAACATAATTTTCTCCATTTTTCAACAGTATAAATATGTTGATCATGTAAATTGTAGTATCATGTTAGATGATTGTATAGTTTTTGAAGTTTAACAATATCACTATTTACTTCTCACACTGTATAAGTAAATAAAAGTGGTATATTTTCACTCTAAGCATTCAAAACACTGAATAATAATGTCACATTATTTGTAAAGCTATGTACAGATCATTTTATCTCCCAAGTAATTAGATTGCAACTGTGATTAAAATGCAATCTTAAAATGATTTTCTCTTTGAGAAACTTCACTTGGACAGGATGATAATTGGTATCATCTCTTGTAATGTGAATTCTAATAACACATGTATTATGCAGTGAGGTCATATCAACTAATGTTTAGCTCATGATCCACAAGCTATTTTAAAGAATTACTTTATAACATTTGTGAATCAAAGGATATTTACAATTTTGTGTATATTTTTAAGTCACTGCAGCATTTCTGATTTTCTTTTGAGAATTTAAAATACTCAAAACAATAAATGTAGGGTTAGAGAAACTCAGTTCTTCCTAGAAAAGGTATGCTAGTGACAGGGGTTTTCATAGTTGGTCCTCAGACAACAGCAGCAAGATTCCTTGCTAATCACTTAGAAATTTGGATTCTCAGACCCAACCTCAGACCTTCTGACTCAGAAATGCTCAGGGTGGATTGTATCAGTCTGAATTAAAAAGTCCCTCTAGGTGGTTATGATGGAACTCCAGTTTGAGAAACTCACTCGACATATTAGACCACCTAATTTGTGATTGTCAACTTGACTCTCAAATATTTTTTTTATGTGGACAAATGTTAGTAAGCAGATTTAAACTTGAATTTTTGCTGACTAGTTAATGTTTGATACACTCTATTAGATTGCATAAATTCCCTATTACTTCATTTTCCTGACCTTGATTTCTTACTTGTTTTTTCTTATAAGTACTAAAAAGAGAGTCTCAAAATTTATTTCTCTGATCTTTAAAATGCCCATAAGTCATACATTTATTAGTGTTAATTACATGAAACATACTCTGAATTGTGTCACCTACCTTTCTCCCTATTGGCTGTTAACATGATACAGCTCAGAGCAACCACATTGTGTCACAAAAGTTCTTTTAAACTCAGTCCTCACCATATGCCTAGTAATCCACCAACACAATGCTCGAATGAGGTTGCTGCAGTTTAATCAGCAAGCATGCTGACAACTTGAGTTCCAAGCAGTACATATTTTATTAGAATTTGCTTCTATCATTCTCCAATGTGCTGCTCCTGAAAGTCCCACATATTTTCATTAAATTGCCAGCCTTTGCATTATACCAATCACTGATTCCACTTTTCTTGAAATGAATTGATCAAAGTATTTATTCATTGAAATTGAGGACAGCTAATTAATAAAGTCATGCCTATTAAAATTAGAAATGCTTATTTTTAATAGCTCTTAATCAAGTATCTATAGATCAGCAATTGGCTAATGCACTCTACTAGTAAGTAGCAATACTCAGAGGCTCATGCTATACAACTTGACTCCATGTACTCTTGTTTTCTGTAACTGAATTTGGAATCTGAATATATATTTTATACCTGATTGTGTGTCTGATTTTACATAGAAACTGGTGCAGGATAATTGTATTCTGTTAATCATGTTTTAAATAAACGCTGATTGGCCAGGCATGAAGTATAGGTAGGAACACCAGACAGAAAGTAGAAATTATGCAATGAGAATAGGAGAATTCTGGAAGGAGGAAGTTGATTTCTCCCACTCCTGCCCAGACTCCGAAGAATCAAGATGTGAACTACCCTGCTGAGAAAGGTACTGAAACATGTGGCTAGCATAGATAAGAACAATGGGTTAATATAAGCTACAAGAGCTAATATGTAGCCTGAGCTAATGGGCCAATCAGCTTTATAACTTATAGAGATAACTGTGTGATTTTTTGGGGGGCTTGTCAGCTGTGGGGTACTGCGCAGGACAGAAACCCCAACAAGAAGGCCCCGTTCGTATTACAAGAAACATATATTTGTTCACAAACCTGATATTTCTTACACTTTTTTCAAAATAATGGTAACAAAAGCACAGAGACATCAAAAGAAGGTTTCAGTATGCAAGTAACACATGATTTTAAAATACAATATTTTTCCCGAAACACTGTCTCTCAAAAAGTATCATAAAATCATGTTATAGGTCAAAGATTAGCATGTTAGCTTTTGATTACAACATCAGAATAATGAATAAAATTGACATGGAGTATCAAAAATTTGTTTTGGATAATGTTATCAGAGATGGAAAATCATGTTGGAATGATTCTAGACCTGTAGTGCAACAAAAACATCAAAATGTGTGATACTGCAAGAAGCTCAGATTCTGGAAGGCTCTGGTCAGGGATCCATGAATCAGTAAAGTTTTGAATCCACGGAAATCAGCTTTGACTATTTGAGCCTATATCTGTGGTCTGACTTCTGCTTAGTTTGAGATCTTTCTAAGAGGAATCATTCATCACCAAACACAAGTATGGCTTGACAGGTCCACTCCAGTGCTGGCACTCATTACTTTCGGTTCCTTCCCAACCTCCCACAGAGCAGGTTCCAGAAGACTCGGTTTACATGCAGGAGCCTAACGTATACACACTCAGAGAAGTACCAATTCTCATCTTATGAGAAAAAAATACAGTGTCTGAGAGGCACTGTCTCAGATCCAGGGAGATGCTGTACCATTTTCACATAGCCTCTCCCACCCAGTGATGTGATATAGTCACACTGCTAATTCACTTTCTTAAGAGCCTGGATTTAATAACGGTATGTCAGTTATGTTAGGCCTTAGCCAAAGTTGGTTGACTCAACATTACAAAAGAGACCTTGGGTGATTGCCCAGGTAGTCAGTTGTCTCTGTCATTTGTTACACATTTTGGATATTCTCTCGTTTGTTAAGTAATATTAATTCCCTTCTCAGATCTTTAATGGAGTTGAAGATTATATAATTATAAAACTGCCGGGCGGTGGTGGCGCACGCCTTTAATCCCAGCACTTGGGAGGCAGAGGCAGGCGGATCTCTGTGAGTTCGAGACCAGCCTGGTCTACAAGAGCTAGTTCCAGGACAGGATCCAAAACCACAGAGAAACTCTGTCTCGAAAAACCAAAAAAAAAAAAACTTTTGTTATATGTTTCTTGCTTAATATCGTTTGTTATATTTATTATTTGTTACTATTGTATTTAGTTGTATTTGGTTTAGTTCTGTCTTATTTAGACAAAAGGGGGAGATGTAGGGAAGCCCAGCCCATTGGGTGGCGTGTTCGCCTCGGGCTAATGTTTACGTATAAATCTGGCCGGTGGGCATGAGCCCTGCAGGTCTCTCTCTTTGTTGTATTTCCTGCTCATCGCTGGATCCCTGGTGTTGTAAGCTATCCCTTCATTAAAATTTGCTGTTTCATATTAAAAAAAAAAAAAAAAAGAACCTGGATTTAGACAAGAGGCTAACTCACAAACTGAATGTGCTGAATGTGAGCAAGCTCTTGACTTCCTTTGTGACTGGAGTCTTTCTTTTGGGTTACTTCTTGCTCCCCAGAGAAATTTGTGTTAAGAGGGATTTTGATGTTTTCTTAGTGAGAAGACTAAGAGAGATCTGGAGGTGTGTTGGTCTGGGGTCAGTATGCTAAATGAAGGAAGGCTCAGTATAGTTAAAAAGCCTTGGGACTTAGACCCACAGATGACAGAAGAGAATGTACTTCTATTGGAGCATGTCTACCACTCACTTCTGTACAGAACACTGATGGTTGTTAATCATTTAAGAACCTGGCAGCCCCAACAGGACCTGGACCAGGCAGCAAGCACATAGATACATACAACTTCCTTCTGAACCTCACATTCCCTACTACTTTTCTGAGCAGCTATAACAGACACAAACATCATGCCTCTCTCTTAATCAGGAAGAATACGAAGATTATCTATCTAGACCTTAGAGGATGCTTGTCTTGAATAATTGCATACCTGCCATTGCACACCTGAAGCAGTGCTTGACTATAGAGTCACATGAGACTAGTGAGTGAGGGCCAGGACCCAATTCTAGCCTGAAAATCATTTAGAAAGAAGATATATTTTGTTTTGTTTGTTTTTTGTTCTTTGAGACAGTGTCTTGCTATGTAGCCCAGGCTGGTCTTAAACTCAGAAAGTCTCCTGCCTCAGTCTCCCAAGTGCTAGGATAACTGAAGTGTTTCATTATACCTGGTTAGAAAGAAAATATATTTCTTAATAGTAGAAATATCATTTTGTGTGTGTGTTACTAAATATGATAATATTTCTATGGAAAAAGTTTAAGTCATCAAAAAATAGTAAGACAACTCCTATGACCTAAAAAAAACAATTCTTAATCCATTAATATCTTTGTCAGTATACCAAAAGTTTAAGAATCAATTTCTCTACCTTTCATTTACCAATATTCAATAAAAACCTGGCCCCATATGTTAAAAAAAAAAAGATTACAAGAACATGTGGCAGTGGAAAATTGCTTATTACAAAGGAAGTTGTTTAGTTTTTCACTTCAAGAAAGCCAGCAAGTATAGAGCAAACCAGGGATAAGTATAAAAATATTTATAGTAAGAGTGTATTCCCAGCAACTCTCCCCAACTAGTCCTCATTTTGTTGGATTAATCACTTGAGGAAATTAAAATCCTTAAATCAAATTACTTTTCTAACTACCATGTCTGAGCATTGAAGAATGAAGAACCAAGCCTTCAACACATGAATCTTCAATAGATACAATTGTACAAATTGTAAAATTATCCAAAACTTCAGTAAATCTGTAGATAGCAAACTTGTCCTTTATGGTAGGGATATATGTTAATATGGTAAAAAAAATGCTCATGATGACTTCTGGGGTTGGCCGCATGCCAGTAATGTTTTATTTACAAATTAAGATAGTGGACCAACTTTGACATGGATGTCAAACTTAAGTAGACATGGAAGTCTACTTAACCTCATTTTAGATAATTTTTGCCAGTTGAACTTTAATGTATGCAAATGTTAAATAAAATTTCAGTCTCAATACAGATTTTTTTTCAGATTAATCCTAGATTGAAATTCAAATATCTGCTCTCAGCTGTTTGTTAACATAGCTAGTTAATAAGCCCACACTAGGAAGAAAATCAATACTTCAGAAAGGCATTAATAACACTGACTATTGTCTCAATAGCATCCTTTCAAACAACACAGCCACGTTCCAGAAAGATGAATTAGCCTAAAACTACTTTTGTTCATAAAACCTTAGTATATTGGTATACTGAAAATTATTTCACATATATTAATATATATGAAAATTATGAATAACTTCCTTTAGGAACTATTAGGTAATAGAATTACAAAAAAATTATTGAATACTTTTAAAACAAACATTTACAGATGATTTGTAAAAACTGGATAAACTGTATGTTGCAAAGATAAAATTATAGGTTATATGATAAATAGAAATCATATTATTATTAAGAGAAATCTCACATAAATGATGAAACAAAATATTTGCTGATAATAATAAATGTTTATCAATAAACAGGATGTTTGAAATTAAAAACTATTATTTGATTCAAAGTACTTGTAGTGAAGATTTAAGCATTATTTGTAAAAATAATGAAGCTTGTATCCCCACTTTAAAAAGGAACAAAACATACATATTTGTTAGGTTTAATACTCTTCAATTACATGTATATTGCACAATAGCTAACTCAAGATAACACATGCTTTTTTCCTATACTTATCATTTGTATGGTAAGAGCATTTAAAATATGACCTCCACAGCTAGCAGAGTAAAAATCTGTGGAAGCAAGATTGTTTGGTTAAATATAAATAAGCAGCCAGTGTTGGTTCAAACTTAAAGAGTCTGACCCTGAGTAGTTTATTTTAGAAACAGTATAATTTGTTGAATTTTTTCTGATGTTAATTAATTCAATCTCATGTGTACAATAAAACTTAAGGCATGCCTACATTGAAACTCTTTGTAAAGTATTTGTAATACCTTCTATAGAGATAGATTCTATAGATTGGCAAGTTATCAATGAAGATCTAAGAGAGGATCTAGTGTGGCCTTGGCCACAAAGATAGAAAACTTCATGAGGCCATTTTTATCACATCTGCTCCTAGCCTTCTGTATAGATAATGGGTTATTTATCTCATCCTTGGAAAAAAATCAACCCTGTGCATTTAAAATTCCTGGTCCCCTTAGTACTTATCTTTGAGAAAGTACCTCTCTTCCTTTTATAAAATGTTATAAAAAGCAAAAATTTGATATTCAATAAGGTATTTCCTGTAGTCACAAGATACCTTGAGATGGGGCTGGTGGCAATATATTATAGATAGCTATTAATATACTAATATTAATTAATTAATCTCTCCTAAATTTCATCAAAGTATGGAATATGTGTTCTTTAAATGAGCAGTAGCGCAAGATAAAATGGAATATGAATGTAAATATCAAGATTTTGCTTTTGTCATACTTATAATTCCTCTGGATAAAGCAAAGCATAAAAACAGGCAACAGAGAAAAAAGGATAATATAATGATAGATGACATATTTTATCATGGACAGTAATATCAAAGTGTAATTCCAATGATATGTGAGAGATACAGTAGTTTGATACATGTGAGAAGCTGAAATGAAGTTATTTCACATGTGGATAAAATATGCATGTTCAAATAGACATTACTTATGTAATATCCACTACAATATTATTGAATTATTTCATAATAGTATTGACACAAACTAACTTGGCATATTTATGAGTTTCACAAAGACAATTTCAGGTATATTATGTACTTTGATCACAGTCACCTCCCTATACCCTGCCTTTTCTCCACTCTTTCTCTTCTAACTAGGCTGCTTCATTGTTCTAGATATTATTGCTTCTAATACTAATTTTATGTCATGTAGTTATGAGTTGTATATACACAATAGGAAAAATAGTGGCATTTTTCTTTCTGATTCTCATTAACTTTAATTGTCACAATGTGACCTCTATCTATTTTCCTAAAATTTGACATAATTTCATTTTCTTCCGGTCTGAATAAATTTCATTCTCTGTGTATACTCTCATTTTCTTGATCTACTATTCTGTTGATGAACATTTAGTTACATACTGTTATCAAACTTGGGCATCACAAGCAGTCCCATCACTCATCCTAGATTACTCAAATTAATAATAAAACCCAGATTAGGAATATTTATTCAGTGTGACTACATTGGGTAGAAAGACAAAGAGATACCTTAAATCCCTCCAAGTCCTGTTTTCTGGGGTCCTAAAGAGAGATAAATTTTACATAGTGGGTCAAGGATATGCACATCTATGTGTCAAAGTGTGGTCCCACCTACTACTTGATAGATATTCGTTGGTCTTCAAGAGAGTCTGAAAAAATTTTAGAATTGTGTGAAATATATTTCCTAGAGACAAGTTCTCCCTCTGACTGAGGCTTTTAGTTCTTTCAGTTTGAAATTTTCTGAAGAAATTTCCATGTCTTTTGAGCCCAATGTTTGATTAATCTGATAGTCAAATTGAGAGACACATACATCTCTTTTGAATATCGTCATTTTTGCCATGCCAGTTATAGCTCCAAATTTTGGCAATTGTGACTAATACAAGAAACAGGAATGTGTCAGTGTCCCTGTGGCATGCTGAGTTAGATATATGATTTTAAGGCTTTCCATTGGTACTGTACAATTAATTGGTATACTTTTACCTAGAGAAAACTATCTCCCTGTCTCTCAGTCACCCTTAGTTCCTGATGGTTCTTTACATTGGGTTGAGGCCTCATGCATTTTCCTCCATCCACATTAGCATGTTCTTTGGTGATATCCAAACTCAGTTCACATTTAGCCAGTCTTATTGATGAAATTTTATGGTTGCGGCTTCTATCATTACTAGGAGACACAATCTCACAGTAAATTCCCTTATCCTCTGGCTCTTACAATCTTCTACTTTCCTTCCACAATAATTCCTGATATTCTTTTTTTTAAAAAGTAGACTTAGTTCAGTTTTGACTCTTATAATAGAAGACAGAAGACCAGGTAATTAATAATGAATACAGGTGTATTTAATCAAGAATCTATATGTTTAAATAAAAGGAACTGGCACCTGATGAAAACCTTCTAGTTAAGACATAACATGGTAGAAACTACTGCATGGGTAAGGGAACAAAAAGGTACCATTAACCAACACTGGTGCTTTGGGGATTTCCAACTCATGAATATTTAGGAGTACATTTAAACTAGGGCAATCCACAGAGGTTTTTTATTTATTTATTTACGTTCAAAGTTCTTATGCAGTTCTTAATCGTAAAAGGTAAAGGGTGGTATCAAATTTGTTAGGAGTCATTCACTTAACTTTTATTTCACTCAACTATACTAACATATTACTGAGTTCTGAAATGACCTCTATTTTGGTTGGCAATAAAATAAAATAAAAAATTATTTCAATTTGAAATATAATAGTGCTAACTTTTTCAGGTGGAGGTAAATATGAAATAAACCTTATTTGTGTTTATGTTGGATTTTGTAAGCAGTATGTACCATTAATAACAAATTCATATAAAAACCTTCACATTTATTTATTCAATTTTAGTTTTTAAGTATCCTTTGAATTCTTCAAATATGCTCATTATTACCCATCAATATATCTCTTAACCTTTCTAACACAACTCACGATTCAGTCTTAAAACTTATATGTGGATTCTTATTCAGTTTTACATGACATCCCTATTTAAAAGCAAAGTAAAATCTGAAAAAAATCACCTGGGAAAAATTGAATAACTAAAAATGATCAGGAGCACGAGTTAAGTAAAGCTCTTTTTTTTTGTTTGTTTTCTGCTCAACTTTTTAAAAAGGGAAAATAAACCACAAATATGATAACTATCTGTTTCATATTAAGTGATTCTTTTCTTCAGATGATACTTTCTAAGAGTTTAAGCTTAGGAAATGGCTCATGGAAACTATTAAAAATGTTAGAGTCACTGCATCTTTTTAAATTAGGTTTAAGCTCAGACAATATTGACCAACTCTTTATTACAAAAGATGAGTCTATCTCCACTCAAGCTCTATCTTCTACCTCTTTATCTCTGTGCCATTCTTTACAATACCAAGATTTGTGAACATGGTTTATAGCTATAGATCAGTGATTAACCTCATTGGTAAAAAGTTTAATAACTTTATTTTATCTTTTACTTCTAAGTTTTTAGTTCATTTATCTTTTTTTGAATTTTACAGATTTCAGTGATGTAAAGACATGTAAACTACCATCAGAAAACATCAGAAGAGCTCAGGGGTATTACACTTCATTTGTCATTCCATGTCAGAAAGGACAATCTAAAGAATATGATGAGTCCTTCACTGATAACACTTTTTACTTGCAGTTACCCTTATAAATATGCAGCTTTTAGTATGGTCTTAAGGACTAAAGAAAATTTAATACTTTTGTTTCAGAACACTAACCAAGGCGTTTGTCAGTTCATTCCATTTAGGTCAGGCTGTGATTTCAGAAAATATTGTTTTAATGTGCTTAATTCTTTGTTGCTAGACTCTTTACCTCAGGTGCACATACTGCTTTCATTTCTGGCTGAATTTTCAGCTCTCTATCTTTTGGTCTATCTCTGATTATTTTGTATCTGCTTTCATTGTGAGGGTTTCAGTCATAAATCCATGTCAGTAATTCAATTTTTATTTATTTTTAACTAATATCTTTAAAGTATTTATTGTTAAATATTTTTTTTCTAAATGGTGAACCCAAAGAAAAGCATATATTTATCCTCCTGGATATTGGAAGTAGACAAGATCGCCGGGCAAAAGTTGGGAGCACAGGGGTGGTGGTGGGTTGGGGGGGATGGGAGATGGGAAGAGAGAAGGGAAAAGGGGAGAATTGGGGAGATCTTGGGGGAATGGGGTGGTTGAGATGGAGGAAGCGTGGATATGGGAGCCGGGAAGACCATATCTTAGTGAAGGGAGCCATTTTAGGGTTGGCAAGAGACTTGGTTCCCAGGTGTCCAAGGGGATTTCCGAGCTAGATCCTTGGGCAACAGAGCAGAGGGTGCCTGAACTGGCCTTCTCCCACAGCCACAACTGATGAATATCTTGCATATCACCATAGAACCTTCATCTGGCGATGGATGGAGATAGAGACAGAGACTGCCTAGTAGTGAGGAGTCCTGAGGTGAGATTAAATTTAATTAGAAGACAAAGAATTTGCACATCTAAAGCTGTACCTCTCCTAACCATGTCTCCATCATGGTCGGTATTTCTTTCTTGTGCTGTAAAGAGAGCATAACAAGTTGTTAGAACCACACAAAATCTTTTCTAGAAAACAGTTCCCTCTCTGTGTGGGGACTTCTTCTTCTCTCCCAGCATATATTCCTGGAAACTTCACACACTTGTTTGGTGTCTATCATTAGTCTGACAGTTTGGGATACAGAAGTATCTATTTAGAATATCTTCATTTTGATCAGGCTGGCTACAATACTTCCTCTGAATGTGGTATTATCAACAACTATTTGTGCTTTTAAGTTTGTTTGTTTGGTGTGTGTAAATAGAGGCTTTTCTCTCCTGCCTGGTTGCACATTTGCTTTTAAAATAATCACTCAGAGGTTTAGTATTAATTATATACCATTTGACTTACTGCTCAGGCTTATCATTAACTAGCTCTTACAACTTAAATCAACCTATTTCTGTTAATCTATATTTTGATACATGGTGTCATGGCATTACCTATTCTCTAGTACAGTATATCTTGTTGCTCCCGTAGCTCACTGCCATCTGCCCCAGACACTTTCCTTCTTTTCCCTGTATCTCTACTGGATTTCCAGCCAGGCTCTACGCAGCCTTGCTATACATCAAAGTAGCTTCTTTATAAATCAATGGTAATAAAATGTATTCATGGCATACAAAGGCTTTATCCCAGAGCAGATGTGAGGTGTGAGTGTGTGTGTGTGTGTGTGTGTGTGTGTGTGTGTTTTTGGACATTGGGAGATATTATGTGATGAGTTGGGTTTCAGGTTTTAGTTCTAAAGATAGCTGTATCTTTTAAACTCTTATATTCTAGCTTGGAAAACCAACATTTAAAGATGATACACAAACTAATTAATGGAATAGCATCCATTTGCTAAGTTTTATTTACCCCTGTTGAGCAATGAGTCATCCAAGTATTCAATCACTAGAAGTAAAAATGCATATCAAAATGAGAAAGGATTGGGAAGAAAGTAATGAATACTAACAAGACTAATGCGTTTTCGTGAGTTGGTAAAATATGTGATTCACAGTTATCATCTTATTTCCTTTCACAGCTTATCACATTCAGCTTTGGCCTCAAGAGCCCATCTCAAAGATTTTGTGTTCATTCATGGAATTCTATCTGTTGGACAGGAAATCTACACACCTTGTAATATCTATTAATTTTATGTTCAATTGTTATCTCTTTAGAAAACGTTTTCTTTCCTCGAATAAAAATAGTGGAAACTTTCTACTATCCACCTATTTCCCATCCTGTCTTATGATGTATAACACATAGTAGGAGATAAAAGAATATTGTGAGATGAATAATTGTATTTTTTGCTGTTACCACTTGTCTTTTCTAAGGATATTTGTGTAATTACACATTCAAATTGCACTAACATTTACAGACCCCTTTAATAAAGTAAAATTACTAATATATTGTTAGGATTAATTAACATAACCACTCCTTATGGAGGCAGATTATGGTAACATATATGATATTTTTAGAATTAAAGTTCTAAGCTCTAAAATTGCTATTTACTGAAGATATAGGCTTAATGAACACAAGAGGATCATGAGAAAATTGTAATTATAAGCATATGCAATTTTATAAACAACAAAAGATTTGCATTTGTAGATCAGTATTCAGAGAGCCAAGAAAGTGATGATGGAGAAGACTAATCAAGCAGGTTTTATGTACCCAGTATTCCTCATTTTTCTCTCTTGAATAATTGATGATTTAAGATTCTAAATCATAGCTGAGTAGTGGTGGTGCATGCCTTTAATCCCAGAACTCAGGAGGCAGAGGCAGGCAGATTTCTATGAGTTTGAGGTCATCCTGGTCTATAAAGTGAGTGTCAGAACAGTCTCCAAAGATACACAGAGAAACTCTGTCTTGAAAAATGAGAAAAAAAGAGGATTATAAATCATGGGAACTTTGATAACATTTTTAGTGAATAAAATGGAGACTGCATATTTTTAAGAGGAGCAATGTTACCACTTATATTAAACCTAATGCATTTTCAATTATAGTTCTCCTCATAGGAGATGATTATTCCTCTGCTTATTTCACTTGTTTTTCATATTGCAGAAAAATTTCCATAGATTGTAAATATTAATTTGTTTTACTAACATAACTTTCCAAATTAAAATTAGGAGGCATTTGTTATTTCACTTTTGAAGACAATATTGCCTAAATTCTCAAAATAGAAGATGCAACCAAGATTTTTCAAATACTTATATAACTGCATATCTGCTTTGAATGTTAGGCTTTTATTTTGCCGTAAGCAAGCCCATTCTTGGAATTAATGATAGTTATGAAGCAGCTTGTTTTTGTCAGAGAAAATATTATATCTTAAAGGATCAAGAATGAGATGTAACTTACAAATGTAGTGAGAATGTTTTACAGAAGCACTTAAAACAGCATTAAATGAATAAAAGATTTTGTATTATTAGCCTGTTCTAAAGAGGTCTACAGAGGGAGTTCTAGAACAGCCAGGGCTACACAGAGAAACCCTGTTTTGAAAAACAAACAGAAGCAAATTAAAAAAAAGGCTTCTGTAGGGCCCTGGTCTGCCCTTGTTCCTGGGTGCATCTCCAGGACAGTTTCTGGTCAGCTAACTAAGCATCCTGTTTGTTCCCGTGCTCTTCCTGGTGATTAGCTGTAAGGCATTGACTCCTTTGTTGGTATGGTAATTTTCCACCTGCCTGGGCAGAGGTCCTTGTGCAGCAGTTAGGTACTTAAGGACTTCCCCAAGTCTGAATAAACTGGCTTTTGGCTGATCTCCTTTCGAATGACCCTGGTCTCTTAGTGTGTTCAATCTCCAGGCCCTTGCCTGACTCGCGTAAGGTACAGTGACGCGCAAACTGTACTGAGGGTGTAACATAGAATCGGGTGTTACAAGCGTCTGTATCTCTAACTGAATGAGAGCATAACACAGAGTGTGATTACAACTTTTGGCTAGGATTTAACAATGAAGATCATGAGTTCCATACAAATAAGAACTAACTAAAATCAAACTAACTTATAAAACTCTCAATTGAGTTATGAGTACCATGAAACACAAACTTTTAATCCCCATATAGGAGAAATAGAGACAGGATGATCTCTATAAGTTTGTTGCCAGCTTGATCTACATAGAGAGTTCCAAGGGAGCCAGGGCTATATAGAAAAACATTATGTAAAATAGAAAAATACAAATACAAAAGAAACCCTTTCAATTATTTTTACCTCTGTCAAAAATATCTATAGTATTTAATAACTGTATTGACACTGAACCTTTTTGCAATATTATCCTGAGGGTCATATAAGCTAGATTTACTTAGACTTTGCAAGATGTGCAGTTGTAATTGTTACAAAAAGTATGTTTAAAGCATTTATTGTATTCAAGGCAGAAAATTAGACTTATATGTACAAAATCAAAGACGAGTCCATACATATAGTGTTATGAACCTGCTACACATAAAAATATTTATAACAATCCTTCATGTCACTTTATGTTCTTAAAATGCATATAGTTTATTGTAAATGATGTTATATGATCCGCTTCAAACATCTGAACACTAAACACATACTGTAACAGATAGATATATAAAAGTATTTTTTTAAACAGCATCTACTCTTACAATTTCCTTCTTCAGAAGACATATTCATATTTATCAAGAATCTATTTAAAGTGTTGGATTTTCCTGCAGGATTAGAATGCTTTCCCAATATTCCTGATGCCTTAGGTTCAATCTCCAACACCAGTGGTACAGCTCAGTGATAGAGTGCTTACTTTTCATATTCAAGGCTATGTATTCAATCTCCAGCACTCAGGAAAGAAAAAACCTATCAGTTACTCTTTGCACCTTTTAGAATATTCCATTTGCAAGCTCTTTTGTAATTAATCATGAACTTATGACTTGCCTATGGCCAATAGTATAAAATCAGAAGTTATTAGGTAGAGTACAAGGAAATTACTTTTCTTGTAAGAGATATAAGACTCAGGTACTTTTATGGTCATTTAAATGAGAAAAATCCCCCATAGACTTGGACATCTGATGATTTCTTTCCCAGTACTAGTGATGTTTGGGGAAGTGCAAAAAAGTTTATCCTTGATGGAAGTAGTACCTAACTGGGAGCAGTGGTTTAGATTCAAAGAAATTATTTTCAGGCCCTTGAGGAAGACATCCATAGGTTTCAGAAGGTACAGATACATCTCAAAGGAAAAGAGGAAGTATTCGGCATCCTAAGACCTTTAGGTAAACATTTTAAGAAAGGAAAGTCTGTAACATTTCTTCTGGTTTTCATGAGTTGTTCTTGGTCAGGATGTTTTGTTATAACAATAGATAAGTAGATAAGTACCTAATACAGCATTTGAATTTTCCCTTAATTTTTTTTATCAGATTATGTACTAAGTTCTTGAAATAGTATACCCATCACTGTAAATGATAATATTAATGATATAGGTATGAATAATTTGCATTGATATGGATTTTGCTTTAGTGATTTAAATTTACGGTCAATTTTGTTATATGTATATGTATTTCTGATATTGATTAAGGTATTGTGATTGTGTAGCTCATGTAAGAATGCTAAGTATATAAGTTGTTAATGAATAGTTATCTATGATAGTCAATTTTGTAGTCATGTTAGATTTTCTAGATGCACATAGATATATTTTAGATAGACATTCTTCATATCTTTCAAAGACTATGGAATATGCTATTTAATGTTTTAATAACTTAGAACTTTTCATGACAATGAGACACTCTGCTCCTGGCAGCACCAATCTACTTCAAGAAGAAGATAGGCATCGAAGAGGCTCCTTATGGAGTTTGTTAGACATTTGGGCAAGAAACTGCTCTTGCCTGGACTGTTGCATAAACTGGACACAAAGAACCCGCAGAGAGAGGACTGCTGAACTTGCCTAAAGGTGAGATGATCTTTCGGGGTTCCTGATTTATGAAAGAGTCTGCGAGACATTCTGCAGGACACAGCAGATAGTGACTGAACTGCCTTTGAAATTTCCTGCTTCATGGAAAAGTCTCTGGATACTATGGACCTGTAGGCCGAAGAAGGATGCCCCAACGGTACAGAGAAACTTTGGGTGACTGTCCAGGCAGCGAGATGTCTCTGTCATTTCTAGAGTTTTGAGAATTGCTTACTTTTTGTTTGCTTAGGTAATATGGTATTCTTCTGGAGTCTTTGATGGAGTTGAAGAATAGATTGATAGTTATAGTTATAGTTTTCCATTGTTATGATAAAAGATAAAATAGATATAACTGTTTTGTTATATGTAATTTTGCTATGTTAAAGTTAAAGCCTTCCTTTTTTTGTTTAAAGAGAAAAAGGAGAAGTGATGTGGGAGTGTCATATCAATCTGCTGATTTCATTGGTTAAGTAATAAAGAGACTGCTTGGCCCTCATAGGTTAAAACATAGGTGGGTGGAGTAAACAGAACAGAATGCTGAGAGGAAGAGGAAGTGAGCTCAGACTCGACAGCTCTGCTCTCTGGAGCAGAGGCCATGCTACACTCTCCCTGGCAGACACGATGCAGCCAGCCGCCAGGTCAGACATGCTGAATCTTTCCCGGTAAGACTGTTGCTACACAGATTATTTGAGATTGGTTGATCAGGATATGAGAATTAGCCAGTAAGGGCTAGAGCTAAAGGGCCAAGCAGTGTTTAAAAGAATACCATTTGTGTGTCATTATTTTGGGGCATAAACTAGCCAGGCATCCATGAGCTGGGCTGTGGGAAGAGGCCCACAGCTCCCTACTACATATTAAACCTGTATATCTTGCTCTATGTTGCCCCAGAAGACCCAATCCCTCAGACTTTTCACTAGCATTAAAAGGAATCACTAGCTTCAGTCTTCTCCTCACCCCTCCATTTCTTCTGTGGATCTTACAGGCCATACCCTATCTGCCTTCCTATCGATAGCCATCTGCAACTCAGACTCCAACACCATCAGGCATTTCCTGTTAACACACCAGCTGAACAGTCCAGCAAAGAATAGCAGTCACATTCTTAAAAAAATCCAGAAATAAAACAGAAAGTAAGGAGCAAAACATCCACCAAAAAAAGACAAATCAAGAAACAAGTACCTAGATCTACGATCATCCCAAACCCAGATTCCTAGACACCAGCATAAAAACATGATCAATAACAGTCATGGCAATATACCTCAACTAGAGCGCAGATATTCTACCACAGCAGGCCAGGAATATTTTAACATAGCTGAAGCATAAGAAAAGAAGGCCTTAAAACTAACTATATGAAAATGAGACAGATCTTTAAAGATAAAATTAATAAAGCACTCAAAGAAAGTCAGGAAAACAAAAACACACAACTGGAAGAAAATAATAAATCTCTTAAATACAGCCAAGAAAAAACAAACAAACAGTTGAAGGAAATGGATAAAACTGTTCAAGACCTGAAAATGAAAATAGAAGCAATAAAGAAAACACAAATTAAGGAAGTTCTGGAAATGAAAGATATAGAAATTTGAATAGGAACTAAATAGGCAAGCTTCAACAAAATAATATAAGAGATGTAAGAAAAAAATCTCAGACACTGAAGATACAATAGCAGAAAATTATACATGAATCAAAGAAAATTATAAATCTGAAAAATTCTCAACATAGAACTTTCAGGAAATCTGGGACATGAGCAAGCCTAAAAATAGTAGGAATACTAAATCAAAGGCCCAGAAAATATTTTCAAACAAATCATAAAAGAGAATTTACCTAAACTAAAGAAGTATATGCCTATAAAGGTACAAGAAGCACATAGAACATGGAAGAGATTGTACCAGAAAAGAAAGTTCCATTACCACATAATAATTTAAACAATAAACATACAGAACAAAGAAAATAATAAAACCAGAAAGGGAAAATGTCTGAGAAACATATAAAGGAAGACCTGTTAGAATTACACATGATTTTTCAAGTGATACTCTGATATCTTTTAGATCCCATGAAATGACAGATGCAAGCCCAGACTAATATACCTAACATAGTTTTCAATCCCCATAGATGAAAAAAAAAAGAAAAAACAAAAAAAAAAAAACAAGATAGTTCATGTCAAAGTCAAATTTAAACAATTTCTACCCACAAATGCAAACTTATATAAGGGACTAGAAGAAAAACTCTAATGCAAAAAAGTTACCTACACAATTGAAAACACAGGGAAATAATAATCTCACACCAGCAAAAACAAAAAAGGACACACACACACACATACCACAACCACCACCACCAACAATAGAAGCAAAATAATAGGATGCAACAATCATTGTTAATTTATATACCTCAATATCAGTGGTTTGAGTTTCCCAATAAAAAGACAAAAGATGTGCCACGGCTTCGGTAGCCACCGGCTCTTTTTTGCTGCCTGAGCAGCGCCAGCACCTTCCTCAGGAGCTCCCAGCAGCCGGCTGGCCCCTGTTCCATGGCAACCATGTGCAACCGGAAGGCAGTGATCAAAAATGCAGACATGTCAGAAGAGATGCAGCAGGACTCGGTGGAGTATGCTACTCAGGTGTTGGAGAAGTACAACATAGAAAAGGATATTGCGGCCCATATCAAGAAGGAATTTGACAAGAAGTACAACCCCACCAGGCACTGCATTGTGGGGTGGAACTTCGGTAGTTATGTGACACATGAAACCAAACACTTCATCTACTTCTACCTGGGTCAGGTGGCCATTCTTCTGTTCAAATCTGGTTAAAAACATGGACTGTGCCAAATACCCAGTGATCCACCCAAAAACAAGGACTGCATCCTAAATTCCAAATACCAGAGACTGAACTCTTTAGCTTTTCTAAGGGAACACCTCGTTTGAATCTGTTGTGTTTTGTGTGGAGCATCATCCTCTGTACGAGTTTGTGGTTATAAAATAATTAGGAAAACAAACAAAAAAACTAAAAGAATTACTAAAAACAGATTTCAGTCATTCTGCTGCATCTAATAAATATATTTTAATATCAAAGATAAATATTATTTGATGATAAAATAATATTGAAAATTATATTCCAAAGAAATGGAACTAAGAAGCAAGATGGTATAGACATTTTAATATCAAAAAATATAATTCAAACCAAAACTAATCAAAGAAGATAGAGAAGGAAACTTCATACCCATTAAAGGAAAAATCCACCAAAATGACATTTTAATTCTCAACCTTTATGGCTCAAAGACGTGGGCACCCAAGTTTTTAAAATAAACACTATTATAACTTAAACCACATACTGACTTCCACACTGATAATGAGAGACTTCAGTACTCCACTCTCACCACTGAACAGGTCATACAGACAAAAGCTGAATAGAGAAATACCAGAGTTAACAGACTTTCCAAACCAAATGCACACAACAGATATTTAAAGAACATTTCAAACTAGAACAAAACATGTATTATCTTCTCAGAAAATCATGAACTTTCTCCCAAATTGACCACATACAAATACATAAAGGAAATCTTAATAGATGCAATAAAATTGAAATAGCTCCCCATGTTCTATCAAGTCACCATGGATTAAATCTGGATATCAACAACAACAGAAATAATGCATGTTTATAAACTCAGGGACACTGTTCAATTCTTTAGTGAATGAAAAGTAGTTCAAGACAGAAGTAAGAAAGTAAAAACTTTCTAGACTTAATTGAAAATGAGTGCAAAGCATACCAAAATTTATAGGACATAATGAAAGTCATGCAAAAGCAAAGTTCATAGCATGAAGTGCCTATATAAAATAATTGAAGAGATCTCACACTAGCAACTTAACAGCACACATGAAAGGTATATCACAAATGAAGTTAGAAAACCCAAGAAGGACATAATAATTGCGAGTGATGAAATTATTAATAGAAAGAATATAAACAATACAAAAATCAATGAGACAAAAAATTAATTCTTCAAGATAATCAAAAGTATAGACATAAGCTCATCAAAGCAAAAAATTGAGAGTGACTATCCAAAATAACAAAATCAGAAAAGAAAAATGACATAACAGGTTACAAAGAAACCCAGAAAATCATAAAAAATAAGTTTAAAAATATATACTGATGTGGTATTCTCTTCTATGTGCTGTGAATATGTTTTATTACCATTGGTTAATATAGAAACTGCTTTGGCCTATGCCAAGGCAGAATATAGCCAGGCTGGAAGAGATATAGTGAAAGTGTAGGCAGAGACAGAGAGACACCATGTAGCTGCCAAAGGAGACAGATGCCACAATCATACCAGTAGGCCACAGCCTTATGGTGACATGCAGATTAATAGAAATGGTTATTTTAAGATGTAATAGCTAGGTAGGAATACACCTATGCTACTGGCCAAACAGTGTTGTAATTAATATAATTCTTATGTGATTATTCGGGTCTGTGTGGCCCGGAAACAAATGAGCAGGCAAAATCTTAAAAAAAAAAAAAAAAAAAAAAAAAAATTAAATAACTTTTTCAAAAGGTAGCACTTACCAAACTAAACCAATTTAAATAGACCTATGACCCATAATGAAATAGAAGCAGTCATTAAAGGCATTAAAAGTCTCCCAAACAATAGCAACAAAATAAAGTCCCAGGGCCAGATGATTTTAGCACAGACATCTACCAAACTCTCAAGGAAGAGATAGAACCAATACTACTTAAATTATTCCACAAAGGGAAAACAGAAAAAAAATATTGACCAATTCATTTTTTGAGACCATAGTTACCCTAATAACCAAATAACAAAAAGACTCAACAAAGAAGGATAAATGTAGAAAGTAGTTTCTGTACAGCCTGGTCCCATAACCATTCAGTAGAAGAGAAACACAGAGAGGCTTATATTAATTATGAACTATTTGATTTAATAGCTCTGGCTTATTATTAATTAGCTCACACATCTTAAATTAACCCATAATTCTTGTCTATGTTTAGCTGCATGGCTTGGTTCCTTTTCTCATTAAGGCATTCTCATCTTGCTTGCTCTACATCTGTCTGGTGACTGTGTCTACTGGTCAATCAGCATTTTATTAAACTAGTTTGAGTGAAAAAATTTTACAGTAACTGAGAGTATTATCTCACAGAATTGTCCCTTTTTTCTTTCCAAAACAAGAACCCTAAATCTCCTTTGTTTACCTTTTTTCCTGATCATTACACATAATAACTTGTAACCAAAATGCTAAAAAAAGAGAAACATCAATAATCATTTTTTTTTGATCGGGGGAGGAATGTGAGCCTAGTTTTCTAGGCTACTTCTTGCTGATTTGGGGCATTGGTAAACTTATGAGGACTCATGGAAAGTTTAGGATTATGGTCAAATCCTGACTGGAGTATTCTGTGATCCTTGATCATTTCATTCATATACTTGAACCCACCTCGGCCTCCCAAGTACTGGGATTAAAGGAGTTTGCAACTATACCTGGCTATTCTGTTTTTAAGGACTTTATCCTTTTTTTCTCTCTCAAGCCTGTGTATATTTTTAAACACAATGTACACCATTTAGAGGGTTTTTCCTTTTGTCTTAATAAATCTTTACTGAATATATCTATCTTTCTCTAAGTATATAAATCTTTAATCTGCTAAGCAGTATGGCTAGGATTAAAGTTGTGAATTTGGTGACTGGCTCAGCCCCATTCCTTGGCTTTCTGAGAGTCTAACTTAATGGTGGAGGTAGAGGCAGAGGCCATATTTATTGCCACAACTGTTTGAAGTTACTAGGTCCATGTCACCATCAAGAAGCATGACACAGGATGCTCATAAACACTATTTAGGTGTTTGGTTGCAGGGCCTCTAAAACCATCTGTGAGTGTTTTTGCCACTAAGGCTGAGTCAGGAAGAAAGGAGAAGCACCTATGCTTATCATTAGCAGAGCCTACCCAAGAAAAGATGGTTATGAAGAATCTATGCTTGACTTTACTCTTGTCTATCTTGAATCCCCCTTTTTATGCTTTCTTGGGTCTTAAATAAAAATTCTAGCCTCACATTGGGTACCATTTGTATACAATAGTTTCTGTCTTTCCTGGTCTGGCAGCCATTCAGTCCCAGGGAAACACATAAAGTCTCATATTAATTAAAATTTTTTTGAAATATTAACTCAGGCTTATTATTAACCAGCTCTTACAACTTAAATTAACTCTTAATTATTGTGTATGTTTAGCCACATGAATTGGTACCTTTTGCAGTAAGGCATTCTCACCTTGCTTCCTGTGCAACTGGCTATTGACTGCATGTACTGGACAATCAGCATTTTATTACCCACTATGATTGACAAATCTTTAAAGTGTACATACAATAGCATCATTTTACAGCAGAGAATTGCAAACCAATTTTCATTATGAACCTAGATGTATGAAGACTCAATAAAATACTGACAAACTGATAAAAAAAACCATTTTCCATGATTGAGTGTACTTCTTGCCAGAGACGTAGGGATTGATCAGCATAAGAAAACAATCAATGTAATACACCATATAGAGAAACTGAAAAATATCATGATCATCTTATTAGATACTGAAGAAACCTTTGACAAAATCAAATACACTTACATGATAAAAGTACTAAGGAAATTAAGGATACAAGGAACATACATTCATTCATAATGAATACAAATTATAGCAATGCTACAGATAACATCAAACTACATGCAGGAAAACTCAAAGCAATTAAACTAAAATTGGAAACAGAACAAATTTGCCCACTTGCTCCATATCTATCTAATATAGTAATTGAAGTTCTTTCTAGAGCATTAAGACAACTAATGATATCTCCTGGTTTTCATTGTGAGGTCAACACATCCTTGAAATATACTGGGTAGTATATTTCTGATATTTCTGATTCAATTCAGCAGTTTTTTTTCTATTATCCAATGTCTCTCTGTTGCCATTGTTTTTCTCATTAGCATTAAGATAAGGTTAATAAAGCATTATACAAACTATTTCTGGGGGTATTTTCGATCTCTTTCTGTTTCTTCAGCATACCCTTTATAGTACAATATGACCTTTCTATAACTACCTGACCTGTAGGATTATTTGCAATGTGCTTTATAGTATAATAAGCAAAAAAGACTGTTTTATTTTCTTAGATTCATATGCCGAACAATTGTCTATCTTTATTTGTGCAGGAATGCCCATGATGGCAATAACTTCTAGTAAATATGTGATTACTGAATCAGCTTTTTTCTCTGAGTTCAAGGAAGTTGCCCATTGAAAACCTGAGTAGGTGTCTATGGTATGGTGTACATATTTTAATTTGCAAAATTCCGCAAAGTGGAACACTGCCAGATTTCTTTCCTCTGAGTACCCTTAGAGTTACTCCCTACAGGCAATGGTGTTTGGTTATAGAAAGAGCAAATAGGATATCTCTTTATAATCTCCTTAGCTTGTTGCCATCTAATACAAAAGTCTTTCTTTAAAACTTTGCTATTGACATGATGTTTTCTTTATGAAATTCAGAGGCCTATACAAACTTCCAATCAATAATTGGTCGATTTCTGCATTACAATGTGCTAGAGGACCTGGAAGACTGGTATAGGATCGGATGTGTGTTATGTATATAGGAAAAAGACTATTACTGATTATGTCTTCCATCTGGATGAATACTGAAGTCAATTCCATATCATCTGGTAAAATTCACCAGTTTCCATATGCAAGACAATTTTTTATGCATATTGGGAATCAGTAACTATATTGAGAGTTTCTTTAAAATCCATTAATACCATAAGAATAGGGTATAATTCTGCCTTCTGGACAGATTTATAAGGGCTTGCTCTGCCTTACTTAATTCTTCTGATTTGTAACTTGCCTTCCCTGATTTATTCATATCACTTTAAAATGTATGGGCCCCAATTATTGGTGCATCACATAAAATTCGCGGAATAACCCAAGTTCTCTTTATAACGTTAAGTATATTGCTTTTGGGATAATTGCTATTAATTTCTCCCAAAAAATTAGCACAAGTTCTTTTCCAGGGTTCATTGTCTTCCCATAATTTTTTTTTATTTCTTCAACAGTAAAAGGCACTATAATCTCTGCTTGGTCTATACCTAGTAATTGACAAAGTCTCAATATACCTTTTAGAATGAATTCATAGACCTTTTTCTTATAAATTTTTAGATTTTTACTTGGTTTATATGGTAAAAAATCCATTCTAAAATAATACCATCCCTCTGCATTAAAATTCCTGTAGGATAAATTCTGGAAGGCAATATGACTAGAATACAATTAAGATTTGGATTCATCTTAGCCATATGTGATTCATGTAATTTCTCCTCAACAATTGTCAATTCCTTTCCTGCTTGAACTGTTAATTCTCTGGGACTATTCAAGTCTTTATTACCATTTAATGTTTTGTTTGAATGAATTATTAGATCAGGTATTATACCAACAGCTGGTCATACACTGGAAATGTCTCTTAATAATCTTTGAAAGTCATATAGAGTCTACAACCCGTCTTTCCTAATTTGTAGCTTTTGTGTTCTAATTTTCTGTAAACCTATTCTGTAACCTAGGTAATTAAAAGAATCCCCTCTTTGAAACTTTTCAGGAACAATTTGTAATCCCCATTTAGGGAAGACTTTCTTTACTTCTTCAAATCACTCTTTCTGAAGTATCTATATTTTAATCAGACAACAAAATGACATCCAAGTAATGGTAGATTACACAGTTAGGAAATGGCTTACTTATTATTTTCAATGGCTTGTTGATGAAGTATTTGCACAAGGTGGGGCTGTAGAGCATTCCCCATTGGAGAATGGTATATTGATATCTCCTAGTAGGCTGAGAATAAGTAGGCACTGTGAAGGCAAGCTTTTCTCTATCCTTTTCTTGTAAAGATATATTGAAGAAAAAATCCTTTAAATCAATAACTATGAGAGGCCATCTCTTTGGTAACAGAGAAGGCAGAGAAATTCCAGACTGTAGAGGGCCCATAGGTTGAATAACCTTGTTGATAGCCCTTAGATCTGTCACCATTCTCCATCTTCCAGATTTTATTTATTTATTTTTTTTATTGAAAAAAAAATTCTGCCTCCTCCCAGCCTCCCATTTCCCTCCGCCTCCTCCCACTCCTCTCCCCCTCCCCTCACTCCTTTCCCCCTCCCTCTCCAGTCCAAAGAGCAGTCATGGTTCCCTGCACAGTGGAATGTCCAAGGTCCTCCCCCCTCCATCTATGTCTAGGAAGGTGAGCATCGCGACTTCCTAGGTTCCCACAAAGCCAGAACATGAAGTAGGATCAAAACCAGTGTCATTGTCCTTGGCTTCTCATCAGCCCTCATTGTCCACCATGTTCAGAGAGTCTGGTTTTATCCCAAGCTTTTTCAGTTCCAGTCCAGCTGGCCTTGGTGAGCTCCCAATAGATCAGTCCCTCTGTCTCAGTGGGTGGGTGCACCCCTCATGGTCCTGACTTCCTTGCTCATGTTCTCCCTTCTTCTGCTCCTCATTGGGACCTTGGGAGCTCATTCCGGTTCTCCAATGTGGGTCTCTGTCTCTATCTGCATCCATCACCAGATGAAGGTTCTATGGGGATAGGCAAGATATTCATCAGTATGGCTATAGGATAGGGTCATTTCAGGTTCCCTATCCTCAGGTGCCCAAGGAACTAACTGGGGACATCCCCTGGGCACCTGGGAGCCCCTCCAGGTTCAAGTCTCTTGACAACCCTAAGATGGCTCCCTTAATTAAGATAAATGTTTCCCTGCTCCCATATCCATCCTTCCTTTATCCCAACCATCCCAATTCCCCAAATTTCCCCCATCCTCTCCTTCTCACTTTTCTCTCCCCATCTCCCCTTACCCCTATCCCACCCTATCCCCAAGATCCCAATTTTTTGCTCAGTAATCTTGTCTACTTCCCATATCCAGGAGGATAACTATATGTTTTTCTTTGAGTTCACCTTCTTTTTTAGCTTCTTTAGAATCACAAATTATAGACTCAATGTCATTTATTTATGGCTAGAAACCAACTATGAGTGAGTACATCCATTGTTCATCTTTTTGGGTCTGGGACACCTCACTCAGGATAGTGTTTTCTATTTCCATCCATTTGCATGCAAAATTCGAGAAGTCATTGTTTTTTTCCACTGAGTAGTACTCTAATGTGTATATATTCCACACTTTCTTCATCCATTCTTCCATTGAAGGAAATCTAGGTTGTTTCCAGGTTCTGGGTATTACAAATAATGCTGCTATGAAAATAGTTGAACAAATGCTTTTGTAATATGATAGGGCATCTCTTGGGTATATTCCCCAGAATGGTATTGCTGGGTCCTGGGGTAGGTTGATCCCGAATTTCCTCAGAAACCACCACACTGATTTCCAAAGTGGTTGGACAGCTTGCATTCCCACCAGCAATGGATGAGGGTACCCCTTCCTCCACAACCTCTCCAGCAAAGGCTATCATTGGTGTTTTGATTTTAGCCATTCTGACAGGTATAAGATGATATCTCAAAGTTGTTTTGATTTGCATTTCTCTGATCGCTGAGAAGGTTGAGCATGACCTTAAGTGTCTTTTGGCCATTTGAGCTTCTTCTGTTGAGAATTCTCTGTTCAGTTCAGTGCCCCATTTTTTCAATTGGGTTAATTAGCATTTTAAAGTCTAGTTTCTTGAGTTCTTTATATATTTTGGACATCAGACCTTTGTTGCAGGGTTGGTGAAGATCTTCTCCCAGTCAGTAGGTTGCCTTTTTGTCTTAGTGACAGTGTCCTTTGCTTTTCAGAAGCTTCTCAGTTTCAGTAGGTCCCATTTATTCAATGTTGCCCTTAATGTCTGTGAAGATTTTATTAACAACAAATACAGGAGAATTCCAAGGGCTGGTAGATTCTTAAATATGTTGAGCATCTAGTTGCTCTTATACCAGCTGTTCTAAAGCCTGCAACTTTTCCTCAACTAGAGGCCACTGTTTAACCCATATTGGTTTCTCAGTTAACCATTTTAAAGACAGGGCCATTATTACCTCTGAAAGTTTATTAACTGTTTTGTGTTCTTGTACATACCTAAAGGCTGGTGTCCGTCCTCTGTAATATCTTGTTTAATTTTCCTCAAAAACATAAGTTTGGGGGGCTGCAGAAATGTTAATCTGGGTATTCCATTGCTACAATAGGTCATGACTCCACAAATTCACTGCAATATTGGCTATGTGTGTCCTCAATCTTTCTATTTGTCCTTCTGGCCCCATGCATTCAACCCATCTCATGCTTTGTTTTACCGGAGATAGGGTTTCAACTCCCAGGAACTAAACATCTACCTCTTGAGGAGGCCAATTTGGATGCCAAGATTCTGGAGTAATGATACTTACATCCACACCTGTGACTAGTAAGCCTTTAATAAAAATGTTATTTATACACACTCTTAACTTTGGTCTTTGATCATTTATAGAAGTTTGCCAGAATATACGTTTTCTAAATCCTACTGAAGTTTTTGACTCATCCTCTACATTTATCCCACCAATGAGACTTGTATTATTTTCAACAGCAGGCATTGGGTATTTTAATTTTCGTGGTGAGACACATTCTCCATAGTAACTGGGAATGACTGGACCATGTTTGTCATTGTATTTGGTTGCCTCCCCTGTCTTTTGTCCTTTGCCATACCTCCTAAATATACCTAAAGGCTGAGATCTCCTACTCCTGTCAATCCCAGAGAAGACATAATTTCTAGGAATCCCTTGTCTACAATCCCTTCTCAGATGTCCCATTCTACCACAATTAAAATGTTTGATATTTTGATGTTTTCTCTTACCATTGGAAATTGCTTTTCCTACCCAAGTGTCATTACCATAGTCAAGTGTCTCGACATTTATTGTATGTGAGATCCATTCATCTGATCTGCTCTTGAAAGGCCCAAGTATCCTTTTGCATTCTAGGTTGGCATTCTCATAATCCAAAGATTCAATTATTATATGTCTAGCTTCTGGATCAGTTACCACTGTTTGTACAGCCCTAGGTAGTCTTTGTAAAACATCACTAAAAGGTTTTCTCTGACCCTGTTTTACCCTAAGATATGATTCAATTCTCTTTCCTAGTTTCTGAATCCTGTCCCAAGCCTTTAAAGTTGTGTGCTTCATAGGGGCAAATTGTGTTCTTCATAAAGAGTTTGATCCTGAGAATCAGAGTAAATTCCCTTTTGTAGAATTTGATCTAGGGAAATCTCAAGTCCTTTTGCTTTTTCCCATTGATCTAAATCTAGGTTCTTCTTTTAAAAAGCACTTCCAAAGTAACTACGTTCTTTTTTCTAGAATTGCTGAGATTAACTGAGTCCAGTCTTGTGGCATTATTTTCTAACTGAAAGCCCACATTTTGACCATTTCCCTAACAAAGGATGAATGTAGTCTGTAAACTACTCCAAGGCATGTAGTGACATAATATAAGGAACCATGGCCAAAAGCCGCCACTGAACAAGAATTTTATATTCAAATGAACTGCTGGCTACATGCACAGGCCATGGCTGAGGCATGCTGAGGGAGAACTCATGTTGAGCTGGATGCACTCTGAGCCCTGCAGCATTCAGTAAGAGACAGGGGTTCTAAAACCAAACATTCAGTTACCAGATGATGATAGAAGTCATAAAATAATTTCACACCAGTTCAGAATTATGAATAACAAAAGGGTTATTTATTTAAGGGAAAACTTACAGATCACTGTCTTAGTAACAATCCTCTTCACAAACAGGAACAGAGTCTAGCAGCCGGAAGTGGGAGTCAGAAGCAAGACAGGGAGCACATACTTTATAGCTGCTTTGAAAGTATCAGAGACCATGTCCAAGTGGGCTGGTATCTTAAAAGCTATTGACTGAAGGAACAGGCTGTGCTCCCACAGGACTTGTACACATTGGCACAGGAGATTACTCCTTGAACAGAACACCAATAGGGTAGGCACTAAGACCATCAATTAATAAATGTGACTTTATGAAACTGAAAAGTTTTTGTAAGGCAATGGATATTATCAATTCAACAATGTTATAGCCTGTATATTGTGAAAATACTTTTTTATCACTTCCAAATCTTATAGAGATCAAACATCCAAAATATATATAGAACTCAATGAACTAGATTTTACAAAGCTAAATAATTCAATTTCTAAAGGGGGTACATACTAAGCAGAAAATTTCCAATAAATTTCTGAAAAAACCCTAAAAGAAATGTTCAACATCCATATTCATTGGGAGAATTCAAATAAAAATGACTTTGATATTCCATCTTATACCTCTCATAATGGCTAAGTTCAATAACATAAGGGACAGCTCATGCTGATGAGGATGTAGAGCAAGGAGAACATTTTTTCATTGCTAGTTGAACTGTAAATTTATACAGCCTCTATGGAAATCAATATGTCAGTTCCTCAAAAAAATGGGAATTAATCTACCTTAAGATCCAACTATACATCTCTTAGAAATATACCCAAAGAATGCTCTACCTTCCAACAAGGGCACAGGTTCAAATATATTAATTAAAGCTTTGTTTATAATCTACAGAAACTGGAACAAATATAGATGGTCCTCAGCTGAAGAACAAATAAAGAAAATGTGCTACATTTATGTATTGGAGTATTACTCAGCAATTAATAAAATGGCATCTTGAAATTTGCAGACAAATAAATGGAATTAGATAAAACTCATTCTCGGTGAGGTAATCCAGACCCAGAAAAAAAAATGTAACATGTATTCACTTATATGTAGTTATTAGTTGTTAAGTAAATAATAACCAAGTGTTGTAGGAGGCTGCTTGTTCATTTCCTGACCACCCAGACTCATTTCCCAGCCAGCCAAACTCCTGAAATAATCACACAGAAACTGTATTATATCCAATACTGCTTGGACAATAGCTTAGAAGTATTTCTAGTTAGTTCTTACATCTAAAATTAACTAATTTCCATTATTTTATATTTTACCATGAGGCACACAGCCTAGTGGCAAGGTTCCAAATGGCAGCTTGTGTCTTTCCCCTCTAGTGGCTACATGGTGTCTCATGACACCATCTTCTTTCTTCAAGCATTCAGTTTAGTTCTCCACCCCCTGCCAAGCTCTACTCTGAACTATCACAGGCCAAGCCAGCTTCTTTATTTATTAACCAATAAAAGCAACACATATACAGAAAGACTTCCCACACCATTTTCTTTTTCTGTTTAAATTTTAAAAAGTGTTTTAACTTTAACATAGTAAAATTACATATAACAAAAGAGGTATCAAGCAATAAGTATAGATTTAATATTTATTTCTACTTTTTTATCATACCTAAGGAAAACTATAACTATATATTCTTCAACTCCATCAAAGACTCCAGAAGGATATAATATTATCTACCTAAACAGGAAATACATTATAAGTAACTTTCAAAACTCTAGAATTGACAGAGACATCTCACTGCCTGGACAGTCATAAAAGTTCTACTGTAACTCTCCAGGCACCCATATTTAGCATACTGGCACATAGTATATGGCAGACTTTCCCATGATGCAGGAAATTTCAAAGACAATTCCACCTATTTTGGCAGTTAGTCAGTAATTTTCTTGTTTCCTGCAGAATGTCTTGTAGATTCTTTTATGAAACAGGGACTCTGAAAGACTGTCTCTCTTTCTTTAGGCAACTTCAACAGTCATTTATTTGTGAGTCCTATATATCCAGTTCATACAGCATATCATCAAGCAGTCCAGGCAAGAGCAGTCTCTTGTCTAAATGGCTAAGAAACTCCATAAGGAGCCTTTTTGGTACCCATCATCCTCTTGAAGTAAATTGGTGCTGCTAGGTGCAGATGTGTCTCACTGTCAGGAAAAGTCCTCAGTTTTTAGAACATTTTAAATGCCATATTCTGACAGTCTCTTAATGATTTGAATAATATCTATATAACTGAAATATATCTACATATCTAGAAAAAGTAATTAACATGCCGACAAGCTTGATTGTTATAGATAAATATCTGTTAACCTATATTTCTTAATTATACATTACTTTTTAAATGAGTTGCATAAACACAATACCTTAATCATGAGAGAAAATATACATGTAACAAAACAGAATTTAAATTTGTATCAATAAACCAAGATCCATACTAATGCAAATTTCCATAGCATATTCCTTTTAAATGTAAACACACATTTATAAACAATATTTGGGAATTTGGGCATAATTCTCTCTAAACTGCTTCCTCCTTTTTTTTGGGCAAAGTAGTTTTGGGGATCCACAGAGACCTTTCTGGTGGTCTTGGTCTATCAACCACATTAGTCTGGAATTAATCCATAGGTACTCATTGTCTGTGGAAGCAAAAGCAGAACCTCTTTTACAAAGCAACAAATCCCTAAACCCAAATTTGAAATCAAGAAACTTTTAATTCATATATATATACAAATTATATATATATATATATATATATATATATATATATATATATATATATATATATATATATATATAATTTGTTTAGCTTAACAGTTCCCAGAATCAAATGTCTCTCTGCAGTCAAAATATTAAAAGATCTCTGGTTGTATTCTATATTTATGTGGCTTATTTTCTTACTTGATTACTTTTTCTACAAGTTTAATATTTATTTTATTATCTTTACTCTTTTAATCTATAATTGTATTCTTTTCCTTTTTTAATTAATTTTATTGAGATATACATTTTTTTCTACTCCCATCCCATCTTCTCCCCTTCCCTTCAACCCTCTCCCATGGTCTCCATGCTCCCAAACTCTTCTAGAGATCTTGTCTTTTTCTACTTCCCATGATGTGTTCTTAAATTACATTTACTGTCTCTTTATTCTTTTTCTTCTCTCTCCCAAGCCTACGTACATTTTTTTTTTAAACATACCATGTCTAGCTGAGGGGTCTTTTTAAAAAAAATCTTAGTCTCTATTATTTTCAGACCAGAAGCGTCTTTTTTCCTTTTTAGTGTTTTTTTTCCTAAGTGCTAAGTAGGCATGACTTGGGCCAATAAAGCCCTGCCTGTAGGCTCTGCCCAGTCCAACATGGAGGAAGCATGTTTACTGCCTCTGAGACTGCACGATGGGAGCCGTTCTTACCATCTCAACTCTGGGAAGCACAGTAGAGAATATAAACCCCTTTTCTCTGAGTAAAAGCTAAATCTGCCAAGCAGCACACTTCATGGCCTAGATCTCTCTGTATGGTGGTAGAAATCGACCATGTTCTCCTGCTTGTGTATACCTAGCAGACCTGATTCTGCCTTCTGCCTCTGCAGGGCGTGCTAAGCTGTGTGCATGGTCTCAGCTAATTTTCTACCGAACCCCCCCCCCCAAAGTGGGCACATAAGCATCCGGATATGAAGTGGGTGGTCGGCATTAGCTGCAAATGTTTCAGACTACTTTGGAACACCAGTTTGTTGTAAGAGGCAACTCGTTCATTTCCTAACCACTCTGACAAGTTTCCCAGCTGCCCAAGATCTTGAAATAATCACACAGAAACTATATTATTTGCAATACTATCTGGCCAATAGCTTCGATGTATTGCTAGCTATCTCTTACATCTAGAATTAACCGATTTCCACTATTTTATATTTTACTATGAGGCTTGTGGCCTATGGGCAAGGTTCCAGCTGGCAACTTGCATCTTTCTCCTGTAGCAGCTACCTGGTGTCTCGTGACTCTACCTTCTTTCTCTCAGATTTCAGTTTAGACCCTCCTCTACCACCTAACTCTACTCTGTCCTATCACAGGTCAAGCCAGCTTTTTTGTTCATTAACTAACAAAAGCAACACATATACAGAATAACATCCCATACCAATCAAGCTCCTAAAGATCAAGAGACCTTAAGAGGTTAGGTAAGGAGCTCAACTCTAGATGGAATGCAAAGGTATCTCTGAGAAGGAAAAATAAAATATATTTTATAGGTGGGCTGGTGGCAGATGGGAACAGGAGTAGAATTTATCAGGTGGTAAGGGAGACAAGTTTGAGGGAGAATGCTGAGAGCAATAGCTATAATGAAGGGGGCATTTTGGGGAGTGGTGTGGAAACTTAGTACAGTGAAAACTTGCTAGTATCTGTGATGGTGGTCCTAGGGAGGACTCCTAGTAATGGGGGATACAGAGTCTGAACTGGCTGTCTTTTAGAGCCAGACAAGCCTTTCAGTGGCATGATTGGGTTACATTCAAGTGAGTTCCTGGCCGGGGGGATCCCATGGAAATCCCCTCAAACAACTCAGGATGATTCTAACACATAGAGTTGTTCTCTACAAATTTGATAGCAGAGCCACATTGCTAAAGACAAACCTCCACACAGCTCATTGAATGTACAAAGTCAATCTGGTGAAAGTATGGAGCCTTCAACCCTACTTTCTAGTCTTTTTAGTATAATAAAGTATTCTGCAGATGACCAAAAGAGCAATGTGGTCACAAACCTAGTCACAAAACTTTTGACCTACAATCTATTCTGCCTGCAAGATATGCTGGGACAATGATTGCCAACCAATATCTGATATAACATGAGGCCTACTCCATGAGAGGAATCCTATGCCTGACACTGCCTGGATGGCTGAAAATCAGAGACTGGATATCCCAGATGCCTAGGGTTGACTAAAAAGTATTGGTCTAAAAATTTAACTGAAATGATTCCTAAATATATTCTGCTATATCCATAGATAAGTGCCTTCTCCGTTGTCACTAGAGTTCTTTCCTCAGGAAGAAGATGGGGAAGGATGCAGAGACACATAGCTAGACATTATGTAGAGAAGCAGTCGAAATCAGAACTATTGAGTCCCTCCACTAAGAGGTTGGGAATCCCCATAGAAGAGGAGGAAAAAAGATTGTAGGAGTCAGATTGGATGGGGGATACCAAGATAACAGTCCATCAAATCAACTAAGCATTTGTAGGGTGCTCTTTCTTGTCTAGGTTCTCTGTGATTCTGGACTCCAAGCTGGATTTTCTTTATAATATGTCTAAAAGCTTCTTATGAGTAAGTACATATTATATTTGTCTTTCTGGATTTGTGTTACTTCACTCAATATATTTTCTTTTGCTATATCTATCAATTTGCCTGCAAATTTCAAAATATCATTATTTTTACTCCTGAGTAATAATCCATTGTATAAATATACCACACTTTCATTATCCGTTCTCTGACTGAGGGGCATCCAGGTTATTTCCAAGTTTGGGCTATTATGAAAAATGCTGCTCTGAACATATTTGAGTACATGTCCTTGTGGTATGATTGAGCATTCTTTGTGTATAATGACAAAAGCAGTATTCCTTGGTATTGAGGTAGATTGTTTCCGAATTTTCTGAGAAATAACCATACTGATTTTCAAAGCATTTGTAAAAGTTTGCACAGCACTGGAGGAGTGTTTCCATTACTTCATATCCTCTCCAGCATAAGCTCCCATCAGTGTTTTTGATCTTGTCCATTTTGATGGAATCTCAGAGTTGTTTTGACCCTAAGGGGGACATACATAGATCTACAAAGGAAGTAGAAAAAGACAAGATCTTCTGAGTAAATTGGGAGCATGAGGTTCTGGAAAGGGTAGAAGAGGAGTGGGGAGGTAGGGATGAAAGCAGAGAAAATTGTATACTCAAAATAAAAACCTATAAAAAATTAAAACAACTGTCATTCAAAGAAACAATAACTATTAAAAGATGTAAAAAGTCAACAAAGCAGGGCAGATATGGGTTTATGCTGGAGCAATAAGCACCAGGCCTGCCTGGTTATGCAGCATGTCCTATGCCTATATGCTGTGGCCACTATCTTGTTGTTTCTGTGGGACTCCTAATAGTGAGAGCGTGTGTATCTCTGACTCTTTTGCAAGCTTGTGGGACTCTTTTCCTCCTGTGGGGATGCTTTGCCCAGTCTCGGTGTGGGGTATTTCTTCCTGTCTCATTGTATCTTCTTTTCTTGTATATGGTTGCTTTCTTTTGGAGTTCTGCATTTTTTTCTGAAGGGAAATGGAGAGGGAGTGGATTGAGGGAAGAGGGGAGGTTGTGGGGGAAGCTGGGAGGAATGAAAGGAGAGGAAACTAGTCTGGATATATTACATTATAAAACAATCTATTTTTAATTTTTTTAAAAAAATAACTTTTAAATAATAAATAATATTTATAAACAAACAAAACAAAACCCCGTATATCTGGTTATGAGGCCATGGGGCTTAGGAATAGATCATGGTCAAATATGATCAATGTATTTTCCAATATGTTTTCTATTCTAAGAAGATGTATAGTAAACAAGAGAGATGATAACTTAGAAAACACATTTAAGTGCCTTTGAGTGGGATGAAATCTTGGATTAGTTTATGTCTTTTTCAAAAACTTTTAGTTGTGTAATATATGCTATGATACATTATGACAGGAATTTCAGGTACATGTATAACTAAAACTCAGGGAAAAAAAGATATATGGAATATAACTGGTTATACATTTTCTGAAGGATTTCCAATGGAGAACTGTGCTTAACTTCATTGGATCTAGAAACCTTACCAAAAGCAAAAGCAATAGCCTCAAGCTTGCAATCTTTTCAGCAGAATGGAAGGATAAATCCTGGCTTTCAAAGGTGCAAATGCAGCCAACACTTCAGATGCCAAGACTTTAGAATTTGAGAATATCAAAGAACTCAACATCTGCACTCAATTTCCATTTAGAAATAAATGGAGTTAGAGGCCAAAAATCAAGAAAAAAAAGTGACAGCTAAGAGGCTAAAGTGCCAAATAGATATTTACATTGGCTCAAAGTGCTAAGGAGACAAACAATGGAGTCCAAGACTTGCCAATATGGAAACTTGAATGCCTGTGTTCTAGGCCTAAGGCCTAGAAATATGCACCAAAATTTCTAAAGTTTAAGATGTATCCTTGAATGTCATTCTATGATGAGATTAAAGTCATCTTCTTCATCTCAGATTATATGTTAGAAAAAATTAATTTGCTGGGCGATGGTGGCACACGCCTTTAATCCCAGCACTCGGGAGGCAGAGGCAGGCGGATCTCTGTGAGTTCGAGACCAGCCTGGTCTACAGAGCTAGTTCCAGGACAGGCTCCAAAGCCACAGAGAAATCCTGTCTCGAAAAACCAAAAAAGAAAAAAAAATTAATTCTCCTGGTATCTGGAATTTCACTCAAAATTATACCACATGTCAATAAATGATGCCAAAAGGATTAACACTAAGTGAAAATATACACACAACTAAGTAAATACAATTAGCATATTATAGACAATCTCATTAGAAAATTAGATCTCATAAGTACAAATACATACATGATCAAGTAGCAATTAGAGAACCAAAACAAACCCTAAATCCTAAGAGAAATTAAGAATTTGTTTTTTGCTTTATAGTACATTATAAATAATCCCTCAGAGAACATATGAAAATAAAAGACAAATCAAATCATATTTCTTGAAGATTAATGACACTGTATTAATATGGAAAAACAAAACTACAAGTCATAGTAGTGATGATAAAATTTTAACATTCATGCAGTTGTAGTAGAAAACAGCATGGAGAACAATGATATTAGATGAAATGCTGAAAAAAGATAGCGAACACAAAGGCTGAATGAAACATGAAACCGTCAGTCTGGCTGTTACCCCTTGAAGTTTAAGTGGAAGGAGAAGCCAGAAACTAACAGAATGGTAAGGTTAAAGTGCTTGGGAAATGGTTGTTCTTGTAACATTGTAGTAGATACTTATGTTACTGCAATAAAATATACCTGACAAAAGCAACTTAAGAAAGGAATAGCTTATATTATCTCACAAAGTGGAAACTACAGTGCATTTTGATTGCAGGAGTAGTGGTTTCTGGAGTGATACTCTATCTGGATTCAAGAAGCAAAGGCTAATGAAAGTTGCTGATGGACCAGGTTTCTCCTTTTAATGCTTGTAGTCTAGAACTCCCAGTCCATGCAATGGTCTTATTGTCAGATAAGCAGGTCTTCCAACCTCAATTAGCCTAATTTGCATAACCACTCACATGCTCAGAGCCTTTTCTTCTACGTGTTTCTAGATACTGTATTAGTTAAAACACTGCTTGGCCCATTAGATCTAACTTCTTATTGGCTCACTCTGACATTAATTTAATCCATTTCTAGTCATCTATGCATCACCACAAGGTAGTGGCCTATGTGCAATTTTTCAGCATGTCTATCTCTGGTGGCTCCATGGTGTCTCTATGACTCCACCCTTCTTTGTTGGGGAAAGGGCCACTTGTCCGTCCCAGCTTCCCAGAACCAAAATAACCACACAGAAACTATGTTAATTAAAACACTGCTTGGCCCATTAGTTCTACCTTCTTGTTAGCTAACTCTTACATTAATTTAACCCATCTCTATTATTCTATATATCACCATGAGGTCATGGCCTACCATCAAAGTTTCATCATGTCTATCTCCAATGACAGCTCCATGGCATCTCTCCAACTCTGCCTTCCTCCTCCCATGCTAGAGGCCAAGATGGTTCTTTATTCATTAACCAATAAAAGCAACACATAGACAGTAGAACCTCCCATACCACTTCTTTCTCCCAGCATTAAGCTTAGCTTTCCCTGCCTAAGTTCTGCCTTGCTATAGGTCCAAAGCAGTTTCATTATTCATTACTGGTAATCACAGCACACCAAATAGACTCCTACATCAGTATATCCCCTTTGGATATCAGTATGGTGATTTCTCAGAAAATTAGGAAAAAACCTTCCTAAAGACCCAGTAATACCACTTTTGGGTATATACCCAAAGGAGGCTTAATCGTACTACAAGGACATGTGCTCAACTGTGTTCATAGCAGCATTGTTTGTCATAGCCTGAGCCTAGAAACAACCTAAATGCCTCTTGACCAAAGAATGGATAAGGAAAATGTGATACATTTACACAATGGAGTACTACAAAGCAGAAAAAAGTAATGGCATATTGAGATTTGCAAGCAAATGGATGAATCTAGAAAACATATTACTGAATGAGGTAACTCAGATTGAGAAAGTCAGACATCATATGTACTCACTCATATGTGGCATTTAGACATAAAACAAACAAAAGCAGCCTACAATTCACAATCCCAGAGAACCTAGACACTAAGAGTCATGAGGACCCTAAAAGAGATATGCATGGATCTAATCTACATGGGAAGTAGAAAAAGACAAGATCTCCTGAGTAAACTGGGAGCATGGAGATCATGGGAAAGGGTAGAAGGAGAGGGGAGAGAGAGAGAGGGGGCAGAGAAAAATGTATAGCTCAATGAAATAAATTTTAAAGAGATGAATGTTCAATAGAAATGAATTAAGAATTAATGTGCTAAATGAAAGTATTTCCAAAGAAGGACAGAAGTTAATCCCAAATTCAGGAAATTGAGTCCTCAAGCACATTTAAAATATTGTCAGCAATTATAAAATCAAATCATAAATAGTTTTAAATGAGACCTCACTAACTCTGGCCAGACAGAAAAGGAATCAGCATAGGAATAAACTAGGCCCTCAGAATGTGGGTGACAGTTGTATGGCAGGAGCATACTGTGGGGCCAATGGCAGTGGGATCACAATTTATCCCTACTGCTTGTCCTGGCTTTTTGAAACTCATTCTCTTTGGAGGGATACTTTGCTCACCCTATATATAGTATAGAGGAATATCTTCCTTCCTCAAAGCAATGTGCCTTACCCTTTCTGAGGAGTGAGTGGGGGGTGAAAGATGGTGAAGGGAATGGGAGGAGAAGAAGGAGTGGGAAATGGGATTTGTATGTAAAATGAGAAAAACATAGTTTTTAATAAAAGAAAAAAAAGAAGTATATTAACTCAAAAAATGGCTTCAAATTATTGTTATCTTCAAGAATGTGTGCAGTAGAATCATTTAGATTGGCTTAACTCATTTAAACAGAATGGCCTTCTTAGAAAAAATCCTATATATATATATATATATATATATATATATGTATATATATATATATATATATGAAATGTTCATTATTAATTGATAGCACTAATGAGAAGTAGAGTATAAGTGACTGCTTTGGTAATTTAATAAACCTTGTCATTTTTCTGTGTCATTAAATCCATCTGAAATTCATTGTTTAGATTTAATTGTATGTCTTTCCTCAATAAAATCTCCTACATAAACTTAAATGAACAAGCATTTTTCAAATAAATCATGGAGCTTATATTTTTATTTAGTGTGTCTATTAAGTCAAACTCATTAACAAATGTTTGTAAATAAGTATGTGACACATTCTGTGGTAGCTGTCAGGGTTCACAAAGAAAACTTAGTTTTAGATGCTGCCAACAAGGATCTATAATATATTGAATGTTTAATTCCAGCTCACAACACACTAGGATGAGTATCAAAGGTTTCAAAGCACAAATGGAAATCATGTTCCTAAATATTTTGAATATATTATGTTATGATTTTTCTAAGTTAATAGCAGGCTTTTGATATTTGTTTTGGTTTATAGTTATTAAGTTTAGAATCTGAATTGCACAGGAATACTTGATTCTTATTCTTCCCTACCAAATCTATTTTGGCAGATGTCATTTGGAGAGAAAAGACTTGAATAAAAAAAAAAAACAGACAAACAAAAAACTCAATTGTTGTCATGTTCTCAGAATTTTTTTAAACTCTTTAATTATGTATCTTAAAGTTGGTAGGAAGAAATAATTTACTTTATTTGAATTCCTTTCACATAAGGACAATGTGAGAAAATACAACTTTTGCATTCTTTAATTATGAGAAAATAATGCTAAAGAGGACCACATGGCTAATTCATTCTTTTGAACTGTAAAGAATTGCCCATGTTTCCACACTATCTTTTTCATAACCTTCAAGGTCATATTCATGCAGAGAGATGGTAAAGTTTCTGAATATTAAAATATACTTTCCTATAATACTGAACACTTTAACAAAGTAATCCTGGATACGTTTCAAGTCAGTAACTCTAATGACATTCTTCAATTTCTCATATTATTGAGCCCTCAGAACAAAAGTGCCACTATCAATAGGGTGCAGATTTTCTCACTAACTCATTTTGATTTCCATTGAAACCTTTTCTTCATACTTACATGGACTCTCTGAAAAGTCTTCAAGCCTTTTAAATGCTGGATTTGGAGACTAAAGCCAGAAGCTATTTATTTTGGAAATGAATTATCCTAATCTACTGCAGTCATTTCCACATTACAAAAATGTAAGGAAGAAGTGAAAAATGACAAGGGGAAGGCCAAATGAGCACTAACAAAAATTAAGTCTGGTTTGAAGCAGATAATTTTAGTTCCTCAAAAGAGGTAGAATTCCAGAGCATTGGAAACTACTTACCTGGTGTGTGGTTATTAAAACATCATTAACTTACCTGGTTAAATTGGCTTAGGAATTTATAACATCAAAGTCTTCACAATTCAATGCCTTAGAGAGAATATTCACTTCTAATCAATTGATAAAATATATTTTTGAATTACTCGGTCTCTGAAAATATACTCAGTCATGTTTCAGATTAATGGTTTTCAAATTTTAGATTCTGTTGTTGCCCCCTGGTGCACTTGTTAGAACACTCTGGCAGAGCTTTCACTCCATAAATTCTGATTTCATATTCTGGGTGAGATATGACACTTAATATTCTAACCAATTGCCAGGTCCATTAGTCTGTTTGTACTACCAGAATAAAATATCATGGCCTGGGTGACAAACATTATATACTTAATTCTCGCAAGTCAGAGGCTAAGAACCATGGTCGAGTTTCCAACAAGTTAAATTTTATTCAAAACCCTTTTCCACTGGTGTGCAGGGAGCTGCTGGAATTTCTCTGAGTGCATGCACATGGAAAATAATATGGAAATCTCTGATGCATGTTAATCTGTTGATAAGATTATCAGCACTACTAGGACTAGACCTTTATTAAGACTCGATCATTACTTTTAAACTTTTGAAGGGCTCTACACTTATATTCAGTCAAAGTTAAGAGTTTCAATGTATAGATACAGTGAAGTACCATGTAATGCACACTGAGTGATGCTTCTGTCATTGTCCTAGAAATCACACTGTATCAAATAGTATGTTAGGAATTTCAAGGTGCTCATATATTAGCTAATTTGTGGAGGATATTGCCCTCCATAGCTTCTGCTATTCTCAATGTGCAGATATTGTCTATAAAAACATATAGGGAACAAAATATGGCTATATACAATAAATACCCTAAAACTTTTAAGAAAACATCAAAAGTATATAAATTAGTATCATAGTTCATCAGGTTTTGAAAGCTAATATAACAAATTTGGATATAAGGGATTACCAAAGCAAAAACATAGAGTATGATACAAACAATATCTTTGTTAAAAAAGACATTGTTTTACCTGAAGATAAAGCCGTGTCCAAGGTGGTAGAAGGCAACATTGGTAAATTTAACGAAAATATAAAGAGTAAGAATTTTAGAACCTAAAATAGCCTAATAGAAAATGTGATAAAATCTGTAGTGGCAGAGGCTTGTTCATTTCCCATCCACACAGACTCCTGAAAACAATCACACAGAAATTATATTATTTAAATGACTGCTTGGCCAAGCACTTGAGCATATTGCTAGCTAGCTCTTATTTTTTGGTTAGCCTACTTCTATTATTTTATATTTTACTGTGAGGCTCATGGCCTACTGGCAAGGGTCTAGCTGGCAGCTAACATCTTTCCCTTCTGGCATCTCCCCAACTCCACGTTTTTTCTCCCAGTTTAGTTTTCCCTGACAAGCTCTACCATTTTGCCCTATCTCAGGCAAATGCAGCTTCTTTATTCATTAACCAATAAAAGAAACACATAATACAGAAGGACCTCCCGTGCCATTTCCTCTTTTTTGTTTAAATAAAAAGGAAGGATTTAACTTTAACATAGTAAAATTGCATATAGCAAAACAGTTATTAAGCAAGAATTATAGTTACAATATTTACAGAAAACAGAGGAAATAGTAGACACTGAACAAAAAGAAAATATAGTTTGCTCTGGGTAATGTGCTAGTTTTACATAGTTTTCTTCAGGAATTTTAAAATTGTAAAATATTAATGAATGACACAATTTTTTCTTTGAACCCTAATTTATAGAAATCTTATGCAATACTTGGCTTGTAAAAAAGATTCTATAGTCACCCTCCATACTATAAATTGCATAGTGCCAAGAAAGAAACCTCACACTAATTACAAATAGAATTTTGTGTCATTCCAAAATGTATTCTCTACATGTATTCAACATTATCAAGAAATTAAATGCCTAAAATTTTGCATAACTTCTAGAAATGTATTATGCACCACATAATCTGAATAATAGAGCTTACTTTTAAGTATTTCTAGTAATTACTAATGAACTATTATGGTACATTATTTTCCACCTGTCATCAATTTTAGTGCTTTATCTCTCTATGGTTGTTTTATTAATAGAATAATGGTTATCTATAATTTGTTTATATTATTTAACGCTTTTATTTATGCTATATGTTTGCAATCAATGTTTTTGAGATAAGCCTGAAGAAAAACATAAAGAGTTCAAGTATTGTATTATTAAAATTTATCTTGTAGTCTTTGTTAATTTAGAGCAATTAAAAATAGAATTGTCTTAGCTTGATATTTTATAATTATAAAACAAACTATCCTGAAACACAACTCAGAATTCTCATTAAGGGAATAAGAAAGAAGTCTCAATTTCTAAATAATATTCATATTTACTTTCATCCAAGGACACTTCCCAGATCCACATCCACACCTCTACCCACTCAATTTTGTGTTCTTTCTCATTTTTAAACCTATCAAAAGTCCAATTTGTGTTGTCCAAATAGTTTTAGAAATGGAGCCTATCACAGAGCGACCTACCAAAGGTCACACTTGTAAAGAAAATTGACTCCTCTTTTCCCAGAAACTATCAAATTCCAATAGCTCATTAGCTAGAGGTGGAATTGTGCCTACTTTCTCACCTCTATGCTGAGAATTTTAACTTCCTGGAGCTTGCACAAGTCTTTTGGGTCATGACCACTATGAGTTCATATGTGCAACTTCATTGTTGTGTCCAGAAAGCATTCAATCATTGCTTCTTGTTCTTAAAGTCTTTCTGTCCCATCTTGCATGAAGAATCCTGCATCTTTGGGGAAGAATTTGGTACAATCATTCAGTTTAGGGCTAAACTCTCCAGAGTCTCTTATTTTCTATATATCGACCAGATGTGCATCTCTGTTGTTAATTGTAATCTAATGCAAGAAGCTCTTCTGATGAGAGTTGAGAAATACACTAATCTATGGAAATATATAGCTTATTAGAAGTCTTTTCAAGACTATGGTTTTTAAGCAGAAAAATAGCAGATTTTTCCCTAGGGCCTGTGACCTATCTAGCTTCTGAATCTTGGCCATGATTTGAGTTCCATCATGTGAAATGCAACTTACATCCAATCAAAGATTAATTGCTCACTTCTATAACATTCATATCATTATCATACAAGTAGGCATATCTTGCAAGGGTAGTCATCACTGTAGCTCTCAAGATTCACAACTGGGTAATATGATTATTCCTCCTGAAGTATTCCTAACACCATCTCCCACTATGACTACTAGCCAAGAGGAATGAAATTGAGGACAAAATAACTGAAAGAAATTTATAATACATGAAGAAAATCTGTATGCTTTTGAATTCATCTTATTCTGTATTTCCGGGAATATTTTTCTTGTGCAAATATAAATTTCTTCATAGTATAAAAACAATTCTGGTGAAAGAAATTATAATGATTGGAAAGTATGTATTGCCTTTTCTGTGTCAGAACACAAGTAATGAATTGTTGCCAGTAGAGAATATAGAAATTTATAATTGTCATGAATACTGACACGGACATCACTCTTCAATGGGAAGACACATCTTTATCTGAATTAACATATATTAATTGATTATATTTAATGATGTAGTAGATGTAGAAAACACATTATGAAGTACTTATTTTTTTATGTCCCATCCTACATTCTTTTCATTCTTTTTTATTGATTTTTATTGAGCTCTACATTTTTCTCTGCTCCCCTCTGTGCCTTTCCTTTCCCCTTCATCCCTCTCCCAAGATCCCCATGCTCCCAATTTACTCAGGAGATCTTGTCTTTTTCTACTTCCCATGTAGATTAGATCCATGTATATCTCTTTTAGGGTCCTCATGTCTCTTAGTGTCTAGGTTCTCTGAGATTGTGAATTGTAGGCTGGTTTTCTTTGTTTTATGTCTAAATGCCACATATGAGTGAGTACATATGATGTTTGACTTTCTAGGTCTGAGTTACCTCACTCAATATTATGTTTTCTAGATTCATCCATTTGCTTACAAATCTCAAGATGCCATTATTTTTCTGCTGTGTAGAACTCTATTGTGAAATGTACCACATTTTTCTTATCCATTATTTATTTGAAGGACATTTAGATTCAATGGCCAAGATCAAAAGTACTGATGACAACTTATGCTGGAGAGGTTGTGGGGAATTGCTGGTGGGAATGCAAGCTATTACAGCCCCTTTGAATGTCAGTGTGGCAATTTCTTAGAAAATTAGGAAACAATCTTCCTCAAGACCCAGTAATACCACTTTTGGGTATATATCCAAAGGATGCTCAACCTTGCCACAAGGATATGTGCTCAATTATGTTTATAACAGCTTTGTTTGTCATAGCCATTACCTGGAAACAAACCATCCTTCATTCTTAACTTCTTTCCTTCATTCTTTCATTTTGATGTACAATTATTTGATGCCATTTGAATTATTTTTTTCTTAAAATAACAGAAAAAAACCTTCTTGAATTCTATTTTAGATACTTTTCTGTGAAGTAATTCTGTTATCTAATTGAATTTCTTCTATAGTTGTTACAATCTTTTATAAGAAAAACAATTTAAATATCTTAAACTTTGTTACATAAAGTCATTTTTATTTAAGTCTATTGAGCATATTCCACCCATACTTGCTATCATTGCCTTTCATTCCACTCATTTCCCATTTGATACCTTTCTTTTCTAGACAGATTTATGTCTATTTTCACATCATCTGTATATATGTAATTTTGTACATATGTATGAAATCTAAGAGCCATACATTTTCTGCAAATTATGTAACATTGTTGTTTTTTATAATTGAGAAAAAGAAAATTATTGTGCATATAAATCACATTTTTTATTCATTGTTTGGTTAATGGAAGTGATCTTAATTTAAGTTTTGTTGCTATGATAAGATACCCTGATTCAAGACAATTTAGATGATGAAAGGTTTAACTCAGAATTCTAGGTTGTAGCTCATTATTGTGGGGAAGTCAAGAAAGAAACTTAAAGCAGTTAGTCACAGCCACAATAAATAGCAGAGAGAAAATGAACACATGCATTCTTATGTGTGATTACTCTCTACATTTACTTATAAAATCAACAACCCAAAATTATGAAATGGTGCCACAATGAATGGCTCTTCCCATATCGATTATTTCAATAATGATAATCCCCAAAATACATGGGCACATGCCAACATAATCTAAAAGATGACCCGTTAAAACTCTCTTCTACTATGTGAAGGTGACAGTTAAAAGTAACCATCATAGACACTTAAGTTCATTCTGAATCTTAGCTATTGTGAATAGTGCTATAATAAACACAAATGTACTGGTATCTTTGTGGTAAACCAGATTATAGTCTTTATAGTTATATTGATTACTTTACTATTACTGTGGTAAAGCACAATGACCAAGGCAATTTATTTAAAAAGTAATTTATTGGGCTTATGGTTCCAAAGGGTTAGTATTCATGATAGTGGTGTGAAGGCATGGTAGCAGAAACAGCTGAGAAATCACATCTAAAACTGAAGGCAGGAGAAAATTGGAAATGTCCTAAGTCTTTTGAAGCCTAAAGCCTGCTTTCAGTGACACACCTCCTTCAGCAAGGTCTCACTTCCTAATTCTTCAAAACAATTCTACATGTTGAGACTAAGTCATCATATGCCTGAAACTTACAGAGACATCTCATCCAAAGTACTGTAATAGTAAATAACCAAGATTAGCATTTTATTCTTATGGTGGTGTAGGAGTTCCTTCTGTTTATGTGTTTCTTTCATTGGTTAATGAATAAAGAAACTTCCTTGGCCTTTTGATAGAGCAGAACCTAAGGTAGGTGGGGAAAACAGAACTGAATTCTGGGAGGAAGAAAGCAGAATGGGAGACAGCCACCATGGAACTGCCAGAGTGAGACATGCTGAATCTTGCCTGATATGCCACTGCCACATGATGATACACAGAATAATAGAAATGGGTTAAATCAAGATGTGAGAGTTAACCAATAAGAGGCTACAGTAATGGGCTAAGCAGTAATTTAATTCAAACAGTTTCTGTATGGTTATTTCAGGTATAAGCTAGCTGGGCAGCTGGGACAAACAAGCAGCCATCTCCCTTGCAACATTGTGGCTTTTCTAAGAACCTCCATACTGATATCCAAACTGAGTAGACTAATTTACTTCCCTTCCTTAAATGTATAAGGATATTTTTGCTTGCATCTTCATTCGAATTTTTAGTTACTTGTTGTCTTGATGACTGCTATTCTGACAGGGGTGAGTGCAATTTAAGTATATATATACATACATATATATATTTAAGTATGTATATATACTTAAATATATACTTATATATGTACTTATATATGTATATGTGTGTGTGTGTATGTGTGTGTTCAGATTTATTGGATATTTGTGTTTTATCTTTTGGGAAATGTCTTCTCATTATATTAACCGATTTATTGATTCCAGTTATTTGACTTCTCACTACTTATTTTTTTCTGAGTTCTTTGTTCAATCTAGATTTTTTAATCATCTCTCATTATTTCTAGGAAAGATTTTTCCCTATTTTGTAGGCTGCCTCTTCAGCTGATGATTTGTTTTGCTGGGAAGAAGGTTTTGTTGTTGCTGTTAGTTTTGTTTTGTTTTGATTTGTTTTAAGTTTGAGGTAGTTCCAATTGACCATTCTTCATACCATTCTCCAACCAATTGAAATCCTATTTAGAAACTGTTTGGTTATAGTGATATCCTGAAGTGTATTCCTTGCTTTTATTCTTTCATTTTACCACTTCAGATCATATATTCAGGGCTTTGATCCACTTGTGATAGATTTTTATACAGAGTAAGACAAGATTCTAGTTTCATTCTTTAAGTGGAAACTGAGTTTTGGCAGAATCATTTGTTGAATCTAGAGTATTCTTTCCAATCTATAATTTTGGTGTCTGTCAAAATTCTTGTGGCTATAACTTCATGACTTTATATCTTGGTTCTCTTCTGTTCCATTATACTGTATATTTATTTCATACCAGTAAAATGTTTTTGTTTTGTTTATTCCTATGTCTTTGCACTACAGTTTGATATCTGTGATCATGTATCAGTTTTCATATTTGTATATGTATATCTTTTATTATCCTTATTATAATTATACTAAGTGTACTTTTTTAAAAAATGATGAACATCTGAATTATCAGGTCTGTGTATGTGGCTACTGGGTTTTGGTAAGTCTTGTAAAATTCTTAGTTAAAAAAAGAAGTCTCTTAAATATCAATCTAGTTTTTGGTTTCATATTTGTACTCTGAATCTTTTTCTTACTAGAAGTTAAAATACAGTAACAAAAATTAGAGATTTTTTTTCATACACATGATTATACAACTATCAAAGTCAACTTGATTATCACTGCTTTAATTATTTGCCAGCAACCTGTTTAGTGCTTTAGTTCTGTTTTATTTCCAGGATGAGGATGCAGTGTAGGAATATTATAATACTATGTGTTTGTAATTGCATATATTTTGTAGTTTGACACAAAGAGAACAATTTCACAAAAATTCCCTTGAAGTTTGTGAATATTTTCTCACTAGAGACAATTCAATATAGTTCTTATTCACTGATACAATATTTCTGCTGAAGTTCCCCCTTGATTTCCCACAAAATTACTTAAAGAAAGTTGAGAAAGCACCTCCATCTTGCCCATCATAGATCCCTGATAAAACAAGTAGGGTAATACTGGATATCAAAACTCTCTTAAAAAAATCATAACCCATAACCCCCTCATCAGTTGATCAGCAGGTAAGTTTCCTACAACCAAACCTTTTGGTCACCACCCCTAGTTGCACCTGAGGACCCTGGAGGCACAAACTCTCACCTGTATAGTTGGAACAAGAGACCACTTCACCACCACTCCCAGTTATAATATAGAGGCCCCTGTAGGCACAGTGCCTACCTGCACTTATTGGAAAAAAATCCCCAACAGTCAGTCAGCAAGCAGGACTACCACAGGCAGGCCATTCCACCACCATACCCAGTGGCATCAGAGGCCATCCAGAGGCACAGGCTCTATGTGCACTGACTTGAGGGAAATCAGTCCCCAGAGAAAAAGAAACTACCTGTACCAATTGGAAGAAGAATCAATGCCTATACCTATAATTACCAAAGACCCAGATGGGTAGGAGTTTGTGTAAGAATATATTTAACAACATAAAGAGCAACATGACACTAGCAGAACCTAGTGGTACTTCAACAATAATACTTGAATGTTCCAATACAAATTCAGCAGAAGAAAATGACCTTAAAAATAAATTTATGAAGATTTTAGAGACCATTAAAGAAGAAGTGAAAAGTTCCCTTAAGAAATGGAAGAGAACACTCCAGCCCAGACCACCAAAGTAGCAGGATGTGATCTGCCTCACTATAAAAGCACAGAGATCTGAGCTCGGTACCAGGAAAGACATCATTGGGGTGAGTTTGTGACGCAGCAGCAGCCCCGGACAGGGAACTCAGAAGTTCCTCACCCACCCCCATCCCTCCTGGGCTCCCTGCAGAGACTCTACTCCCAACAGACTGCCTCTCTGTTCCTATTCCACCCAGCTTGCATCCAGAACCCTTCTTCCTTCTGCCCCCTTCCTTCTTTGGGCACATAACACCACCTAGCTCAGCCTGTCTGGGCGCTGGGGGTGAATCCTCAGGGCAAACAGGCGGGCGGGAGTTCCTTTGTTTCACTGGCCTGTCTGGGTGCAGGGGCGAATCCTCAGGGAAAACAGGCAGACGGGAGTTCCTTTGTTTCACTGGCCTGCCTGCACCAAGCAAGGTAGGCGCTTTGTTTACAAACTACCCAACCAGCAAGGAGAGCGGATCTTGGCACCAGGAGAGCCATCATTGGGCACGGAGATCTGATATTGTCACCAGGAGAGACATCACTGGAGCACCAGGAGAACCATCACTGGGGAGTACCATCACTGGGAAGGTACAAGAGTAGGCAAGGAGACCTGATCCTGTAAAAGAAGATCCATAGGAGAGCATTCGGAGGAAGAGATGGGCAGGCACCAATGCAAGAATTCACCCAACTATCTGAAAAATAATATGAAACCACCAGAACCCAGCGACCTCACGTCAGGAGGACATGAACACCTTAATCATGAAGAAGTAGAAAAAATTGACTTTATGAAAGTGATTGATGCCCTTAAACAGCATGTAAAAAATGCCCTTATAGAAATGGATGAGAAGTATAACAGAAAGTTTGAAGAATTGAGTAAATCAGTGAATGATAACCTAGGAAAACAAGGAAAAACAATCAAACAGATAATGGAAACAGTTCAAGACTTAAAAACTGAAATGGAGGCAAAGAAGAAAACACAAACAGAAGGCCAGCTGGACATGGAAAATCTAGGTAAACGAATAGAGTCTACAGAAACAAGCATAACCAACAGAATACAAGAGATAGAACAAAGAATCTCAGATTCTGAAGATACCATAGAGAAAATAAACACGCTGATCAAAGAAAACAGCAAGGCCAAAAAACTCTCATCACAATACATTCAGGAAATATGGGACACAATAAAAAGACCAAACCTACGAATAATAAGAGTAGAAGAAGGGGAAGAAGCGCATCTCAACGGTCCAGAAAATATATTTAATAAAATTATAGAAGAAAACTTTCCCAACCTAAAGAAAGATATACCTACGAAGGTTCAAGAAGCATACAGAACACCGAATAGGCTGGATCAAAAAAAAAAAACATCCCCTCGCCATATAATAATCAAAACACAAAGCATACAGAACAAAGAAAGAATATTAAGAGCTGCAAAGGAAAAAGGCCAAGTTACTTATAAAGGTAAACCTATCAGACTTACACTTGACTTCTCTATGGAAACAATGAAAGCCAGAAGGTCCTGGATAGATGTACTGCAGAAACTAAGAGACTGTGGATGCAAGCCCAGACTACTATACCCAGCCAAACTTTTGTTAACTATAAATAGAGAAAACAAAATTTTCCAGGATAAAAACAAATTTAAACAATACGTAGCCACAAATCCAGCCTTACAGAAAGTAATAGAAGGAAAATCACTAACCAAGGAGTCAAACAATGACCACAATATCTCAGACAACTAGAGACCCTTCACCAGCGCAACACAAAGAAGGGAAACACACAAAATTTACTACTAAAAAAATGACCGGAGTTAACAACCACTGGTCATTATTATCACTAAATGTCAATGGACTCAACTCACCTATAAAAAGGCACAGACTAAGAGATTGGATACGAAAACAGGATCCAACATTCTGCTGTTTACAAGAAACACACCTCAACTACAAAGACAGACACCTACTCAGAGTAAAGGGTTGGGATAAGACTTATCAAGTTAAGGGACCTAAGAAACAAGCAGGTGTGGCCATACTAATTTCTAACAATGTTGACTTCAAACTTAAATCAATCAGAAGAGATGGAGAGGGATATTTTCTACTCATAACAGGAACAATTCATCAGGATGAAGTCTCAATCCTGAATATCTATGCCCCTAATACAAAAGCACCCACGTACGTAAAAGAAACATTGCTAAAACTCAAGGCAGCAATCAAACCACACACATTAATAGTAGGAGACTTCAACACTCCTCTCTCACCCCTGGACAGGTCAATTAGACAGAAACCTAACAGAGAAATAAGAGAATTATTGGAGGTAATGAATCAAATGGACTTAACAGACATATATAGAATATTCCACCCAAATAGGAAAGAATATACCTTCTTCTCTGCAGCTCATGGAACCTTCTCAAAAATTGACCACATACTCGGTAACAAAGCAAACATCAACAGTTCCAAAAAAATATCTGTAACCACCGGTTTCTTATCAGATCACCATGGATTAAAGCTAGAATTCAACAACAATGCTACCCCCAGAAAGCCTACAAACTCTTGGAAACTGGTCAACTACGGAACCATACCTGGATTAAGGAAGAAATAAAGAAAGAAATTAAAGTCTTCCTTGAATTCAATGAAAATAAAGAAACAACATACTCAAACCTATGGGACACTATGAAAGCATTCCTGAGAGGAAAGTTCATAGCACTAAGTGCCCACCTAAAGAAAACAGAGAAAGCACACATTGGAGACTTAACAGCCCACCTGAAAGCTCTAGAGAGAAAAGAAGCAGACTCACCTAGAAGGAGTAGAAGACTGGAAATAATCAAACTAAGGGCTGAAATCAACAAAATAGAAACACAGAAAACAATTGAAAGAATCAATGAAACAAAAAGCTGGTTCCTGGAGAAAATCAACAAGATTGATAAACCCCTATCCAAACTAATCAAACGGCAGAGAGAGAATTTGCAAATTAATAAAATCAGAAATGAAATGGGGGAAATAACCACAGACACAGAGGAAATTCAGACCATCATTAGATCTTACTACAAAAGCCTGTATGCCACAAAACTGGAAAATGTTAAAGAAATGGACACTTTTATAGATTAATACCATATACCAAAGTTAAACCAGGACCAGGTGAACAATCTAAATAGACCTGTGAGTCGTGAAGAATTAGAAGCTGTTATCAAAAACCTCCCTTCCAAAAAAAGTCCAGGACCGGGTGGTTTCAATGCGGAATTCTACCAGAACTTCCAAGAAGACCTAATACCTATACTCGTAAATGTATTTCAAAATATAGAAAAAGAAGACTCATTGCCAAATTCCTTCTATGAAGCTACAGTAACTCTGATACCAAAACCACACAAAGACTCAACCAAGAAATAGAATTACAGGCCAATCTCACTCATGAACATCGACGCAAAAATCCTCAACAAAATACTGGCAAACCGAATCCAAGAACACATTAGAAAGATTATCCATTATGATCAAGTAGGCTTCATCCCAGAGATGCAGGGCTGGTTTAACATACGCAAATCTATCAATGTAATCCATCATATAAATAAACTGAAAGAAAAAAACCATATGATCGTTTCATTAGATGCTGAAAAAGCATTTGACAAAATTCAACATCCCTTTATGATAAAAGTCTTGGAGAGATTAGGGATACAAGGGCCATACCTAAATATAATTAAAGCTATTTACAGCAAGCCGACAGCTAATATCAAATTAAATGGAGAGAAACTTAAAGCCATCCCACTAAAATCAGCAACATGCCAAGGCTGTCCACTCTCCCCATACCTCTTCAATATAGTTCTTGAAGTCTTAGCAATAGCAATAAGACAACATAAGGGGATAAAGGGGATTCGAATTGGAAAGGAAAAGTTAAACTTGCGTTATTTGCAGATGATATGATAGTGTACTTAAGCGACCCCAAAAACTCCACCAAAGAACTTCTACAGCTGATAAATATCTTTAGTAATGTGGCAGGATCCAAGATCAACTCCAAAAAATCAGTTGCCCTCTTATACACAAAGGATATGGAAGCAGAGAGGGAAATAAGAGAATCATCACCTTTCACGATAGCCACAAACAGCATAAAATATCTTGGGGTAACTCTAACCAAGGAAGTGAAAGATCTATTTGACAAGAACTTTAAGTCTTTGAAGAAAGAAATTGAAGAGATACTAGAAAATGGAAGGATCTCCCTTGTTCTTGGATTGGGAGGATCAACATAGTAAAAATGGCAATTCTACCAAAGGCAATCTATAGATTCAATGTAATCCCCATCAAGGTCCCATCAAAATTCTTAACAGATCTTGAGAGGACAATAATCAACTTTATATGGAAAAACAAAAAACCCAGGATAGCCAAAACAATCTTATACAATAAAGGAACTTCTGGAGGCATTACCATCCCTGACTTCAAACTCTATTACAGAGCTACAGTAATGAAAACAGCGTGGTACTGGCATAAAAACAGAGAAGTCGACCAATTGAATCGTATAGAAGACCCGGATTTTAACCCACAAACCTATGAACACCGCATTTTCGATAAAGGAGCTAAAAGTGTACAATGGAAGAAAGAAAGCATCTTCAACAAATGGTGCTGGCACAACTGGATGTCAACCTGTAGAAGAATGAAAATAGACCCATATCTATCACCATGCACAAAACTCAAGTCCAACTGGATCAAAGACCTCAATATCAATCTGAACAAACTCAACCTGATAGAAGAGAAAATGGGAAGTACCCTACAACATATGCCCACAGGAGATCGCTTCCTATGTATAACCCCAGCAGCACAGACATTAAGGGCAACATTGAATAGATGGGACCTCCTGAAAATGAGAAGCTTCTGTAAAGCAAAGGACACTGTCATTAAGACAAAAAGGCAGCCTACTGACTGGGAGAAGATCTTCACCAACCCCGCAACAGACAAAGGTCTGATCTCCAAAATATATAAAGAACTCAAGAAACTAGACGTTAAAATGATAATTAACCCAATTAAAAAATGGGGCACTGAACTGAACAGAGAATTCTCAATAGAAGAAATTCAAATGGCCAAAAGATACTTAAGGTCATGCTCAACCTCCTTAGTGATCAGAGAAATGCAAATCAAAACAACTTTGAGATATCATCTTACACCTGTCAGAATGGCTAAAATCAAAAACACCAAAGATAGCCTTTGCTGGAGAGGTTGTGGAGAAAGGGGTACCCTCATCCATTGCTGGTGGGACTGCAAACTTGTGCAACCACTTTGGAAATCAGTGTGGCAGTTTCTCAGAAAAATTGGGATCAACCTACCCCTGGACCCAGCAATACCACTCCTGGGAATATACCCAAGAGATTTCTTATCATATGTCAAAAGCATTTGTTCAACTATGTTCATAGCAGCATTATTTGTAATAGCCAGAACCTGGAAGCAACCTAGATACCCTTCAATGGAATAATGGATGAAGAAAGTGTGGAATATATACACATTAGAGTACTACTCTGCGGTAAAAAACAATGACTTCTCGAATTTTGCATGCAAATGGATGGAAATAGAAAATACTATCCTGAGTGAGGTAACCCAGACCCAAAAAGAAGATCATGGGATGTACTCACTCATAATTGGTTTCTAGCTATGGATAGGGGGCCTCTGAGTCTAAAATATGTGGTCCTAAAGAAGCTAAACAAGAGGGCAAACCCAAGGAAAAACATATAGTTATCCTCCTGGCTATGGGAAGTAGACAATAGTGCCGGGCAAAAAATTGGAATCTTGGGGGTGGGGTGGGATGGGGGTGAAGGGAGATGGAGAACGAAAAGTGTGAAGCAGAGGATGAGGGGAACTTGGGGAAACGGGATGATTGGAGATATAGGAAGGTTGGATAGGGGAGCAGGGAAACTCATATCTTTTTTAAGGGAGCCACCTAAGGGTTGGCAAGAGACTTGAACTTGGTGTGGCTACCAGATGCCCAGGGCAATGTCCCCAGTTAGTTCCTTGGGCACCTGAGGATAGGGAACCTGAAATGATCCTATCCTATAGCCATACTGAAGAATATCTTGCATATCGCCATAGAACCTTCATCTAGCGATGGATGGAGATAGAGACAGAGACCCACACTGGAGCACCGGACTGAGCTCCCAAGGTCCTAATGAGGAGCAGAAGGAGGGAGAACATGTACAACGAAGTTAGGACCACGAGGGGTGCACCCACCCATTGAGACAGTCGGACCGATCTATGGGGAGCTCACCAAGGCCAGCTGGACTGGGACTGAAAAAGCATGGGATAAAACCAAACTCTCTGAACATGGCGGACAATGAGAGCTGACAAGAGGCCAAGGACAATGGCACGGGGTGTTGATCCTACTTCAGGTTCTGGCTTTGTGGGAGCCTAGACAGTTTGGATGTTCAACTTCCTAGATCTGGATGGAGGGGGGAGGACCTTGAACTTTCCACAGGGCAGGGAACCCTGACTGCTCCTGGGACTGGAGAGGGAGGAGAAGAGGAGTGGGGGGAGGAGGAGAGGGGCGGGAGGAGGGGGAGGGAAATGGGAGGCGGGGAGGAGGCAGAAAATTTTTTCTTTCAATAAAAAAAAAAAGAAATGGAAGAGAAGACAAACAAAAGTTGGAAGAAAACAATAAATCCCTTAAAGTAAGCCAGGAAAACAAAGAAAAAGAATCAAATATGTAGAGAAAATGGTTCAACACTTGAAAATGGAAACAGAAGCAATTTTTTAAGAAAGACACAAGCTGAAATTTTTCTGGAAATAGAAAATCTGGGTAAACAAACAGATGTCATAGATGCAAGCATAACCAAAAGGATACAAGACATGAAAGAAAGAATTACAGGCATTTGAAGATTTGATGGAGGCAATAGAGGCATTGCTCAAATAATGTCAAATAAAGCAGATTTTTAACACAAACATCCAGGGAATCTGAGACACCATTAAAAGAACAAACCTAAGAATAATAGGGATAGAAGAAGAGAATAATTCCAGCTCAAGTGCACAGAAAATTTATTTAACAATATCATAGAGGAAAACTTTCCCAAACTAAAAAGGACAAACTTATGAGTTGTCTGGGTTTCTGTCCTGCCCATTTCCTGCAATCGTTAAGTCCCAAAGAAATCGCACAGAGGTCTACATTTAGTTATAAACTGATTGGCTCTTAGCTCAGGCTTCTTATTAACTCTTATAACTTATATTAGTCCATTATTCTGGTCTATGCTAGCTATGTGGCTCAGTACCTTATTCAGCAAGGCAGTCACAGATGACTTCTTCTGTGGCTGGGTCACAAATGCAGACTCGGTCTTTCTTCTTCCCAGAATTTTCCCGTTCTCATTGACCTGCCTCTACTTCGTGTCTGATTGTCCCACCTGTACTTTCTCCCTGGCTACTGGCCAATCAGCATTTATTTAAATTATAATTGATACAATACAGACAATTGTTCCACAGCACTTGTAAAGGTACAAGAAGATTACAGAACACCAAATAGACTGGACCAAAAAAATTCTCCTTACCACATAATAATCAAAATATTAAACATAAAGAATAAAGGAAGAGTATTAAGAGGTGAAAAAGAAAAAGTCCAGGTAACTCATAAAGGCAGACCTATTAGGATTTTACCAGACTTCTCAGTGAAGACTCTGAATGCCAGAAGTTCCTGGAAAAATATTTTGTAGATACTATGATACCACAGATGCCAGAAAAATTTTCTATCACCATCGATGGAGAAAACAAGATATTCCATGGCAAAACCAGATTTAAATAATATGTAACCAAAAATCCAGCCCTACAGAAAGTACTAGAAGGGAACTCCAACCTTAGGAATGTAGCTACACCCACGACATCACAGGCAATAAATAATCTCATACCAGAAAATCCCAAAGAAAGGAAACAAACACATTACCATCACCAAAACCAAAACTAAAAGTAACAGGAATTAACAATCACTGGCCATTAATGATGGAGGAAGTTCATTGGTTAAAAAAATAAAGAAACTGCTTGGCCCCTCATAGGTTAGAACATAGGTGGGTGGAGTAAACAGAACAGAATGCTGGGAGGAAGAGGAAGTGAGCTTAGACTCCATGCAGCTGCTCCCCAGGGCAGATGCCATGCCACTGTGCTCCAGGGCAGATGCGATGAAGCTCCAACCCAGGATGGACGTAGGCTAGAATCTTCTCGGTAAAGCGCACCTTGGGGTGCTACATAGATTATTACAAATGGGCTAAATTATTACGTGAGAATTAGACAAGAAGAGGCTAGATATAATGGGCCAAGCAGTGCTCAAAAGAATACAATTTGTGTGTTGTTATTTCGGGGCATAAGCTAGCCACACGACCAGGAGCTGGGGCGACAAGAACACAGCCCACAGCTCCCCACTACAGAATGGCACCCACGTGGATAACTGCATCCACAGAAAGCCTGAGAAAGCTTGGGAAAGAATAGAGTAAAGCATGTTTTCTTGGTAGCGGCAATTTCTCGGGTCTGCCCTGCTTGCTAGAGGCAAGCAAGCACTCTCATCTAAGAGAGGCTTCCTAACCCAGCTTTAGCTGCAAAACCCTGCAGCTCATTAAGAGACCCTGCCACAAAACACTTAAATGGTATTGATAAAAGCTGAATGAATGCTTGTTTGTTTTCGGCCGTAGCAGGAAAAAAAGTTGTGCTGTTTTAAAATGCTGGCTTTCTGGGCTGTCCTGCCAGGGCAAATACTGACTCTTTGAGGCAGGAGGGCAAGCTACAGAGAGAGTACTTGAGTGTTGTCTGTGGATATACTGTTGAAGCTTGCTTGCTGGCAGGGACCTTGAAACGCCATAGAGTTGCAACAATAAAGATGGCTACAGCCAGTACCTCAGCCATGAGGCTAGAAAGCTAAGGAATGGGCTGGATCCAGCTGCCAAAGCCACGGCTTTAATCCTACCCATATTGCTGAGTAATTTAAAGGCTCGTGTGGTCCAAAAAAGAGAGATATACAGTAAAGAGAGATTCAAAGACAAAGAAAATTTCTAAATAATTTACAGTGTGTTAAATAATATATACAAGCTAAAAGTTAACGTTCTTAAAAGTAAAAACAAAAAGGAAGAGAGTTGTTGGGTGTGGTAGTACACACCTTTAATACCAACACTTGGGAGGCAGAGGGAGATTGACCTCTGTGACTTCAAGGTGTGGTAGCACATGCCTTTAATCCCAATGCCTGGAAGGCAGAGACAGATGGATATCTGAGAGTTCAAGGACTGTCTGGTCTACAGAGTTATTCCAGGACAAATATATACAGAGAATATAAAATAAAAGTAAAAATAAACAAAATAGAGGTTAAAATAAAGTGCACAAAGATGGAAAATACACAGAGAATTTTGATACTGTATGCTATTATGCTCTGTTTGAATTGATTGAATGCTGAGGAAGGAGCAACAGCTGCTAAAAGATATTTGTTTATAAATGCTACTGAACTAATTCAACATAGATATTTTGAAAATACCTTGACTTCAGAATTTGGATCTAAGGATATGATACTTTGGAAAAGAGATTCTTCTTTTGTTTTCACAATGACACCCTGCGGATTGCTTCCATCCCAATATGGTATGATAGACCACGCCCTCCTGAAAGGTTGCTGTGAACACCCTCAACAAATTACTTTGCTCAACTGCCAACTGAGATGAACCTAGCAGACAGGTTATCCCACAAAAGACCTGAATAACAGTGGCCCCATTCAGCAGGAAGCAGTTTGGAGAGAAATAACTACGTCCATATTCCCAAATATTGTTTATAAATGTTCTTTTACATTTAAAGAGGGAGATGATATAGGTATGAATAATTTGCATTGCTATAGATTTTAAGGTCAATTTTGTTATATGTATATGCATTGCTGATATTGATTAAGGTATTGTGATTGTGTAGTTCATTTAAAAAAGTAATGTATATAGGTTGTTAATGGATAATTATCAGTAATAGTCAAGCTTGTAGTTATATTATTTAGATTTTCTAGATGCACATAGATATATTTTAGATAGACATTTTTCATATCTTTCAAAGACTACAGAATATGGCATTTTTAAATGTTTTCATAACTTAGGACTTTTCATGACAATGAGACACTCTGCTCCTGGCAGCACCAATCTACTTCAAGAAGAAAATGGGCATCAAAGAGGATCCTTATGGAGTTTGATAGCCATTTGGGCAAGAAACTGCTCTTGCCTGGACTGTTGCATAAACTGGACACAAAGAACCCGCAGAGAGAAGACTGTTGAACTTTCCTAAAGGTGAGATGATCTTTCGGGGTTCCTGATTCATGAAAGAGTCTGCGAGACATTCTGCAGGACACAGCAGATAGTGACTGAACTGTCTTTGAATTTTCCTGCTTCATGGAAATGTCTGCTGGATACCATGGACCTGTAGGCCGATGATGGGTGCCCCAACGGAACAGAGGAACTTTGGGTGACTGTCCAGGCAGCGGGATGTCTCTGTCATTTCTAGATATGGAAGTTGCTTATTTCTTGTTTGCTTAGGTAATATTGTATCTTTCTGGAGTCTTTGATGGAGTTGAAGAATAATTAGTTATAGTTATAGTTTTCCTTTGTTATGATAAAAGATAAAGTAGATGTAAATATTGTAACTGTAATTCTTGCTTGATAACTGTTTTGTTATATGTAATTTTGCTGTTAAAGTTAAAGCCTTCGTTTTTTTTTGTTTAAACAGGAAAAAAGGGGAAATGATGGAGGAAGGTCATTGGTAAAAATAAAGAAACTGCTTGGCCCCTCATAGGTTAGAACATAGGTGGGTGAAGTAAACAGAACAGAATGCTGTGAGGAAGGGGAAGTGAGCTTAGACTCCATGCAGCTGCTCCCCAGGGCAGACGCCATGCCACTGTGCTCCAGGGCAGATGCCATGAAGCTCCAACCCAGAATGGACGTAGGCTAGAATCTTCCTGGTAAGCGCACCTTGGGGTGCTACACAGATTATTAGAAATGGGCTAAATTAGTACGTGAGAATTAGACTAGAAGAGGCAAGATATAATGGGCCAAGCAGTGTGTTGTTATTTCGGGGCATAAGCTAGCCACACGACCAGGAGCTGGGGCAACAGGAGCACAACCCACAGCTCCCCACTACACATTAATATCCCTTAATATCAATGGGCTCAACTCACCTATAAAAACACAAAGGCTAATAGAATAGATATGAAAACAGGACTCATCCTTATAATGCATACAAGACACACCTCAACTTCAACATCACACAACTACCTCAGAGTAAAGGGTTGGAAGAATATTCTCCAATCAAGTGTACCTAAGAAACAAACTCATGTAGTTGTCCTAATATCTAAAACAATAGACTTTAAACTAAAATTAATCAAATGAGATGCAGAAGGACATTTTATATTCATCACAGGAAAAATCCATCAAGATGAATTTTCAATTCTGAACATTTATGCACCAAATACAAGGGCAGCCATATTTTTAAAAAAAAATTACTAAAGCTTAAAGCACACATCAAACCTCACACACTAATAATTAAAGACTTGAACACTCCACTCTCATCAATGAATTGGTCTGCCAGACAGAAACGTAACATAGAAATAAGGGAACTAACAGATGTAATGACTAAAATGAACTAAACAGACATCTATAGAACATTTCACCCAAACACAAAAGAATATACCTTTTTCTCAGCACCTCATGGAACATTCTCTAAAATTGACCATATACTTGGTCACAAAGTTAATATCAAAAGACACAAAAAAAATGAAATAATCCCTATATCTTATCAAATCAACATGCCTTTAAATTAAAATTCACAAAAACAACACAAGTACAAAAAGCCTACAGTGATGGAGGAAGGTCATTGGTTAAAAAATAAAGAAACTGCTTGGCCTTCATAGGTTAGAACGTAGGTGAGTGGAGTAAACAGAACAGAATGCTGGGAGGAAGAGGAAGTGAGCTCAGACGCCATGCTCCCCTCTCCCGGGCAGATGCAGGGCAGCTCCTCTGAGAGACAGACACCATGCTCTCCAGAGCAGATGCGATGAAGCTCCGACCCAGGATGGATGTAGGCTAGAATCTTCCCAGTAAGCACACCTTGGGGTGCTACATACATTATTAGAAATGGGCTAGTCCAGGTGCGAGAGTTAGCCAAGAAGAGGCTAGATATAATGAGCCAAGCAGTGTTTAAAAGAATACAGTTTGTGTGTTGTAATTTCGGGGCATAAGGTAGCCAGGCTACCAGGAGCTGGGGCGTCAGGAACACAGCCTGCAGCTCCCCATTACACTACAGTCTCTTGGAAACTGAACAAAGCTCAACAGAATCACCTGTGTTCAAGGAGGAAAGAAAGAAATTAAAGATTTCCTACTTTACAGAAGCTTTTCAGTTTCAGGAGGTCCCATTCAATGTTTCTCTCAGTGTCTGTGCTGCTGGGTTTATATTTAGGAAGTAGTCTCCTTTGCCAATGCGTTCAAGGGTCCTTCACACTTTCTCTTCTGTAAGGTTCAGTGTGGATGGCTTTATGTTGAGGTTTTTGATCCATTTCGACTTGAGTTTTGTGCATGGTGATAGATGTGGGTCTATTTTCATTCTTTTCTATGTTTGTATCCAGTTATGACAGCACCATTTGTTAAATATGCTTTTTTTCAATTTGATATTTTTTGCTTCTTTGTCAAAAATCAGGTGTTTGAAAATGTGCGGATTAGTATACACGTCTTCGATTCAATTCCATTGGACCTCCTGTCTGTCCTTTTTTTTTTTGTTGTTGTTGTTGAAAAATTTCTGCCTCCTCCCCCCCTCCCATTCCTCTCCCCCTCCCCCCACTCCTCTCCTCCTCCTCCCACTACTCTCCCCCTCCCCCAACTCCTCTCCCCCTCCCCACACTCCTCTCCCCTTCCCCTCCCTCCATTCCCTCTCCCTCTCGAGTCTGAAGAGCAGTCCAGATTCCCTGCCCTGTGGGAAGTCCAAGGTCCTCCCCCCTCCATCCAGGTCCAATGCCAATACCAGGCTGTTTTCAGTACTGTAGCTCTGTAGTAGAGTTTGAAGTCAGGAAATGTGATGCCTCCAGAAGTTCTTTTATTGTACAGGATTGTTTTGGCTATCCAAGACAAAACAACAGCCTACAACATGGGAAAAGATCTTCACTAACCCCACATCAGACAGAGGTCTGATCTTCAAAATATACAAAGAACTCAAGAAATTGGACATCAAAATAACAAATAATCCAATTTAAAAAAATGGAGTACAGACCTAAACAGAGAAATCTTAACAGAAGAATCTAAAATGGTTAAAATATACTTTCGGAAATGCTCAACATCCTTAGTCATCAGAGAAATGCAAATCAAACCAACTCTGAGATTCCATCTTACACCTGTAAGATTGGCCAAGATCAAAAACACTGATGATAACATATGCTGGAGAGGTTGTGGGGAAAAGGGAAAACTTCTGCATTGCTGGAGGGAATGCAAGCAAGTATAGCCACTTTGAATGTCAGTGTGGCGATTTCTCAGAAAATTAGGAAACAACCTTCCTCAAGACCCAGTAATACCACTTTTGGGTATATATTCAAAGGATGCTCAATTGTGCCACAAGGACATTTGCTCCACTATGTTCATAGCAGCATTGTTTGTCATAGCCAGAACCTGGAAACAACCTAAATGCCCCTCAACTGAAGAATGGATAAGGAAAATGTACATTTACACAATGGAGTACTACACAGCAGAAAAAAATAGCAACATCTTAAATTTTGCAGGAAAATGGATGGAGCTTGAAAATATTATTTTGAGTGAGGTAATCCAGACTCAGAAAGACAATTATCACGTGTACTCACTTATAAGTGGATTTTAAACACAAAGCAAAGAAACCACCCTACAAACCACAATCCCAGAGAACTTAGATAACAATGAGGACACTTAAGAGACACTTACAGATCTGATCTCAGCACCAGGAGAGACAGCAGCTGGGTGAGTTTGTGACCGGCGGCGGAAGCAGCCCTGGACAGGGAACTCTGAAGTTCCTCATCCCCCACCCTATACTCCCTGGGCTCCCTGCAGGGGCTCTACACCCCGCATACTGCCTCTCTCTTCTTGCCCCACCCAGTTTGCATCCAGAACCCTTCTTCCCTCTGCCCCATTTCCTCTTTGGGCACATAACACCATCCAGCTCAGTCTGTCTGGCGCTGGGGGCAAATCCTCAGGGCAAGTAGGCAGGCAAGACTTCCTTTGTTTCACTGGCCTGCCTGCACAAAGAAAGGTAGGCGCTTTGTTTACAAACTACCCAACCTGCAAGGAGTTCTGATCTCGGCACCAGGAGAGACAGCAGTGGGGTGAGTTTGTGACTGGCGGCGGAAGCAGCCCTGGACCGGGAACTCTGAAGTTCCTCACCCCCCACCCTATACTCCCTGGGCTCCCTGCAGGGGCTCTACACCCCGCATACTGCCTCTCTCTTCTTGTCCCACCCAGCTTGCATCCAGAACCCTTCTTCCTTCTGCCCCCTTTCCTCTTTGGGCACATAATACCATCCAGCTCAGTCTGTCTGGTGCTGGGGGCAAAACCTCAGGGCAAGTAGGCAGGCGAGACTTCCTTTGTTTCACTGGCCTGCCTGCAACAAGCAAGGTAGGGGCTTGGTTTACGAACTACCCAACCTGCACGGAGATCTGATCTTGGCACTAGGAGAGCCATAAGTGGGAGAGCTAATCTGGGTAATAGGAGAGCCGTCTTTGGGCACGGAGATCTGATATTGGTACCAGGAGAGACATCACTGGAGCACCATGAGAGCTATCACTGCAGTGTGCCATCACTGGGAAGGGACATCAGTAGGCAAGGAGACCTGATCCGGTAAAAGAAGATCCATAGGGGAGCATTCGGAGAAAGAGATGGGCAGGCGCCAATGCAAGAATTCACCCAACAATCTGAAAAACTATATGAAACCACCAGAACCCAGCGACCTCACAACAGGAGGACATGAACACCTTAATCATGAAGAAGTAGATAAAATTGACTTTATGAAAGTGATTGACGCCCTTTAACAGCATGTAAAAAATGCCCTTATAGAAATGGATGAGAAGTATAACAGAAAGTTTGAAGAACTGAGTAAATCAGTGAATGATACCCTAGGAAACCAAGGAAAAACAATCAAACAGATAATGGAAACAGTTCAAGACTTAAAAACTGAAATGGAGGCAAAGAAGAAAACACAAACAGAAGGCCAGCTGGACAGAGAAAATCTAGGTAAACGAATAGAGACTACAGAAGCAAGCATAACCAACAGAATACAAGAGATAGAAGAAAGAATCTCAGACTCTGAAGATACCATAGAAAATAAACACGCTGATCAAAGAAAACAGCATGGCCAACAAATTCTCATCACAAAACATTCAGGAAATATGGGACACAATAAAAAGACCAAACCTAAGAATAATAGGAATAGAAGAAGGAGAAGAAGCACAGCTCAACGGTCCAGAAAATATATTTAATAAAATTATAGAAGAAAACTTTCCCAACCTAAAGAAAGATATACCTATGAAGGTTCAAGAAGCATACAGAACACCGAATAGGCTGGATCAAAAAAAAAACATCCTCTCGCCATATAATAATCAAAACACAAAGCATACAGAATAAAGAAAGAATACTAAGAGCAGCAAAGGAAAAAGGCCAAGTTACTTATAAAGGTAAACCTATCAGACTTACACCTGACTTCTCTATGGAAACCATGAAAGCCAGAAGGTCCTGGAGAGATGTACTGCAGAAACTAAGAGACCATGGATGCAAGCCCAGACTACTATACCCAGCCAAGCTTTCGTTCACTATAAATGGAGAAAACAAAATTTTCCAGGATAAAAACAAATTTAAACAATACGTAGCCACAAATCCAGCCTTACAGAAAGTAATAGAAGGAAAATCACTAATTAAGAAGTCCAACAATGACCACAATAACTCAGACATCTAGAGGCCCTTTACCAGCGCAACTCAAAGAAGGGAAACACATAAAATCTACTACTAAAAAAGTGACCGGAGTTAACAACCACTGGTCATTAATATCACTTAATGTCAATGGACTCAACTCACCTATAAAAAGGCACAGACTAAGAGATTGGATACGAAAACAGGATCCAACATTCTGCTGTTTACAAGAAACACATCTCAACCACAAAGACAGGCACCTACTCAGAGTAAAGGGTTGGGATAAGGCTTATCAAGTAAATGGACCTAAGAAACAAGCAGGTGTGGCCATACTAATTTCTAACAAAGTTGACTTCAAATTTAAATCAATCAGAAGAGATGGAGAGGGACATTTTCTACTCATAACAGGAACAATTCATCAGGATGAAGTCTCAATCCTGAATATCTATGCCCCTAATATAAAAGCACCCACGTACGTAAAAGAAACATTGTTAAAACTCAAGGCAGCCATCAAACCGCACACATTAATAGTAGGAGACTTTAATACTCCTCTCTCACCCCTGGACAGGTCAATTAGACAGAAACCTAACAGAGAAATAATAGAATTAATGGAGGTAATGAATCAAATGGACTTAACAGACATCTATAGAATATTCCACCCAAATAGGAAAAAATATACCTTCTTCTCTGCAGCTCATGGAACCTTCTCAAAAATCAACCACATACTCGGTAACAAAGCAAACATCCACAGTTACAAAAAAATATTCATAACCACCTGTATCTTATCAGATAACCATGGATTAAAGCTAGAATTCAGCAACAATGCTACCCCTAGAAAGCCTACAAACTCATGGAAACTGAATAGTCAACTACTGAACCATACCTGGATTAAGGAAGAAAAAAAGAAAGAAATTAAAGTCTTCCTTGAATTCAATGAAAATAAAGAAACAACATACTCAAACCTATGGGACACTATGAAAGCAGTCCTGAGAGGAAAGTTCATAGCACTAACTGCCCACTTAAAAAAAACAGAGAAAGCACACATTGGAGACATAACAGCACACCTGAAAGCTCTAGAAAAAAAAGAAGCAGACTCACCTAGAAGGGGTAGAAGACTGGAAATAATCAAACTGAGGGCTGAAATCAACAAAATAGAGACACAGAAAACAATTGAAAGAATCAATGAATCAAAAAGCTGGTTCCTGGAGAAAATCAACAAGATTGATAAACCCCTATCCAAGCTAATCAAACGGCAGAGAGAGAATTTGGAAATTAATAAGATCAGAAATGAAAAGGGAGACATAACCACAGATACAGAGGAAATTCAGAGAATCATTAGATCTTACTACAAAAGCCTGTAAGCCACAAAACTGGAAAATGTTAAAGAAATGGACACTTTTTTAGATAAATACCATATACAAAATTTAAACCAGGACAAGGTGAACAATCTAAATAGACCTGTTAGTCGTGAAGAATTAGAAGCTGTTATCAAAAACCTCCCTTCCAAAAAAAGTCCAGGACCAGATGGCTTCAATGCGGAATTCTACCAGAACTTCCAAGAAGACCTAATACCTATACTCCTTAATGTATTTCACAATATAGAAACAGAAGAGTCATTGCCAAATTCCTTTTATGAAGCTACAGTAACTCTGATACCAAAACCACACAAAGACCCAACCAAGAAAGAGAATTACAGGCCAATCTCACTCATGAACATCGATGCAAAAATGCTCAACAAAATTCTGGCAAACTGAATCCAAGAACACATTAGAAAAATTATCCACTATGATCAAGTAGGCTTCATACCAGAGAAGCAGGGCTGGTTTAACATACGCAAATCTATCAATGTAATCCATCATATAAATAAATTGAAAGAAAAAAACCATATGATCGTTTCATTAGATGCTGAAAAAGCATTTGACAAAATTCAACATCCCTTTATGATAAAAGTCTTGGAGAGATTAGGGATACAAGAGTCATACCTAAATTTAATTAAAGCTATTTACAGCAAGCCGACAGCTAATATCAAATTAAATGGAGAGAAACTTAAAGCCATCCCACTAAAATCAGGAACACGCCAAGGCTGTCCACTCTCTCCATACCTCTTCAATATAGTTCTCGAAGTTTTAGCAATAGCAATAAGACAACATAAGGGGATAAAGGGGATTCAAATTGGAAAGGAAGAAGTTAAACTTGCATTATTTGCAGATGATATGATAGTGTACATGAGCGACCCCAAAAACTCCACCAAAGAAATCCTACAGCTGATAAATGCCTTTAGTAATGTGGCAGGATACAAGATCAACTCCAAAAAATCAGTTGCCCTCTTATACACAAAGGATATGGAAGCAGAGAGGGAAATAAGAGAATCATCACCTTTCACGATAGCCACAAACAGCATAAAATATCTTGGGGTAACTCTAAACAAGGAAGTGAAAGATCTATTTGAGAAGAACTTTAAGGCATTGAAGAAAGAAATTGAAGAGGATACCAGAAAATGGAAGGATCTCCCTTGTTCTTGGATTGGGAGGATCAACATAGTAAAAATGGCAATTCTACCAAGGGCAATTTATAGATTCAATGCAATCCCCATTAATATCCCATCAAAATTCTTCAAAGATCTTGAAAGGACAATAATCAACTTTATATGGAGAAACAAAAAACCCAGGATAGCCAAAACAATCTTATACAATAAAGGAACTTCTGGAGGCATTACCATCCCTGACTTCAAACTCTATTACAGAGCTACAGTAATGAAAACAGCGTGGTACTGGCATAAAAACAGAGAAGTCGACCAATGGAATCGTATAGAAGACCCGCATTTTAACCCACAAACCTATGAACAACTGATTTTCGATAAAGGAACTAAAAGTATACAATGGAAGAAAGGAAAGCATCTTCAACAAATGGTGCTGGCACATATGATATCAACCTGTAGAAGAATGAAAATAGACCCATATCTTTCACCATGCACAAAACTCAAGTCCAACTGGATCAAAGACCTCAATATCAATCTGAACACACTCAACCTGATAGAAGAGAAAATGGGAAGTACCCTACAACATATGGCCACATGAGATCGCTTCGTATGTATAACCCCAGCAGCACAGACATTAAGGGCAACATTGAATAAATGGGACCTCCTGAAACTGAGAAGCTTCTGTAAAGCAAAGGACACTGTCATTAAGACAAAAAGGCAGCCTACTGACTGGGAGAAGATCTTCACCAACCCCACAACAGACAAAGGTCTGATCTCCAAAATATATAAAGAACTCAAGAAACTAGACTTTAAAAGGATAATTAACCCAATTAAAAAATGGGGCACTGAACTGAACAGAGAATTCTCAACAGAAGAAATTCAAATGGCCAAAAGATACTTAAGGTCATGCTCAACCTCCTTAGCGATCAGAGAAATGCAAATCAAAACAACTTTGAGATATCATCTTACACCTGTCAGAATGGCTAAAATAAAAACACCAAGGATAGCCTTTGCTGGAGAGGTTGTGGAGAAAGGGGTACCCTCATCCATTGCTGGTGGGACTGCAAACTTGTGCAACCACTTTGGAAATCAGTGTGGCAGTTTCTCAGAAAAATTGGGATCAACCTACCCCTGGACCCAGCAATACCACTCTTGGGAATATACCCAAGAGATGCCCTATCATATGACAAAAGCATTGTCCAACTATGTTCATAGCAGCATTATTTGTAATAGCCAGAACCTGGAAGCAACCTAGATACCCTTCAATGGAATAATGGATGAAGAAAGTGTGGAATATATACACATTAGTGTACTACTCTGCGGTAAAAAACAATGACTTCTCGAATTTTGCATGCAAATGGATGGAAATAGAAAATACGATCCTGAGTGAGGTAACCCAGACCCAAAAAGAAGATCATGGGATGTACTCACTCATAATTGGTTTCTAGCCATGGATAGGGGCCACTGAGTCTATAATTTGTGATCCTAAAGATGCTAAACAAGAGGGTAAACCCAAGGAAAAACATATAGTTATCCTCCTGGCTATGGGAAATACACAAGATTGCCGGGCAAAAAATTGGAATCTTGGGGGTGGGGTGGGATGGGGGTGAAGGGAGATGGGGTGAGAAAAGTGTGAAGGAGAGGATGAGGGGAACTGGGGGAATCGGGGTGATTGGGGATAAAGGAAGGTTGGATAGGGGAGCAGGGAAACTCATACCTTAGTTAAGGGAGCCACCTAAGGGTTGGCAAGAGACTTGAACTTGGAATGGCTACCAGATACCCAGGGCAATGTCCCCAGTTAGTTCCTTGGGGCACCTGAGGATAGGGAACCTGAAATGAACCTATCCTATAATCATAGTGATGTATATCTTGCATATTGCCATAGAACCTTCATCTAGTGATGGATGGAGATAGAGACAGAGACCCACACTGGAGCACTGGACTGAGCTCCCAAGGTTATAATGAGGAGCAGAAGGAGAGAGAACATGAACAAGGAAGTCAGGACCATGAGGGGTGCACCCAACCACTGAGACAGTGGGGCCGATCTCTTGGGAGCTCACCAAGGCCAGCTGGACTGCTACTGAAAAAACATGGGATAAAACCGGACTCTCTGAATGTGGGGGACAATGAGAGCTGACGAGAGGCCAAGGAGAATGGCACAGGAACTTTCATCTGGCGATGGATCGAGAGAGAGACAGAGACCCAATTTGGAGCAACCGTCTGAGCTCTTAAAGTCCAAATGAGGAGCAGAAGGAGGGAGAACATGAGCAAGGAAATCAGGACCACGAGGCGTGCACCCACCCACTGTGACAGTGGAACTGATCTATTGGGAGCTCTCCAAGGCCAGTTGGACTGGGACGGAATAAGCATGGGTTGAAACTGGACTCTCTGAACATGGCCGACAATGAAGGCTGATGAGAAGCCAAGGACAGTGGCACTAGGTTTCGATCCTAATACATGAACTGGCTTTGTGGGAGCTTAGCCTGTTTGGATGCTCACCTTCCTGGACCTAGATAGAAGTGGGAGGACCTTGGTCTTCCTGTAGGGCAGGGAATTTGGACTGCTCTTCAGTATCGAGAGGGAGGGGGAATAGACTGGGGGGAGGAGAAGAGGAGTGGGGATAGGGGGAGGAGAGCGGGGGGAGGGGCAATATGTGGGAGGAGGGGGAGGGAAATGGGAAACGGGGAGCAGTTGGAAATTTTAATTAAAAAAGAATAAAAAAAATGAGAAAAAAAAGAGACACTTACATAGATTTAATCTATGTGGGTAGTAGATAAAGACAAGATCTTTTGAGTAAATTGGGAGCATGGGGACCTTGGAGGAGGGCTGAACAGGGGAAGGGAGAGGCAGAAAGGGGAGCAGAGAAAAATGTAGAGCCCAATAAAAGTCTTTAAAAAAGAAAAATAAAAAAAGAAAATAAAGATTTCCTACAATTCAATGAAAATGAAGAAACAACATACCAAAACTAATAGAACACAATCAAAGCAGTGTTAAGAGGAAGATCATAACACTAAGTGATCAGATAAATAATTTGTAGAAATCTCACACTAGAAACTTAACAGCACACCAGAAAGCTCTAGAACAAAAAGAAGAAACTCACACAAGAGGAGTAGATGAGAGGAAATAATCAAACTGAGGGCTGAAATCAATAAAATAGAAACAATGAGCCGGGCGGTGGTGGCGCACGCCTTTAATCCCAGTACTTGGGAGGCAGAGGCAGGCAGATCTCTGTGAGTTCGAGACTAGCCTGGTCTACAAGAGCTAGTTCCAGGACAGGCTCCAAAACCACAGAGAAACCCTGTCTCGAAAAACCAAAAAGAAAAAAGAAAAAAGAAAGAAACAATGAGAATAATTCAAAGAAACAATGAAACAAAGAGTTAGTTCTTTGAGAATAACAATAAGATAGTCAAACCCTTATTCAAACTAACAAAAAGTCAGACAGAGAATATTACAATTAACAAAAGCAGAAATAAAAAAGAGGACAGAAAAAAAGAGGAAATCCGAAGAATCATTAGATGATACTTCAAAAAATCTGTACTCAACAAAATCGGAAAAAAAAAATGTACAATTTTATGGATAGGTCCAACTTACCAAAACTATGTTAAGAGTAGACAAACAGCTTAAATAGATGTATAACCTCTAAGGAAATAGAAGCACAAAAAAAAAAGCCCAGGGTAAGATGGTATCAGTGCAAAATTATACAAAAAAAAAAAAAGAGAAGAACTAATACCAATACTCCACAAATTCTTACACAAAATAGAAACAGAAGGAACATTGGCATACACTTTTTATGAGACTACAGTCACTCTGATACCCAAACCAAACAAGACACACAAAAAAGAGAATTACAGAAAAATCTCCCTCATGAACATTGATGCAAAAATACTTAATAAAATACTGACAAACTGAATTCAAGAATATTTTTTTAAAAAATCATCTTCAATGATTCAGTAAGCTTTCCCCCTGAAATACAGAGATGGTTCAACACAGTTGTCAATGTAATCCATCATATAAACATACTGAAAGGAAAAAAAAGTTATCATATCATTAGATGCTGAAAAAGCCTTTGACAAAATCCAATACCCATGATAAAAACCTTGGAGAGAATAGAGGTACAAGGAACATGTCCAAGAATAATAAAGGAAATATACAGTAAGCCAACAGCCAACATCAAACATCAGACCTAGAAAGAAAAACATGGTATATATTAAGACATAAGTGGATTTTAGCTATAAAGTAGAAGATAATCAGGCTACAATTCACAACCACTGAGAAGCTGCATAACAAGAAAGAGCCTAAGAGAGAAATGCATGGATGTTCCTGGGAAGCAAAAATAGGTAAGTTCTCCTGAGTAAATTTGGGGGTACGAGAGGGAGGAGCAATCAGGAGAAGAAAGGAGAACATGAGGGAAGAGGATGATTGAGCTGAGGGAGGGAAAAAGAGAGAGAGCAACAAAAAAGATATCTTGAGAGAGGGAATCATTATGGGGATAGAGAGAAATCTGGTGCTCGGGAAACTCGCGGTAATTCACAAGGATTATCCCAAATTTGACTATTAGCAATAGTGGAGGGGATGCCTGAACTGACCTTTTCCCTGTAATCAAATTGGTGCTGTCATCTTAGAATCTTCATCCGCTAACTGGTGAAAGCAGATGCAGAGATTCAGCTAAGCACTGGGCCAAGCTACTAGACTCCAGTTGAAGAGAGGGAGGAAAGATTATATGAGCAAATGGTCAAGACCACGATGGGGAAAGCCACAGAGACAGCTGACCCGAGCTAGTGGGAGCTCACTGACTCTGAACTGATAGCTAAAGAACCTACATGGAACTGAACTAGGCCCTCTGAATGCAGGTGACAGTTCTGTTGATTGGGAAGTCAGTGAGTCCACTGGCAGTGGGAGGAAGATTTATCCAGAGTTCATGAACAGGGTTTTGGGAATTGCTTCCCCATCGTGGGATACTTTGTTCAGCCTCTATACAGGGGGAGGGGCTTGGTCCTGCCTTAACTTGATACTCCAGACTTTATTGACCTCCACATGAAAGGTCTTACCCTTTCTGAGGAGTGGATGCTGGGCTTGTTTGAGGGGGAGAAAGATGGAGGGATAGGAGGAGGGGATGGAGGAGGATTTGTGGTTGGTATGTAAAATGAAAAATCTTTTAAATATAAAATTTAAAAAAATCCTCAAGTGTGTATTCAAATTTTCCTTTTACTTAATACATAGGAGTGAGACACTGCAATGAATTAAACTATTTTTATTCTCTTCTTTCTGAGTTCTCTGTGGTCATTTTGCAACTCACTTTGGCACTCACATTGAGTAGTTCCAATTAACATCCTGTTGTATCAGTTATTTATAATGTTCATAATTTCCTTGTTTCTGCATTGCTTGATCTTTCAAAACATTATGCTTTAAGAACTCTACCAGGAGTGGTTTTCTTTATTTTATCTTCTATTTTTGTATTTGATTACTGCTATAACAAATCACCATAAAAATCTTGTTATCTTAATTAAGAGCTCAAAATTGTAGCTATTTTTTTCTTGTTCTTACAAATTCTATTCCATTTGATATTCAAAGCAAAGATTAAATTACTCAGAAATTTGATATGTGTTTCCAAATCATCAAGTGATAGATAAAGAAGAAAAAATAATGTCAACAATTTTCTGCTTTTGTTTTGTCTCATACAGATAGTTATATTACATTGCTATGCAGATAATCTTTAGTACTTTATTAATAAATACTACTGAAGACATTTCCAAAGTTTCCTTGGTAATAAGATTTTTCTCTTTGTCAACCCTTCATCATAGAACTTCTTTATATTTATCAAATGTAACCTTAAATATGTTGCATTTGACCAAAATTCTAAGGTTCATTGGAAAAATGGAAATAGCTACTGCATAAAACAGTTTCTTCTTAGCTGCTAAAGGTATGTGTATGTGTATGTGGGGGGGGGGGGTGTGTTTAGATTGTCGAGGAAACTTTCCATTGACATCATGAGAATTGCTACATGGTGTCCTTAATATTATGTCCACTATCCCATTGAGTGAAATAATGCCCTTCTCTCTACATGGCAAATGGAAAATGAGATGCAATTTGTTTATTTCAAACTCTAAGGTCATTCCTAAAAATCTTTCTTTTACCGAAACTAATCGTTGGGCTTAGGTTTATGTTGCTCTATAATATAATTTTGTCTATTGTATCTAAGAGCTGTAAAATCTTTAGAAATTATAAACATTTATTTTTTGTTTACTTCATTTTGTTTTTGAAACAAGGTCTCACTATGTGGCCCTGGCCGTCCTGGAAATCACTATGTAGACCACCCCAGCCTTGACCTCACAGAGATCTGCCTACCTTTGCCTTCCAAACACTGAGATTAAAGGCACACACCACTATACCCCATGTGAGAAATTATACAAAGTTTTGACCCCTGAATTGTTTCATCCGAAGTAGCTTGCGTCCTTGAATCCTGGCTAGGAACTTCGAGGGAATGAAAACAGACTCATAAACACACATACAATGAAGCTGAGATCAGATGAGATTCTGTAATCCTACTACCACAATCCAGAACCTCGTTATATTTGTTATGTACAGTACAGGGAAAAAGGTTATCTAGTTTCAGTAGGAGGTCTTTTTAGTCAAGTAGTCTCAGATTATAAACATTAGGGAGGAAGAAACCTCAGTTTCTCATCTTTGTACACACTAATCAGTCATTCATAAACACTCACACTTGGATCCTCTCTGTTGTGCTTTCCTTTCCCTTTAAGGGACAAGCCACGCCCACTCTGACCTGCCCACGCCATCTAACCTCTGACCTGCCCACGCCATCTTGGCTCTCCTCCTTCTGTTTCTTCAGCATGGCCGCACTCTCTCTGGTTCTCTTTCCCTCTCTCTCTCTTTTTCCCTCTTTCCCTCTCTTTCCCTCTCTCTCTCTCTCTCTCTCTCTCTCTCTCCCTCTCTCTCTCTCCCTCCCTCCCCCCTTTCTCCCCTTTTAATAAATGCTTTTATGGCTACTTTCTGTGTCCATGGGTCTGCTCACAACCGCCGCACATTGGGAACTCTGTGGGACCCACCGGAGCTTGCTGCTCCGTGAGCCCCCCGGGGGACTCCCCCACATTATTTTAGGAATAAGATTGGTGCCGCGACTCGGATGATTCGTGCACCCCGGACTTCCACCCGGGGCCAGAGTTCCGGCTTTAGGCGCCGTCCGGGACTCTGAGCTCCCTCCCGGGGCAGGATCAGGACCCGAGGACCTTCTCTACACGACCCACATGTTCCATCTGCCTGGATGCAGCTCCTCCAAACAACACCGGCTTCTAATCGTGAGTGCCCCCATTTTGGCCAGCTTAACCATCTTTTTTAACCCAAGGGATTGACTGTTGAGCTCCCGGCAACCCTTTGAGGTTTCTAGGGATGGGGGGAACCTCCAACCGCGGGCCTTCAGGGCCTCGGTTTTTCCCTTCGCTGGCATTCAATTCGGCTTGTCTCCTGTTCTAAGCCTGTGCCTGGGACGGCGTGGCCTTAGCCTGCCCCTCAGCTCACCCGTGCCTGGAGGCCCGGGGTCTCCAGAAGTTCTCCCTCTTTTTTTTTTCTCGTTTCATTCCTTTTCTTCCTTCTTTTCGTCGTAACTGCTGCTACGGTGCAGCACGCCGCTACGGTGCGGCCTGACCTTGGCTGAATTTGACTCAGCCAAGTTATAGCACCCCCCCTGTGAAATCGGACGCCTTTTAACAGGGCCTGGGTGTTCGTGCCATCTACATCTCGCCTTAACGGGGAGCCGTTCCCCTTGTAGGCTTGAGATGCCACGGTTTTTTGCGGGTGTTTTCACGGCCTTGACCATGGGAGCCAAGCCATCCAGACCTATCACTCCGGCCTCATGCTTTAATGCCTTACATTTATCAGTCTCTGTCCAAATAAGTGGCCCCATTAAAACCATAAATAGCTGTTTTTCGGTTCCAGCCTTTTGCCCCTCCCTGCTGCAGCTTTTGTTACGGCATGGCTGCTCTCCAAGAGCAGACTACACGCGGTGGTCGCCATCTTGGCTGAGGGCCAGATGGGTCAGGTGACTTTTTTCGCCATCTTGGCTGGGAGCCAGGCCACATGATCACACTCTCCTGGTTTTACCCTGCCTCTTCACCTGGTTCTCACTAAACTCTTCGTGTTAACTCGGTTAAATGTGTTTTGAGCAATGATCAAATGCCTTTAATAGGGCCCATTAGAGGCGTCCACATTGCCCAATTCCTCTTCACTCTTTCTATATATAATAATTGTTTATTACATCTCATTTCAGACTACAAAACATGAGTCCCATATTTTAAACTGGTATGTACCTTTAAGTCTTTTAAGCAGTTCTCTACCATTGTCGGTTCTGCCACTAACCTTATATTACAAACAGTTCTTTGCCCTCAACTGCTCAGAGATCTAGGGAATGTGATATTTAAATATTTAATTATTAAAAAAAAAAAAAACTTCTCACAACAACAAAAAGAGACAGGTTGGCTCCTAGCAGCAGCTCTCTGCTCCCTCCAAAGAAGACAGATGCGCGCAAAACAACGTCCTTCTGCATTTCGCTTCGACTGCAGAGCGCTGACCATTGGGAAAACCTGCCTTTCGTCTAAAGTAAAGACCTCCAGACGTGGATGAAATCACTGGAATAGACAGCCTAGCTGCTCAGGTCAAGGTAGGCCTGTCTTCCTACAGATTTCTTAGCCCACAGGGTCTTCTGTAGCCTGACAGGCCCTACGCTAAACAGAAAAGGTCAAATACAACCTTCAGCGACCATGGAGGACCCAAAAAGAGTAGCTCTGGGTGCCAATCAAGTAAGCTCTCTGTCATTTTTTAATCAGTAACTCAAGTAAAATCTTATCCTTCTCAAAAATCTCTGACAGTTTGACAACCGAGAGGTTTCGCCAGGTTGAGGTTTTGCGAGGTGACCTCACCAAGAGGGAGCCGAAAATCCATCTTAAACAGGTCAGATACCCCCTCAATTCCCTGGTCCTAAATTTTTTTTTTCTTAATTTAACTTTGCTTTTGTTCTGCCAATACCTTAGGGACACCAGACAATTTTCATGCCACAGACACCGGTCAAAGGCAAAGAGACCAGTCATGCCAGGATGCGACCAGCACCCAGCCTTCTCTCGCTCCCCCCCCAAAAGACGACGCCCACAATCAGCAGGAAGCAGTCTTGAGAGTTCGCCGCCCCAGTTCCTTTGGGCTGTGGTGTCTTGTCTCCTGCTTTTTATTATAAGGAAGACCTGGGAATGTTGTGCTTTCCTTTCCCTTTAAGGGACAAGCCACGCCCACTCTGACCTGCCCATGCCATCTGACCTCTGACCTGCCCGCGCCATCTTGGCTCTCCTCCTTCTGTTTCTTCAGCGTGGCCGTGCTCTCTCTGGTTCTCTTTCCCCCTCTCTCTCTTTTTCCCTCTTTCCCTCTCTTTCCCTCTCTCTCTCTCTCTCTCTCCCTCTCTCTCTCTCTCCCTCCCTCCCCCCTTTCTCCCCTTTTAATAAATGCTTTTATGGCTACTTTCTGTGTCCATGGGTCTGCTCACAACCGCCGCACATTGGGAACTCTGTGGGACCCACCGGAGCTTGCTGCTCCGTGAGCCCCCCGGGGGACTCCCCCACATTATTTTAGGAATAAGACTCTCACTCAAAATAAGCAAGGTTTGCTATAATCGAGTGAGAGTATTTCTTCTTACATCCGGCTATTTACCAGACCCAATTTGTAATCAGTGACTGAACGCAACCCTGTAGTCACTTTCCTCAGTGTCATCTACTGTCTGAGGCATCAGGCAAGTCAGGGCATGCCTGATCTGTAATTTCACCTTCTGTCTCTGTAATCCCCAGGGTCTCTGTCTTGTCTGCAGCTATGTTCCACATCCAACACATCTGTGACTGTTTCTTGGAGAGAAGACATTAGTTCTACAATAGCATGGGTATTTCTTTGTGCTCTGTGGATCAAGTCTGGACTCCCCCAGATTTAATTCTGTAGACACATTTCCTCCTTTGAGGAAATGACCTTGAATCTATAGAATCATATATTAGATTTTATAAAATGAAAATAAAAATTGGAATGTGATCAGTTCTTTTAGCCATATTCCTAACTCTTAACTTTTGTTCATTTTTTCCACAAGTAGGTAAACTTACTGTCTCTTCTTCTGAAAACCAGGGGTCTCCTGAATATAAGCTAAGAAGTGATGATTAAGTCATAATGTTTTTACCTTACTATTGTGTTTCCTCTAAATTTTCTTCAAAGCACCAATATATACCTGCCTACCTCCAGATTCTCAGTGTACAATATTTTACATATGATGATATAATTCCAGTCTTTTCATTTTTTTTTTTTAATATTTAACTCTACTTTTGGTGTGCTTCTCCTGGGAGCATTCTCTCAAATGACTGGCTGAAAGTTTCAATGTGAGTTTCCTGTATCAGGTGTCCACATCCACATCTCTGTTCAGCCACCACTTGCAGTGACCCATTCTGCCTGGGTCCCAGAATCCAGGCTATGGTTTTCAAGAGAAAGAAGAAAAGAAAGGCACACAAAGATACATACATTAAAGATGAAATCAGGTGGGGTTCTCTAACTTCTTCCACCACAATCCAAAACACTAGAATATTTATTAGGTACAACACAGGGGGAGGGATTAACCCGTCTTGTGGGAGGTCTCTGTGGGTGTTCAATTTAGGGCTATAAACATCCAGGTGGAAGAAGCTACCATTGCTTGTTTTTGCACACACTGATCAATAGTTCATAAATACTCATGCTTGAACCCTCATGGAAAGCTTTGGTATCTCTCTTGAGCCTAGTCTAAATGGGTAACAGTTTTGCCAATTTCCCATGGGCCATTTTTCTTGGAGACCTTGACATGACTGTGCCCATGTCAAATACACATTTATTCAGGACTTCACTCATTCATGGCTTCCCCCGCTTCCTACACTGAATACCATCACTTTAATGATTCATATTTACATGACCTTTTACATATGATTTTAGTAGAGAACAAAAGCAAGCATAAGCTTAAATGGAATCTTATCACCAAAGTAGCTTGCTATATTCCTTAAAAGTACATCATAAGTGTCTTTCTATGTCAATAAATATTTATCTGTTCTATTATTTTAATAGCATAAAGAAAAACTAATTCATCAGCTTAAAATTTCAGTCTAATGAGTTGTTCATTATTTTTGTGAATTTCCAACAAGCTGAGAAATACTTGGATTGCTATAAACAATCCATCAGTTTGCTAAAACAGAGCCAACTGCTGTTTAAAAAGTAAACCAGACTAATTAATTTCTTCCATGACAAATTTCATTCCTTTCCTAAGCAACAGTATCCATGACTAAAACTGGAGGAGAGAATAAGACTTAAGTTTATGTTAGCTCTTATTCTTTTATTTCTTTTCAGATTAAGAAATTCTCTATCATTCTTCTCCACAGAAGCCAAAGTTTATTAATTCACCTATCATGGATGTTACATTAAGGTCAACAGGATGAATCCAGATGAGGCAGTTTGGTAGAAATAATTCACTGATAGTACAAGGTATCAGCCTAAACTTTCCACTACAGCTTTGCAATAGATAAATTAAATAAATGAATAAATGTGAAGAAAATTCTTACTATTTTTGTTTAAAATTTTAAATTATCATATTAGATATGAATAAATAAACCTGATAGTGCAGCAACATGAAAGAGGAATATTTCAGCTTTGATAGAACAGGGAGACACTAGAAACTGATCAGTATGCAGACAAAGTTTTTTTATAAAGAGCTGAGATTGTACTCACTTGGTACAGGTACAGGTAAAAAAAAACAGCTTGAACAATGTGTGTGAGTGTGTGTGTGTGTGTGTGTGTGTAAACCTAATCAATCATTCTAAATTATTTCTTCAAACAAGGGATCAAGCATTCAAGTATATTTGCCTATAGGGTCTATTCTCTTTCAAAACTACTGCATGGAGGAAAGAAAAGAGAAAACACATGTTTTTTTCTTTTACTTAAAAAGTGTATTTTATAGTTTCAAATAAACCTCTGATATCACCTACTAATTCTGCTTTCCACTTTTATTGTAATATAATTGACACCTATATCTGTGCAGCAATAATAGCAAAAGGCTATCCACTTGAAAGGAGGTTAGATAAGGAGGGTGGCTAAGAAAGGAGGGTGGGAGAAAGGACAAGGGGAAAAGTGATGTAATTCTATTTTAATCAAAAATAAATTGTTTTTAAAATAAAGATGAAAAAAATCCATCTAATAGGAAGCTGGACATCAAGCTAAGAAACAATATTTCCACATGATTTTTGAATTCCTGTCATGACTTTCTCAGTAATGAATAGTTATCTGGAACTGTAAGTGAAAACAAACTTATTCCTCCATTGGTGTTTATCATAGCAAAAAAAAAAAACCTACTAAAATGTCTTATATTTAAAATGATAAAAGAGGAAGAGTAGAAAAGAATTATGTGAAGAACAACAACCGAGTGCTGTGAAGAGATATCATAACCAAGTCAACATAAGGGAAAACTTTTATCGGGGGCTTGCTTACAGTTTTAGAGGAAGAATCTGTTATTACCACTGCTGGGAACATGGCGGGAGGCGGGTTGACATGGTGTTAGAGAAGCAGCTTCCATTTCTCTACAGGTGGGAAGAATAGAGAGACTGGGAAAGTGAAGACTTTTGAAGCCTCAGAGCCCATCCCAGTAGCATCCCTCCTCCAACAGGTAATCATATCCTAATCCTTCCAAAAAATGTTCCTCCAACTTGAAAGCATGCATTCAAATATATGAGACTTCAGGGCCTATTCTCATTCAAGCCAACACACAGGAATGGAAGAAAATACATTCTTACTTATTTACTTTAAAAGTATATTTTTTAAATTTCAAATAAACTGATATTACCAAAGAATTCTATTTTCCACCTTTATTAAGATCTAACTTACAGTTTATATTTAAGGTACTTACTCTGATGATTTCATAAATACATTGTGAAATAATTGTGATTGAACTAGCTAACGTCTACACCTTAGATAACTGTTATTTAAATATAATTAAATTTGTTATTATTATTATTATTAATTATTGTATGTGTGATTGTGTGTGTGTGTTATATGTGACTATGAGTATCCACACTTGGGCAGTGTGCATATGAAGAGGTCAGAGGACCACTTTTAGGAGTTGGTTCTCTTCTTTCATCATGGATTCTGGATATAGAATGAAGGTTCCAATCACTGTTATTTACTGAGCCACTTCAAAGTCCTTATAGGTACAATTTTAGTGATATGAATATTTAAAATTTACTTTCATAAAATTTCCAACTAATGGTAACTTATTTTGCATTAGCTCCTCAAATTTGTTTTTGATTGAAAAAGTAAAATTATTTTACAGCATTTGTTGATTCCCTCTCCTAGTAAGGACCATTTTACACTTCACTTCTTTGAATTAAATATTTTTAGATTTGACATAAATGTGAGATTATGGAAAATTCCTCATGTATCTGGCATGTTCTCTCAAATGGCAAGAATTTAAATGATTTATGATTAATATTCACTTCCCTTTCCCTCTTCTCCACTTTTCTTTTTTTCCTTTTTTTTGAATGTGAGTACTTGGTACTCTACAGATAGCCTATAAAGTAGTTTTGTAAATATCTGTTAACGTACATTTGTTCTCTAGTTCAATTTAACACCAATGTTTCTCTGCTTCACTTATTTATTTGTTTGTTTGTTTGGACCTGTATTGTCAGTCCATTGATGAACATGATCAAGGTGTTAAAGTAACTAGATACTACTGTATTTGAGTTTCTTTTTTCCTTTATATGTAATAGTTTTGATGTAGATGATTAGTTGATCTAAGATTGGTTTGGAAATATGCAAAAGTGCTTACTAATTGTAATTTTAATACAGTCTTCGCCTATTTATAGCCTAAATTATTATTTTGCCAAGTAAGGAAACAAAAGACAATGATCCACATTTGTTTCCAAATTATGTGGTATATGTTTTTCTTCTCTTTACTTACAGATGATGTGTATTACACCAAAAAAGCAAATTGTTTCATGGGCATCATCTCAGTGAGTCTTTTTAAAAATCTATTCACCCATTTTAAATCATTTTTAACATCTTCTACCTTCGTTTTCTCATGGTTGCTATTCGCTATTCTACTAAAATTCATGTAAAGATTTCTTAAGTTTTGAATTTATTTATTTTATGCATATGAGTGTTTTTACTGGCAAGTGTGTATGCACACCATATGTACAACTGGTGCCTGAGGAGTTTAGGAGTCATAAGATCCTCTGGAACTGGACTTAGGTATGGTTTTAATCAATATATGTGTTCTGAGAACAGAACTCAAGTCCTTGGTGCCATTATGTTTGCTTGTTTGCTTTTCTTCATTTTTCTGACTGTAGTTTTTTTTTAAATAGCTGTCTATAAGCTTAGAAATTATTTCTGCTGTTTGATTTGATCTATCATGATATTTTTACTAGATATTTCAATTGTTTGACATATTTTAGAAAGATTTACATTTTTGGGCAGATTTGTAAACTTAATGTGCTTGTAGTGCCCTTGGCCTGGATGACACTGTGGCCCCAGATGACAGTGATAGCCACTCAAATAGGCATGGTCTTGGTGACAGTACAGCCCACAAATACCAATATTGTTGCTCCAGTCCTTGAGAAGTCCCACAAAAAACCATCAGACACATATGCAATAAGCAAGAGTGTTTAATTTTTGAGATAAGAAAGTTTCAGCATGCCAGGGCCACACATCTGACACAAAAGCAAAATGGCAATCTCAAATAAGCTCACAAACTCCTTTGATACACAGCTAGAGGAGTTCTAAAGACAGTTAGGTCATTCTGTCTAGAAATTGTTTAGGCAAGTCCAGTTAGTGTATTTTTAAATGGCTAGTGCTGTCCGGGTCTGGCAAAGGCTACAATTTTTCCATCTTTGGGCAAGTTTGGACAAGTCCCAGGGTCTGTCCTTATTTTTTCATTGCCTTGAGATATTGAAGAGGGCTGACTCAGGCTTAGAACATGCAATTCTCCTCATCCCTATTGTCAGAGGCATTGGTGATTGGTTGTCCTTTGTTCATAGCTTCCTCAGGAACTGCCTGTTCAGTTTCAAGAAGCAGGTACTAGGGCCTAGTTTTCAACTGAGTTATTAGTAGCCTGTCATGGAATTTTTTTTCAACCCTGTCAATTGTCACAGGTTTCAACCCTGACCCATGGCATCTGTGTGCCCTCTGGGGACAACATGGGCCGTGAAAAACAATATAGACTATGGATGTGGTAGGTACATGGACACAAAAATAGTCCTAGGCAGAAGATTGGGGCCAGATACCGTGGTCCTAGGTGGCAGTACAGGTCCCTCAAATTGACATGGCCCCAAGACACCAACATGGCCCCAGGTGGTGACCCAGTCCCAAGGCATCGGCTTCGCCTTTGATGATATCGGGAACCACAGAAATCAACATAGACCCTACAGTAAGGGGTGGCTGCAGTAGGGCCATAGACCCAGACAAGTCCCTCAGCAGCAGTCCTGGCCTCAATGACACCATGGCTCCAGGTAACAGTGCTAACCACTCAAATTGCTATGGCCCCAGTGGTAGCACAGTCCTCTGAAACCAACAGGGTCACAGATTGTGGCCTAGACCGTGGATATCCATGTGGTCTTTGGTGGCAACACGGGTCGCCAGACATCAATACAAACCCCAGATGTGGACAAACGAAACTGATCGTGTAAGCTTTCTATGTCAGTTGACAATAATGGAACACACAAAGAAAGTCCCTAATCTTTGACTCCTGAAAAATGTAACTGTAACTTGATACAGATATTTGTGATTTTTGTGCTTATGAACTCTGCTTCAATCCTTGCTTGGAGCTGACAGGAGAATAAGACACCTTAGTCCTTGCCTGCAGCCTTGATGGATCAGCAACCCGGCTTTTGTAGTGATTTATTAAAGACAGTAGTTTTATGAGCCTCCCTGTCCCCCACATTAGAATCAGTGTACACAAGAACTGCAGAATTCTCCAAGCAGCCAATCTATCAAGTTTGTCTCGTGATAGTGAGACTTACTTAAAACCTCTTACTTCTCTTTATCCTTTATGCGGTCTCTGTTAACTTGTAGTTGATTATAAGAAAAGTGACTATTGCAGCTGGAGACAAATGGCTCAGTTAGGGTACAGCTTTTTCAGAAGACTGGAGTTTGGATCTGATAACCTCTCCTGACCTCTGAGAGTACATGCACTTCTGTTCACTTACTCCCTCACATCATTAAAAATAATAAATCCTTTTCAAAGGAAAAAAAAAGAGAGAAACATATGGAACTACAGATGTGGCATGCTTAACTCTCCTCCTTATAATATTGCCATCTGTTTCTCTGTTGCTCTGCAACATTTCTTATACATTTCCATTTACCGTGGTGTTCGTCTTCAAACATTTTGGTGAAATAACAGGATTTCTTCTGTTGTCTTCTTCACTTTGCAGGTGGAAACACGGTAGGGACCTCTAATCAACCAACTTACTGATATCACAACTTAAACGTTTTGTGTAGTGTGTATAGACTATAGTTCTAATTATTTTGAGTGTATTTTGTGTTTAACTTTTACGACATATTTAAAACAATTTATGGACCGTCATTAAGCTATGAAAATAATGTTAGTTTGTGCACATATTTATCATAATCAATGAGACTTATAAGTTTCTGTATTTGCATGTCATTATTGTCTTTTCATTTGAACTTGAACAGCCCCCTTAATAATTTCTTATAAGATACATTTAGTAAATTGACAATACTTTTCATTGTTTTAGGGATTTCATTTTATCTTCCTATTCTGTAAATTTTCCAATGGGAAATCTACTGCAATCTCATGAAGGCTCCTTTGTATGTCATCCTCATTTTCTCCTATTTTTTTTAAAGAAATGCAACATTTTGGAATTCACGATGCAATATATCTCAGGGTTTTAAGTGATGAGTTTTTGAAGTGATCTTTGAGCTTTGTCGATCTGGATATTCATATACTACCTAATATTAGAGAAACTGAGCCATTATCTCTTTAAACGGGCCTTTTCTCCTCTATTTTCACCTCTAATTCCTATGACAGGCACATATTTTTTGAATTGGAAGTGATAAATCTCATAGGCATTCTTCCTTCTTTTTTCTATTTCTTTTTTGTTTCTTTAAATAGCTAGGTTCATATGACCTGTAGTCAAATTCAATTATCCTTTTTTCTGCATGATTAAATTTGTAGTTGAAGCTCTCTGCTGAATTTTTCAGTTTTGTGATTGCTTTCTTAAACCCCAGAATTTATTGTTATTTTTGATAGTTCCTGTTTTCTTATTAAACATTTATTGCATGTATTGTGTGTTGATCAGATTTTTCTATTTATCTTTGTTTTATATGATTTTATTGACTTCATTTAAAATGATTATTTTGAATTATTTATCAGGTTATTATTTTCATTTATTTCTTTTTGAAGGGCAAGCATGCATGGTTTTGTTGAAAAGTGTCAAATCTCTTTTTCAGGGAAGAATCTCCAAACACTTTCTTTTAAAGATATGTTTCCAATTAAAATTATAATTTTATTAGATTATAAAGCAAGCCAAAAACAGTTGGCATGCCTTTGTGGTCACATAAGGTCAATATATATATATATATATATATATATATATATATATATATATATATTAATATTTTTTCATTGCTTTTACATACTGACCTCAGATTCTCCTCCCTCCTTTCCTCCAATTACCCTCACCCACTCCCATTTACCGTTCTCCCCATCCATCTTCCTCAGTCTCCATTCAGAAGAGGGCAGACTTTCTATGAGCTTGAATAAAGCATGGCACATCAAGATGAGGTAGGACAAAGGTGTCCCCACCAAGCCTGTGTCAATGCTGGGTAAGGTAATCCAGCATCGAGAACAGGTTCCCAAAAGTCAGTTAAGTGCCAGAGACAGGACCTGATCTCATTGCTAGGAGCCTTACAAAAAGACCAAGCTACACAATTGTCATACACATGCAGAGGGCCTTAGTTTTATGCAGGCTTCCTAATTGTTGATCCAGTGTTCATATGTTCCCATGAGCTCAGGTCAGTTGTTTCTTTGGGTTCCTCTGTCAAAACACACTTCTTTTTACAATACCTAAATATGCAAAGCTACACCAAACCTATGGTTGACAGTACTGGAGCTAGGTTAAAGAGTACTAAAGGTATACAGCCAGGATTGAGGTTGGGATACCTTTTACTCAAGTTACAGACAGGTATGTTTGCTTCATACTGTCCAGTCAGATAATGATTGTGGCAGCAAAAAGAAAAAAAAAATGAAATTCTAGCAAAGTGCATAGAGGAACAATATTTCTGAATTTGTGAATAATATCATGTTAGCAAGTTAGCTATCTCTGCCAGACCACCTTACTTTCAATACCCTTTCTTTTTTTCAACATAATATTTTTATTGATTATTTGGGAATTTCATGCAATACTCTTCATCACACTCATTTCTTATTCCTCCCATATCACTCTCTCACTCTTGCGACTGCCTCAAACATGGGAAAAATACACCAATTCCAATTTGCTTTTCTCATATACTCATTGGAGCATGATTAAACTCCAAGAAGCACTGATAACCTAGTTCTCTACCACTCCCAGTCTCACCGGAGGCTGCCAACTATGAACAGCTGCACTTCATCCTGATCCTGTTTTTAAGAAGTCTTCAATGGATACCTGTCTGGATGTTTATTTCTCTATTTTGGAGTGTGTCAAAGAACCCTTCAATGTCTCTCACTTTTAATTATAAATCTCCAGTCATAGAATACAGACCATGGACATCCATGTGGTCATTGGAAACATCAAGGATCATGGACTTTATCATGATCTCTACATGAACTACACACATAACCATGGCCTCTGGCAGCAACCCACTTCACAGACATCCACATGTCCTGTGGTGGTAACAGACCACACACAGCAACATAGTCTCAGGCTACAGCATAGGCCATGGACACCAACATGACCTCTGGAGATAACACTGACCATGGACATCAACACAACCTTCTGCAGCATCATGATGAAAGCACATTAGACTACTAGAGGATGAAGGCATTCAACATCCTTTCTGAATCTTAGGTACCAATGAGGTTTTCAAAGCTCTTCCAACTTCCATAAGGTAGATTTTCTCTACTTTTGTTATCTATTATACTGTTGGTGTGTGGTTCTAAAAGTGTGGAGACTTCCTATTCTTCAAACTGTTGGTCAAAGGTTTAATTTTATTAGACAGATTTGAAAGAAGTAACTTCCATCAAAAAAGACCTATATTGAGGAATTTGAAGTTGACATTTTTTTCTGATAACTGCCTGCTTCAGCTTCTAGTGACTTTCTCATCTGTGAGAATTGCTCACCTTGTACACAGCTATTGACAACAGCCCTTTGCTTCTTCCTAGATAATCTTTAGACAGAATAAGTCCCAAACAGCTCAATCAGAAAAAAATATGATTTGATCTTCTCTAGCTGAAGTGCACATGTTGATTAAGTTGACTCTTTCTAGAGGTTCTAATTACTCCTTGGTTTGCTATAAGCTCTTAGGCAACATTCTAGTTTGTTATTTTTTATTGGTGAATCTAGCCAGAGTTACTTTCTATTACTACAGAATTTTATTTGTTTGAGTTTGTTGATGCTAGGAATAGTTTTAGTAAAATGATGGACTGAATATGTTTTCATCTTGTAAATGGCAAAGATAAAAATGGTGAGATATAATATAAAGCAATGTATAAGTTCCAACATGCATCAATACCCTGTAAGCATATTTTTTCAAAAAAATGATCTAATTCTTTGTTTGGGTTCTCATGGGGAGTTTAATACCCACAAATAAGAGAAATTGATGATTTTGAAGAAGCCAATCAATATTTATTTAAAATAATATAATTGGAATGTCTGTGAAAAGGAAAAATATCTATCCGCTTTATAATGTTATGAGTTTTCAATATATTTTAATATTATATGTTTAAATTCCTTAACCATAACTTATAAGTTTAACCTGGCCACACTAGTTAATATAATCCCATATAAGTAGTTTCATCAAGAGAATCTTTAGCAAAAGATAAAATTGTCTTTAACCTGGGTTTTTAATCAAGATTGCTATTGAACTATGAACAACTCCAGCATGCAACTTCTAGGTCTGTGAAACTGAACCTAATTTATAACAGCTTCCTTAGAACTTGAAAAATACTCTCAGTTAAAATCCAAAGGTGTCTTAATACCATAGGAGTTACTTGTTCAAAGGCATTTTAGCATGATCCAACATGCAAGTTGCTGTCTGAAAATCCATGGGGCTTAGAAGTCAAGAATACATGTCATCTGCCAGAGCTGCACCCATTGTTCTGTTTCTAGTCCTACTTATTTCCACAATGAAAAACATATTTATAAATTCTGTCTGCCAGCAGATATTATCATAGTTCAAAAGTTAATATAGAAATCCCTAATAGAAATTCTTCCTATGTAAATTATTTTTATGAGGTTTGGAATCAAATAGCTGATAGATGCATAGGATATTTGCTTTATTGTTAATTATTTGAAAATTGTCACAAAGATAGCAAAGGTTTAATATCAATTATCATATATATATGATTATACTACTTTTGTTCATATGATGAAATAAAGGAAATAATACTTATTAGAAAAGTCTAAATTCTAGTTCTAGCCATCTTATAAAATAGTTGGAGTATGCTAACCCCACAGTTTTTTGTAGAATGACACTTCACAAATAATTTTTATTGAAAACTATGTTGCTACTGTGTTTCAGCATAATAAACAACTCTGAAAACTCATTGACTCACAAAAAAATATTCCTTTACTGATTGACAATCTCTATGGGAACTCTAATGACTTTGTTCTCGTAACTTTTCATGTTGGGACCAAGGCTGAAGGAAACTCATGCAAACAAAGCCTAACAGGGCTAATAAAGACTTGATGACTTTTAAAGTCTCTCTTGAGAATTATTTTTATTGACAACTAAAAAAATATTCAGTTTGCCCCACATTCTCTTGAAACATTATGTCAAGGAGAGTGACATACTGAGTACATGGTAAATGAGGTCAGAGAATTATATGATGCCTATAATAGAGGAAAATGTAAGCATAAGTAGTAAAGATTTTTAAAATATAATGTAGTATGTGTATAGTATGTTTATATGTAATGTATTGGTGATGATTTGGCTAAAGACACTTCCAAAATATCTTTCTGTGTTTGGAGGTGAGCACTGCAAAGAGTTGCCAGATTTTAAGTGATACTTTTTAATAAAGAAGAAAAACTAAGAGGATTTTAGTGTCTGTATGCATTTGATAGAGATGACAAATGGCCTATGTACATAATGAAAAGGTACTCTCAGTTAAGCATCTTGATCTAATATATCCCCACTTCACTTAGTGTTCATTTGTCAGCACGTATTAAACGGTTATATCAAACACACTAATATATATCACACAAATATTAATTTTCAAATGTTTATTATTTATATTGTTATGTGGGTGTGTTTTCTCTGGGGTTAATGGCACAAAATATATCCAGGAGCATGTGGAGACATGAAATGGTCAGCAGATCCTCTGGAATTATAAGTACTGATGATTGTGAGTTTTCATCTAGGTACTGGAAATTAAACCTAGTCCTCCTGAAAGAACATTAGCTGTTCCTAACTCCCGAGAAATCTCTCTAACTCCCTACATATATTATTAAAACTTGAAATTTAGATTAAAAGAAGTGACATATGCTCATTATTTTCTTGTGTTTCCTCTATGAGTGGTATTGTTAAAATTGACATTTATTTCATCAAATAATTATTTTCCTGTCCCAGACCTGTTTCTCATATGTGCGTCACTTGATAGAACATGCTTGGAAAGATGAATGTTAGGGTGCTGTTTATAGACATTTAATTTTTCCTGCTTTCATTAAAACTTTCTTTGACAGTGAAATTATTGGTCGTGGAATTATCCGTAATAATGTCTGAACAAAAGACATGAATGCATTGTTATATAGTCCTTTTGAGCTAGCTAGCATGAAAAGAAGAACTATTACATTGGATACGACAGATACATTTTTATGTGGTAACTGCCTCAGATAGTCTAACTCATATGATACTAAATGTCAGCATAATCCTAGATTGCTGACAATTTATCTTTAGCTAAATAGCATACTTTAGTATAATACATTCCAGTTCCTATATTTTAACATATATAAAAAGAAACAGCATTGTGTTTAATTTTTATTTTGTCAAGAGAGTTTAAAAATCATCTTAAGCAAAAAAAGTCATTGTGATCATACTTTGCATTAGTATTTAGCAATAGCAGTGTTTGTGTTTTAGTTTTTCATTTGTGTGTCCAGAGAACTGTTATATTTGCTTCATTTCATGGTAATATTTTATCCTTTATAAAACTCAAAGGTTATTTCATGACTTAGACTTTAATTTCAAACTGCATCCATCCTCCAATTCCAAGTATGTTGTTATTAAATATTTCAGTAAATTTCTCTGAAATCTACATTATCTTTTGAGAATGGAACTTTCAAAGCATTGTTTGACTTTACTCTTGGATTTTTAGTAAAGCAAGGCAGAATGATTGTGGTTTTAAAAGATGCATGAAACACTGCGCATTTAGAAGTATGCAGTTGCCATTCTTCTGAATGCTTTTCAAAAGTTTGTACAGAAAGATTAGGTAAACTACTGTTACTTATGACAGATGTCTTCCTCTAATTAAGTAGATAGCCTAATCAGACCACAAATGGCTATTTCTGCTAAGAAAACAGGAACAAAGGATTTACATCTTATTCTGAGAATCTTGTCTTTTTCATTTTCTCTGGAATCTATTTGGAACTTTGATTTTGGAGTTCTATATGACTGGTTAGCTAGCATAATAAATCTACCACTACCTCAAGCCATCTTGGCTGATTTACAAAATATATCTTTAGTTAAAAAAAGAAAGAAAAGAAATACAAGAATGTAAAATATAAAGTAGAGGGTTTGAACTAAGTCTGACATTTCTATTTTACATATCTCTTTTTAGAAAACAAGTTAGGGCACAGCTCACAGCTGCAGACTCCAAATGTCTTCCTTGGAAGTTTGGTTAATCTATGAGATACAGAAAATAGATTCTAGCTTTTACTCGTAATTCAGGCAATATGCAATTTTGATAAATTATTTATCTAAGCTTCCATGTTATAACAGAAATTGAATCAACATTCTCTATAATGTATTCACATTATAGATAAGGTGGGGATTCAATGACAGGTCTTGGAGAGAAAGTAGTATATATATATATATATATATATATATATATATATATATATATACACATACACATACACACAGTGTTCATGCCATATGTAGTGGTCAATTAATCATGATTTTCAAAAACTATTAGAAATTTTAACCTATCTAAGAAGGAAATAAAAACAACAAAATGTTTTTCTCTAAGATTCATATTTCTCTTAATAAAATCAAGATTGTATAGCACAAAAAACAATAAAATTAATGGACTATATTCTCAATTAGACACATTCCTAATTTTTACTGTAATTTCTTCTCCATTTCAGTAACAATTTGGAGGTGATTACAAGTTATAGATGCTTTTGTTTGAAAGATATGGAAGGATAGAAGCAATGTTGAACAATAGAAATACAGGTGTAACTACTTAAGCAAGAACTCAGAGAAATTATGGATGTATTTTTTCAATCAATATACATAAACTTTTGTAATTTCCACTTGTATCTGATAGAAAATTGTCAATGAAAGCATTGCTTTCACATTGAAAGTGCACAAATGATTTTGTTTCTATTCTTGCTTCCATATTGAATGGCGAAGGTTTGATTGATGAGGAAGAAGAAATTAAATTAGAGGATGTGTAGGATATTTGTAGATAATGTGATTGAATATTTTCTTTGGAGGCTGTATATCAGAGAATTATTCTCAAAGATTTTTTACTCACCTTTAACTAAAATTGTGGGTATATCTATTATACTAAGAAGACTTGACCATTTTATTCAAACATTGATCTTAGGAAGGGCTGAAGATTTCTATTTCTTTTGCCTACTTATTAAATTTTAAGGGATGAAATATCTCTAAACTAGTCTAATAAAAAAAGAAGACATCTCTTTTACCATGGTTTATTAAAACTCATTGAGTTCTCTAGTAGCCTTATCTCACTGCTCTGTTAAAAATGTACCACTGAAGACAGAAGTACAATTGAGAGTATATACATTGAGCTGAATATAGAAATATTGATCAATTTTATCTTGGTCTCTTTGGAATTGCACATTTTATTGTACTAATGCTTCTTACAGTAACTATTGTATTAAATCAGAACTTTAACATTATGATTCATAAATAGCATGGAACTTGGTGCCCATAAATCACAGCACTAAATTGGAAGTTTAAAGTTAAGATTTATAAACTAACACACGAAATCACAACTTTAAAATTTAGGATTCATTAATAAGAACTTTTATATGCATGAAGTATAAATCAAATTCCTGTACCTGATTCTTGGAAGTTAATGCATGTAAATCAGAAATCTGAAAGTTAATATTAATAAATCAAGGAAATTCATTTTACTTGGTAAATTTTCTCTTAGTGTAATAGTTCCTATGTGACATAATGGGCACCAGATTTTAAAAATGTGAATCTCAAAGATTCCTTTGATCGCTATTTCTAGAACATCTTCATGTTTTATTTAAGCTCATTTATTTTGTGCAAATAGGAAAATACACAAAATGTATGCTCTTTCATCCAAGCTCTCAAATCTTGAAATTGTAATGAAGTCATACTGTGGATATGTCACTTTTAGGCCACATAACTGCCCATTTTAAATGCGCTTTTTTTTTTGTAGTTTCATTGCTTTTAAACAAGTGTTTACTGTAATTTTGAAGGCAATATGAGCAAACTCAGAGAAGATGTTCTTACATGAATGTTCATTTCCTAGCTGCTCAGACAAAAATAATCACACAGAAACTATACTAATTGCAACACTGCTTGGTCAATGAATTAGGCATGTTCCTAGTTAATTATTACATCTTAAATTAACCCATTTCTATTAATCCGTGTATCATCACAAATCTGTGGTTTACTGTTAAAGGTTCTAGGGGCATCTGTCTCCTATGATAGCTACATGGCATCTCTCTGACTCTGCCTACTCTTTACATATATCCCTCCCAGCCTAGCTATAACCTGCCCTGCTATAAGCTAAAGTGGGTTGTTTATTAATAACACTTATTTATAGCATACAGAAGGGAATGTCACATTACATGTGCTTTTTAGAGCAAGGTGTAATAGTTCAGTTATTTGGGCACTGCTCTTATGTGCCTGTTTGTAATAGCCCATTTAGATCTCGGCCAAACAATCATGCTAGAGTCTCCCATTGTACTGTGTTACTGTGAAATCAGAAGCAACATGTGCTTTATTCTCTTCATGGTTAAATTATTTTGCCTGCTGATTCACCTACAACCAATTGGAGTCTACTATTTTATTCCACATTGAAACCATTATTATTTTAGTTACTGAAGAGCACCATGATGCCAGGAGCCAAAATTATATTGAATCCTAAATGAACATTCATCAAAATTGGTGCTGTTGATTCTGTTACCATATGTCAAGTGAGATGTCTCTTTTAGTTTTCATTATGGAATTTCATATGGTAGCACTTCATTTGTTTGTTTGCTTATTGAGACAGACTTATTATGTAACCCAGGCTAGTAACAATCTCAAAAATTCTCTTATCTCAGCTTTCTACATGAATACTGGTTTTACACGCATTAATCTTCACATTGGGCTCCATTCTAACATCTTTAATTATCATGACAATGTTTCAAATAATGATCTCCTTGTGCTTCTTGTTATCTCACCATCTGTGTCTTCCCATTTTTTCCTATGTTGCCCATTACCTAAATGTTGATAATTTGTGAATATCTTGTTTATTATCTAGAAATATTTACTTGGTATTTTATCTTAGACATAGTATTGATATTCAGTTTTTCTTTTTCTAAAGTGTCTTCTCCTTTCAAATTCACTTAAAGCCCAGTTATAACCAGAAAATTTTTATTTCACCTGTTTTTCTTTTCATTTTCTAAAGTCATGATTTAGTTCAGGACTCCTTTATTTCTCTGCCTATTATCAGAGTTTCTGAACTGTTCCCCTGCCGTTGATAATGCAAATCTTATCACATAATTCCCTTAGATACATCCCCACTCCTCATATAAGCCAGTATTTAAAGACTCATGTGTGAAAACCTCCATCACTGCCTCAGAAAATGTGTCTATACTCTAAATAATGGCTCAAAGTCTAGAAAATTCTTTCTGTTCTCCTTCCCCTTCCAATTAGCAGGGTAGAAGATAATTTTGGTTGTCACAATTAGTGGATCCAGTTCTATTTTCTTCATACATTATATTCTAAGAAGTTTATCAGACAAAAATTGCAGTAGTTCTGGGGTTCAGAAATCCTGCTGTAGGTAAAGTGTGTATCTTATTTCAACAAGAAAGTAGGATAATTATGTGGATCTCAGTCTTCAGATGTGAATTTTTGAAACTGCTGTAGGTATGGTATATCATTTATCTGAAATACTATTTTTCTTTTCATTCATACTTAGGATTGCTTGTCCTTACTTTGGAAACAACAGTTCATTATCTCATTTACAAAAGGTTTTCTGTTACTGCCAAACATTGGTTTCAATTATCAGCATGGCTTTATGTAAATAAATTCATAGAATTTGAAGTCCAAATGATATTGGATGGAAATATGACTCCTCTTTAATAGTGATATACACATGAGCAAAGTAAACTTAGCACCAACTCCTTCTAAGAACTGTGAATGCAAAAATATGAAAGCAATAATATTATCTTTAGAATTTCATCATATATTCATGCAAAATAAACTTAACTTCACATCTGTCACCCCAATAATCACTCATACTTCTTTTAAATATTATTTTAATATGTGTTTCATTTGTTTATATGGTGGAACATTTGTTTAATGATACAAATGCATTTTTTATAATGTTGCATTTGTTTAACTCTGTGAAGCTGTGTTACTTTTCCTACTTAAAAGACCTGATTGGTCTAAGAAAGAGCTAAACAGCTAAAAGCAATGCAGGGAAAAGGATAGGAGGGCCTGGCATGCAGAGAGAATAAATAGGAGGAGAAACCTGGGAGGAGAGGATCTAAGAGCAAAAAAGAGGAGGAAAGAAAGACTCCAGGGGTCATCCACCCAGCTACATGGCAAGCCATAGAGAAAGAAATCAGAAAAGGTATGCATAAATAGAGAAAGATAAATACCCAGAAGCAAAAGGTAAATTGGATAATTTAACTTAAAAATAGCTGACAAGAAACCAGCCAAGCTAAGAGTGGGCATTAATAAGTAAGAATGTCTCCATGTGTTATTTATTTGGGAGCTGGATAATGAGCCCCCCTCAAAAAAGCTAAAGGTAAAAAATGACCAACTGCACATATTAAACTCACATTTTGTATGTCATTGTGTTAAATGTAAAGAAAGAAGTAGGAGTTGTTCAAATAACACACATACTTATTCTTCAATAAAAGTGAAGAATAATTTGTGTCCCAAACTAAGTCCTTCTAAGATGCATTCAGTGAACAATGGGAGATGGATATAAAACAAAAGAAATTGCAGTTAAAAACTACATAGGTTTAACTGTCAATTATTACACTTTGACAATTGGGTTATCCTAACAATCAACCTTAAGATATTTGATACATATACATTTAGAAATATGCTGGCTATGTGGAGCATAAAGTAAAACATGAATTTATAATGTAAGCAGAAGCATAGGACTAGAATTCTAAAACAGGCACAAACCCAAACATTGTAAGTTATAATCATTTATTAAATTGGTAGTACAGAAAAATACTGTTTGAAATATTTTCTATAGAAACTGTTAATATCCTTTTAAAAAATGTCCTACTTAAACTTGTGTGTGAAATGGAAAATATTTTTTCTATCATATCTGTGTAACTCAATATGTATGTGCACAGATGTTTTTCTACTTTCTTCTTCTCCAAAAGATTTTATATTCAACTAGCTAATTTTGGGGTGTGTAAAGAACAGTATGAACCCTCTAGGACATTATTATTAGGAGTTGCCAAAATAAATTTTTCAAAGTGATACATATGGGCAAAGTCATGCATATACAAAGTGGAAATATAAATGTATTTTAAATAGACCTCCAAAAAGGCAACCATGATTAATTATGTCACTGACTTTTCTGTAATAAATGTTTACCAGAGCATTTTTGAAGCTTCTTTTTTAAACTTGTGATGAATACAACATTACGGTAAGAAGAGTCATTCTGTCTGCAGTAATGCTCTTGCGTCATCTAAGCCTTTCCCAGAGGAAATAATGGGTGAAAGGAAAACCAAGTAAAAAGTAACATTTATCAGATCTACTGTAAAAGGCTTCACTTATATCAAGGACATATGCAGATTTCCTTCATAGCCAAACTCTATATGATTTAGTTTAGTCACTGTCTTACTTCCTATTATCCATTTAAAATAACTTGAAACAAAAAAATACTTTTGTATATATATATATATATATAACTATTCATTTTATGAAGGAATGAAAATGTTAATCTTTTGAGCATATTACAAGACCTGCAACTCAAAGAGTTTAATATGATTGATTCATGCTTCTGAGATGATAGTTTTATAGTTTAAACCAGAGTAACTTGTCCAAAGCAGTTGTTTTTGTTTCATTATAAATTAATATACATAATAAATCTCATCAGGAAATCTCATCTATTACTCTTTCCCAGAGGCATCCATGTATGTCTCTCTTAGGGTTCTCCTTGATATCTAGCTTCTCTGGGGTTGTGGACTATAGGCTGGTTATCCTTTGTTTTACATCTAATATCCACTTATGGGTGAGTACATAGCATGTTTTCTTTTCTGGGTCCGGGTTAACTTCACTCAGGATGTTTTTTTCCAGTTCCAACTATTTGCATGCAAATTTCAATATGTCATTTTTTTGTTTGTTTGTTTGTTTTTTTCTGCTGAGTAGTACTCCATTGTGTAAATGTACGACATTTTAATTATCCATTTTTCAGTTGAGGAGCATCTAGGTTGTTTCCAGGCTCTAGCTATTATGAATAATGCTGCTATGAACACAGCTAAGCAAATGTTCTTGTGGAATGTGTGTACATCCTTTCGGTATATGGCTAAGAGTGGTATTGCTTGGTCTTAGGCGAGAATTATTCCCAAGCTTCTGAGCAATTGTCATACTGATTTTTCGAATGGCTGTACAAGTTTGCACTCCCACTAGCAGTGGAGATGTGTTCCCATTTCTCTACATTCTCTCCAGCATAATCTATCATCAGTGTTTTTGATCTTAGACATTCTGACTGGTATATGATGGTATCTCAACATTGTTTTGAGTTGTATTTCTCTGATGGCTAAGGATGTTGAATAATTTCTTGAGTCTTTTGGCCATTTGAGATTCTTCTGTTGAGAATTCTCTATTTAGATCTGTACCTCATTTTCATTGGATTATTTGGTATTTCATTGTCTAGTTTCTTGAATTCTTTATATTATATTTTAGAGATCAATCCTCTGTCCAATTTGGGGGATGCTGAAGAACTTTTCCCATTCTATACACTGCCATTTTGTCTTATTGACTGTGTCCTTTGCCTTACAGAGCAGGATGAGTGAAGGAAGAAGGAACTGGGTGGGATAGGTATGTAAAATGAAAAAAAGATCATATTTTTAAATTAATTAATTAAAATAAATTTAAAAAATTAATATCAACAGGTGAAACAACAGAATGCTATCTCATTTATGTCCTTCAGTATTATTATTTATTCTCTAATGAGAAACATCAAAATATTCCCCCCTTGAGATTTATGTCATTTTTAGAATCACACATTCCTGAAACAAACTAAAAAATGCAGAAGTTTATGCCTAAATATTTACTGATAAAAGTCATATATGTGTTAAATGACATTTAAAGTTAATGGCAAAGTATAGCCTAGGATAAAACAATCAAACTCAAACATGGCAAATGGTTAATGGTTTAATGTATTTATCCTTATGAGAAATTTTTATTAGTATGAATACTATGTGAGGCATTATAGAGAGGTGACACAAAAAGAATAAAACATGCAACTAATAATATAGTAATCAACTTAGCATATTGTTTACTGAATAAATAAAATAGAAACGAGAAATTAATTTAGTTTACCTTCCATGGGTTACCATGGCTAATTCTTTATAGATTAACAAAATTTACGTTTTCATGATACCATGGTTAATTTTTAATTAAATGTTTTAACTAAATTCAATAATGATGGACATATGACCAATAGGAAATAATACTCTTTCATACATCTAGAAAGCATAAAAAAGCATAAATATCAGTATAAATTTGACAGGAAAAAATTCTTCAAAATAGGGCTGTATTTTGACCTACTTATCCTAAGGAATTAACTGCAGTCAGAAGTTGATTGTAGCACAATTCAGTCTCTCCTCCAAATCAACTATAATACAAAAAAGCATTATTTGAATAAATTATGAGTACCCATAACAAGCTGTAGTCATATCCAGGCAGCAGTGGTGCATGCCTTTTTTCTCAGCACTTTTGAGGCAGAGGCAGGTGGAACTCTGTGAGTTGGAGGCCTCCTGATCTACAGAGTGAGTGCCAGGACAGGCTCCAAAGCTACACAGAGAAATCCTGTCTCGAAAAACCAAAAAAAAAAAAAGAAAAAGAAAAAGAAAGAAAGGAAGAAAAGAAAAGAAACTTATAGCCATGAAAAAAAATCTAGAAATATATTTAAAAACATATAAAATAAACATTATTCTTGTTTGCCTAAAGATAATGAAAATATGCAGTACAACTCTGTCAGAATTAGTTAAAAGGACTTCTTTTTTATCATCTGAATAGAATATATAATTTTCTATTTATTTTATTTACATGCTTATAGGAAACTGAATTTGTACATCTTTTAATTGTATTTTTATTATTTAAGACATTTTTAAAATTTTAATACATTTTGGTCATATTCTTCCCTTCCCAAAAGTCCTTTCAGGTCCTCTCTCCCTAACTACCCACCCAACATTAAGTTACTTCTCAAGAAAAACAAAAACCCAATACAACACCTAAATCACCTAAAACCAAGAACATAAAATAAAACAATATCAAAACAGGAAAAAAACAATCAAAAAGCAAAAACAAATAAAAACCTACCAAACATCAGCCCCCCAAAGGAAAGAAAACAAATAGGAGGCCATTTTATGTTGGCCAACTACTCCTGAACATGATATCTTCCCTGGACTAATTGATAAAAATCCACAAACTGTAGCCAAATAAAAGTGCGGAAAACAAATAGGATTCCATTATATGCTGGTCAGCTACTCCTGAACATGAGGCCTGCCCTGAAATGGTTGATATACCCATTGTTACTCGACTGGAGAAAATTGATTTTCCCTCTCTCAGCAAGTATAAATGGCAGTTTAGTTATTAACATTTGCATTGGTGGCTAGGTTTTTATTCACTCATTTATTCATTCATTTTTTAAAATATATATATATATATATATATATATATACATGTGTGTGTGAAAATAATATATAAGATAAAACAAAAGCTATCATTTTGATATTAGACAGAACTAACAGTAGGAAAAGGGCCCAGGAGAAGGCATAAGAGTCAGAGACCTACTCATTCCCTCACTCAGAAATTGGAAGCCAAAATATATATACTCAGAGGATCAGCTGTAGACCCATGAGGACCTTGTACATGCTGCCTAATTATTTTTGAGTTTGTGTGAACTTTACTTATATTTATTTAGAGGGCCTTGTTTTCTTGATGTCCTTCATTACCTCTTGTTCTTCCACTCTTTCCGACTCATCTTCCTCGGGGTTCCCCACTAGTGAGGTATTCCAGACCCAGAAAGACAAATATAGTATATATCCACTTATATCTCAATATTTCCAGTGCATTCAATGTTCACCAAACTACAATCCGTAGAACCATAGAAGATATGCGTGGAGTAAGAGACTAGAGGGAACAAATAAATAATATTAGGAAAGATAAACAAAATAGATAATTATAGATGGAAGAGGGTACTGGAATAGGAGGATCAAGTTAAGAAGGGGGATCATGGGTGAAATAGTGCTGTAGGGAGCATGGCCCTTGTTCTGTCCCAGCCGCCTGGCTAGCTTACACCTGAAATAATCACACAGAAATTGTATTCATTTAAACACTGCCTGGCCCATTTGCTATAACTTCTTATTGAATAATTCTTACATCTTAATTTAACCCATCTCCATTAATCTGTGTATTGCCACATGACTGTGGCTTACCGGCAATATTCTAAACAGCGTCCATCTCAGGCAGGAGATCAATGGCAGCTGCCTCTCTCTCTGCTTTCTTTCTCTCAGAATTTAGTTCTATCTTCTCCACCTACCTAACTAAGTTCTGCCCTATCAGGCCAAGCTGTTTTTTTTTTTTTATTGATTAACCAATGAAAACAACACATAAACAAAAGGACCTCCTACACCAAGAGAGAGCTTAAAGGGCTTCTTAAACACACATAATTAATAAATTGCATTATAATGTGCCTCTAGAAAAGCGGGGCATGCTATTTCTCAAAAGCTTACTTTTGTTTTTTATGGTTGTTGCTGCTATAATTCTTTTTTATTTTTTTGCTTAAAAAATACCATTCCAAATTCCCACTTTCTCCTCTCTTCCCAGTCCCCTCCCTCTCCCTCCACAGACTCTCCCCGCAACCCCTCCAACCCTAAGGGAGTGCCATGCACCCTGCCCTGTGGAAAGTTCAAGGCCTTCCCTACTATGTCTAGGTTAAGCAAGTTTTACATCCAAAGGGAATAGGATCCCATGAAGCTGGTATATGCAAGTAGAGACACCATCCAATGTCACTATCAGTGGCCCCTTGGTCTTCCCCAGCTATCAACCCCCTTCAGTGGGGCTTGGATGTTCCCATGCTAGTTCACTCCCAGTCTAGTTGGAGTTGGCGAGCTACCACTAGCTCAAGCAAACTGCCTCAGTGGATGACCCCCTCATGTTATTGGATTCTTTGTTCATACTCTCACTCTTTCCACTCTTCAACTGGAAATTGGGAGCTCAGTCCAGTACTCCAAGGTGAGTCATTGCTGCTATTCCCATCTGTTGTTGGATAGAGGTTCTATGGTGATATTTAAGATAATCATCAGTAAGACTACAGGGTAAGTTCAGTTCAGACACCCTCTCCTCTATTGCTTAGGGTCTCAGCTGGGTTCATCCCTGTGAGTTCTCCGGCATTTTTCTAGAGTGAGGTTTCTTGTTACTCCATAATGGCTCCCTCAATCAAGATATCTCTTTTCTAGCTCTCATATCTGTCCTTCCACCATCTTGACCATCCCATTCCCTCAAGTTCTCCTTTCTCCCCCCTTTACTCCCTGCCCCCCTGTTCCCAAATTTTTGTCTGATTCCAATTTCTAGGTAGGTCTATATATGTTTTTCTTTGGGTTCACCTTATTACTTAGTTTCTTTAGGATCCTGAACTATAGGCTCGTTGCCCTTTGTTTATGACTAGTATCTACTTATGAGTGAGTACATATTATATTTGGTTTTGGGGGGACTGGGTTACCTCACTCAGGATGATGTTTTCTAATTCCATCCATTTGCATGTAAAATTCAAGATGTCATTATTTTTTACTGTGGAGTAGTACTCTAATGTGTAGATGTACCACACTTTATCCATTCCTCAGTTGAGGGGCATCTAAGTTGTATACAGTTTCTGGCTATTACAAATAATGCTGCTATGAACATTGTTGAACAAATGCTCTTGTAGTATGATTGAGCCCCTTTTGGATATATTCCCAAAAGTGGAATTGCTGGATCCTGAGGTAGGTTGATTCCCAGTTTTCTGAGAAACTGCCACACTGATTTCCAAAGTGGTTGCACAAGTTTGCATTCCTACCAGCAATGGATGAGTGCTCCCCTTGTTCCACAACCTCTCCAGCATAAGCTATCATTAGTGTTTCTGATCTAAGCAATCCTGACAGGTGTAGGATGGTATCTCAGAGTTGTTTTGATTTGCATTTCCCTGATGGCTAAAGAGGAAGAACATGTCCTTAAGTATCTTTTGGCCATTTGAAATTCTTCTGATGAGAATTATGTTTAGTTCAGTACACCACTTTTTAATTGGGTTATTTAAAGTTTTAATGTCTAATTTCTTGAGGTATTTATATATTTTGAAGATCAGTCTTTTGTTTGATGTGGGGTTGGTGAAGATTTTTTTCCCATTCAGTGCACTGTCTTTTTGTCTTATTGTGTCTTTTGCTATACAGAAACTTCTCAGTTTCAGGAGGTCCCATTTATTTATTAATGCTCTTATTGTCTGTGCTACTGGGGTTATATTTAGGATGTGGTCTCCTGTGTCCATGCATTGAAGGTTACTTCCTACTTTCTCATCTATCAGGTTCAGCATAGTCAGATTTATATTGAGGTCTTTAATCCATTTGGACTTGAATTTTGTCCATGGTGACAGATATGGATCTATTTTCATTCTTCTACATGTTGACATCCAGTTATGCCAGCACCATTTTTGAAGATGCTTTTTTTCTTCCATTGTATCTTTTTTGCTTCTTTGGCAATTGGCAAAAATCAGGTGTTCATAGGTGTGTGAATTAATATCCAGGACTTCCATCCAATTCCATTTGTCAACATCTCTGTTTTTAAACCAACATCAAGCTATTTTCATTACTGTAGCTCTGTAAAATAGCTTGAAGTCAGGGATGGTAATGCCTCCGGCCATTCCTTTATTGTACAGGATTGTTTTGGCTATCCTGGGTTTCTTGTTTTTCCATATGAAATTGAGTATCATTCTTTCAAGGTCTGTGAAGAATTTTGTTGGGATTTTGATGGAGATTGCATTGAATCTATAGATTGCCTTCGGTAAGATTTCCATTTTTACTAGGCTGATCCTTCCTATCTAACAACATGGAGATCTTTCCATTTTCTGGTATCTTCTTCAATTTCTTTCTTCAAAGAGATAAAGTTCTTGTCAAACAGGTCTTTCACAACCTTTGTTAGTGTTACCCCAAGATATTTTATGTGATTTGTGGCTATTGTGAAAGGTGATGTTTCTCTGATTTCCCTCTCAGTTTCTTTATCCTTTGTGTATAGGAGGGCTATTGATTTTTTTTATTTGATCTTATATACTATCACTTCACTGAAAGTACTTATCAGCTTAGGAGTTCTCTGGTAGAGTTTTGGGGGTCACTTATATATACTATTATATCATCTGCAAATAATAAAAGTTTAACTTCTTCCTTTCCAATTTGAATCCCCTTGATCTCCTTATGTTGTTTTATTGCTATTGCTAAAACTTCAAGAACTATGTTGAAAAGATATGGAGAGAGTAGACAACCTTGTCTCCCTCCTGATTTTAGTGGAATTGCTTTGAGTTTCTCTCCATTTAATTTGATGTTAGCTGTCAGCTTTCTGTATATTGCTTTTATTATAATTAGATATGATCCTTGTATCCCTAATCTCTCCAAGACCTTTATCATGAAGGGATGTTGAATTTTGTCAAATGCTTTTTTTGCATCCAATGAAATGATCACATGGTTTTTTTCTTACAGTTTATTTATATGGTGGATTACATTGATTGAATTTCATATGTTGAACCAGCCATGCATTTCTGGGATGAAGCCTACTTGGTCATGATGGATGATTTTTTTTTAATGTGTTCTTGGATTCAGTTTGCCAAAATTTGATTGAGAATTATTGCATCCATGTTCATGAGTGAGACTGGTCTGTAATTCTCTCTCTTGGTTGAATCTTTGTGTGGTCTTTGTATCAGGGTAACTGTAGCTTCATAAAACCAGTCTGGCAGTGAGCCTTCTGTTTCTATTATGTGGAACACTTTGAGGAGTATAGGTACTAACTCTTCTTTTTTTTTTTAAATATTTATTTATTTATTATGTATACAATATTCTGTCTGTGTGTATGTCTGCAGGCCAGAAGAGGGCACCAGACCTCAATCCAGATGGTTGTGAGCCACCATGTGGTTGCTGGGAATTGAACTCAGGACCTTTGGAAGAGCAGGCAATGCTCTTAACTGCTGAGCCATCTCTCCAGCCCCCGGTACTAACTCTTCTTGAAAGTTCAGGTAGAATTCAGTACTAAAACAATCTGGCCCTGAGCTTTTTTTTTTTTTTTTTTTTTTTTTTTTTTTTTTTTGGTTGGGAGGTTTTTGATGGCTGCTTCTATCTCCTCACAGCTTATAGGTCTATTTAAATTGCTCAGCTGGTCTTGATTTAATTTTGGTAGGTGGTATCTATCTAAAAAATAATTGTCCATTTCTTTTACATTTTCCAGTTTTGTGGAATACATGTATTTATAGTAGGACCTAATGATTCTCTGAATTTCCTTAATGTCTGTTGTTATGCCCCCCTTTTCATTTTTGATTTTTGTTAATTTGGATGTTCTCTCTCTGCCTTTTGATAAGTTTGGATAAGGGTTTGTCAATCTTGTTGATCTTCTCAAAAACAACAACAACAACAAAAAAAAAATCCCAGCCCTTTGTTTCAATGATTCTTTGTATGATTTTCTGTGTTTCTATTTTGTTGATTTCAGCACTTAACTTGATTATTTCCTGTCTTCTTCTTTTGGGTGAGTCTACTTCTTTTTTTCTAGAGCTTTCAGGCATGCTGTTAGGTCATTGATATGAGCTTTCTCTGTTTTCTTTATGTGGGCACTTAGTGCTATAAATTTTCCTCTTAGCACTGCTTTCATAATGTCCCATAAGTTTGAATATTTTTTGCCTTCATTTTCATTGAATTCAATGAAGATTTTAATTTCTTTCTTTATTTCTTCCTTGACCCAGGAGTGGTTCAGTAGTTCACTGTACAGTTTCCATGAGTTTGTAGGCTTTTTGGGAGTAGTATTGTTGTTGAATTCGAACTTTACTCCATGGTGATCTGATAGGATGCAGTGGATTGCTTCTTTTTTTTTTTTTTTTATTTTGTATGTGTGGGTGTTTGCTTTGTTACAAAGGATGTGATAAATTTTAGAGAAGGTTCCAAGAGGTGCTTAGAAGAATGTATATTCTTTCCTGTTTGGGTGGAATGTTCCATAGATGTCTGTTATGTCCATTTGATTCCTTACATTTGATAGTTCTCTTATTTCTCTGTTAAGTTTCTGTCTGTTTGACCTGTCCATTGGTGATTGAGGAGTGTTTAAACCCTCTACTATTAGTGTGTGGGGTTTTATGTGTGATTCAAGTTTCAGTAATGTTTCTTTTACATATGTGGGTGCTCTTGAATTAGAAACATAGATATTCAGGATTGAGACTTCATCTTGATGAATTGTTCCTGTTATGAGTATAAAATGTCCTTCATCTCTTCTGATTGATTTGAAATCAATTTTGTTAGATATTAGAATAGCCACACCTACTTGTTTTTTATTTGATTGGAAAATCGTTTCCCAAGCCTTTACTCTGAGGTAGTGTCTGTCTTTGAGGTTGAGGTGTCTTTCTTGTAAACAGTAGAATGCTGAATCCCGTTTACATATCCATTCTCTTACCCTGTGTCTTTTTATAGGTGAATTGAGACCATTGATATTAAGTGATCTTAATGACCAGTGGTTTTTAGCTCAAGTTATCTTTTGGTAGTAGTTTGTATGTTTCCCTTCTTTGGGGTATGCTAGTGGGGGGATATCAGATGCCTGTGTTATTGTGGGTGTAGTTAACTTCCTTGGGTTGTGGCTTTCCTTCCAGTACTTTCTCTAAGGTTGGGTTTGTGGATACATATTGTTTAAATCTGTTTTTGTCATTGAATATCTTGTTCTCTCCATCAATGGTGAATGAAAGCTTTGCTGGGTACAGTAGTGTGGGCTTGCATCCATGGTCTCTTAGTGTCTGCAGCACATCTATCCAGGACTTTCTTGTCTTTCACGGTTTCCATTGAGAAGTCAGGTATAATTCTGATAAGGCTTCCTTTATATGTTACTTAACCTTTTGTTTTGCAGCTCTTAATATTCTTTCTTTGTTTTGTATGCTTTGTGTTTTAATTACTATATGGTGAGTGGATTTTTTATTGTTGTTGTTGTTGTTCCAGTCTATTTGGTGTTCTTTAAGCTTCTTGTACCTTCATAGGTATATCTTTCTTTAGGTTGGGAAAATTTTCTTCTATAATTGTGTTGAATATGTTTTCTGTGCCTTTGAGCTGGAATTCTTCTCCTTCTTTTATCCCCACTATTCTGAGACTTGGACTTTTCTTGGTGTCCCCGATTTCCTGAATGTTTTGTGTTAAGGATTTGTTGGATTTATTGTTTTCTTTGACCACTGAGTTTATTTCCTCAGTAGAATCTTCAGCACCTCAGATTCTTTCTTTTATCTCTTGTATTCTGTTGGTTATATTTGTCTCTGCAGTTCCTTTTCATTTACCCAGATTTTCTATTTCCAGAGTTCCCTGGGTTTGTGTTTTCTTTATTACCTTTCTTTCAATCTTCAAATCTTGAACTGCTTCCTTCACCTGTTTGATGGCAGGTTTTAGGGAGTAGGGGTCCAGGGTCTCGTGGCCACTGTTGTCTCACCTCCCATGTCCATCAAGTATTGGTCTTCATGTAGCTCGCAAGGAACCAAAAGCTTACTTTTAAAGACTCATGGTAAAAGGGCTAAGGTAGTGCTTCATGACTCAAGACAAAAAATCAAACTTAAACAACGTGTAAGTACATTATTTTCAAGAAGTAAGCTACTGAGTCAGAGATAGAGAACATAACTAGTACATACAAGTCTCTAGGTTCAAACCTCAACCAGGACAAAAAACTCAAATGAAGATAAGAAAAATTATAGGCTCTGGCTATTCTCTTAGGATTCTATCTTCCCTAGATTCTTTTACTGTTTTTCTATGTCTTATAGATAATTATGGTTGTTTCATTTTCCTTGACTCTATATCATATTCTTCTGTTCCCTTATATGTGATAGATATTATGCTTGAAACAAACTTTTTAAAAGAATCCTACTGTGCATACTTCCAATATAACATGTACCTATTGGGCAAAGCTCTATGTTTTATTGTTATTTTGTTTTGCTGTGCTTGTTATGATTTTTTGTTTGCTTTGAGGTTTTTTGATCATTATTATTTTTTAAAAAGTCTCACAATTTGGCTTATGTTTTCAAGGAATTTCATATCCTCCTGTGTCAACCTCTGTAGTGTTAGCATTACAAGTTTACACCACCATACTTTCACACAGAGAATTGATCTCATAATAGAATAACTTTTTGGCTTCTTATCCAAAGCTTATCCACTTTTCTTTGGTTTCAATAGGGATCCCTGAATCTGTGATTTTTTTTTTGTCTGGGACAGTAAAGTCAAAACACTCAAATTACAAAAAAAAAGCTATACCTGATTTCTTTAAAAGAGACTCATATAACTAGAAGACAAACAATGTTACTTCTCTGGGATAGTTATAAAATACAACACATAGAATACATATCATAAGTATATATTTATATACTATATGTCAGTTATCCACCTATAAGTGAGTACATAAAATTCTTGACCTTCTGGGTCTGCTTTACCTCACTCAAGATGATCTTTTGGAATTCCATCAATTTACAGTTAAATTTCACAATGCTCTTTGTTTTTACCAGTTGAAGAATACTCCATTGTGCAAATGTACCACGTTTTCTTCACCCATTCTTTATCCATTCAGTTTCTAATATAGAAACATCTTGGTTGTTTCCAGTTTCTGGACTTTTCCAATAAAGCTACTATGAGCATAGTTGATCAAGTCCCCTTGTTGTTTTGTAGAGCGTCCACTCCCACCAGCAATGGAGGACTGTTACCTTTGCTACACATCCTTTCCAGCATGAATTTTCATTTGTGTTTTTTATTTTAGCCATTCTGACAGATGTAAGATGGAATATCAGAGTCGTTTTGATTTACACTTACCTGATGGCTAAGGATATTGAACGTTTCTTTAGGTGTGCCTTGGCTGTTTGGGATTTTTGTGTTGAGAATTCTCTGTTTATATCTCTACTCCATTTTAATTTGTTATCTAGTTTCAGGAGTTATTTATATAATTTGGAAATCAGCTGTCCTTTAGATGTGGAGTTTGAAAATCATTCCCAATTCTGTAGGTGGCCATTTTGTCCTTTTGATGGTATCCTTTGCCTTACAGAAGTTTTTCAAATCCTGGAAGTCCCATTTACTAATTTTTGATCTTAGAGTGTGCACTGTTGGTGCTCTGTTCAGAAAGTTGTCTCCTGTGTCAAAGAGTTCAGGCTATTCCCTCATTTTATCTTCTATCAGGTTCAACATATCTCATTTCATGTTAAGGTCTTTGACCCTCTTGGAATTCAGTTGGTTGTAGAGTGATAGATATGGGCCTATTTGTATTCTTCTACATGCTGACATTCAGGTATACTAGAACTATTTCTTGATATTCCTTTCTTTTTCCATTGTATATTTCTTGCTTTATTATCAAAAATCAAGTGTCCATAGGTAAACTGATTTACTTTGGGGTCTTTGGTTAACTTTCATTCATCAACTTCTCTGTTTTTATACTTTAGCTCTGTGATACAGCTTGAGATTAAGGGTAATGATACATCTTTAATTGTACAGGATCAATTTATCCTGGAGTTTCTGATTTTTTCATATGAAGCTGAGTATTGTTCTTCCAAGTTCTATGGAGAATTTTGTTGGAATTTCTTTGAAAATTGTATAGAATATGCTGATTTCTTTTTTATAAGTGGCCATTTTACTGTGGAAATCTATCCCTCTTCTGATACTTTCTTCAATTTCTTTCTTCAAAGACTTGAATATCTTGTCATACAGGTCTTTCATTTGTTTAAACTTACACTGAAGTATTTAATACTATTTGTGGCTATTGTCAGGGGTATTATTTTCTCAATTTCATTATGCCCAGTTATAATTTGTGTATAGGAAGACTCCTGATTATTTTGAGTTTATTGTGTGCTATGGGAGCTCCTTCAGACAATAGCCGTTAAGATACCAGCTTACTTGAGCATGATCTCTTATACTATAAATACAGCTATAAAGCATGTGCTTGCTCTCTTGTTTCCAGCTGCTGAATTTGGTTCCTGTTGGTGCAGAGGACTGTGATCTAGGAGTATGATCTGAGAGTCCACCCCTAAATAAATGACCTTTTATTAAATGTAATTCTGAACTAGTGTGGAATTATGTTATAACTTCTATCATCATCTGGCACCAAAATGTGTGGCCCAGTCAGCCCTTTTTGGGATTGGTTCACCAGCAATATAGCACATTGGGCACTGACTCTCCCACTCACAGCTTCAGTCAGTACTCAGATGCAGCAGGCTGCTGCTCAGTGCTCACTGGCTCATAGCCTACACTCAGCGGCTCTGCATGTTACATGCAAGTCTACATGATGCTGCCTGGGATCCCTATGGTGGACACAGTCCCCAACTCACACTGATGGAGAACTTTGGGTTTTCTTTTTATCATGGTCCCCAAATCTTAGAATCATTTGATCGCCTTAATAACTCCTTTTAATTTGTTAAACAAAGCATATTTTTCAGTACTGAAACAAGCAAAGCTTGCTGTTTGTGACTGCTATTGTCTCTTGGCCACTCAGCTGCAATGACGACACTTTATGGCTGATAACTTTTATTATACCTACTCTAATTCATTGTAATTGTCTTACAAGTAAGATCTGAAAAACTACAAAAATAATCATTTGGTCTTTATATTGACTCTTTAACAGCTTTTCTTTAGGTATAAATTTTATAAGATTTATATATAGATATATACTTTTTGTCATGATATTAATGGTCATATAGAGTACTAATTCTAGAAAAAAGTTTCATCTACCTTCCCATACATGATTTCGGATTTGAGTCTTTATCAGTTTTCTGCAGTGAACCATGAGCACACCTAACAGCATCCTTTGAAGTCTCCAAAGGAGGATGGGCCCCCACAAAATTGATTCCCCCAGGACTATGATAAAACAATTAAACTGAAAAGAATACCATCTAAAGATTGGATTTTGGACTACAAATTTAGAACAATTTCAAGGTGCCTATTTGAAATAATCCAGCCTCACAGACTACTCTAGCAAGGATTTGAGACAAGCCCTGCACTTTCCCATTACTCAAAGACTGGAAACAAATGACAAATTTATCTTACCTAAGACTTGACAATTAACAAAAATTGTTCTTTTCATGACCCATTAAAGATGCTGTTGCTCCCAGACAGCAGGATCTAAATTTAAGAATGTGATATCCACATTCCCAAGAGATGTGGTAGGTAGTGGGTTTTGGTAGTTTAACGGATTACAAATACTTGTCATTGTTTAGAAGGTTGGTTACAAATTGTTATTGGTTATAGTTAAGAAGAACGCTGAACAAAGTAGATTAGATTCAGAGTTGTTGTTTTGACAAAAAAGGGGAATACAGATATGATAGGAATAAAAGAGTAGATTTTTAAATCCACTCTAAAAGGAAAAAGGGAGGATACAGATATGATGATAAAAAGGTAGATTATTAAATCGACTTTTTAAAATCAACTACTAGTTTTTAATATTTTTCATTGGATTTGAAACTGTATATTACATACAAATTTTGTACATCATACAAATTTGAGATTAATTTTGTTAAAACATACTGTGCATGCATTTCTAATCTTGTTCAAGGTATTGTACCTATTTCATTTATTTAACCATGTGATGCGAATTTCTAGTTCTTGAAAATTATTACCAACTGCTTAGGAAAATAAGAAAAAGCAGGTTAATGAATAGTCACCTATAACGATTAGATGTGTAGACATTTAGGTATGTTTTCAAGGTTAAATAGATACATCTTAATAGGCAGATCATCTTCAAATACTTCAGAGATATACAGAATATGGCATTTAAGATGTTTTTTTTTCAGTTCTACATAGATCCCAATCTTTTTTTTTTTATTCTTTTTTAATTAAAATTTCCAACTGCTCCCCGTTTCCCATTTCCCTCCCATCCTCCCACACATTGCCCTCTCCCCCCACTCCCCTCCCCCATCCCCACTCCTCTTCTCCTCCCCCCAGTCCATTCCCCCTCCCTCTCGATACTGAAGAGCAGTCCAAATTCCCTGCCCTACAGGAAGACCAAGGTCCTCCCACTTCCATCCAGGACCAGGAAGGTGAGCATCAAAACAGGCTAAGCTCCCACAAAGCCAGTTCATGTATTAGGATATGTTCTTTTTTATGACAATGAGGCATCTTCACTCCTAACAGTACCAATCTGCTTCATAGAAGATAATGGATATTGAAGAAACACACATGGAGTTTACTTTCTTTGTGGCAAAAGTAAGACAATGAGCAATAAGTGACCTTGCCATGACTTCTGACAGGAAACTATCTTAATTGGACAAGCAAAACACAAACAAGAGTGTCGGCCAAATCTTATCAAGAAAAGGTGGAACAGTCATTCAAAAATACTGCATCATAGAAAAGTCTGTCAAATATTCTAGATATTTATGCTGAAGATGAATGCCCCAACATTGCAAAAGAACTTTGGGTGACCATCCAGGCAGCCATCTGTTTCTGTCATTTCTCATATTTTTTGGAAGTTGTTTCGTGCAATTACTGCCTACTCTCTTAATATTATTTCCTTCTCAGCGCTTTGAGGTTATTGAAGACTGGCTAGTTTTCCTAGTTCACAAGACTCAGAAAAGAAATTCATGAAAGAATTGTAAAGTGTATAAGATTGAGAGACATCAAACTTGGTTTTGGATGGTAATGCAAGTTATGACAGAAAGTAAATTGGGTACAAGACTTCAGTCTCACCAAGATATGATAGGTATTGGAGTATTTTCTCTGAATTTGTAAAATGCAAATGGACTAGACATTGCTGATAAACTTGTTTCCAATATATATTGTATATAGTTATTGTACTTATTGTATATAGGTTTTCTTATATTAGCTATAGGCTTCTTTTTATTTTAGGCAAAAATGAGGAAATATAGTGATACTTTACTTCTATTTTAATAAATAAAACTTGCTTGAGGATCAGAGTGTAAAGCTAGCCACACTAGTCAGTAATACAGGCCAGGCAGTGGTGGCACATGGCTTTAATTTCAGAAGTCACCCTGCTTAGCAAAATGCTTAGCAAAAGAGGCCTGGCATTGGTGGTGCCTACCTTTAATACCAGCACTAGAGAGAACTATAAGGCAGAATGAGATAGGAACTCACTATCTTTTCAGTCCTAAGATTTCATAGTGGTAAGAGTTCTCTAGTAATTGACTGCTTTGCTTCTCTGATCTTCCAGCTTGAACCCCAATATCTGTCTCTGTTTTTTTTAATATTAAAAATTTCCACCTCCTCTCGCCTCCCATTTCCCTCCCCTCCCCCCACTCCCCTTCCCTTCCCTCTCCAGTCCAAAGAGCAGTCAAGGTTCCCTACCCTGTGGGAAGTCCAAGGTCCTCCCCCCTCCATCCAGGTCTAGGAAGGTGAGCATCCAAACAGACTAGGCTCCCATAAAGCCAGTACATGCAGTAGGATCAAAACCCAGTGCCATTATCCTTGGCTTCTCATCAGCCCTCATTGTCCGCCACATTCAGAGAGTTATTTGTGCTTAATCATCCAGACTTCCAAGCATCATTCTCTCAGCTATTTTCATGCCCCCCTTTTATCTTGATTCCTGTAATAATGTAGTGGGGAGCTGTGGGCCTCTTCCCACAGCCCGGCTCATGGCTGCCTGGCTAGCTTATGCCCCAAAATAACGACACACAAACTGTATTCTTTTAAACACTGCTTGACCCATTTCTATTCATGTGTGTAGCACCCCAAGGAGCGCTTACCGGGAAGATTCTAGCCTATGTCCATCCTGGGTCGGAGCTTCATCGCGTCTTCTCCGGAGAGGGGAGCATGGCCTCTGCTCCAGAGAGCAGAGCTGTCGAGTCTGAGCTCACTTCCTCTTCCTCCCAACATTCTGTTCTATTTACTCCACCCACCTATGTTTTAACCTATGAGGGCCAAGCAGTTTCTTTATTACTTAACCAATGAAATCAACAGATTGATATATGACACTCCCACATCACTTCCCCTTTTTCTGTTTAAACAAAAAAAAAGGAAGTCTTTAACTTTAACATAGCAAAATCACATATAACAAAACAGTTATCAAGTAAAAATTATAGTTACAATATTTATATCTATTTTATCTTTTATCATAACAATGGAAAACTATAACTATAACTAACCATTCTTCAACTCCATCAAAAACTCCAGAAGGATATAATATTACCTAAGTAAACAAGAAATCCAAAACTCTAGAAATGACAGAGACATCTCACTGCCTGGACAGTCACCCAAAGTTCCTCTGTTCCGTTGGGGCATCCATCTTCAGCCTTCAGGCCCATAGTATCCAGCAGACATTTCCATGAAGCAGGAAATTTCAAAGACAGTTCAGTCACTATATGCTGTGTCCTGCAGAATGTCTTGCAGACTCTTTCATGAATCAGGAACCCTGAAAGATCATCTCACCTTTAGGCAAGTTCAGCAGTCCTCTCTCTGCAGGTTCTTTGTGTCCAGTTTATGCAACAGTCCAGGCAAGAGCAGTTTCTTGCCCAAATGTCTAACAAACTCCATAAGGAGCCTCTTCGATGCCCATCTTCTTCTTAAAGTAGATTGGTGCTGCCAGGAGCAGAGTGTCTCATTGTCATGAAAAACCCTAAGTTATTAAAACATTTAAAATACCATATTTTCTAGCCTTTGAAAGATATGATGAATGCCTATCTGAAATATATCCATGCACATATAGAAAATCTAACTAACATGACTACAAACTTGACTATTATAGATGATTATCCATTAACAACCTATATACATTACATTTTTACATGAACTACACAATCACAATACCTTAATCAATATCAGAAATACATATACATATAACAAGATTGACCCTAAATTTATATCAATAAACCAAGATTTATATCAATGCAAATTACTCACATCTATATCATCTCCCTCTTTAAATGTAAAAGAACATTTATAAACAATATATGGGAAAATGGGCACAGTTTTTTCTCTCCAAACTGCTTCCTGCTGAATGGGGGCGCTGTTAATCAAGTCTTTCATGGTATAACCTGTCTGCTAGGTTCCTCTCAGTCTGCAGTTGAGTGAAGTGACTTTTTGAGGGTGTTCACAGCAATCTTTCAGGAGGGCGTGGTCTACCATACCATATTGGGATCGAAGCAGCAATCCACAGTGTCTCATCCTCTGTGAAAACTAAAAGAAAAGTGGAAAAGGTGCCTAGGGCAAAAACCTTCATATTTATGAAAATAATAAAGTTCTATCATGAAGAAGAGATATGTTAAACACACAATATCTTTGGGGTAAAATAGAAATTGATTTCAAAGTCCATCTCTCATATATGACTCAAGACAATAACATCTGTAATCTATAAAATCACAAACAAGTTACTTACTTCCAATATACAATGCCAATGAATATGCATTGCTGTTTCACAAAAGAAGAGAATAGGTACATGCATGAGCAGATCAAAGCAACACTAAAACCTTGTAGGGTACTAATCAAACTCTGCCAGTCTTCGTCTGGCATCTGAAACTATTAATGTTATTATCTGAGTTCCAAAGGGCTAATTTAGCCCCACTCCTCCAGCTCCGTTTTATGAAGTATTCATAGACTCTCTCTTGAGCTGATTTGTCTCTATTCCTACAGCTTTCTGCAGCAAAAACCCATTGGCATCTTATCTTCAACTTCCTGGGTTCATCTTCAAAATTTCATGCCACTGCCTCTCAGCGTTTCCTTGTATGAACTCTGATCCTGTCTCAGATAGCTTCAGATAAATTCAGTAGTTCTCTAGCACTGTAGTGCAAAACTCCATGACCCTCTCCATACTGCATGTTGCATGTGTATAAAATCAGTACCATGTGAATAATGCAATCAAGTTATAGTGCCGACTTGGAATGGACCCTGACCTTGTTGAACAATAGATGCATTGTTTCTTCTCTTAGTGTTTCTATTGTTGTAACTAAGCACCATGAACAAAGGCATATTGAAAAAGAAAACATTTATTTGGCTCATACTTCCACATCACAGCCCAAGAAACTCAAGGCAGGGACTTAGAAGCAGGAACTAGAATCTATGGAGGAACAAATTGCTTACTGGCTTACTCTTCATGAATTACTCAGTCTATTTTGTTATACAATCTAGGATCATCTGCCTAAGCTCGGTACTACTCACAGTGAGATGAGTCCTCTCATTTCAATAATTAATTTAAAAAATGTCCTACAGCCCAGTCTGATGGGGATATTTTCTTAGATAAATTCTTCTCCTTCCAGATATGTCTAAGTTGTGGTCAATTTGCTAAAAGCAACCAGCACCGTCTTTGGGTGTTCACTCTGGCAAAACACCTTCCTAGGTTGGTGGGCTTTCTTTCTTTCTTTCTTTCTTTCTTTCTTTCTTTCTTTCTTTCTTTCTTTCTTTCTTTCTTTCTTTCTTTCTTTCTCTTTCTTATCTTATGTAACTTTCACAAAAATATCTCAGTTTAAGCTCTCTCTTTTCAAATATATTTCCATTTAAGAGGATAGAGACTTAGAAGGTTGGGGTATTGACATCACTGAGCCTTACTTATCATCCTAGTACAGATGATCAGCTTCCGCTGTATTAGTACTAAACTCATTAGCAATTACACATGCTATATCATTTTCATTCTTTCTGTCTGAAACTTTAAACTTGCTCACAAGTACTTCTTATAGTGATATTTCTTTTGTATTATAATAAATAAAGCTTGCCTGGAGATCAGACATTAAGAGAGCCACATTGGTCAGTGATAGAAACCAGGCAGGGTTGGTATACACCTTTAATCCCAATAGTCACATTAGTTCTCCAGAGACGACAGGAGGAAATGCTGCACTCCTTTAATACCAACACTAGAGAGTAATAGAAAACAGCTGAGAGAAGAATATAAAACTAGAAAGGAATAAAAAACAGTCGAGACAGCTCTCAATTCATTCTCATTCTGAGGATTCTTGGATGCAGGATTGCTTTGCTTTTCTGTTCTTCATCTTGAGCCCCAATATCTGTCTCTGGGTTTTTATTAATTGTGCTACAGCCTTTCCTCCCTACATAATGTTTATCTTTTCTTTCTCCTCTGATTTTTATTCTACATCACTTTAGACCCACCATCTCAATTTTTCTGCATTACTCAAGCACAGTTAATAACAGCCTTCTGTGTCCATGTACCTTTTCATCAATTCTGAAGTGATAATTATTATATTGAACTTACAGTTAAATTTCACATTTTGTCCTGTCATTCCTGTATATTTAGAGCTTGCAAACATTTAGAAACCCACATTATTTTATCTATTTATCCATACATTATTCTTTAAGGCCTTGTGCAGTTCTTGTCACATTGGGTTTATTCAATAAAATAAATACGTCATATTGAATTGTGATGTTACTCTGTAAACTCATAAATAATTGAACAATATTAACCTTGGTGCACTGATTGCTGCATCTGTGTGAACTGGGAGAAGTCTTAATTAGAATCACTGTTGGCTTTTTCAATCATATCAAATATCTGTTTAATCCTAGAAAGAAGTATCAACTTATCTTGTGTTTTATCTATTAAAATGGCATAATATTTTTATTCTGATTTGTAAATGACATAATCATTTTGTTTGAATGATGTTCTTCTGTATCAACTTGATTTATAAATTCCATAAAGGTTCAAACTTTATCTACCTCTTTTTTCTGTCTAGAGCAATATGGTGGTCACAGGTGGTTCCTCCTATTTAACTTACTCTTCTGATCTCCCAGAATTTATTGTGGGACTTTTTTTTCAATTTAAGAATTAATAGGAGATCAACCGAAGTTATTGTGTGTTGCCTCTCATTTAATCATTTAGAATAAATTGACTCATTTTTTCTTGGACAACACCCATATACTTAAGACGCCCACATATTTGGAGTAAATCACTGTAAATAGGCGATCAGCAGAAAACAACAGCCTGTAGAACACATTACCAGAGAGCAGCAGGCAGCCAAGTTTTTCATAACTGGGCTACTAGCCACCAATTTAAAGCTTTAATCTGAACACACTTTTTTTTCTCCACAGTGAAGTCTGTTTTTCTACACAACATAAATGGAAGGGGACAAAACACTGCTGCTCTAAGTTATATTAAATTGATATTTTTAAACAGTTCTGTCTTTGAGTTGGTAAACATCCTTAGGAAAATGCATATCCAAGGAAATGAAAGATGCTAGAACTTCAACAATATATGTAAATATACATAAAACTGAGTCTTTAAAATTCAGCTTCACCATGACCATCACCTTCCATCTCTTAGGATAACTTGTAACTAAGTTGTTACTAATTGACTCTGGCAGTACTAGACTCACTCCTTACACAATCACACTGAGTGTTTCTCTGTCTTCTAGCATCTAGTAAACTTCTCTACCAAAAGGAAGAGAAACAGCTATGTCCTACTTAATTTCATTGTGAATCCTCTTAATAAATTTTGAGGTTTCAGTTTGCGAATACAAATTTTCCAAGAAAAAAACTTACAGGTGAGTTACTGAGTGTTCCATTTCACTAATGTTATTCTACCACAAAATAATGAAGTATAGCTTATAATACCTTTTAATGCAAATATCCCAGCACATTAAAAAATAAAATCTCCATCCATTTGTATACTGCTTTTGTTAGAATATGAAATGAAGTAAATTGTTTGGGTTTCTGCATGACACACAGTTTCCAAGTCATTGAACAGAGTAGTTCCGATTTATTGTCATTAATGCTAAGGAAACATTTCCATTGATCTATCACACGGGACCTTACATGTATACTCTAAGTTTAGTCTCCTGCCTCCTATGTCCTTTTTGGCAAGTAAGAAAAGGTTTGTGTTTACCCCTGTCTTTTTACCCCTCTTTGTTTAAAATCTGTCTGCCATAGGATTTCAAAACTTTTTCTTGACTGGACCTTCATTAGGCTTTTCTTAGAAACTCCTTGAGAGATTGCAAAGCACACAAACGCATCCCATGGTAGATTTTAGATGTTTGATAAATTAAATGCTGGAACTCTATTTTGTGCAAGAGATGAAAATATAGGGATGGAAACTGTAGTATTTTCAGTAAGGATTCAGGTCTGTAGTTCTATCTGCATATGGCACACACAGCTATGAGATTTTCAAAGTTCTTGGACCAGAGACTACAACTAACAGCTGTTTCACCTTAAGAGTGAACACACTTGCAGGGCAGTGGTGGCGCACACCTTTAATTCCAGCATGTAGGGAGGAAGGGGCAGGCAGATCTCCTTGTGTTTGAAGCCAGCCTGACCTATAGAGTGAGTTCCAGGACATATGGAGATACACAGAGAAGCCTTATCTCGAAAAAAAAAATGTGTGAACACACCTTAAGCCTCAATCATTCCTTCAGCTTTTCTGTAGGTACTACTTCACTACACAAATGGTAATACAGTAGTCCAAATCACTGGCATCATGGAGAGAGGCAAATTCTTAAAAATGTGCACCCATACTTCTGTCCATTAAATAGTGACTTGTATTTTAATATTTTCACGTGGACCAAATACACCTTAGATTTAAAACACATGTTTCAAAATACATGAAACTTCTGACTATGCTTGTTGGGGAAATATTTCTTAGACTAGAAGATGGTGTTTGACCTATTTGGCTCTGAGAGATTTTATCTATTAATATTTGGTCATGGTAAATTTATACAATTCTTAAACTGTGTTGGTTATTATTTCAGTTTCTGGTGGTTTTCAATCATTTTCATATTGCTTTTACAAAAAGCATATTATTGATAAACAATTTACTCTATAGAGATGCACAAAAGTTATGTGTATTTAAGATCTATGGCTCTATTCCTAATTGCCTTGTGCCTAATTTAGGCCTTGGTATAACATTTTTAGAGAAAAATAAATAAAAAACACTAAGATGCAGACATTAGTAATGGAAGGGTGATGGAGTTCCAGGTGCTTATTGGATGTCAGTCTATTATTTTAGGCAGTTTTAGAATAGAGTCATATTGTCATCCCCAGGCAGTGGTGAGAAATGCGTCCTTATCATAAGGTTGCAGCTGTTATTTTGGAAAAATGCCTCCAACTAAGCTATTTTTTTTTTAGTCTTAGTTTTTTTTTCTCTTTCTTTCTCTCCCCTCCCCATCTTTCTTTCTTTCTTTAAACAACATTTTATTATGTTGTACCAGTTGTCCTAGAACTAGCTTTGTATACCAGACTGGGCTTGAACTCACAGAAATCCACCTACCTCTGCCTCACAAGTGGTCAGATTAGGGGTGTGCATCACCATGCTTGGCTAAACTTTCCTTATCTTTCTTTCTTTTCCTTTCTTTTTAAAAAGAAAGCACTATTCCTTATGTATAAGAATGTCAAAAAATTCAACCAGAAAGTATTAAGGATTCTTAAAATCATATCTTTTAAAATATTTTTTTCAAAACACACATACATATACTCACAAATGTGAATATTCTCTTATGTCAGAATTTCAGGAAGTTTAAAACTTCTCTATAAAATCATAGGCATGCAAGACGACTCAGCAGATAAAAGAATTTAGTGTGCAAGCTTGACAACTTACATTCTGTACCTGGAACACACCTAACAGTAGAATGACATGGTCACACACATACACAGAGAGAGAGAGAGAGAGAGACAGACAGACAGACAGACAGACAAACAGACAGACAAAAATAGACAGAGAGAAAGAGACAGAGAATCAGAGAGACGAGAAAAAGAACACATTTAAAGCCGGGCAGTGGTGGCGCACGCCTTTAATCCCAGCACTGGGGAGGCAGAGGCAGGTGAATCTCTGTGAGTTCGAGGCCAGCCTGGTCTACAAGAACTAGTTCCAGGACAGGCTCCAAAAAAGCTACGGAGAAACCCTTTCTTGAAAAAAAAAAAAAAAAAAAAAGTATTTGTATGATTTCTCACCTTTTAAGCCAGGTTATTTTTGGTAATCACAAGTATGACGATCAGAAATTCAGACTTTTGCTGTTTCCTTTTTTATTGCTTACTTACTGTTTCTTTTGTGTGAAAGGCAAACTATCTTAGAAAACCGTTTCAACCAAACCTTCTTAAATATTCTGTTACCAGTAGCTCAAAAGTGTTAAATATTATCTACTTATTTTATGTGAAGGAATAACCAGTTGGATTAGGTATTTGTTTTTAGTTGCTTTGCTTGCTAATCTGTTTTACACTGGGCTAATTGTTACCAACTACCACTGTTAGCATTATTGAGGAAACATTCTGAAAGTTTTCATCTCATTAGATATTCCATAACAATTTTAACATTTCTCAAGAATCACTCCTTAAAATGGTAACGTGTTGCATGTTAAATAAAGTAATTCCTTTTTCAAATTTGAAAATACTTGGTTAAAAAAATGAAAAAGCACTGTATTTTTGCAATTCTAATTATGACTTTAGCATTCAAATAGAATTGAGAATCTATAATAGCTAAGGTACAATTCAGTTATTAAATTGTCCAATATTATTTGTTCACAGAATACTTCTAGGATGACCTATTATGTGGGACTGAATTTGAAAGGATATACTGTGTTAAAAGAAAGATTTGAATACTTTACTTAACTAATCTATTGTAATTTAAATCCACTTAGACTTACAGAAGATGTCTTCCTCACTTCAGAAAACCCAACCTTTATCTATGTGAAAAAAATAAATGTGAGAATTTTCAGCCTGCATAGAAGGGTACACTCTGAATGGTTCTTGTGGTAAAGTCCACATTGGTTCAACATGTGAGAAAAAATTGGCCTGCAAACAAGCTTAGGACCTTCACATGAGATATTTTTAGATAAAGGCTAATATTTGAATTAAACACAAATTATATCTGAATATAGATAAGTGTTGAAATATCAGCATTTATACTCAAGTAAGCAAATTGCAGCATTCTGTACTAGCATCAAATTATGAATGTTTTTCACTGAGATGTCCTTGATTGAGCTTACATGATAGAAAATTAAATTGTAATTCTTCTAAATAAAAATGTACCCATAAGAAGGTAAGAATATCAAAGAGAGCATTTGAAATACATGATAATTAACAAGCCAAATTATACTCAAATTTTTATTTCTCAAAAATATATTATTATGTAAATAGATATTTGTCTCATGCTGTAACTTTACAGTTTATTTTTGAAAGAGAAGAGCTTTGTAGAAAAGAAATCTTCTGAAACGAGAGACTGCATTCTTAAATTTACAGGAAAAAGGTAAATAACAAACTAATAACTACGTTTAAATAAACATTGTTTCAAGGTCCTAAAGACAGCCATATGCTTTTGCATACATTTTCACAACTCAGCAGCTGCTCATGGTGCCAATTCTATCTCAAGATTTCCTGCTGACCTATCTCTTCTGCAAGGGAAGCTTCTATGACTGCCGGATGGAAATATTTATGAAAACACAAGGGCAGCCAGGATTGTCCAAGTATTTTCAAAATGTTTGCTTGGCAAAGAGCTGCTGGCAGCCAAAATGTGCTCCTACAAGGATTTTAGTAAGCTTTTATGTCTCTTTAGTGTATTTCATTTATAACTGTGGGCAGATACCACACACTATGATCTCTACAAGCTTTGAGTGAAGAAACTAAAATCCACTCTGCAGTCAGACCTTGCATATGTCAGTCCTATCTCACTCATCAGTGTAATTTTAATCAATTCACCAATAGATTCCAACTCCCTTAGCCATCACTATAATCACAGACAAAATAGGATACTTTGGGCTTTCCAGTTATATTCTTAAAATTAACAATTGAGGGTTTCTCAGAAGATGTATAACTTAGTAGGCACTAAAATGACAATTAAGTAAGCTGAGAGGTTTACCATTCATAGGGAGATCATTGAAAATAAAAAGTATGATGAGCCAGGCGGTGGTGGCGCACGCCTTTAATCCCAGCACTCGGGAGGCAGAGGCAGGTGGATCTCTGTGAGTTCTAGATAAGCCTGGTCTACAAGAGCTAGTTCCAGGACAGGCTGCAAAGCTACAGAGAAACTCTGTCTCAAAAAACAAACAAACAAAAAAGAAAGTATGATGAATTACAGAACACAAATATATAGTGATGATTATTTATTAGAACATCCATTGTCAGATAAGTAAACTGTGTTATTAAGTTCTGCTTGTATACAACTATCTCATCATAAAGAACTTTCTGAGTCATGTACAGGAGCTGCATGACTAGTGGAATTCTCCAAAAAGCTCTTTAAGAGAACACTGGAGAAGGCAATGAGGAAGAGGAATGAGAACAAAGTAAAATGACACACATAGATGAAGACGCTATGATCAAACCTGTTAATTATATGCTAAATTTAAACATAATAAAAACAAATTAGTTCTGTTGTGTAATATAATTTTTATTTTTAAGTCCATTCACTGAAGACCAGAGCTATGGTGGAAACTAGAACAATATTAGATATTAATTAAATATGTGGAGATTAAATGTTAGGGGAATATAAGTCTCATATAATTGTTCTAAGGTTAGTCAATGATGCTTGCTATTTATATCAAAAATTTCAGCCTTTATAAAGCAGAGAAATACATTTCATGGTATGGATTTGCCAAAGGTTATTATTGATTTACTAACTAAAGCACATAAGATTGCTCTGAGATTGGGGCAATTATGAGTTCCAAGGTCATTCATATACCAGCACAACAGTTTTTTGTCCTGATAATGGTGGCAATTACACAAATTTATTTATATGTTAAACTATGTGTAATGTAAACCAATCATAATTAATTATATTATTTATTATATTATATAATATATTAATAATAATATATTAGTATTAAATCAAATTTTAAAATTCACAGTAAAACTAGAGAAAAGTTCAAGATGATTCAAAGGTTGAATCAATATGTTATTTAAGTTTCAGTAACAGAAAGAAGTCAAAAGATTGGATTTCAGAAATTATACAAACAATAGTAAGCTTCATTAATTTATTCACAATTATTCTGCATATGATGTGCTTTTTAATAAAATGGACAATAATACAAAAATGAAGAAATTAAAAGTAAGACACATAGCTCTTGGGAAGTTGATTGTATCTAATGGTGTTGTTGTGAACACATCCTGAGGCAAACACCTTCACAGTTGATCAAAACACAGCTGCCACACCAGCCCATCTGGACTCTAGAAATTACATGACATGGATGCAATAACTTCTTTCACTCTAAGAGGTACCCACATATGTGCCTATCTCATGATTTCTTTATAAATAAGTAACACCTGGATGCAGAGATAAAATGGAAGGTTCTTAAGAGAAAAAGGATAATGCAATGTAAGGTCCTTAGCTAAGTTACTTTAGAAACATTTCTAGAAGAAGCTTGTGATGTCATCCAATTAGTAATTCCACAAGAGTGAGGTTTCCTGAACCTGGAAACATGTATTAGAAAAGCAATATGGCAAGAATTGTTTGACATTTGCCCTTCAAAAATCAATACAAATTGCACTGAGAAATATAATCACTAGGCAAATAGTTATTAATACTGTCAAGTGAATTAATTGATCAGATCATTCTAAAATTCATAGCCAGACTGCAAGTACTTTATCATAAGCACATCAGCATATAAGTATTAAAAAGAGGTAGAAACTCTAGCATATTTGAAATGTAGTTCCAATACTATGGTTAGAAAATCAGGTGAGAGTCAAGACATGATTTTCTAAGAGTTCCTATGTGGTATACAATTTACCAACTATTTCAAAATTTTTAACTTTCTCTATCCATGGTCTTTGCAATGTGACTTTGTAGCTTTCCTCATTAAAAAAAATAAGTTAATTTTATCAGTCTCCAAAACCTGGATATCTTTTGTGCTCTTTCTTGGAAAAAAAAAAAGCAACGTATGTGATTTGTCAGTTGTGAGGTGAAGGTTCAAATGGTCAAAAATTGATCCTTTTTCTCTCCCTTAGGAATTCCTTTTCCTGACCCTGTAAGAATGCTTCTGTAAACGTTGTGAGACTATAGAACAGAGATACTTTCCAGCAACTCAGCTGTCCCTAGACCTACCAGACTAGAAAGAAGAAGCAGTTAGTGATCTAAGAAATGTAATCCAGCTCAGTTGATACCAACTGAAGACCAGGCAATATCAGCACAACCCTAAAGCAGCTCTCAGACTTGTGAGTGAAATAAATGTTTAACAACAATTAATAAAAGGCTTTGAAATATTTGTGGAGATAATTTTGAATGTTACATCTAAAACTAAATGTTACGTGTCTGAATTGATAATTATATCATCTACACAGATCCAGTCACTGTAGATTATATGTATGTTTGTAAGTATGCAATGAAATTTCACAATGGAGTACATAAAATATACAATTAAAATAACAAAAAAATTACTGGAGGGATGTCTCACTTGATAAAACTATTGCTGCTCCAACATGAGCACTTGAGTTTATATCCCCAATACCCACACACAAAAAAGCCAGGCACATCAGTACATGTCTCTAACGCTACTACTGGGGAGTTGGAGACATGTAGAACCCCAGGTCTTGGTGGCTAGCCAATATAGCTTAATTAATAAGCTGCAGGCTCAGTGGAAAATCCTGTCTCAAAGAAACAAAAGGATAAGGTGTAGAGAAATAATCAATCTCACTTGTACATGCATGACTGCACATACAAGTACACACACACACTCCTTTACATGATACACAAAAAGATAACAATATCTGAATTTCATGCCTCAGAACTCCTTATTCATCTTCAAAATTTATTGTACAAGTCTTTCTTTTTGGCAACAAACCAGCTCCCAAGTCAGGACACTAAGACCTCTTATTAGTTATGAATGCTTGGTCTTTTCTTGTGCTTTTCTCAGGAGCTTTAATAACTTAAATTAACTGGTTTCTTTTCATCTAAATTTTGCTTTAGGGCTTTTTACCTTTCTTTCATTCTGTATTTTCTACTTAGGGTCTGGCAGGCTAGAAACTGCCTGTTGGAATGACTCTAGGCATTTCCCACTCTCCCCATTTTTCTTCTTTAGCCTAGGATTCCCCCTCTTACTTATTTTCTCTGCCCACAAGCCTTTCCTGTCCCTCTACTGCCGAGTTATTGGTCACTTAGCTTTTTATTAGATAAGTCAGGTGCTGTATGCAAGAAAGCTAAAATGGCAGCACATCTTCACATAGTTAAATAAATGCAGCATAAATAAATATAACAAATCTTTGCCTAGTTAAAGCATTATTCCACAACATTTCCCACTTTTTGTCTAAACAGGAAGGAAGGATTTTAGCTTTAACATAGTAAAGCTATATACATTAAGAACAATTATCAAGTAAAAATTACTTTTACAGTACCAAATCCGTTGATATTTGGAAAATACTTCATTACTTACTCAATCTTGGTGATGACAAAGTTTTGTGCTTAATTTAACTTCTATCATAAATAAAGAGAACTAAAACTGTAACTAGCTAGTCTTCAACTCTATCAAAGACACCAGAAAGATATATTACCTGAGTAAACAAAATTGCAGAACAAGCAACTTCCTAAACTATAGAAATGACAGACACATGTGACAGTCACCTATGGTTCCTCTGCAACATTAAGGGTTGTCCATCTTCATCAAAAAGGCCTAGAATGACTGGCAGACTTTTCTATGAAGCAGGAATTTTGAAGGACTGTTCTATCTTGTCTGGCGAATGTTAGCAGTCTTTCTCCTTCATGTACTTTTAAAACAGTTTGTACAGCATAAGTTAGCAGTCGAGGCAAGGACAGTTTTTTGCCCTAATGGGTACCTTTGTCACGAAAAACAAACTCTCTTTGGAGCTTCTTTAATGCCCATCATCTTTTTATGAAGTAGATCGGTGCTGCCAGGAGCAGACATGTCTCACTGTCATGAAAAGTCCTATGTTTTATTTATTTATTTATTTTGTTTGTTTTTGAGACAGTGTTTCTCTGTGGTTTTGGAGCCTGTCCTGGAACTAGCTCTTGTAGACCAGGCTGGTCTCGAACTCACAGAGATCCACCTACCTCTGCCTCCCAAGTGCTGGGAGAAAAGTCCTATGTTAACAAAATATTTTAAATGCCGTATTCTATAGGACTTTGAAATGTTTGAAGATAGTCTATATATCTAAAATATGTCTCTGTAGTATCTTAAGAACTTACATAATTACAAATTTGGTTGTTATGAATGACTAATACTCTGTTTCTTAATTATCCTAATTTGCTAATAATAAGAGTGTTCAAGCACTAGTCCTTTATTTTACATGTTAAATGAAGTACATAGGTACAATACCTTAACCAAGATTAAAAACATATACAAAGTATGTTGTACAAAAATAACCATAAATTTGTATGAATATACAAAAAATCCCTTAAATGAGTATAAAAACATGTATACCATATTATAACAAAAGTAACCTTAAGTTTGCAACAATACACAAAAATCCATACCAATGTAAAATATCCAAGAATAACCTTTTAGTTTAGAGTAGATTCAATAACCCTTTAATTCTATCAGCTCTATAGCCCCTTATTTGATTTAAAAAAATGATTCTTGAATCTAATCTTCATTTCTTAGTTTCTTTCCTCTCTCCTTTCATACCACCCCAAATCAAAACCCATACTCTTCTCTTTCTTGCTACTTTATGCCAACTAGTTACTAAACCCACTTTTTGAGCCTTTTTAAATTTAACTTATGAAAATGCAGCACATTTTTACATAGGTAAACAAATGCAGCATAAACACATGTAACACATCTTTACCTACTTAAAGTAATATTCCACAATGGCACATCGCTTCAAATTCTGTTTCTGTCATTCTATAACCTTTTAATATGAATATAATTTTTCCTGCTTTTCTCATATGAGTACAACAAGTCTACTTGAAAAGAATAAGTTCAAAATCTTTAACACAATCACATCTGAAAAGTCTATTTTGCTGTGTAATCCAACGTATTCCAATTCTGGAATTTGAAACATAAACATGCATAGACATCATGAACTCAGTTCAACCATATAATTGAAGTTGCTATAGTTATATTATTTTACATTTTTAATGAACAGTTGCATATTTTCATATTGGAAAAAATAAACTCTAACTAGAGCTATATATAGCCAAATTGGGAAAAGAAAGGCTTCTAATATCAGGTTCAGCTGGAAGAAACTTTAGCTGAGAACACCAATTAAAACTGCTAGTTATTATCCTCTTCTTAGAGCCAACAAACCATGCTAAGCATTTTACATTTAAATGTCAAAATATTAAAGTCTTTTAAGGTATGTTCTTACCTACTTGAGGCCAAGTCTAAGTAATTCAAATTACTTGTCTGAAGCTGGGAATCGACTGATAATAAATATGGCTCAATAATTTTTTATCCACAAAGGACATTATCCACTTAGTTTTATTAAAATCTTGCTCCCTAAAACTGTTCCCTCAAATTGCAAATCGAATCACCTGTAGAAAAGATTTATCCTCCTTCAGTCTCTCAAGGCAAATAGAACAAACATTCCTGATTGGATACTGAAGGTTCTATTGTATATTAATATAGCTAGGAGTTGAGTGCTTAAGTCATTTTCTAATTCTATATTCTAGATTGATAATCCACCAATAACTAAAAGCTTGTCTTCCAAGACTTTTGAACAAATTTTCAAATTTTGACTCAGGACTAAACTTGTTCTAATTGTCCTACAAATCATATTTATTGTCTTAAAATTGAGCTTGGCTTAATTTATTTTTACCTTGGCCTCATCTTTTCCAGGCAACAAACTTTAAACTTCAGTTACTTCAAAACTTCCCTGAAATTGTTACTTTGTGAAGCAATTTGAAGATTTTCTTCGTTAATGAGAAAAATTGCAGCTCTTCTGAAAAAATTCCACTTGTAAATAAAGTTGAAATGCATATATATATATATATATATATATATATTAGGAGCAAGGAGAATGAAATAATTTGCATGGTTACATGAAAGCATTTTAACTATATGCATAATAATGCTTCTTTATTTGAAATTATTATGAATAAAATATCCATGAAAAATTGTTATGAAATAATATGTGATACTGGTATATTCTTTTTGTACAATAAACTTATCACAGCCATACCTTGCCTTCCTTCCAGTCCCTCCCTCCAATGCCCACTTGATGGAGGAAGGTCATTGTCATTGGTTAATTAATAAAGAAACTGCTTGGCCCTGATAGGTTAGAACATAGGTGGGTGGAGTAAACAGAACAGAATGCTGGGAGGAAGAGGAAGTGAGGTAAGATGCCTCAGACAGACGCCATAGCTCTGCTCTCTGAGGCAGATGCGATGAAGCTCCAACCCAGGATGGACGTAGGCTAGAATCTTCCCGGTAAGTGCACCTCATGGTGTTACACACATTAATAGAAATGGGCCAAGCAGTGTTTATATGAATACAGTTTGTGTGTCGTTTATTTGGGGCATAAGCTAGCCAGGTGGCCGGGAGCTGGATGGCAGGAACACGGCCCGCAGCTCCATCTACACCCACTCTGTTCCCACCCACAAACCACTCCTCCTCCATTTCTGTTGAAGAATGAGCAGGTCTCCTATGAGTATCAACAAAATATGGCATATCAGGTTGCAGTAAGACTAAGCATCTCACAATGTATTAAGACTGGGCAATGGGACTCAGTATGAGAAGTAAGGTCCCAAAAGCCAGTCAAAGAATCAGAGATGGCACCTGTTCCCACTGATAGTAGTCCCACTAGAAAACCAAGCTACAAATATATGCAGAGTGCCTAGGTCCTTCCGATGTGGGTTCTCTGGTTGTCAGTTCAGTCTCTGTGAGCCACTATGAGCCCAGGTTAGTTGATTCTGTGACTTTTCTTACCATATCCTTGGCTTTTCTGACTCCTATAATTCTTTCTCCTCCTTTTTGCAGGATTTCCTGAACTCCACCTAATGTTTGACTGGGGGTCTTCATCTATTTCCATCAGTTGATGAATGAAGCCTCTCTGAAAATAAATAGGCTAGGCACCAATCTGGAAAAGGAGATGGCCAGTCCCGGCTACTTTTCTGCTATTGCTAGAAGACTGAACTGGAGTCTTCCTGGTAGATTCCTGGGAAATTCCCTTATGCCAGGTTTTTACCTGATCCTGAAATAACCCCCTTTCCAAAAGTCTCTTTCAGTATTCTCCCTTGCTGTGGGATAATGCTCTTGTATGCTGCAAAGATTTGTCACTCATATTAGTTTAATAAAAATTGATTGACCAGTAGCTGGTCATAAAGTATAGGCAGGGCTACCAGACTAAGAGAATTCTGAGAAGAACAAGGGCAGAAAGTCAATCACCATCCAGATACACAGGAAGCAAGTTGAGAATGCCTCACTGAAAAAAGATACCAAGTCATGTAGCTTAAAGTATACAAGAAATGTGGGATAATTTAAGATGTAAGAGCTAGTTCATAATAAGCATGAATTAACAGGCCATACAGATTATAATTAATATAACCCTCTCTATGTTTTGTTGATGCTGAATGGCTGAAGAAGTGGGGTTGGATAGAAACTTTTGTCTATACCTCCTCTGTTTCCCCCAACCTGATTGCTCATGTTCACTTACCCACTTATCTTCAGTCCACTTACAAAACCTCTTCTATTTTCCTTCCCAGGGAAACCTGGGTATCACCCAATGACTACTTGTTACCTAGCAACTCTCGGACTGTGAATTGTACCATGATTATCTTTTCTTTCACAGCCAGTATCACTTATTCACTTATTAGTATACACCATCTTTATCTTTCTCAGTATGGGTTATTACACTGAGGATGATTTATTTTTCTAGTTCTATCCATTTTTCTTCGAATTTCCTGGTGTGTTTTTTAACAGCTGAGTAAAAATCTCCATTGTGTAAATGTACCACATTTTCTTTATCTATTCATTGGTTGAGGGGCTTCTAGGTTGTTTCCTGGTTCCAGCTGTTACAAAAATAGCTCTTATGAACATACTTGTGAAAGTGTCCTCGTGATGTGATTGAACATCCTTTGGGTATATGCCAAAGAGTTCTATAGCTGGGTATTGTAGTAGATTGATTTCAATTTTTCTGAGAAATTGCCACATATAAACTTATCATCCCAAATCCAGATGCTGAAATACCATTGTAAGAAAGCAGTCAGTACAAGAAAAGACAATATAGCATCACCAGAGTCCAGCTATTCTAAACAGCCAAATCCTGAAAAATCCAAAACAGTTGAGGCACAAAAAAAAACATAAAAAATACTTTATGAAGATGATAGAGTCCATAAAGAGGATATGAACAATTCCTTTAAGTTAATTGAGGATAATACAAAAATGGAAAAAAATCAATAAATTCAAGAAAAACCAAACAAATAGATAAAGATAACTATTCAAGACTTAAAAATGGAAATATAAACAATAAGGAAAACACAAACAGAGGGAGTCCTGAAAATGGAAAATCGAGTGAACAGGAACTGTGGATGCAAACATCACATACAGAATGCTATAGATTGAAGGGAGAATCTAAGGTGTTGAAGACATGATAGAGGAAATGCATTCATCAATGAAAATGTTAGATCTAAACAATTCTTAACAAGATATTCAGGAAATGTTGGATACCATAAAAAGACTAAATCTAAAAATAATAGGAATAGAAGAAGGAGAAGAGAACCATCTCAAAAATCCAAAGAATATATTTAACAAAATCATAAAAGAAAATTTTTAGACTCAAATAATGACATGCCTAAATTCCGTATATTCTTAAAACACTATTTAATTTTAGAATTTTACATTGCCAATAAAAAGGAAAAGGTACATCTACTACACTATAAACTGAGAACTGGTGATTAATTTTATGGTTTGTTCAAGTACTTCTAAACTCTCTTTAATAGGACATAAGACATTCTCAACATTAAAACCAAAATAATACATGACTAAAATAAAAATATTTAATTATATAAAAGTATAAATTAATATAAGCAACAGAGTGAAAAATCAGCTCATAGAATGGGAAATATTTGTAATTCATATATTTCACAAGGGATTAATATCCAGAATATAGAATATATTATTATGACTTAAAAATAAGAGTGAAAATTTTTTAAATAGGCAAAGAATGTTTTCTAAAGAAGATATATAAATTATTCATGAAAGATAAAAACATATTCATAAGCATTAATCATTAGAAAAATTCAAATCAATTCCACAATATGATGCTTCCTCATACACATTTGAAGGACTATTAAGAAAGCAAAATAAAGTCACCACTGCCAGCATGGATATGAAGATATAGGAACCTTGATACACTCTTGGTGGAAACATAAAATAGAGCAGTTGCTTCCAAAAACAATATGAAAAATGTGGAATGACCACATGATCCAGCAAGTCACAATCTGACATATTATCTAAAAGAACTGAAAGAGATAATTTGAAGAAATACTTTTATATTCATGATCATAGCATGTTTTCATGACAGGCCAAATATGTAAGCAACCTAAGTTAGAATCAGTGGATAAACATATAAATCAAGTATGGCACTCACAATGGCTTATAATCTACCATTAAAGAGGTAGGGAATTCATTCTGACACAAACAATTTCTGTTTTATGCAATGTAATTTATGTAGAGTAATCAAATTTATAGACTCAGAAAGTGTAATAATAGTTGACAATGGCTGGTAAGTATGGAGAAATGTAGTAATGATTGATAAAAACTTTCTGTTCAACAGGATGAAAAATTCTGGAGGCTGCTATAAAATAATATGAATATATCTGACTGTAGAATATATTTGAATTGTTAAGATGATAAATTTTGTTACGTATTTTGGACATAATAAAATATAATAATAAGTTTACAATGTATGATTTTAGATTTATAAAGTCACTAAAATAAAACACATGTTTTGTTTAAAAATATACAACTGGATTTGATATAATAATATTTATTTATATTTTATTTTGCTATAGAAGTATATTATGAATTTACAAAATATCATGCATGTATGCCAATACAGCAGACATATTTCAATAAAAACATTATCTTCTGTAATACAAGTTTCTAAGCAATCTTACTCTACCAGTGTTCTATTCTACACTTTTTTTATAATCGATAGATAAACGAGAACTAACAAGCTTAAATAAATTCCAACATTGTACAAAAACTATTCTGACTGAAACTTAATTGATCATTCCTCACACACAAAAAATTAAAAATAATAGTTTGTCTTCCTTTGCAATTCACTTTATTATCACCTTTCTTCAAATAAATGTGGGCTAGTTTGGTTTTTCCTTTGAACCAGCTATAACATCTGCATGGGTTTCTCATAGCATTTGGATTAAACAAATTCATTACCATATATTCACTTTTATATCTGAGATTCATTATATCATTTACTCTCAAAATTTTCATTTAACACCTTCTACCTTGTAGATTTGTAATAAATTTCAATTTTTAAGAATGAAACAGGTTTGGAAACACCTGTGATCTGGAAGCAGAGTCAAGGGTGTATACCACAGTTATCCTACTGGAAGTCTTCTAGTATTGTGACAAGGGACACTAAGAAAAAGCATCTTGGGGAATAAAGTTTTAAGAGTAGAAATGAAGGAACTATAGCATCACCAGGTTCTCTTTTGTTTGTTTTCTTGTCTTTTTTCTTTTAAGTACACATGTATACATTGAATGCCTGTGTAGGCATGTTCATTTGAGTACATGTACATGTAGAAGCCCAAAGAGGCATTGAATCCTATGGATCTGGGGTTACATGTTGTTGTGAGCCTCCTGATATAGATGATGGGGACCAATCTCCAATGCTCTCTGATTGTAGTATGAGTTTTCAACTGCTGAGCTGTGATTCCAGTCACATCATCCATTGCTTTTAATAATACTTTTAATTTTGTATCTGCTTCTGTGCTCTACCTTATCATTTCTCCATGTTCATTTAAGGTTTTAGCAAAATATTTTTTCAGTTGGTACTGTTGTTTCTAGGACTGAACAAAAGAAGGGTTATCATACGCACACACACACAAACTTCTAAAGGTTTTATATCTTCTTAGTGGCTTTACTTTTTGCCACAAGTTATAATAACTACTTCCATTTTTTTACAGAACAATAACTACTTGCATTTTGTCCATTGGAACAAATGGATGGGAGATAAAGATATTTTATGTAAATACTTTTAAAAATTTTAACTCTATTTTCAGCAAACTATTTGTGACTCTTCATACTACAAAATTTACTGATAATTATAAAACCATATTGATTTTCTGTTGTTCTCCAGTTCAAACCCTGTGTCTTGGATATGTTAACCAAAATGTCAATCACTGAACTACATTCTTGGCTCCATATTGATTTTTCTGATAAATATTAAGACTAATGTAAATAAAGGGCTTGTTTTCTACCATGTATCTTTCCTTTTGCCTGTGAAATAGAATAAGTGATGTTATAGCATCTTGGCAGCATGCATGGAAGAGTCAGTAAAATCTTTTTTATTGAGTTGTGATAGGAAGCATGCTCATTATTGAGAAACATACCAAAGAAAAGAAAAATAATTGAAAAAACCTGAGAAAATTGGAAATTTCTAAAGGAAGTAAGTAATAGAATTATCAGTGAATTTTTGAGAGTGATAAGAAAATATAAAGAGGAATTTGCACCTAAGTCTTTGAGGAATAGTGGAGAGAAATCCTATTTCAGAATATAGAAGAGCAGATGGATTCTTTAAAGTGATAAAATTCATTCTCCAACAAAAAAATGGGGAATTTATCAATCATCACTCTCTCTAGAGACACAAAGTTCTGATAAATTTCAGCATGATCCTTCTTCCTTTTACTCATAATGAATTAAATCCTTGTAACTAGGAAAGAATCATAAACCTTGGTAATTGGTTGAAATAGTACTTCTTTGTCTCTCACATACTTTTACTACCATTGTTTCCATAAAATAAGATACAGTTTCCTTGGAAAAATACTGGAAAAGTCAATTTTTCTAAAGTTTCAATATCAGAAAGGTTTATTTGAAATTACATGGGAAAATGAAGAAAGGAAAGAAGGAAGGAAAAGTGAAGGAAGGAAAAAAGAGAGAGGAATGGAGAATTACATTAAAGATTAAAAAATTGAACACAGAATAACTATTATAATAGACTGCAAGAGATCAAAAAAGAAATGTATGCAGAACTATTAACTGAACATCTTGAAACTTGGTAAAGTTATCCACTGTCATGCTTACCTATCATACAAGATAATGCACACCTAAAAACTTTTGACTTATTTCCCTGGTAGTCTAGATATCAGCTTATCTAAGGAAATCCTGTAGTCTGTGCATAGTATCATCTAATTAACCCATTCAGCCTTTAAAAAGCTGGCAGGGCACCTTCCTTTCTTGGAATAATAGGTTAGCTGCAAGGCAACCAGATACACATTAGTTTTAGTTCTTAATGACTCCAATGTAAGTGGGAGTTAGAACATTTAGAAATATTAGCTTGGAGGGCAATAATCTGATATTACAGGAAATAGTATAAAAATTGGTGAGGTTTACTGTTTTGAGCAAGATGAATACGCCTTACTTTGCATGTAGACAAAAATAACTATGTTTCTAATACAAATGATGCTGTACCATGCAAAGAATCTACTTCAATTTACTAAGAAATGGAAAACATTTTGAACATAATGATTAGGGCAAGAATCTGCATTTCTGAAAGCTTGTACCACAGATGATACAGTTTCTCATTGAAACAAGAATATTCTTTCCATGTGAAAACCTTTACTGTATACACAGACTAAACAGATTATATTTTATATATACCAATACACACACACACACAACCACATGTACGCACACACACATACAAACAACAACAAAAACAACAGGAAAGGAGGCCATTAATTTGAAAGAGAAAAGGTAAGAGGGATGTGGTAATGTAAAGACGGGGGAAATAATGGAATTATATTATAATCTCAAATAATAATGATAGACAGGGACTGTGTAGATGACTCCCCAGTTAAGAGTTACTTGCTTCTCTTTTTTCTAATTGAAAAAATTTCTGCCTCCTCCCCGCCTCCCATTTCCCTCCCCCTCCTACCACTTCTCTACCCCCCACTCCTCTCCCCCTCCCCCCACTCCTCTCCCCCTCCCTCTCCAGTCTGAAGAGCAGTCAGGATTCCCTGCCCTGTGGGAAGACCGAGGTCCTCCCACTTCTCTCTAGGTCCAAGAAGGTGAGCATCCAAACAGGCTAGGCTCCCACAAAGCCAGTTCATGCAGCAGAATCAAAACCAAGTGCCATTGTCCTTGGCTTCTTCTCATCAGCCTTCATTGTCCGCCATGTTCAGAGAGAGTCCGGTTTTATCCCATGCTTATTCAGTCCCAGTTCATCTGGCCTTGGTGAGCTCCCAATAGATCAGCCCCACTGTCACAGTGGGTGGGTGCACCCCTTGCGGTCCTGACTTCCTTGTTCATTTTCTCCCTCCTTCTGCTCCTCATTTGGACCTTGGGAGCTCAGTTCGATGCTCCAATGTGGGTCTCTGTCTCTATTTCCATCCATCGCCAGATGAAGGTTCTATGGTGATATGCAACTTGCTGCTCTTGAAGAGGACTTTCGTTCAGTTCCCAGCACCCATGTCTGGTAACTTATGATTGCTTATCACTCTAGTTCCAGAGCAACAACAATCAATTCTGGGTTCTTTAAGCACTTCATTAAATGTAGTACACATACAGAGAAATAGGTATTCAGAAATATATAAAAGAAAACATTTCTAATGTGATGGAGGGTTTGATTTTGCTGACAAGCACCTGTATCCTGTAGTTTACTTTCTTCTGTAGATAGAGATGTTTCTTGATGTCATCATTGCATGTGATGCCTAGAATTCTCCTGAGACAAGCCATCTCAAACACATTCAGCCAATGTTCTGAGGAGCAATTCATTGTTTATGTTTCAGAGTTTTAAAGAAGGCCACTCAAGACAAGCATCTTATATACTTGTGATTTTATTGTTGTTATGTTTTCTACTGACCAAACCTTTCCTAGTGCCTGGAATGCAGCCCTCGCTATCCTTATCCTCCTCTAGATGTCTGAAATAAATCCATCCTTTGAAATGAGAAGTCCTCCCAGGTAGACATAGTTGATTGTTTGCTTGAGTTTCTAATTCTTTTTACAATGTTATAATCCTTGTGTGCCCTTCCCAAGTCTTGTATCTCAGTCTTCTCAAGGTTTTCACTTAGTTTCATCACTCTATTTCCCAGGGCCTGCAGACCATTTGGACTTTCTTCAAGTAATGCTATATTATCAGTGAAATAAAAGTTATTGATTCACATATCACCTATCTTCATCCCTATCTCCTCATCTTCCAGACTGCTTCAATTATTAATTCCAGTAATATATTAAACACTAGTGGTGAGAGGATGCATCCCTGCAACACTCCTACGATTTTCTTAAACTGACCATTTAGTTCTCCACAGACTTTGTCTAATACAAAGGTATTTTTAAAGAAATTTTCTAGTATTCTTATGATTTTCTCCAGGTATCTGTAGAACCTCATAGTTTCTCAAAGTTCTTTCCTCCTAATGCTTCCGAATGCCTTCCTGAAGTCAATGTAATGGGCATATAAGTCTTTTCCAAATTCTTCACATTTTTTCTGCCAGTTGCCTCAAAGAGAAGATCTGATCAATTGTGCTCCTGTTAGCTCTGAATCTACCCTGGGCCTCTGCTGGTCTCTTGGTAGCTGCCTCCTCTATGATAAAACTGGAAACAACCAACTAGTTCCTCTGGAAGCCTGGGAAATTTAGTACGTGGGTGGAAAAATGTCCAGCTGGTTGGTTATAGGTTACCTCATTAAGATAAAGAGACCTGGTCAGTCATCCTCTTCGATTTAGACCATGAAACCCATTTAACAGAAATACCTAGGATAAAGTTCCAGAATCTGACAGTGCCCCCATACTTCCGTGTCCTAAGCACAAGACAGATGATGCTTATTTCTTAAAGCAAATCAGATTTTTTAGTATTCTTTCTTCCAACAAAGACACCACCACTGTGAACCAATTATGTTTTCACAGAGATCATCAAATAATCAGGTCATGACACTGAACAAAACTAACAACATAAATTTAACATGGGAAGGAGTCAAAATAAAATCCCTACTATACTCAGGAAAGCTTGCAAGAGGAGTTGAACTCAATAAAGACTACCAAATTGGCAGTGGGAAAAGAGTGATATCTGAAAGGAAAAGTTCAATTCCATTGGGATAGAGAAACAGACTGTAAAAACCAAATGGCACTAGGTAATTAAGATTATTTATTAAGGCTAAGGCAACATGGAAAATGCTCACTAATAAATAATTTCTCAAAAAAATAAATCTTGGACTTGCAGAGAAGATACAGAAGAAACTCATCATTGAATCTTAATGTGTCTTCTAAAGGTGGAGTTGCCTCATGCATGCCCTTGAGTAAGGGTTAAAATGGATCTTTTTCTTTGAATAGACAAATCAGGTTTTATTTATATAGTTGTGAGTTTATACATATTAGTAACAACAATAATCACAGAAAAAGAAGTCATGAATTTGAGGGGGAAAATGTGCGGGTCATGGGAGGGACTGGAAGAAGACATGGAGGATGTTTGAGGGATGAAAGAGAAATGATGTACTTATATTTTAACTAAATATATATACATCTATACTCCCAGACTGCTTAGTAGAAATATTTACTTGTATCATTACAAGTCTATGGCAAATGTTTGAAAAAAATAAGAAAGACTGTCTCACCGATGTGTAAAACTCCAGTTCATTTCCATTTATTTTATTCACAAATTATGATCTAGAAAACCAACATTGGATTTGTATTTTTATAAATAGAAATGTGTGATTGTTTTGTTATTATTAAAAATATTTTCATTTATGTATGTAATACAATGGTAGAAAATACCCATATTTGTGGCTAAAATAAAGAGAAGAAGAGTTTATTAAGTTTATTATCATTGTTGGGAATCTTGTTTTTCATTTTTGACTCTGGGTCTTGTTACATAGATCTACCTTCTCTGGAATTTATTGTGAGTACCAGGCTGCTCTCAAATTCACAGTGATCTGCCTGCCTTGGTACCTGAAGGTTGGTATTAAAGGCAGACACTGCTACAGCCAGCTATTTTCTCTTTTTATTGTTTTCTAGAGACAGTCTCATGTAGCACTTGAAACTCACTGCATAACCCAGTCTTTCAATGGCAACTTAAAACAAAACCTAATCATCAAATATTGACATTCATAGTTTCTATTCTACCAAATGAGATAAGCACTAATATCTATTAACTATTAATTTATCTCTTTCAGCAAACTGACTTTAAGCTTTTCTTGTTACTCAAAAATATTTTTGGCTATTTCATGAAGCTTGTAAACTCATTTAAGTTGAAATAGTTCTACTTTTAATTTCCAACTTATACTGATAAATAATTATAGGATACAAATGGTTCAAGAAAAAAAATGAAATCCAGTGTGTGTCCATGTGTGTGTAATTTAATTGATTTTAAATTAATTAATTAATTAGTTAACAAAATTATTTGGCAGGTGTCTTTATAAAGGAAAATAAGATAGGCTATAAAAAGTAGGAAAGTGGAAGGTGTCAGAAACTTACAATATAATTGTTATTCATGAATTAACAATATTAATTATTGAAATTTTAATTCATTTTTCAGTTCTTCAACTAGTAATTTTAATTATAAAAACATGTTTCTCCTGCCATGCTTCTTCTAATTAGCTCTACAATAATCAATCATTCATGATATATTTGTTTATATTATATTTTTTCTACATATAAGGGTTTTTCTTTAATGACTATTATGTTTTAGGTGGTCATGAATATTCATAATAAATATTTATAGTTTTACTTTTAAATTCATTTAAACAATAAATGAAATATTAAGACTGAAATGTGGAATTTTCATTTTCAAACACGTGGGCATTACTTATGTTGTATCCACATCATAATGTGTTTTTGAAGGCTAATATTTTGTTTCTCTACTATGAGAAATTTTTCTATGAACTTGTTCTCAGAAGTGATAGCAGAATAAATGTGTAGCTTCAGGATATAATATGCATGTTCAGGGAAATCACAGAATTCCCAGAATTTGGCAGACTTTATTAATACTATTTTTGTCTACATTAATAAAACTTCACTTCTGAAATTTCTGATTGAATGGTGAGTTTTACTTCCCCTAACTAGTTTAACGAGTTAATTTAAAACTATCTCACCTCTTTTGCATAGTGACCATGATCCATAAACTTTATTCTCAAGTGATTTAATTCGATTAAAAGGTCCTTTCTTGACTCCTGGGAAGTTAGCTGAACCTCTTTTGTGTTTCAGTTTTCTCCTATTTTTCCCAAAATTTTCCAGCCATATATTAATTAAATGATTTAAAAAAGTCTTCTTTCACTAAAAATGACTTCAAAATAGCATCCCACGCTTTTTCAAGTTCAGCAGACTAATCCTGCCCCAGTACCCACATACACACACTCTACTGTCATATGGAAATTCATGTGCTTAATGTGTCATTTTTCTGTTAATTTAATATAATTGCAATATACATGAAGAGCAGAGAAACAGGCCTTGGATTACTTTTTATATTCTGCTAAAACTATTAAATGATATTATGAACTGATTATGCTTTGTAATGATGAAAAAGGTCACTGACAAGAAGTAGGAGATAATGATTTTCCTACACTATTATGTTGCAATTTAGCATGAATAGGAAAATTTTGCACCAAATATTCAACAATCCAAAAATGTTCAATAGTATTCTATTTTTTCTGTGTGAATGGAAGATATAAACTACAAGGCCTGGAATTCTCCTGTGTCTCAGTTCTTAAAAATCAAGTATGTTCCTTAAAATAGTAGTCCTCAGACAAGGACAAGAAGGCATTCTCCAGTTTTGTCAAGGGTGAGAATGCCTGACAATATTATACACTCCTCATAATGCTGTGATCCTTGTTTGATAATATTGATAGATAATATTGAGAGAAAGCAAAACACATGATCCTCATAAGGATATAACATGTAATAATGATTTTATCCTATACTTACAAGGGATTCAGTCACTCTAACTGGCTGAAAAGAGGTGTCAAGAAATAAAAATTTAAATGTAGTAGTAGAGCTGAATTGCAAGTGAAGTAAACAGTGGTTTTCACAGACAAAGGAAGAAAATTTATGGGGAAGAAGTAGTTCAATTTCTGTTGGAAATGACTGAAATTATAGATGAATCACTACATATTATTTATTTTAAAGGTTATGAAATGACTTAGAGGTAATACAAATGGAGAGAATCCGATAACTAATAAAAACATGCTATAAATAATGAATAGTTTCTTAAGCATAATTGTGCTTCCTGTTTCTGCTTGCTTTCTATAAATTACTAGATTTATATATCATGCACTATTTATATAAAACAGAGTGAAAAGTCACACATACACACACATACAAAGGGGAATTATTAGAAAAACTTACCATTTACATTCCAAATAAATTTAAAAATTGTGAGCTATGAAGAGAAAGTCCAACAATACAGAAATTACTCAGTCCACATGGCTGGACATCTTCAGTAGATGCTAGAATTCCAACAAATGCACTAGCTAACAAGGTGAGGGTAAACAGTCAAAGAGGAAAAACATCCTTCTTCCCTGTCCCTATATAGGCTTCCAGCAGAAAGTATGGTACAGATTAAAGGTGTCTCTTCTCTTTGATTCAGATCAAAGGTATGTGTCTTCCTACATCAAAGGTATGTACTAGAAGTGAACTCATCCACTTTAAAACAAGCAAAATAATATCTCACAGGTGTGTTCACTATTTCTGGATTGTAGTTCATTCCAGATGTAGTCAAGTCGACAGTCAAAGAGTAACCATCACAACCTGTGTTATAAAGTTAAGAGAAACCCATGAAAATCTTTATAGAAGAGTCCTCATTTGTATCACTTTTCAGCCTTTTGGCTAAGATCAGTTGTAAAAGTTCTTGTTTGAGTAAGTGAGTCTGCTAATAAAAGTGAGAAAATATTTTAATTTTATCATTCTTTATTAAAACACTCAGTCATCATATTTCTGTAATAATTTTATAATATTTTTAGATCCTCATTTAATGCCCCAGCAGTTATATAAATCTAGAAAACAGAATTTTCATCTGATCAAATAGTGTCCTAGTGATTTCTACATCTCTTTCATGTTATATACTATGATTTTTGTAGAAATCAATGTAAATCACTCACAGTACCATTTTCCCAGTATCTTCCTAGGTTTTTTTTTTCTTTTTGCGGTTGTCCTAAAGATTTCACTGGGAAAAGACAAAATAACAAAAGATAACACTAGAATTTAATAATGTGTATTATGCACAGTAGTGATCAATGATGACATTTTAAAAGAGTAGTTGGTGTTTGGCCTTTTACAACATTTTAATAAAAGGACAAGGATACAGAGAAGTGACAAGACAGAAGACAAACTTTTAGGCTTTCAAGAGTAACAAGCTGTGATGAGTTTATCAGTATGGGAGAAAAAATGAGTAAGTAGGGTTTGCTTGGTTGCTTGTTTGTTTTTGTGCAGAGCAAGATCAGCAAGAACCTGACATCTTCATACACTGAATATTCCCATAGTGGGAGTATGTGACAATCCTCATTTCGCAGAAATTCTACTTTTCAATCTTATAATAAAAGTCTAAAGAAAGATTGCTTATCCATATACTGATTCTCAGATCTGGATTGCATAAAAATTGTTCTCATACTTATATGGTACCATTTCTGGTGGCATAACAGAACTCTGTTATTTACGTAGATACTGATAAACACCTGTCCCTAAAACATCTTACATTAAACTTTTCTCACCACAAAAATAAGGGTTCAGCTCCTGGTATATAACAGTATTAACATAAAAGTTAAGTAAGGAACTGATTTATATTACCTTTATTTGGGAAGACAGAAGCCTCATATGTTGATAGCAACTTTGGTTTTTAGAATTTAGAATTATTTTGTAGCATTTTCCAACTTGTTTACTCGTAACATTTTAGAGAAATTTCTTAGTTCAAATTGTTTCCATCTCAAATATTGAATTGAATTTACTTCTGACTGATTGTTGGTCCTAAATGACAGTATCACCCAAGTCTTTTTTATGTCAAAACACAACCCATATTTTTCATCTGTATTTGTGGAATGTTTAAGCTCTGGTTTTCCTAGACCACAACTGTCAAGAGATGGAAGCAACACTAAGTATTATTTGAAAATTAATGTGATGTGCGATTTCCCTCTGAATGCTGTGAATAGCATTGGTTGATAAAGAGACTGGCTTGGTCTGATAATGTAGAACAGAGCTAGGCAGGGAAAACTAAACTGAATGCTGGGAGAAGGATGGAAGAGTCAGGGAGAAGCCATGGAGCCACTACCAGAGACAGACACGCTGAAACATTTATGGTAGGCCAAGAGCCTCATGGTAAAATGTAAAATAATGAAGATAGGTTAACTCTAGATGTAAGAGCTAACTAGCAATATGCTTAAGTGATTGTCCAAGCAGTCATTTACTTAAATCAGTTTCTGTGTGGTTATTTTGGGAGTCTGGGAAGCTGGGAAAATGAATAAGCAGCCTCCTTATAACATTAATGTAATTACATAGTGTAGTCTATATAGTGGAATATTATCAACTTTAAAAAGGAAAAGAATTGTGAGACACACTATGATATTTATAAACACTGACTTTGATAAGCAAAAAATAAAGACACAGAAAAACAATTGCTGTATGATTCCACTTAATGTATATGAGTGATAATACCCACTGAAACATAACAAGTAAAATAGGAGTTTTTAAAATGGGAGAAGATCTTAAAGTAAGTTTTTGAATGCATAGAAATTCAACTTTTAAAAATGAAAAACACTTTGAATATTTGCTTGCAACCCAATGTGACTATACTAACAAATGTTGAAGATGAACATCTTGAGACATGTTAAGTACGATAAGGTTTATGTTACACATATATGCATACATATACATATATAAATATATATTATATTGCACTTTAAAAAAATATTACATACACGGCTGGAGAGATGGTTCAGTAATTGAGAACACACACTGCTCTATACAGAGTACCTAGGTTCTGTTCCTAGCACCCACATGGTGATTCAAATCCACCAGTAACTCCAGTTCCAAATCCTCCACTCTTTTCTGACCAACATGAACATCAGACACACTTGAGGTGTATGTATATATGTATGTATGCACAGGCAAGATGTTCACATATATAAAATAAAAAATTAAAATTGAAAAATACTACTTTCAATCTGAAATGTTAAGTAAATACATTATTTTCATGTATATATTATACTTCTTATATAACAAACCATAAAAGAATAGCTTTTTGATGACTAAAAGTTGTAAAGGGTACTCAAATGAATGAAATCTGGCAGAAGGATGTGTTCCATTTTTCAAAATTTGGAAAATTAAAATATGTACACTAAACTGGTTTTCAATGGGAAACTTTCTGATTCAGTAATCATAATTAGATGTTATGGCCATCATGAGCATTCCTGCACAAATAAAGACATACAATGGTCCAGAACAGCAGAAGAAAGGCATTTGATAATGGAAAAAAAAAAACTTCTTAAAGAAATCAATCAGTGTATTTCAAGGATGTGTTTACCTCACAATGGAAACCGGGAGATGTGCTACGTTGAGGAAGGGGTTTTTCTCTTGTTTCCACAGGAGAAGAAATACTATGGATACCATCAAAATTAATAAAAAAAATTACTTAGAAAAGTAGAAACCTCTTGAAAAGGAGAAATGATAGCTAATCCCCAATGGTGGCAACCATTCAGGTGATAAGGAAAGCATATAGGGTTAGGGCAGAGTTCTGCTCTTATTTTTATAGGAAAATATACATCTTCAAAAATTCAAGAGACCCTGGATGTTTGAATGCTCATAGAAGGAAAAATAATTATGTATTTGAATATATAGAGCTGGTTTTAGAGTTGAACAATGGCTCTGTGCTTCTCTAAATCCACGAGTGTTGTTCAAAGGAACATTCAGAGTTTTTGTCTCATATTGGGAGCCATCTGGTATGGGAAAGAAGGAAGACTTTTAATAAATTTGCTTTCTCCTTATCCATTTTGTCTATATCATATTCTTCATTGAATGTTTGTTTATATGAATAATGTTTAACTTTTCCACGATGAACAATATATTTTCCTACAGATCCTTTTCCTTCAGTAATCTTTGAAGTTTCTAGAAAGAAGATGGAGCCCTACAGCAACAACTCCACCTGGTTGAGATGACATCATGATGCTGAAAGTGCTTCTATAAGACCATTTTTGGGGGTACCAGCTGCTGAAATGGTGCGCCTTCTCATGACATTCTGGCCAGAACTCTAAATAAGAACTTTGGGGAAAAAAAAACCCTATCAATTTCTCCGAAATCATTTGTAACAATACTAGACAGTAATTTTGAAACTTAACCATCACTTTACTTTTGTAGGATCCCATTAAGAGAACATTGCCCCCATGACAACAGGAAGCAATTTAGAGGATGATGCCCTCATCCAAAACAGTTTGTTCTCAGAGTTGGGAACACCATTTAGGGGTTGTTGATTATTACTTGTATAGAGGGTTGGGGTGAAAACTATGTTTGTTCTAAAAGAAAGGGATAAAAATAGTGGGTAATAGAGTGAATACCTGTGAGCTAATATTTATGGATAATCTACATTGGTATAGTTTTTTGTATATTTATGCAAGTTCAAATTATATTTGTTATTTTTGTTTACAATATTTGCATACATATGCAAAGTTATTTTGTCAGATTATATATATATGTGTGTGTGTGTATGTGTGTGTGTGTGTGTGTGTGCGCACGCTTATACATGCTTCTACCTCTGTTTAGGACATCTTGTATATTGATACAACTTTTAGAATGTATTTTCATATGGCATTATATATTAATCTTACCTCTGACCAAAATACTTATATATTGTTTACATTTTGAAGTCACTGTACTCATTTGTTTCACATTTGTTTCCATGTTATTTAATATTCTGACATGAAGTTTTTTTGTCTTTAAATTATACAGATAGTAAATATTATAGGTCAATAGTTGTTCATGTTTGTTGTACTTACAGCCAGATCAATTACATTCTTTAGATACAGAGAGATTGTATTCTATATAGATAGGTAATCTTCAAACACTTCATGGATCCCGAGAACATTGAAATTTAAATAATGTAGGGTTCTGCTGACATGTGACATGATTGCTCCTGGCAGCACCTATGTACTCCTGAGAGAATGTTGAGCACTAAAGACACTGCACTCGGAGTTTGTTTTCTTCTTGGCACAATTGGCCTTCGGGCAAGAAACTGCCCATACCTCACTCATTGACAAAGTACATCATATTCGGAAATGGATAAGCAGGACACAAGAAAAAGACTGTTAAATCTTGCCAAGACAAGGTAAGATGGTTCTGAAAAATTTTCTGCCTCTGAAAATGGTCTATCAGTTACACTAGGCCTTAGTCAAAGTTGGTTGTTTTAATATTGCAAATGAGACTTTGGGTGATTGTTCAGGTAGCTAATTGTCTTCATTATATATTGCTCATTTTGGAAGCTGCTTGATTGCACTTCCTGCATACTCAAGCAATATTATCTCCCTTCTCAGGCCTTCAATTGGGTTGAAGATTAGATAGTCAAAGTTACTACCCTCTTATGATCTATCCAAGCCATTTCCAATACAAGACTTAGACTCCTTAGGCTAGAATTTTTATTAAAACATTTATCGTCCATTTCTTGATTAATATTGTTTATGCTTGTTGTAATTCTAGTCTTATACTTGAAATCTGTTCCTAGTGTATATAGATTTGTTTTGGGTTTGGTACTCTCTTATTTAAACAAAAGGAGGAGGTGCTGTGGGAGCACAATCTGCTCCTTCAGTCAATAGTCTTTAAGATACCCTCCCACTTGGGCATGGTCTCTCATACTGTAAATACAGCTGTAAATCTTGTACTCTCTATCTTACTTCTGGCTCTCACTTCTGGCTGCTAGACCCTGTTCCTATTTCCTGCTCATATAGAAGACTGTTATGTAGCACAGTGATCTGTAAGTCCCCCGTAAATAAATAACCCTTTGTTATTCATAATTTTGAACTAGAATATGGGATTATTTTGTGACTTCTGCCTTCAGGTTTCAAATAGTATTTGATGTGTACCTTTTCTTCAATCCTCAGCACCCAACCTGTTATACATAATCAACTACCTAATCAAAATTAAGTCTTAAATATATGCTTCCCCCTATTCCATATCACCCCCTAATATAAAATGCCTAGGTATAATTCCTTGCCTATGTTAACAAGTTTTCTGTTGTTTTCATTGCTTACATACCTCTTGTTTGTTTATTTTTGTAGCCCACAGACCATTTTTGATATAAATCAAATCATTTTTGTCTTTCCCTTTAATGACTTAGTTTTTTTATGTTAATTTAGGATACATTGTTTATGAAGATTTATCTATTCTGCCAAAAATTTAAAGTAACTTTCACACATTATCATTTGCAACCTGAAAATCATACAACATTTTGCTCCACAAACATATAATAATCTTCTTACCTTAAAGCCTTTACATTTTCTGCTCCATCTCCCTCTAGTGGTTTATTTACTATGCCTAGTGCTTCAACCATCTTCAATGAAAGCAAATGTTATTTCCTCGAAAAGTGGAGTGGTGAGTTGGGGAAATAGCTCAATCAAAAGTTACTTGCCTACAGGCATCAATACCTGGGCTTGATCCTTAAAACCCACATTAAAAATAAAAAATCAACACCAGAAATGGTGGTGTATGCCTTTATCTCAGCACTTGGGAGGCAGAGGCAGGCTGATCTTTAAGTTCATTGGCAGCCTAGTCTACATAGCATATTCTAGTATAGCCACAACCACATAGTAAGATGTTGTCTCAAAGCAAACAAAACCAAAAACACAACAGGCATTGTGAGCATTTGCAATCTATCTGCTGAAGAGCCAGATACCTGGGGTTCCCTGCATTCCTAATTTAGCCTACTTGGCAAATTCTAGGCCATGGAATATACCTTCCTTAAAAAATAGTGGATAACATCCCAGGAATGACCTCTGTCACTATTCCCAGGCTTCCATATGCACATCTATAAATTATGTATATATATACAAATATATATATATATAAAATATATTATCATTTCTTGGTAACATAATTTTATATTTTAAAATATAACTCCAAAATAAATTTTAACTGCCTGTCATCAAAAGGAATTTTTATATGATTTATTTGCATTATATGTATATATATGTATATATGTGTATATAAATCATATATGTGTATAATATATATGCATATAGACACATCTATATAGGTGTGTCTATATATTATATGTGTGTGTCTATACATACATATATAAGAACACACATGAAGAATGCCAGCCTGGTCTACAAGAGCTAGTTCCAGGACAGGCACCAAAGCTACAGAGAAACCCTGTCTCAAAAATCAACCAAAGGAAAAAAAAGAGCACACATGAAGAAGCACTCACAATCACACACATAGAGTCAAGCTGCATGTCCCAGTCTTCTTTTTTATTATGTATTTTTTGTTTTAATTATGTGCATTTTGAGAGGGGTGATATATAGTTATATGCATATGAGGGCAAGTTTCTAGAGAATCCAGGGAATATCAGATATCATACAGCTGGGGTTCGGGTCAGTTTTAAGACAACCAATGTGAATTCTGGGAACTAAATTTGTCCCTCTGTAAAAGTAGTAAGGGCTCTTTATCACTTAGCTACCTCTATGATCTTCAAATCTTTTCTTGTTCATTGCAGTGAAATAAGTTAATAATTAGAATTATAGTTTCTCTGAATATAAGACAAAGATAGCAATAATAACAAGCATAAAGTTGTTGAGAATTTCTATTCAGTGAAATGGGTAAGTGGAGAGGTATATAAATGCCAAATAAATGCAAATATTATTATGATTATCTGCTTTCATTTATGAAACAAGTCATACAGTCAGTAATGTTTTGGTCTACAAAGAATGTATCATCTTCTTCTACTTTATTCATTCCTAAATTTAAATTTTCATTAATTTTATTTCCCATCTTCCCGAACTACACCTACCACAAAACCCTAGTCCCTGAAAGAATTTAAGATGAATGAAAATCAAGATCTTACATATTGTTCAGCATGATTTACCTAGAATGTTACAACTAACCTGGTAAAAAGTAGGTGGTCTGCTAATATTTTAAATGAATTAATATTATATAAGTTGAGCATATTTTGTACACACTTTTCAAAAAGAAATGTGAGAGAGGAAGTCAGCGAATATTCCAAAATGAATAGCTGTTCTTTTGGGAATAGACTCGGGTATTTGTCTATTAGACAAACTTTAGAAACTTAGTAGAAAAAAAAAGGATTTTGTCTCTATCAGAAAGTTTTTGAAAAGCTTTCTCTATCATTTTGTTCTAAAATTTGTATATAATAGTATGAGATAAATTTATTTTCTTTTTTACAATTTTAGAACAAATAACATCTTATCATTTTAAATGCTCTTAAAATAATATATAATAGATATTGATTACTTGAACTTCCTTATCAGAAACTATATTTTATCTGCTTAAGAAAGAATAAGAATAGCAAAAAAGCAAATTCAAAGACTCTCTAATGAATAGAGAATCAGTCATGCTGAAGGGGCCTCACATTTCATAAAGGAGTTTTCAAGAGATACAATATTCTTCATCATATTCTACAATTTAGTTAGCAAGGACCCTAAAAAATCATCTAGGAATTTCAAAGACAAATGCATCTTTTATCACTTGTAAAAATCCCATTGGCCCATTCAAAAACATTATTCTATATTTCCATTGAACTTGAAAAACTGAATTGAAACATAATAAAAATTTCTTTGTTACAATGTTAATACCTTCAAAGCTGGGCTTAAAATTTGTCACCGTAGCTCCGCTTTGAGACTAATGAATCTCTGCTTTGCTCCATTCATTCTTTGTCTAATAATGTTGAATAGAGAGTAGTCTCAGATGTTCATTTATTTGAATCACAATAGCTGCCTAAGAAAATTCTAAGAGAAAGCAAATTGATGCATGAGATTTCTGATCTTACATTGTTTTCCTAGATTCCCAGTGCTCCAGGAATTTCTGCTAAGAGAAAAACACACACAAAATAAGTTTGAGCTGTGTTGTAACTTGAATTTCATCCCAAGGACTTGTCAACTTCCTAAAAAGTACATGGATTTATCTTACTATTATTTCTTTATTTCTTATATCTCTTGAAATTTAAATTACCTTTCAACAGATTTTTGGTGATTCTCTTATGTAAAAGCTGATTTTAAGAACCTTTAATAGTTATTAAAGGTAAAAACTTTGCTTTGTTTTTTGACACCAAGATACTAGACAGTTCTCTGTGAAGGTTTCTACATGTAAGTTAGAGTCCAATGAAAAGTATTTACAAGTAACAAATATATGATTAGACCTGGAAAATTATTATTAATTTTTTAACTGTAGAGAAAATATTTACAAAGGAGTAAAGTGCTCATCAGATTCTAAAAATAAAAAAACAAAAACCATGTTCACTCTCAAGAGCCTTACCAACCCCTTCCCTTCATCTCCTTTTTAGAAAATGCATATTTGAATGTCAATATTAAAATGTTAGAATGTTGAGCCAAGTAAAGCCATTTATTGCCAAGCCTAAGGAACTGAGTTTATCCTCAGGAACTAAATTGTAGAAGGAGAGTACTGCAAGTTGGCCTCCTCCCTCTACAAATGAGTGCACTTACAACCACACACACAAAAAAAATTAAATTAAAAGTATACGAGAAATTATAAGAATGCTGATCTATAGCAAGCCTCATGAAAGAAGACAGAGACAGAGACCAACATTGGAGCACTGGACTGAAGTCTCACGATCCAAAGGAGGAGCAGAAGGAGAGAGAGCACGAGCAAGGAACTCAGGACCGCGAGGGGTGCACCCACACACTGAGACAATGGGGATGTTCTATCGGGAACTCACCAAGGCCAGCTGGCCGGGGTCTGAAAAAGCATGGGACAAAACCGGACTCGCTGAACATAAGGGACAATGAGGACTACTGAGAACTGAAGAACAATGGCAATGGGTTCTTGATCCTATTGCACGTAATGGCTTTGTGGGAGCCTAGGTAGTTTGGATGCTCACCTTAATAGACCTGGATGGAGGTGGGTGGTCCTTGGACCTCCCACAGGGCAGGGAAACCTGCTTGCTCTTTGGGCTGAAGAGGGAGGAAGACTTGATAGGGGGAGGGGGGGAAATGGGAGGTGGTGGCGGGGAAGAGGCAGAAATCTTTAATAATTAAATTAATTAATTAATTAATAAAAAAGAAAAGAAATAAAAACAAATGTGTTTCCAATGACATCATCCAGTTCACCTCATCTGAAGCACAAATCCTAGTTATTTAATGAACGCCACCTCAATGAGAACTTCATTATATCCACTGAAATAGAGACTGTGGCAATATAAGCTCAACAAAGCATATTTTCAGATTATATGACTTTAAATCCTAGGGAACTAAGTTTACAAATTATAATATTGAAACAGAGAGGTATTTTCCATACTCCTGAGTCCATTCTGATATTTTAGTAAAGTACCATAAATTAGGTGGCTTTCCAACATCAGAAATTTTTCATAGGTCATAAGGAAGAAAATGTTCACAATCATAGGTCATGAAGAAGAAAATGTGCACAATCATATTTTAAATTGTCTCTAAACAAGCACATTTTCTATTGTGAATGAACTATATAAAAATCCTGAAGGAAGTACAGGCTTTAGGTATTTCTTAAGGAATTACATTCTCAAACAACCACTACTTTAAATAGGAAACCATTAGGAATTTTGACTTGAAAAACAAACATATGAATAAAAGGAACTATTGTGAATAAGAAAGTACTTATGTAAATGTACATAAAGGTTGTAAATTGTATTTTCAAGATTCACTATGGGTTCGGTGTGTATCTACCATGCAAGAATGGCAATATATTTTTAAGTAAAAAAAAGTAAAGGATCACAACAAAATTTGCTGGCTGGATAGGCTGTATTTGAACAGTTGGTTAGATGTTTGTGTTGCTTTGAAAGAGAATGGTCTTCGGAGTTTCATGTGCTTGAACATTAGCTCCACAGTTGGCAGAATTCTTTGAGAAGAATTAGAAGGTTTATCCTTGTTGGCATTGTGGTTTGATTGGAGGAGTTGTGTCACTAGAGGTGTGTTTACAGGTTGCAAAAATCCACACTATTCTGTTAGTTCTCTCTCTGATTTGTGGTTGTTGCCTCTAAGATGTAAAGTCTTAGCTACTGATCCACCTTGATGCCTGCCTGCGGCCATGTCTCCCATTGTAATGATGATAGCCATACCCACTGAAACTGTAAAAAATTCCCCAAATTAAATGCTTTTATTGTTTATAATTTGTTTGTTAATGGTGTCTCCTCACAATAGCAGAAAATAAACTAAGAAGTTATTTTTAAGGATTTTGAACAAAACTGGTATAAGAGATTCTACCTAAAAATCTCAGTTTGCTTCCCCTTCTTACAAAACTAACAACAACAAACTGTCTCTATGCTGCAGTTGCATAGAATGCCCCTACAAAAATATATACTGGATTATTTAAATATTAATGACTCACAATTTACTTTATAGAAACAGAGACATGGCACACGTAGTTCACTAGGTTATATGAAGTAGAGTGGGCCTCTAATCCATGTTCTTATAAGAAAATGCATAGATTTCCACATAGAGCCCAAAGAACCATCATTCTTATTTCTGTCCTACTTTCTGATCTCTCCAGACTTCACCTTAATCCTGCTGCAATCTGACTATTTGAACTTCTCTTCTTAGTTCTCCTTCATCAACTTGGAACTTGGCCTCTTGGGGTAGAACCAGGAGCACCCTAGTTTTTCCTCTACATCCCTCTTAGTATTTCCTTTTATCCCATCTCCATTCCTTTCTCACTCTCATTCTCCTGCAGAAAAGCTTTCTACCAAGAGCCACACACTTACAACATGTGGCTGGGACCCAAGGACCACACAGTCGCTACATATAGCATGGCTAGGAGCTGGAGAGAGGAACAGTAATTAAAGAACAGAACACATAACCAAACAAAGTGAGATTAGATACCTACACACACATAAAAAAAAACAAACAAGCAAAATTTATTTCAGACCTCATAACTCCAGATTCCTAGATACCTCAACTAAAACACAAAAAGGAAAAATCAAGACAATGTGGCTCCTCTAGAAACCAGCAACTCTACTGTGATAGGCCCAAGAAAAAAAACAATTTAACTGAAAAACAAGATAAAGATTTCTAAATAGAAAAGAAAATGGAGACTATTGTTTTGTTTCCCAACCACCCGGAACTGAATAATCACATAAAAATTGTATTAATTACAACTCTGTTTGATCAAAGTCTCAGGAATATTCCTAGCTAGCTCTTACATCTTAAATTAACTCATTTCTATTATCTTATACTTTACCATGAGGCTCATGGTTTGTTACCTCATATCTAGCTTCTTATGTGGCTGTATGGTAACTGCCTAACTCTACCTTCCTTCTCTTTTCATTAAGTTTAGTTTTCCTGCCTAGCTACATTCTGCCCTACCATAATCCAAAGCATTATTTTTTATTAAACAGTGATAATAAAATATATTCATAGCATGCAGAGGGGAATCCCACAACATCTCCATTTTCTGTCTAAATAAAAAGAGATTTTTTAACTTTAACATAAGAAAATGACATATAACAAGACAGGTATCAAGCAGGAATTTCAATTACCATATTTAGTTTATTTGCGCTTCAGTATCTGGCAAAATTAAAGAAAATATTTATCATCTATTTTATCTTTGTGAGTCTATAGTTTTGTATCTAATTTATCTTTATCATAACTATGGAAAATTATAACTATCTGTCTTCAACTCCATCAAAGACCCAGAAGAAAATATTACTTAAGTAAACAGAATACATTGCAAGCAACTGTCAAAACTCTAGAATTGATAAAGACATCTTGCTGCCTGTATAGTCACCCAAAGCTCTTCAGTAATGTTGAGGCATCCATTTTTAGCCTATAGTCCCATAGTATATGGCAGCCTTTGCCTTGAAGCAGAAAATTTGAAAGGCTGTTTAGCCTATATTGGCAATTTGTCACTTTCTTCTGTGTCCTGAAGAATGTCTGGCAGACTCTTCCATGAAGCAAGAACACTAAAGGACTGTCTCACCTTCTTGTGGCAAATTCAGCAGTCATTTTTCTGTGAGTTCTGCATGTCCAGGTTATAGAACATACTATCAATACATCCAGGTAAGAACAGGTTCTTGCCCAAATGACTGGTCTTGCCACATTGAAGGCAAATTTCATAACAAATTTTTAAATGCCTCTCAGCCTCTCTGAAGTAATTGGTGCTACCAGAAACAGATCTATCTCACGGTTGAGAAAAGTCTAAGCTTAAAACTTTTTAAATGCTGTATTATGTAGGGCTTTGAAGTGTTGAATATTATATATCTAACTGAAATATATCTATATATCTACAAAGCCTAACATGATTACTAATTTGACTATTATAAATGACTCTCTATTAGTCTGTAATTTTTTTTAAACTTTTTTTTTAATTGAAAAAAAAATTTTCTGCCTCCTCCCCGCCTCCCATTTCCCTCCCCCTCCTCCCACCCCTCTCCCTCTCCGCCCACTCCTCAAATATACATATAACAAAATTGACCTTAAATTTGTATCAATAAACCAATGTCCATACCAATGTAAAGTATTCATTTCTATATCATATCCCATTTTTTATGTTTAGAAAGACCTTGACTATGACCATTAACCATTTATAATCAACATCCTTTAAATGAAAACAAACCTTTATAAACAGTATTTATGAATTTGAGCATAGTTGCTAAACTACTTCCTGCTGATTGGAGGCACTGTTATTCAGATCTTTCAAGGGGCATCCTGTGTGGTTGGTACATCTCAGCCAACAGTCCTGAAGCTGTCACGGATGTTGGACCACCTCGGCCATCTCTTCATGGGGTCTTGTTTGATCAAACCACATTAGGCTGGAAGGAATATACATGTTCTCATCTTCTGTAGAAACAAAAGCAGATTCTCTTTTCCAAAATAGCATACCTTTAAATAAATTTTGAAGTCAAGATACCTTTAAAATATGTACAATGGTTTAGCTTAGCAGCCCCCCAAATCAAATATTTTTCAGCAGTTAACACACTAACAGTTAAAAAGTCCAAATAAATTATAATAATACACATAATTCAGACTCTCCATGTATATTCCATCTTTATACGGTTTATTTTTTTAACTCTGTTAAATTTTAATTTTTATTTTGTTATCTTTACTCCTTTAATATATGATTGTACAAACTCTTTCTTCCCTCTCTCCTAAGGCCATGTGCATTTACCCAACATTATGACTCATTCAGACTTTTTTTTTAGCCTGAATCTGTCTTAATGTGTATTTGTCATCATTTTTTGACAAGGAGAGTTTTTTAAATGCTAATCAGGCATAGCTAGGACTAACACTGCAGCTTTGCCCTGTACAACATGGCAGAGATATGTTCACTGCCTCTGTGAGCCATGCTCACTGCCCCAGTTCCAGTTGCAGCATTCTGCCCACAAACCACATTTAAGTGCTCTGTAGCAAGACCTCCCAAAAGATCCAGAGCTGTCTGTGCCACCAGTACAAACCAGGAAGCCAACTTTTAAAGAAGCTATGCCTCTGCTTGCAGTCAGCAAACAGAGACTACCTGTAAAAACATAAATACTAAAAAAACACCAACTGACTCCCATTTTTGTGGGTCTAGAAGCCCATTCTTTAAGCTTTCTTAGGCTTTATGAGGATATACATTGCCAAATATTGGGCACCATTATGTCCTTCTTTCTGCATATGTGTTACTTTTATTGGCTGATAAATAAAGCTATTTTGGTCAATGGCTTTGCAGAATAAAGTCAAGATGGAAATCTGAACAGAGATATATTGAGAGAGTAGGTGGAAAAAAGCTAAACTGAATAGAAGGAGAAAGAAGACAGAGTTAGGCACACACCATGTAGCTACCAAAAAAGACAGATGCCAAAAATTTATTGATAAGCCACAACCTCATGGTGATACAATGAGTAATAGAAATTGGTTGATTTAAGATGTAAGAGCTAGCTAGGTATATGCCTGAGTTGTTGGCAAAACAGTGTTGTAATTAATATAGTTTCTATGTGATTATTCAACTATGAATGGCCAGGAAATAAAAGTGCAGTCTTTGTTTATATAGAAACTACGAATATGTTCAAAGACCTTAAAGAGGATATGAATAAATGCCCAAAGAATACCATGAAAAATGCAAACAGATGAATTACATAATGAAAAATTCAAGACTGGAAAGAAGGATTTACTAAAGAAATATAGTTACTAATTAAAACCCAAACTGAAATAAAACAGGAAATCAAAATCCAAAAGTATTAAAATGCTCAGACGTAAGCCTTACCAATATATTATAAAATGGGAGACAGTATTTCAGACTTTAAAGACAAAGTAGCAAAATGAATAACTCAAACAAAGAAAACATTTAATCTAAAAGATGTCCAGTCACAAAACATACAAGAAATCTGAAAGAATTTGAAAAGAGCAAACTTTAACTTGACAGGTACAGAGAGAGGAGAAGAAACCCAGGTCAAAGGCAGAGAAACTATTTGAAGAAAATCAAAGAAAAAAATTGTTCTGTCTAAAGAAAGAGATGTCTATCATTGTGCAAAAGGCATCAAATAGTACAAGAAAGTAAAGTCTCCGGGACACATAATAATCAAAACACAAAATGCACAGAATGAAGAAAGTTTCTTAAAACCTTCAAGGGAAAAAAAGTATTACAGATAAAAGCAACATAGCTATAATAATACCTGATCTTCAGTGGATATTTTGAAACATAAAAACCTACTGAAATGTTCATAACAAATAAAAAAACCTTAAAACAGATGTTCTCAACCTATAGGTCATAATCTCTATAGAGGTTGAACTTCCCTTTCATAGGAATCACCTAATACTATTGGAAAATATAGGCATTTATAGTATGACTCATAACAGGAGCAAGATTGCAGTTATGAAGTTTCAATGAAAATGTTGTGGTTGTGGGACAACAGAAAATGAGGAATTGTATTACAGTTTCACATCATTAGTAAAGTTGAGAAATGCTGCTGTAAAGGCAAACAGATGTTAGCCACAATTACTACACCTTGCAAAACAATGTGTCTCAGTCAACATAAAGCAAAAAGATTTCACAATATAAACAAATTTAAACACTCTCTGTCCACAAATGAAGCTCTATAGGGGACATTAAAGAAAAACTCCAGTCTGAAGAGTAGTTTAATTATGTCAAAAAGCATGCAGGAAATAAATAATTCCAGAAGAGTTAGTCAAATAACAACAGGAATCAGTAACTACACTTTCTTAAAACTTTTGATGTTAATGATTTCAATTTTTCAGTACAGAGATAAATAATCTAATATATTGCATTATAAAACATTATCTACCTGTCTGCAGCATTCAAGAAACATACCACCAAGGACAAAAATCACCTAACAGACTTATAGAAAAAAATTTTAAAAATTACTTTAAGAAAATAGAACTAAGAAACAAGCAGGTGTGGCTAGTTTAATATCTGACAAAGATTTCAACCAAAATTAATAATAAGAGATAGTAAAAGACACTACATATTCATTGAAGGAAAAATCCACTAAAATATATTGTAAGTATAAATATTTATACACCAAACACAAGGAAGCCCAAGTTCGTAACAAGAAAAAAACTACTACAACTAACAACCACATATAGTGATTATGGTTGACTTCAATTACTTGCTGTTGCAGATAGGTGGGTAACTCAGAAAAAAATCTAAATACAAAATAATGGAGTTAAATAACAATGTAAATAATATGTACTTAATAAATCTCTATAGAAAGTTCTACCCAAATGCTAAAGAATATACTTTATTCTGAACAGCCCATGTAACTTTCTCCAAAAAAGGACTACATAAGTGGTTGCAAGTAACTTTCAACAGATAAAAGAAAATTGGAATAACATCATTCATGCTACAGATTATGTCTGGATATCAACTACATACAAATGCCACAAAGTATATAATAACTGTATGAAACTTAACAGCTCTCTACTGACTAAAAATTGGGTCAAGACAGAAAGCAAGAAAGAAATTAAAGACTTTTTTAGAATTTAATGAAAATAAAAACACAACACACCCAAACATATGAAATATAATGAAGGCAGTTCTAAAAGTCAACTTCATAAAATTAAGTCCAAAAACATCTCTAGAGTTGTTACACTAAGTTAACAACACACTTGAAAGCTGTACAAAATCAAGTATAGGCAGGAAGATAATAATCAATCAAACTCCATGCTGAAATCAATGAAATACAAATAACTACTGAAAATAAATGAAATGAATACTTGGTTCTTTTAGAAACTAAACAAGATTGACAGAACTTTAGGCAAATTAACTAAAAGACAGAGGGGAAAGATGCAGAAAAAATATTAGAGTTGAAAAGAAAGATATTACAGTAGACATCGGGAAAGTTCAGAGTATCATCTTGAGATTCTGTAAACATGTACTTTACCAAAGTTCAAAATCTCAAAGAAATTAATGTATTTCTTGTTACATTTGACCAAAGAAAGTTAAATCATTATAAAATGAACAATAATTATTGATCCATAAACACAATTCAATATAAGCAATGGTTAAAAATCTCACAATCTAAAATCCCAGGGCCATATTTTTCCACTGCAACATTACAATAGACCTTTGATGAAATATTATTGTCCACATTTCTTAAAATATTTTGTAAAGCCAGTTGTGGTCATGCATGCTGGTAGGATTTGTTGAAGTAGTCCAAGGCAGGAGAATTACAAATTCAAGGCCAGTCTGGGTTAAAATAGAAAAAATATTCTGTAAAAACAGACACTAAAATAACACTACTTAATAATTTTACCAAACCACTATTTCCCTGGATCATAAACCAAAGATTCAATAAACAAAGAAAATCACATGTCATTATCCATTATGAACAGAAATATAAAAATTCTTAAATAAAATGTTCACATAAGAAATCAATAGTACATGAAAAATATTAACCATCATGATTAGATTGACTTTATCACAGAGAGTTAGGGATGCTTTAACATACATAAATTTAAAAAAGGAATTCACCGCATAGACAAACTAAAAGTAAAAACAGAACAAATAAATAAAATCACTTGGTAACCTCAATAGATACAGAAAAGTCACTTGAAAAAGTTAAATATCCCTTAGTTATAAAAGTCTTGGAGAAACTGAGGATCCAAAAGACATACCTTAAAACAATACTCTCAATTTATTAAAAAAGACCACAGGCAACATCATCCTATACTGAAATCAAAGGATTTATACTAAAAATCAAGGACAAGACAAGACCTTCCTTGCTTTCCATTCCTATCCAATGTAACACTCAAAGTCTTGACTAGAGTAATAAATCAACTAAAAGAGATCAAAGAAATTCATATAGGAAAGGAGCAAGTCAAAACTTCTTTATTTCCAGATGATATTATCCATCAGGAAACCTCTACAGCTCATAAACACACTGCAAAGTAGCAGGATACAAAATAAAGTCTCAAAAATCAATGTCCTTCCTATATTCAAATGACCAGCATACTGAGATAAAATCAGAAAAACAGTACCTTTCACAATTGCTTCAAAAGTAAAATATTTTGTTATAATTCTGAACAAGAGAAAGACTTTTACTATAAAAAATTCAAAACATTTAAGGAAGAAGTTGAAGACAATATGAGTCGATATAAAGATCTCTCTTTTGTGGATTGATTGAACTAATATTGTGAAAATGGCCATTGGAAAGAAATCTATAGACAACTCATTCAGCATCAAAATTCTATCAAATTTCTTCACAGATATTTAAAAAAATGCCTTCAGCTTCATACGGAAACACAAAAAACCTAGGATATCTAAAACAATATTAAATAATAAAAGAAATGCTGGGAGCACCACCAATAACTTCAAATTTTATGACAGAGTGACATTAATAAAATTAGCATGGCATTGGCATAAAAACAGATATTTTAATCAATGGAATCAAAGTGAAGATTCAGGTAAAATGCACACAGATTTTGGATACCTGATTTTTTAAAATAAAGTATGTATTTCATAATTAAATCACAGGAAAATAAGACAATATTTTCAACAAATTGTTCTGGTCAAGTCAGATGTCTTCATGTAGAAGAATCCAAATAGGTCCATATCTTTCACCCTGCACAAAACTCTTCTCCAAATTGATAAAACACTTTAACATTAAACCAGACACAATGAATCTGAAAGAAGAGAAAGTGGTGAATAGCCTTGCAGTCATTGCCCTTTCCAAAGAGGGTACCAATAGCCTAAGTAATAAGACCAAAATTTAATAAATGAGACCTCATGCATGAAGTTAAAATGCTTATATACAGCAAAGAACACCATTACTATTTGATGAAAACTACAGTCTACAGAATGAAAAGAAGTCTTTTAGCAATTATAGGTCTGATAGAGCATCGGTATCAAAATATATAAAAAAACTAAAATTTGAATAACATGAAAACAATCTAAATTCAAAATAAGGTATAGAGCAAAACAGGCAGCTTCAAATGATGAAACACACCTGGCTGTAAAGAAACATTTTTTAAAAGTTCAACATGTTTGTTCATCAGGGAAATTGAAATTAAAACCACTTTGAATTTCATCATTCTTAGTTAAAATGACCAAGAATAATGAAACAAATGACAACTCCTGCAACTGAGGATGCAGGAAATAGGAAACATTTATTCATTCATAATTAGAGAGAAAATTTGTACAGTCACAATTGAAATAAGTGTGGATGATCTTCAAAATGTTGAAAATTGATCTATACAATATCTAGCAAATAATCTTTAGAATATTTCTAAATGAATCTATATTTTTCTGCAGAGAGACCTATATATCACTGTGCATTGCTGCTCAAATTATAATAGTCAGAAACCGAAAAGTGCCTAGATGTCTTTCAATTAATGAATAGATAATAAAAATGTGGTACATTTGCACAATGAAGTATGACTAATCTGATAAGAAAAATAAGACTATGAAAATTTCATGCAAATTAAAGGAGCTAGACACAATTTATATGATAGGTATTCTGTTTTTATTAGTGTTATTGGTTTTCCATTGAGGTGAGTTAGTGCTTCCAGTATGTACATGACTGAGGCTGTACATTGGAGCATGGTAAACTTACTAGGAAATACAGATCTGAAAGAAGGTGGTTCCTCTTTTCTAAGCAGTCATCAATTATAATAGACCCTTAGTTAGGGATGGGAGATCATGAGCCCCTCCCTCCCTCCTTCATGCTGTAATGGTGAATGGCTTGAATTTGTGTAAATCTTGTGCAGGTAACAATGGCTACACAGAGTTTACGAGTGAAAGGGCCATACCATTCCAAGAAGTTATTGTTTCACAGCACTCTTGCAATAATTATGCATCTTACAATGTTGCTGTTCCTTCTTCTATGATGTGTTTGTTGTATAGATGTATATTCTCTGCACTTTAACTAGTTGTTAGTCACTGTATTGACTACTGTCCAGCACAAAATAAAGCATCTCTCTCAAACACTGAGAGATGCTTAAATACATGAGTTTAGAGATAAGAATTTAAAAGGCAACTTGGTACTATGTACATTAACAGAATAATGACAAAATAGTCTCCTTTAATGTCTAGTCATTGTAAGTAACTGAGAAATAAAAGAAAAAGACATTTTTAGCCATAAAAATGTCTATGACATGACCAGGAATTTTTCCAGGTTTCCTTAAGAATACTCTCCCCTTGTTCTTGACCTAATTTAAGTACTCAACATGAGTCTTGTTCCCTAAGCCACTTCTTAAATCCTGTGATAAAATGGTGAGCTACCCCCATAGTATTTATGGCACTACTGTAGCCATTGGTATATCTTTCTGGTGTAGGAGGTCCTTCTGTATTTGTGTTGCTTTCATTGGTTGAATAAAGAAACTGCCTTGGCCTTTCGATAGGGCAGCAAGTAGGTAGGCAGAGTAGACAGAACTGGATGCTGGGAAGGAGGGCAGACAAAGAGAGCTGCCATGAAGCTGCCAGATCAGACATGCTGAATCTTTCCCAGTAAGCCACGACCTCATGGTGACATACCGATTATTAGAAATGTGTTGAATCAAGATGTGAGAGTTAGCCAATAAGAGGATAGAGCTTATGGGCCAAGCAGTAATTTAAAATATGATTTCTGTGTGGTTATTTCGAAACTAACCTAGCCAGGTGGCAGGATGCAGCCCACTTGCCTCATACTACATCTTTCCATATTAGCATGACTATATGTAAGCTTCTTAAACATGAGTAAAATAACTTAAATATACTTGAAACAACTTTTTTTACTATGAAGAAGAAAATTATCTTTAATTTAGTCTAAGTGCTTAGCAGACACTTCACATGTGTGACATAATTTAATCCATGTATCAATCTCATAGCATAAGTATAACATTACCATGTAAAGTAACTGCAAAAATATAAGAATCAAAAAGATCAAATAATGTATTTTCAGTTATAAAGTCTATTCCACTACCATAAAAATTTTCATATTCTTTGATAACCTCAATTCTTTCCTATATATTTTCTATATTAAATTATATAATATGTGACTCAGTTCAATTGCCTTCAGCAAAATTTATTGAATGGATACTATGTGTCAGAAATTGCTCTCAGCAACATAAAAGAAAAACCAAGTCAAAACAAAAACTACCACCATCACCAAGAACAAAAATCTTAGTTCAGAAATAGACAAAATCCCAGGTGTTCTGAATGACAGTTCCAATGTTTATTAACTTCATTCTCCTGGTGAAATTAATATTTTCCTTCATAATTCAGTTTCTTGATCATCAAATTAGATATTAAAATATATTTACTAATTTATATGTTGGAATTGATATTAGTACCCAAGATAGTATCATATAAAATACATTCAAAACTATAAAAGCAGAAAATGATGGTCAATGTCATATTCCAAAACAAATTTGTTTCTATAGTTCTGTGTTTCAGCCAAGTTGACAAACATAAGAAATAAAGTGAACACAACAGTAAATGTGGAGAGAAAGAAAAAGTTTACAATTTTTAATTGACTTCTTGCTTTTATAATTAGAAATAAATTCTTCTCTCATACAATACATCGGAACCACAGTGTCCTCACCCTCCAATAGTCCCAACTTTCTTCCACCTCCCTTCTCCTCTAGACTCATTTCCCATCCTTTCTCTTCAGAAGGAGCAGACCTGTAAGAGACCACAGTCAAACAGGACAAAACAAAATACAATAAGATAAGACAGAAGCAAAGCCCTCATATCAAGACTGGACAATCCAAACTAACAGGAGGAAAAAAGTCTCAAAAGCAGGCAAAAGTGTCAGAGACACTTGCTCCCACTTTTAGGTGTCCCACAAAACCACCAAGCTTTCAACGATAGCTATCACAAACTGTTGTGGGCCATGACACAAATACCGCAGATGCCTATTGATAATCCAGATGCTAACATGCCAGATAAAATGTTCTCCAATGAAGAGAACATCATTCAAGCAAGGATTATGGGACCATAGCATCTGTCTATAAATTTACATGTGCAAAAACAGCTGTGGAATCTCCCCATTACTATGCATTTTCATATAATTTGTACATGTAGTCTCTTGATCACATCTCAATTTTATTGGCATATATATCTGTGGATAGTCAGAAAGACAATTTCTCATTGATCTGCATAATTTTGATGAGTGAAATCATATTAGGATATGTTTCATAACGAGATCTATTGTTCTACAAGGACTGTAAGACACTTAGAAGCTTGCTTTATTTCTTTACTCTAACAAAGGAAAAATATTTCTCCATAGCCTAAGACAAGCTACATACATTTAGCTGATTTAAAACCACAGAACAATTTCAAACTAGAATGCATGTCTCTGTAAATGGATCATAGGTTTTAAAAAAATTGCATAAATGTACAAGGACAGAGTTACAGATGTCTGGACTATGGTTATTAACCCAAAGTAACCTAAAATGCTATGTGTTCTTCTCTTTGCAAATCTGGCTGATAAAGACATACTCCTTGCACAAGTTCAACAACTTGTGTTCCCGGGCACTATGCTCCCCGCCTCAGGTCACAGTCTATCACCAGGAACATTGAAGCCGGGGTTGCCAGGGTTACTCACTCCCCTCAGATGGAACTTTTGTAATATTTTTATTGAAAGAAGTTTGTTGTTAAATGTGTATATATAAGCCAGGTGAATAAATAAGCTAGAGGGAATTGGAATGAGATAATCAGAGCTAAAGAATTGGAAGTAGAGAATGAGAGCTAAAAATAAAAAAGAACATAACCCTCATATCATGCATTAGAGTCTTTCCCCCTCAAATAGAGAGAAACTTATTTCTAAAAATCTCAGATTTAAAAAAAAAATTCTAATCCCCGCTGCTATGAAGGCATTCTTTCTGCTAGCTGGGGTGTAGTCCTGAGAGCTGAACTCCAGGGCTGTGGAACACAGAATATATGCAGAGAATTGGTACAGAACCATGAAGATGCCATGATTGCCACTTCAGTCTCCATGAGCTCATATGATCCTGGTTTAGTTAATTCAGTAGCCCATGTTATCCTGGTGTCCTCATTCCCTCTGACTTCTACTACCTTTCTTGCCTCTCTTCTGAAGGATATGCCAAATTCTTAAGTGAGAGGCCCAATAGAGACCTCTAATTTTGAGACCCTCACTGCATAATATTCGGCCATGGTTCTCTGCACCCATTCCCATCTCCTACTAGAACACTCCTTGATGAGGACTACAGAAGGCACAGATCCATGAGTATATAAGAATAGCATTAAGAATCATTTAATTGGTGTTATGTGTGTGTGAGTATGTGTGTATGCATGCATGTGTGAATGCTTGTGTGTGTTGTGCATCAATCTTGTGTGGTTCTATCCTACATCTCTGTACTATCCCGTCTCCAGTTCCTGCCCATACAAGCAATGTAGGGCACATACTCCCTCCCATGGTATGGTCCTCAAGTTAGGCTGAACAATGGTTGCCCTCCCACAAGTTCTGCACCAACATCATCCCACTACATCATGCAGGCACAAATGATAGTAGTTTCAGCATTTTTGGGGTGAGTAGATATACAGGTTTCTCTTTCCATAGCCTGTGGAGTACTTTCTTGTGCCAAAGAGATTAGAAATTAAAGAAAAAGCACCAGCTCAGCCTCTCTAGTTTAATGAGGCATGCAGATATTGTCTTCAGCAATAGGGCCCCACTGTCAATTTTCAGAGAGCAACCTTCTGTCCTAGCATCAGCCTGGGTTGTTTATGGATATCTACAGGACCCCCTTGGACAACAACTCAACAAAACGCAAAACAGTCCCAATACTGGAAGACTTACCTGGCTACAAAATGGCCAGGTCACACTCTCTGTGTCCTCCATTATTAGGAGTATTCAATAGGATCTCACTCATAGATTCCAGGAAGTTTCCACTGCACTAGGTTTCCAGACAATTCCTCAAATGCCCCTAGTTCGAGCTATCTCAAGCATTCTCTCCCTCCATTCCTCCATTCCACTTGACCCCTCCTATTAATGTCCCCAACTGCCCACAGTTCACCCTAAAATTCTACTTTTCCTTCCCAGAGAAAACCATCGTTCATCCCAAGAGACCTTCTCTTTACCAAACCTCTCTAGGTTTGTGGAATGTAATTATCATTTACTTGACAGCTAATATCCATTTGAAAGTGAATACATGCCATATTTGTCTTTCTGGGTCTGGGTTACCCCTCTCAGGATGATTGTTTTCTAATTCTATCCACTTGCCTGAAAATTATGTGATGTCATTTTTTAACAGCTGAGGAGTACTCCATTGTGTAAATATACCACATTTCCTTTATTTATTATTCAGTTAAGGAACATCTAGGTTATTTCACGTTTCTGGATATTACAAATAAAGTTGCAATGTGTACAGTTGAGTAAGTGTTCTTCTAGGAGGATGGAGTTTCCTTTGGGTATATGCCCAACAATGGTTATCTGAGTCTTGAGGAAGATCAACTCTCAATTTTCTAAGGAACATCCATATAGCTTTAGTGACTGTACACGTTTGCACTACCATAGGCAATGTAGGAGTGCTCCCGTTGCTCCAAATCCTTGCCAACATGAGCTGTCACTTGTGCTATTGATCTTAGCCATTCTGACTTGTGTAATAGTAATATCATAGTAGTTTTGATTTGACTTTCCCTGATGGATAAAGATTTTAAACATTTCTTAATGTTTTTCTCAGCCATTTGAGATCCCTCTACTGAGAAATCTCTGTTTAGATATATAATGAATTTTATAATTTATAATTTTGGAATTTAATTTTTTGAGTTCTTTATACATTTTTATATTAGCCCTCTATCAGATTTGGAATTAGTAAAAATCATTTCACATTCTCTAGGGAGCCCCTTAGTTCAACTGACAGTGTCTTTTGCCTTACAGAAGCTTTTCAGTTCCATGAGGTCCCATTTATTAATTATTGATCATAGTGTCTTTGCTATCAGTTTTCTGTTCAGAAAGTGATCAAATGTGTTTAAGGTTATTCCTAATTTTTTCTATCAAGTTTATCTGTGTACCTATGTTTATGTTGAGGTTTTTGATCCTTTTGACTTCAGTTTTTTGTAGCATGATAAATGTGGATTTATTTGCAGTCTTCTCATGATCACATTCAATAAGACAAGCAATGTTTGTTCATGATTATATTTTCCAGCATGTATTTCTGGGATCTTTATTTAAAAATCAGATATCCATAGGTGCATAGATTTATATCTGGATCTTCAGTTTGATTCCCTTGATCAACATTTCTGTTTTTATGCTAATAGCATGGCATTGTTATTACTATAACACTGAATTACAACTTAAAATAAGGAATTATGATACCTCCAACAGTAAATTTATTGTTCTGCAATGTTTGAGCTATTCTGCGATATTTATATTTATACATGAAGTTGAGTATTGTCTTTTCAAATTCCCTAAAAACTTATATTGGAATTTAGGTGAGGATGGCATTGAATCTGTAGATTGTTTTTGGCAATATAACCAAATTTTGTATGTTAGTCCTATTGATCTATGATCATGGAGTATCTTTGCATCTTCTGATACATTCTTCAGTTTCTTTCTTCAAAGACTTGAAGTTATAATTACAAAAGACTTTCACTTGCTTAGAGTTTGCCCAAGATATTTTATATTGTTTGAGGCTAAAGACACATTGACTATTTTCTTTCCATTTTTATTCTATTGAACTCCATCAGTTGTCTTACTGCTCCAGTTAAAACTTCAAGTATTATATTGAATAATTATGAAGTAAATGAACAATCTTGTCTTGTTCCTGATTTTGTCTCCTGAATTTGTCTCCATTCAATTTGGTGTTATCTATAGGATTACAGTAAATTGCCTTTATAATGCATTGGTATATCCATTGTATTCCCAATCTCTCCAGAACTTTTATCAAAAAGTAGTGATGGATTTTGTCAAAGGAATCTTTTGATAAAATCAAAGACACCTTTTATGTATCTATTGACATGATCATCTATTTGTTTTTTTCTTTCATTTTGTTTAAATGGTTGTAACATGAGGGCCTGCTTGTTGGGGTTTCTGTCCTGCTCAGTTCTCATAGCCAGTAATCACCAAAGAAAATCACATAGAGATCTACATAAGTTATAAACTGGCCCATTATCTCAGGCTTCTTATTAACTCCTGTAACTTATATTAGCCCATTATTCTTATCTACGTTAGCAACATGGCTTGGTACCTTTTTCAGCAGGGAAGGTCACCTCTGCCTTCTTCAGTGTCTGGACAGGACTGGGGAGAAACTTCTTTCTTCTCAGAATACTCCTAGTCTCATTGCCCTGCCTCTACTGCCTGTCTAGTTGTCCCACCTATACTTCTTGTCTGGCTACTGGCCAATCAACATTTATTTAAAACATGAATGACAGAATACAGAATTGTCCCACACCATTCCCCCCTCTTTTTTAAAAAAAAAGAAAACAAGAACATCCATAGTCCATTTTTTGGGAATGTGGGTGTAGTTTTCCAAATGTCTCTCTGTGCTTAGCTCCTTCACAGTCAAAAAATTTAAAGAAAACACAATAATATACAGAATCCAGATTATTTGCGAATTTTCCATTTTTATGTGGCTGTTTTTATTTTCTTTAATCTATGATTATCTGTACTCTGCCTCTTTAAAGACTTTACCCTTTTTTAAGTATTAACTTTATTTTATGACTATACTCTTTTTCTTCTCTCTCCCAAACCTATGTACATTTATTCAACACTGTGACCCATTAAGAGGTATTTTATATCTGATTCTGTCCTTATTGCATTGTTTGTAATTCTCTACTGTCTTGAAGATCTTTTAAAATGCTAAGCAGCTTGGTTGTAGCTGCTCTGGATGTTGGCTCCACCTCTCTTCAATTTTAAAATGATGGAAGTATCACTAGTGTCAGCTCTGGGGCCACCAGGCAGAAGCTGTTCTCGGCTCTCAAACCCGGAGAATGAGTGTGCAACACATAAATACTTTTTATCTGAGTTACAGCCAAATCTGCCATGCAGAGCACTGTGCCGCCCAGAAACATCTCTCTGTATGGCGGCAGGAATCGGCCATGCTCTCTTACCTGTGCAAGTCAAGTAAACCTGATTCCACCATATGGTTTCAGAGTGCTTTCCTCCTGATACCTAGTGGGCACACAAACATCTGTTCCCACAAATGTTATTGAAATGCTTCATAACCAGAGTTCACACTGGCGGCACAGCCCAGGAAGCTGCATTTTAAAACCACACAGCTTTTTTCCTGCTACGGCTTCAGAGTCAGGAAAATTTCTCTGTAGCACACCACCAGCAAACAGCAAAAAGCTGTGTTAAACTCTATATTTGTGTCTAGAATTCCTTTTCAAGCCCTCTTAGATTTTATGTGTAGTTGACCACATTGGGCGCCACTGTTTTAAGGAGAGCAGTGGGTGGGGGGCTTGTTCTGGCCACCCAGCTAGCTTACACCTGAAATAATCACACAGAAACTGTATTAATTAAAACACTGCTTGGCCATTAGCTCTAACCTCCTATTAGCTAACTTTCACATCTTGATTTAACCCATTTCTATTAAATCTGCGTTCATCACGAGGTCATGGCTTACCCGGAAAAATTTAGCATGTCTGACCTGGTGTCTCCATGGCCGCTCTCTCTATCTCTCTGTTTCCTTTCTCCCAGAATACAGTTCTGTCTTCTATGCCTACCTAAGTTCTGCTCTATCAGGACAAGCAGTTTCTTTATTGATTAACCAATGAAAGCAACACGTAAATGCAAGCACCTCCTATACCAAATGGCAGATTACATTTACTGATTTTCATAAGCTGAACCATCCTTGCTTCTCTGGGATAAAGCCTACTTTATTATGGAAGATTATTTTTTGACTTGTTCTTGTGTTTGTTTTGTTAAGAGTTTTATTGAATATTTTTGCATCTGTGTTCATAAAGGAAATTGAGTCTTTATGTGTGTTGTATATCAGGTTAAATATTGCCTCATAAAATAAACTGAGCAATATCACTTTTGTTTGTATTTCTGTGAAATAATTTGAGGAGTTTTGTAGAATTCTGCACAAAAATGGCTAGTCTTGGACATTTTATTATTGGGAAACTTATAGTGACTGCTTCTCTTTTACTAGGGGTTACATGTCTATTTAAATTACTTATCTAATCTTGATTTTAATGTTGCTAAATGGTTCCTATGGAAAAAATTATCCATTCCATTAAAGTTTTCCATTTTAGTGGAGTACAGGGTTTTAAGGTCTGTTATATTATATTTTATTTTAATTTAATTTAATATAATTTAAATATATACTTATATACTATATTATATTATTATCTGGATTTCCTTTTTGTCTGTTGTTATCCCTGCCTTTTTCTCTTTGATTATATTGATATGGATATTTTCTCTGTGTTTTTTACTTAATTTGGATATCTTGTTCTTCAGTTTGGTGTAAGTATATTAAGAATTGAAATGTCCTCTTGGGTGATTTTTTTTTCTTTGACGAGAATAAAGTGTCCTTCCCTGACTCTTTTGATTAATTTTGGTTTGAGTCAATTTTGTTAGATATTAAAGTTTCTACACCAGCTTCTTAATTCCATTTCTTTATAATATCTTTGTCCAACATTTTATCCTGAGGTAATATCTATGCTTGATGTTGTCATATATTTCTTCTATGCAGTAAAGAATGGATCTTTGTTTGCAAATACATTCTGTTTGTTTGTGTTTTTAATTGGGAAATTTAGATCATTGATATTGAGAAATATCAATGATCAATGATAATGCATTGATGTTTGTGGTGCTGTTGTTGTTGTTGATGGTGGTGATGGTGGTGGTAGTAGTGATGGTTTGTGTGTGTAGGGGAGAGAGAGAGAGAGTTTCTATCCCTTGGGCTTATTTTTTGTCAGTGTGAGATTATTATTTCCTGTGTTTTTATGGGTATAGTTAATCTCCTTGATTTGATTTTTCCTCCTAGAATTGTCTGTAGGGCTATATTTGAAGATAGATATTCTTCAAATTTGACTGTATCATGGAATATCTTGTTTTCTCCATCTAAGTTGATTAAATATTTTCTGGTTATTGTTATGGGAAAATTGTTTGTGCTGTCACACTGTGGTAACAAAAAACCACCTCAAATCAAGGATAGCAATAGTGATTGGTTCACCAAGATTAAGCATACAGATGTTGGATATCTCAGAAAGTCATATAGAGAATGATAGGAAGAGAGAAAAAGGGTCTGAGGGGAATTTCTTAGAGTTTTTGGATCAGGAAAACATGAAAAATAGGGTTACATCACCCCTTAACTGCTTTTTGGATTTATCAGTCTTTTTCACAATTTCTGACTCCTGAGTTTTTATTAATACTAGCACTGTTTAGGTAAATATTACAACTGATTCCCAACATGGGGCTATATAATATGCCTTGTGGAAGAATTTTCTACTGATACCTTTTGTCACACTGAGAATTATTATAAGTAGGCCCTGTAAAGGCAAATTTTTCTCTATAGTGTTCTTGTAAAGGTATAGTAAAAATGCACCCTTTAAAATAAATCATTATAAAAGACTATCATTTAGACAATATAGAAGGCAAGAGAATTCCAGACTGTAAAGGCCCTGTGAATTAATTACCTTATTTATGCCTCTTAAATGTGTTAAAACTCTCCAGTTTCCAGATTCACTTTTCATGAAAAATATAGGAGAATTTCAACACCTGTTTCTTTAATATGTTGATCATCTAAATGCTCCTGTACCAGCTGTTCTAGTGTCTGCACTATTTCTGATGTCAAAGGCTGTTGTTTCATCTACACAGTTTGTCAGTTAACCATTTTAAAGATAGGGCCATTGGTATGCTTGAAAGACTACAAAAAGTTGTGCCTTGCTTATGTACAACCTTTAGAGTTTGTTACTGATATTGATAATACTTTTTAATATTTCTCTCAGAAGCGGTCTTAATTTTATGGTTTGTTTCTATAATTGTAGGAATGTTAATCTGTTTTTTTATTGTTATAACAAATCAAGTCCCCCTAAATTCATTGCTATATTAGGTTCACATTTTTTATCCTGTGTCTGTCATTCTGTCCCTATACACTTAACACATCTTGCACTTAGGTTTATGTGAGATAAACTTCCAATACCAACGAATTGAATATTTATAGTCTGTAGCATGAGTTCTAGTAGGTTTAATGATAAAATCCTGGAGTCAGATATAGGGAGAAATGCAAACGTATCAGAGACCAGAAAGAGCAAAACCATACCTTACCTACTAAACTTCCCAGCTGAAAAAAAAAGACTGAGTTCATGTCTCCTCCTGTTATTATCACTTCCTCTCTCTCTGCCCATCTATATAATTTCTTGTCTGTCTGTACAGACCTCCAGACCTCTTTGATTATCTAGTGGTTAGCTCCACCCTCTGATATTCAGGCAAGCTTTATTTGTACAAACAAGGTATCACCACATTTCCTATTTTATGCCTCAACATCAAAAAAGATAGTTATAACTAGTATAAAAAGCTATATACAATAACTATAAAATATATACAGGCAATATTACATCAACAATGTCTAATCTATTAACAATTGACAAATTCAAAGAAAATACCCAATATCTATACTATCTTGATTAGTCCAAAAGTTGTACCTAATTCACTTTCTATTTTAACTTGCATTACCAAAAATATCTTTTTGTGTCTCTCAACCTTATACACTATATATTTCTTTAGTGTATTTCTTCTCTGAATTTTGTAAAAACAAAAACTCTAACTACAATTTCTTCAACTCTATCGGAGACCAGAAAAAGATATAATATTACCTAAGTAATTAGGAAATGCAAGTAAGCAACTTCCAAAAAAATGTGAGAAATGACAGAAACAGCTGACTGCCTGGACAGTAAGCCAGAGTGGGACACTGTGGGACACCAACTTCAGACTATAGGCCAAATATATCTGACAGACTATTTTGTGAAGCAGGAGATTCTGAAGGGTTGTTCTACTTTGTCTTGGCAAAGTTCAGCAGTTCTTTCCTTTGTATGTTGCCTATCCAATTTGTACTGCATACTGTCAGCAGTCAATACAAGAGCACATTCTTACCCAGTGGTTAATATTTGACACAAAGAAGGTAAATTCTATATTGAGTTTCTTCAGTTCTCATCATCTTCCCTGAAGCAGACTGGTACTTCCAAGATCAGACATGCCTCATTGTTATAAAAATAAAAAATAATTATATTATTAAAACGTCTTAAAGTCATATTCTATAGATCTCTGAAGTGTTTAAAGATGACCAGCCTATCTAAAATATTTATCAGTTTGGCCTTGAAAATGTACCTAATATGACTGACTACAAGTTCAGTTGTAATAGGTGACTACTAAGGACTTATTAGTAACTGACATATTTTTATGTTAAAGAGTTGATAAAAATAACTCTAAAGAGCTAGAAATTTGTGTTACATTGTTAAATGACTGTAGGGATATAGCCCCACCCATTGGGGGCGTGTTCGCCTTGGGCTAATGTTTACTGATAAATCTGCCGGGCATGATCCCAGCAGCCCTTTTTTGCTCTGCTTTTCCTGTTCTCCGTGGGAACCTGTGGTCCTGTAAGTCTATTTCCTTATTAAAGCTGTATATATTTTTATAATCTTTCTGCATTCATTTACGCCGCCACATTTTGGCGTGCAACGTCGAGCTATTTTGCCCCCGCCCCAGCACAGGGGGGGCGCAAGCTCCATCTTTCCCAGCCATTGCGAGCAAGTTAGTTAGCGGAGCTCAGGAAGTGCAATTGGGCGAGCATAACCTGCTAGTTTTTACAGCATGCTCCCTGCTCGCTTTCCCTTCCCCCACTCCAGGCCACGATGCAGTCGCAGAGCAGCGACCCCCACGGAGCAGTTAATAGCTCCCTGCCCATCTTCCTCTTGTCTGCCAAAACCTCACTGCCTGATTTAACTGAAGCACCTGCGGTTTTGAAGCAAAAGCCGCCAACCCCTTCCCTTATCAGGCAGTACAATAATTTTTGTTTTGAGTTAATTGTTTCAGACCGGCTCTGGTTTAGACCACGTGGACTCAGGTGCAGTTCTTTCGCCACCACTGGTAGGAAAACGTCATTACAGGTACATAATTTTCTTTTATAAATAAGAAAAATGTCTGAAAACATTACCATTCAAGACTTTAACAGCCTTTTCAATTGTACCATGTGGGAGATTTTATAAGAAGTGTCTGTCAGCCCACAGATATGGATCTTTCTGGGATTTGTAGTTTTCCTTGGTACTATATGGTTTGATAATAGAAATATGATAAAGTCTTTACAAGACGAGGTTGAACGCTTAAAAACAATTGAGAATGACAACAATCTTCTCAAAAATCAGTTTGAAGTTCTCCAGGCAGAGAACAGATTTTTGTTTAAAACAACGTGACAAACTGAACAAAATTTAGAAGAGGTACAGGCTGATGTTAAGGAGAAATTCATTACTATGGAAGAGGGAACAGCTGATTTGAGTCGTAAGCTTCAGTCCCTTTCAGTAGGAACTGAAACATTAACGGCTGATATTAAGGAGAAATTCATTACTATGGAAGAAGGAACAGCTGATTTGGATCGTAAGCTTCAGTCCCTTTCAGTAGGAACTGAAACATTAACTGAGAGAATCAAAACTGCTGAATGTGACAATCGGATTTTGTCTAAAGCTTATGACAGATTGGTGGAAAGATTGTCAATACAAGAAGGCACGGTTTATGCTATAAAAATTATGTCCAAAGAAGAGATGTTATCTCTAATGGACAAACTTCATACTTTAGAATCCTCAATGAAGGCTTTAGAACATAATTCTGGACAGGAGACTCAGATATTACAGAAGGCAATGGTAAATAGAATTGAAAAGATTGAGGAATTTCTAAATTCTGAGGAAGAACAGCAAGAGGTAGAAAGGCAAATTTTAACTAAATCTGTGGGTAAATCTCTCCAGGACAATTCCCACTAAGCTCTACCTACAGTTCTATCTGCCTTTCCAGTTGTAACAACAGAGAAAGTAGTTGGTTCCAGAAACCCTAGGGTCATCAAGGAAGATACATGGGAACCTGTCTGTATGAATGATCTCAAAGAAATTAAACAGGCTGTAATGACTTTTGGGATGAATGCCTCTTTTGTTAAAGAGATGCTAAGATCTTGGGCCACAGCAAATAAAGTCACGCCCTCGGACTGGTTTCAACTGAGCTCTGCTGTCCTTGAGAGTGGACCGCAAATGAAATGGAAATGCTTATTCAGGCAAGAGGCTAGACTTTTAGAACAGCAGGAAAGAGCAAAGGGAATTGAGATTTCCATAGGTCAAATTCTAGGAGAGGGGCTATTTTCTGACCCTCAGGAACAAGCTAATTTGGATGAAAACACACTCTCCATGTGTACTACAGCAGCCTTAAGGGCTTGGGACAGGGTGCAAGACCCAGGACAGAGGATGGAATCATTTGTCAGAGTTAAACAGGGTCAGACAGAACCCTTTAGTGACTTTTTACAAAGAATAACTAAAGCTGTACAAATAGGGACATCTGACCCAGAAGCAAGACATATAATGATCGAGACTTTGGCTTATGAAAATGCAAATGTGGAATGCAAAAGGATTTGGGGACCTTTAAAGCTCAGATCAGCGCCATTAGAAGAATGGGTCTTGCATACACTGAATGTTGATACATTTGACTATGGCACTGAAGCATGGGTAGAAGAAGCAATTTCCAATGGTAAAAGGAGACATCAGAATACCAAATGTTTTAATTGTGGCAAAATGGGTCATATGAAAAGGAATTGTAGACAACAGATTTTCAGAAATAATAATAATGCATCTTTTAGAAATAACAGAAATAGGAGGACTTAGCCTTCAGGTTTATGTAGATGATGTGGAAAGGGCAGACATTGGATGAATGAGTGCAGGTCTACAAGAGATAGACAAGGCAACCTGATACAGATGGGAAACGTGAGAGGGGGGGCCTCACAGGTCCCCATGGCAAACATGGTTCGGTCATTTCCAGTTACTACAGAGAACGTGACTCATCAGGACAATTAGAAAGCCCCATGCCTACTGTTACAAGCAATAATGATCAGAAAGATGAGTTCCGTGTGTTTTGGCAAACTTCTATAAATGATCAAAAACCAAAGCTGAGAGTGTGTATAAATGGCATTTTTATTACTGGCCTGCTGGACACAGGTGTGGATGTAAGTATCATTACCCCAGAATCTTGGCATCCGTATTGGCCTCTTCAGAATGTAAATGTTCAGCTCCTGGGAATTGGAACCCTATCTCGAGTAAGGCAGAGCACGAGATGGGTTGAATGTATAGGACTAGAAGGACAAATAGGAAAATTAAGGCCATATGTAGCCAGTATTGCAATGAATTTATGGGGTCGTGACCTATTACAACAATGGAATACCCAAATTAACATTCCTGCTACTTCTAGAGCCTATATTTCTGGGGATAATATTAAAAGATATTACAAACGGAGAAAAACGGCCAATCGGGCTGTACAAGAACAAGCAATTGATGTCCCTTCAGAGATACCAACAGTCTTACCTTTAAAATGGTTGACTGAGAAACCAATATGGACAAAGCAATGGCCTTTAGCTGAGGAAAAGTTATAGGCTTTAGAACAGTTGGTACAAGAGCAATTAGATGCTGGACATATAGAAGAATCTACCAGCCCTTGGAATTCTCCTGTATTTGTGGTTAAGAAAAAATCAGGTAAATGGAGAATGGTGACAGATCTCAGGGCTATCAACAAGGTTATTCAACCTATGGGCCCTCTGAAATCTGGAATTCCTTTGCCCTCTTTATTGTCAAAAGGATGGCCTCTCGTAGTTATTGATTTAAAGGATTGGTTTTTCACTATACCATTACAAAAAGAAGATAGAGAAAAATTTGCCTTCACAGTGCCTACTTATAATAATTCTCAACCTTCGAGGAGGCACCACTGGGCCGTCCTCTCCCAGGGTATGTTAAATAGGCCCTCCCTGTGCCAATATTTTGTGAATCAACCATTGCAAATAATACGCAAGAAATTTCCCAAATCGATAGTATATCATTACATGGACGACATTTTGTTATCCGATTCAAACATGGATACCTTGAACAGACTGTTTGAAGAAATAAAAATACTTTTACCAAAATGGGGACTACAAATTGCTCCTGAAAAGATTCAGAAGGGAGATTCTGTTAATTATTTAGGTTATAAAATAGGTTTGCAAAAAATTAAGACACAAAAGGCACAAATTCGGAGAGATCGCCTACGGACTCTTAATGACTTTCAAAGACTATTAGGGGACATTTCCAGTCTATGGCCAGCTATTGGAATAATACCTGATTTAATAATTCATTTGAACAAAACCTTGGATGGTGACAAAGATTTAAACATTCCCAGAGAATTAACAGCTGAAGCAGAAAAGGAACTGACGATGATTGAGGAAAAATTACAACAGGCACATGTGGACAGGGTAAATCCAGAGCTCGATTGTATTCTCGTCATACTACCATCAAAAATTTCCCCTACAGGAATTTTAATGCAGAGAGATGATATTATCTTGGAATGGATCTTTTTACCACATAAACCAAGTAAGAAACTGAAAACTTATGTGGAAAAAGTCTCTGAGTTAATTATGAAAGGCAAGTTGAGACTTCGTCAACTAGCAGGCATAGACCCAGCAGAAATTATAGTGCCTTTCACTGCTGATGAACTAAAGAAATTATGGGAAGATAATGAACTATGGCAAAGAGCTTGTGCTAATTTTTTGGGAGACATTAATAACAACTATCCAAAAAGCAAGAGGCTTAACTTCATAAAGAGAACTTCTTGGATCCTTCCTCGAATCATCCGTGATGCTCCAATAACTGGAGCCCGTACATTCTATACCGATGCCAATAAAGCAGGGAAGGCAGGTTACAAATCAGAAGACTTGGGTAAGGTGGAACAAAGTCCTTATGATTCTGTCCAGAAGGCAGAATTATATGCCATTCTTATGGTGCTAAGGGATTTTAAAGAACCTATTAATATAGTTACTGATTCACAATATGCAGAAAGAGTTATTTTACATATTGAAACTGCTGAATTTATACCTGATGATACAGAACTAACCTCTTTGTTTATCCAGGTGCAAGATTTGATTAGGAACAGGCTTTGCCCTATGTACATAACACACATCCGATCCCATACGGGTCTGCCAGGTCCTCTAGCACAAGGTAATGCAGAAATTGATCAATTATTGATTGGTAGTATGCTACAAGCCTCTAAATTTCATAAAAAACATCATGTTAATAGCAAAGGTTTAAAGAAAGAGTTTTCTATTACATGGCAACAAGCTAGGGAGATTGTAAAGAAATGCCCTACTTGCTCTTTCTATAACCAAACGCCACTGCCTGCAAGGGCTAATCCAAAGGGCACCCAAAGGAATGAAATCTGGCAGATGGATGTGTTCCACTTTGCAGAATTTGTCAAATTAAAATATGTTCATCACACCATTGACACATATTCAGGCTTTCAGTGGGCAATGGCTTTAAGTTCAGAAAAAGCTGATTCAGTTATCACTCATTTATTAGAAGTCATGGCTATCATGGGTATACCTACACAAATAAAGACAGATAATGGTCCTGCTTATGTCTCTAGGAAAATGAAATGGTTTTTTGATTATTACAATATCAAGCTTGTTACAGGTATACCATACAATCCTACAGGTCAAGCAGTTATAGAAAGATCAAATCGAACTATAAAGGATATGTTGAACAAACAGAAAGGGGTAGAAAACACCCCCAGAAATAGGTTTCATATTGCTTTGTTAACCTTGAATTTTCTCAACGCTAATGAGAAGGGAACATGGGCTGCAGAAAGACATTGGATAATGGAAAAGTCTACTGAACTAAATCAACCAGTTTATTTCAAGGATGTGCTGACCTCACAATGGAAGCCAGGAGATGTGCTGCGTTGGGGAAGGGGATTTGCTCTTGTCTCCACAGGTGAGGAAAAATTGTGGATACTGTCAAAATTGATAAAGGTTCGTTTTGATGAAGAGAAGCCAGTTGGGAAAGATAAATAACAATTCAATCACATGGATGGCGATCGTACTGATGGTAAGAAATACAGACAGGTTGGGGGCAGGGTTCTCTTCTTATCTCCACAGGAAAATACCCATCTTCAAAGAATTTAAGGGACCCTTAATATTTAATTACTGGTGGAGGGACATGTTCTGTAAGTATTAATTTTTTTATATATGTATGTCTTAAACTTTCTTTGCTTTTCCTCATATCTGTGTCTTTCTTTATATGTCAGTATATGTCCTTGTTGTTAATGTTTAAATTTCCCATAACAAGCAACAAATTTTCCTACAGTAATCTTTCAAGTTTCCAGGATGAAGATGGGGCCCCACGACATCAACTCAATCTGGTTTTTATAACGTCATGAATTTTTTTTTTAAAGCGCTAATATTAGACCTGTTTTTTGGTACCAACTACATGAAACAATTTTGAATGGTGCACATTTTTGACAACACTCTGGCTGGACCTTCTCAAAACTCTCTGAGACTAATTACAATTTTCTTAGGTCAAAGGTTAAATTGGGAATCTTACCATCATTTGCTTTCACAGGACCCCCTAAGAAGAACATCACCCCCATGTCAGCAAGAAGCAATCTCAGAGGACGACATCCCATTTCCCAACAGAGTTTGCCCTCAGGGTTAGGGACATCTTTTAGTGGTTGGTTTAGAGTTGAGGGGATGGGGTGATATTTTTATGGACAAAAACAAAAAAGAAGAAGAAGAAGAGGAGAAGAAGGGGGATTAACTGGTTTTATGGGATGATTGGTTTTTGTGAATTACTGTTTATAGAAAATTGTACTGGTACTGTTTCTTGTGTATTGATATATTGAATATTGAATTGAGTGTTACTACCTCTATTTTTTGTATGAGTATGCTTATAACTTTGTCTATATTGTATTGATATATCTACCATATTACATTGTACATTTCTACCTCTGATACTATGACATTGTTTACAGTTGAAGATCATTGTCTTCATATATTGCACAGTTGTTTATTCTTTTAGTCTTCAAGTTAGATAGGTATTGAGAATTATATGTTTGTCATATTTATTTTTAAGTTAATCAGGTCTTTTAGTTACATAGAGATTATATTTAGTATAGATAGTATGATCTTCAGCTTCTTCGAAGAGCTGTAGAAAATGGCCTTTAATCTAACCTAAAATTTCTGTGCCAACGAGACACAATTACTCCTGGCAATACCACTCTACTCCCGAGAGAACGTTGAGCACCAAAGACACTCCACTGGGAGCTTGTCTTCTTGGCAGAACTGGCCTTTGGGTTAAGAAAAGCCCATACCTCAACTTCTGACAAAAATACAGAATATCCCTAAGTGGATGAAACAGGATTGTTTTATCCTGCCAAGACAGGGTAGGATAGTTCTAAGAATGGTATGTCAGTTATGTTAGGCCTTAGCCAAAGTTGGTTGACTCAACATTGCAAACGAGACTTTGGGTGATTGCCCAGGTAGTCAGTTGTCTCTGTCAATTGTTGCACATTTTGTATATCTCTCGATTGTTAAGTAATATTTATTCCCTTCTCAGATCTTTGACGGAGTTGAAGATTATATAATTGTAGTTACTCTTTATGTTATTTAGACTCCTTGAGATAGAATGTTTAGCAAAACTTTTGTTCTCAATATTGTTTGTTATATTTATTATTTGTTATTATTGTATATAGTTGTATTTGGTTTAGTTCTATCTTATTTAGACAAAAGGGGGAGATGTAGGGATATAGCCCCACCCATTGGGGGCGTGTTCGCCTTGGGCTAATGTTTACTGATAAATCTGCCGGGTGTGATCCCAGCAGCCCTTTTTGCTCTGCTTTTCCTGTTCTCCGCGCGAACCTGTGTTCCTGTAAGTCTATTTCCTTATTAAAGCTGTATATATTTTTATAATCTTTCTGCATTCATTTATGCGGCCACAAATGACTTGCATAGGTAGCATCCCTTAAACAACTTTAGAAACATTAGAAATGTATGTACAGTATATTCTAACAAAATAATCTCAACTTTGTATCAATATAAAAAATCAAAGTCAATGTAAAATATTTAATATTTAAGATTATCAGTGCCTACAACCAGCTGGAAGTAGCCTGGAATACTATGCCCACATTTTCAAAAGTGGACTATGAATATTTTCCTTTGTTTAAAAAAAGAGGGGGAAGCCGGCCGGTGGTGGCGCACGCCTTTAATCCCAGCACTCGGGAGGCAGAGGCAGGCGGATCTCTGTGAGTTCAAGACCAGCCTGGTCTACAAGTGCTAGGTCCAGGACAGGCTCCAAAACCACAGAGAAACCCTGTCTCGAAAAAGAAAAAAAAAAAAAAAGAGGGGGGAGTGGTGAGGGAGAATTTTCTATATTCTGCCAATTATATTTTAAATAAACGCTGATTGGCCAGTAGCCAGACAGGAAATAGAGGTGGGGCAATAAGAACAGGAGTTTTCTGCGAAGAAGAAAGCTCTTCCCAGAGTCCTGCCAAGACCACCGAAGAAGCAGAATATTACCTGCCCCACTGAAAAAGGTACCAAGCCATGTGGCTAACATAGATAAGAATAATGAGTCAATATAAGCTACAAGAGCTAATAAGAAGCCTAAGCTAATGGGCCAATCAGTTTATAATCTTATGGAAACCTCTGTGTGATTTTCTCTGGGACTAAATCGCTGGGGACCAGGCGAGACAGAAACCCCAATAACCGGGCCCTCATGTTACACCATTCTTCAGATTCCAACTCCGAAGACTAAGAGACAGGTTTAAGGGTTCCTAGGTGCAACTAGGTATTGCTGCATCTGGATTCCAGAATTTGTGGAAATAGCAAGGTCTCTATATACCATCATAAAGGCACACTGATTCCCTAATCTGGACTGAGAATAAACAGAAGACATTTGAAGCTTTTCAAGTAGTTCTAATTTGGCTCTCGCCTTAGAACCTTCAGATGCCTCAAAACCTTTTTATCTGTTTGTCCATAAAAGACTTTACAAAAGGGGGTTTGGCCCAAACTTTGGGGCTATAGAAGCACCCTGTGTTATACCTTTCCAAACGATTGAACCCTACAGCCACACAATGGCCCACCTACTTAAGAACTGTGGTGGCTACTGCTAGTTTAATGGAAAAAACAAAACAAGTAGACTCTGTACTAGGATCTTATACTCCTAGCAGCTCTTGGTGCAGTTGAGATCTTCTAAATAACACCAGAATGCTATATGTTTCTCTAATGCCTGTGTCACCCAGTACTAGGTCCTACTCTTTGACCACCCTCAAGTCTGGCTTTAGTAACCCACTGCTTTCAATCCTGTTATCTTCATGCCTGGTGATGACCTGCAGGTGCTCATCCACAGCCATGAAAGGTGAAGCCAGGTACCTGGAAGCTGTAGTAGTTACTTTAGTTGTATGCTTTGGGCCTAAGCCAGGTTCCTCGGCTCACAAAGCAGAACTGATTGATCTGACCCAGGTGATCACAAGTGATTGATCTCAGATGGGAAAAAAGGAAAGTTCACCAACGTTTCATGGAGAGTCATTATGTTTTTACCACAGTAGATGTCCATGGTGTGATTGATAGAGAAAAGGGGCCTCTGACCACTGGGGAAGAGGACATTAAAAACAAAACAAACAAAAATATTGGCCCTTCTCAAGTTCATTTGGCTTCCCCTACAAATTGCTATCTCCCCTACTCCACTCTGAGGACATCAAAATGATGGCTACCCTGAGGCAAGCTATAACTTGACCACTGTCCTGGCTTCCTCACAAACGGCCCTAAGACCAGTGGGGCCTATTGGTACTCTGAGAACATATACTGACTGATGTTGCTGGAAATTCCATAGTATATCCCAGAAGAAATAGAGGATGCAGAAGGTAAAATTACACAGCTTGAATCCATAGGTTTATGGAGGACACCAGAGGGAAAGATCATTCTCTCAGAAACAGCGGGCAGGACTCTGGGAACTGACCTTCGCCAAGATACTCATCTGGGGTTCACAAAACTTTCTGCATTGCTCAGACCAAGGTATATTATACTTAGCCTGGACAGTGTAGTGCGGGATGTCTTAGCCAGATGCCAGGTTTGTGTTAAAGTAAGTCCAAAACAGAGAGTCCATACCTACGAAGGTGTCTGAATGAGAGATCAACACCCAAGAGATGAAAAAAATCTAAGTTCACTAAGATCTGGCCTTCCAGGGGAGGATTACAAGTACTTCCTAGTCTTTTTTTTTTTTTTTTTTTTTTTTTTTTGTTAGAACAACTCAGCAAAATAAAATTCCGGTTTTTTGTTGGACATTGTTTCACACATACATCAAACAGGCCAAAAATAAATAAATAAATAAACAGCAACTTCATAGACAAAAAAAAAAAAAGAAGGAAGAAAAAAGAAACCTTTTATCTTTGGCCTGTTTAACCATCTCATACAAACCAACTACTTATAGTACAGCTAGGTACATACACAAAAAAAAGTTACTGGAATGCTCGGAATAAGATTTTTTTTGTTGTCGTTTTTTTTTTTTTTAACAAGGTTTTTTTTTTCTCCTTTGATATTATAATGAACATGGTCACACCACAAGTAAGGTCAGAAGTAGGACAGAGAATGCTCTGAAGGCTGGTCTGGTCACCCGTCATCATCAAAAATGGCTGACCCCTAACAATATGTACAAAAATATAAAATGTAAATCAAAAATACAAATTTTCCTTTTAAAGTATTTTTAAGAAAAAAAAGCAGGGCCTTGGAAGTTTTGGTTTTTTTCCTCCCCTGTTGTAAATTCATGTTGTGGTTTTGGTGGGTTGATGAAGAGCGCATGTCATCTGTGGGTGGCACTGCCTGCTGTGGGCGGACGGGGCCAGCTCCTCTACTCAAAGGTGACCACGTTTAAATTCTGAGACGGGAAGCGGAGGGTGAACAGGTCACGGCGGCCTTAGTTTAGCTTTTCCTTTGCTGTCTAGTCATCCTCGTCAGTCTTCTGCTTCTTGGTGTCAACATCATCATCCTCATCGTCTTCAGCTACCCGCTTGCCCGTAGGAGCCTCAGCTTCCTCATCTTCATCTTCATCCTCTTCCTCACCGTCACCTTCTTCCTCCTCCTCCTCTTCCTCCCCACCTTCTTCCTCTTCTTCATCTACCTCTTTGTCGGCCTCCTGCTCCCCATTTTCTTCATTAGCATTGCCATTGGCAGGTGCGTCTCTTCCATTCTCAGCCTCCTCCACAACTTCCTTCTTCTCCATCAAGTCCTTGGTGATGATCTCGGAGCTGGTGTCCATGGCCGAGTCTGACATGGTGGGGCACGCCGGTTATCCGCTGCAGCGAGTGCGAGACGAATCGAGTTCGAGGACTCTGGCGAGAGAGCTGCCGGAGTCCGCCGAGGAGGAGGAGGCGAGTGGGCAGCGAAGGCGGCTGCAGCAAGCGCCGAGCAGCACGGGGAACAATGCAAAGATGGCTTTTCAGAGCAGCCAGTGGGGTACTTCCTAGTCTTATATGTACTTTTTCCAAGTGGTTAGAGGCATTCTGGACTGAAACTGTTCAAATAGTAGCTTAAAAAGTTCTTCCAGGATGGGAGGAGATGGAAATTTTTAATAAATAAATTTTTAAAAAGATTTAAAAAAAGTTCTTCCAGGAACTGCCCCGCCCCCCTGATATGCACTACACCTAGCCATGGGGACTGACAGTGTTCTGGATTTTATAGCCAAAACCTCAGTTAATAGCTAAAGCTTTAGGCAGAGAATGAATACTGATTGTGTGTATTGGCTACAGATTTATGGTCAGGTAAAAAAGGAATAACAGGGAGTCAAAATAAACTCTAAAAAAATCTCTCATTAGAGTCCAGCAAAGGATGGATAGGCCTTCTTCCTTTGCTTTGATTTGGGCCACTGCAGCCCATATAGGAGAGATTTGCCCCCAGGAGATAATGTTAGGAAGACCTCCCACACTGCTTCCTAGGCTAAGAGAGCAACAGTTGGCAGAACTCTCTAACCACTCCTTCCTCAAGTCACTACAGGCCTCCAGTCCTCCATAAAAGCTATTCATTGACTACCCAAAAGACCTAGGCAAACTCAGATCCATCACCTGTTTCCCCTTGTTTCTGGTGAGACAGTCCTGGGTCAAGCAGATATCCAAAGAAGCACTTAAATCTATACATTAGTGATTTCTCTCCACTGCTATAGCTATGAAGGTAGCTGGTATTACACCAAGGGTCCACCACACCCCGGTCAAAATGTGGGAGCCCATAAATGTCACTGTCAAAAGAACTTCCTCCTGGACTATGGACCCATTAAAATTAAGGTTTCATCAGGCCACAGGTCTTTCCACTCTCTGCATCTCTAACTCTTCCTGAGTCTTATGTTTTGTCCTATGGGTATGAATATAGGGTCATAATCCAAACCCACCACCCACAGACGTGGACCTGAGAACTGAAGAAGACAGTTATAGGTAGGAGATAGCTAATGTGGCCACAGACCAGCAACCCATATTTCATCTTGACCATTTCTCACTGATACCCCACTTCAAGTGTCTAGTTGTATTGCGGAGATATGTGGGAGTTTGTCTTTTGAGATACAGAGTTATAATTCTCTTCATGCTGGGCAGCTGGACCCCTTAGTTGCCAGGAACAATGGAGTTTCCATTGCAAAAATTGTCATTGTGAAAAGAGGATTCCTAAAACAATCCTTTAAAATGATTCTGGGTTTTTGGGAAACAGTTATAACCTGAGGGGACCCGACTTTATGCGCAGGAAGGTACCTATGAATACATTTAAACTACTCTTCGAGGTCCCCAGGCCTTTGGGTCCTAACAAAGATCTCTCCATGCCAGGCCCAGGCCAACTTGCCCCTCCAAAGCAGTTAGCACACCCAGAGCCGCTGCCCAGAAAGACCACCCCTACTGTCCTAGTAGCTGAGTGATCCCATCCCTCTTTTCTACTCTTGATAATGTCTGCCACTTAGTTATTCATTTCCAGCCAGAAATAGGCCTTGATTGCTGGTTGTGCTTAAACACCTGTTCCCTGTACTACATAGGAACTGACCAGTCTGTCAGCCTATTGACCGACAAAACTCACTGTGACTGGGGCACCCCAAATTAGCATTAGAGGACTTAATCTGGGCACTTCCCCTTATCCTGATGCCCCCTATTCTGTCTTATGGGTTAATTCATCTGGATAACAATGATAGTACTGAGCCCCTGAGATTACTTGATGTATGCATGTACTAATGGTTTGACTAAACATGCCTTTCCAAACTAATAGACAGGTTGATTAGTACCTGCAGGTATTAAAAGTTTCCATTTCCATTTCATTAAAACAACAGATTCCCTTATAGAAATGGTCCTGCAAAGGGAAATTTGTTGTTTCTATGTTACTTGATTAGGAGTAATTGTAGAAATTCTTGCCATGGTCGGGGAAAACCTCAAAAAGAAAGAGACAAATACATAAATAATTGGTACCAGTCTCTGCTCTCTTGGTCCCCCTGGCTAACTACTCTGCTATCAGCACCAGCTGGGCCTTTAATTCTCATTCTAATAAGATAAATTGTGGGCCCTGCATCTTAAACTATATGGCCAGTTATGTATCAGTTCAGTAAAATTAATGGTCCTTGGGTCTAGCTACCTCTTTATTGCAGGGTGAGTCCACGACTTGACTCATTCACGAAGACCAGTGGGGAATGTAATGGCCCCAGAACATAGTATGCCCCCAGACCTTAGCACAGCTGACTCCGTGGTGGAAGTGTATTCAAGCTGTGAAAGTTAGCAGGTTATAGCACCATATGCCAACACTATAACAAAGACCTAATCCAGCAAGGTCCATAATTCTGAGAACATCTCTAAATGTACTAACCTTGCCTTTTGGCTTCTGTAATTCTTCTTCTAGCTAACTGTTCTCGTTAATTGAAGTATGCCAATTCGATACAGTTTTCGTGCTTAAAAGCTCACCCTGAGAAAGGCTTGGTGCTACACTGGGATCCTGGACACCCAGTGCACTTGCCGGGTGGATAGCAAAGGCTTTCTATAGGTTTAAACTCTTGTCTGAGTAGTTTCCTCGTGGATACTCCACAACAGTAGACTATCACATTTTCACTGTTCTCTCCAAGTAGATACTGGGGGAGGGTGTTGTCCAAAAGTTGTGCTTTACCACTTATTAGTATAATTAATAACTGTTGTCTTTTCTGTTGGTTGAGACATTCATACTTGTGTATGATGCTTTGAACAAGGATACCACCCCATTCTCTCCCTTCCAATTCATCTTCTATCCCCAGTTACAATTTCCTCCCTACTTCATGTATTTTCCTCTTTAAAAACAAATTAAAAACCCCAAGGATTCCATTTAGTGCTGCCAGTATGTACATGGGAGTAGAACCTTCTCCTGGAACATCGGTAGCCCCTCAGGAGCCTCATCTTAGAAGAAAGCTGGCTCTCACTTTCCAAACATCAGCTGTCAGGAGTTCTCAGCTTGACCTCCTTCTTTCTCCATGCTGGTATTTTGTCTGACTTAATCGTGTGCAGGTCATGTACACATAGTCACAGCTACTGTCAGCTCTTGTGGTACAATTGCCCTGCTGTGTTCAGAAAACAGTTCCACTGTATGAATCCACTGACTCTGTATCTTCAAATCTTTCTGCCCCCTCCCATGACAACTAGAAAACTCCTATGTAGACGGACAAGCAAAGTGCTAGGTGAAAGGTTGTGTCAGATTCTCTTGTGATTATACCATACTAATTATTCTCATGTTCAATGGCACAAAAAGTCTAAAATGTCACATGATTACGTAGAAAATGTTTAGCAGTGAGTGGCCCTGAAACACTGGCCCTCACATCTGCACTATTAACAGGCCAGGCATCAGAAGAGAGGTCACTGAGCATAGTTTCAAAACCACTCACTGGTCATCAAAGTATAATCCCTACAGAAGGCTATAAAAAGCCAAGAATGCAGGCTACAACTCATTCAGTTTGACCCTTGAAGTCCAGGTATTAAAATTTAACTGGATAAGATGTAGCTGTTTAATGTCAGGCTCCTAAATTGACTGTGGAATGAATGTATTTGTGAAGAAAGAATCACGGATCTCAGGCTAAAGCTGTAGAAGAGGAAGGGAATTGAACTTTTCCCACAATTCGTCCCTCAGCCAACATATTTCTTCCATCAAGCCTTGTTATGGCAGGTGTGTTGTACTAAATTGAACAGAAACTGCCACCCAGAAAACTAGACCTGGGGAGTGGGCGTGGCAAGTCAGGACTTGCCATTCTGTGCAGGGCTTATGACAGAAACAGCTGTCCAATCATAAAGGTGGGTGGGGTCGAGGGGTGGGACCTATTACAGAGTTTATAAGCTCAGGGCTGGGCAGAGGAGCACCAAACTGGTCTCCTTGCTGCGGACTTACATGACAGGAGTATTGAAGCCAAAAGGTAAAATCAGTGGCCCCGACGGGCCAGTGTGGTGGCAACTGCTGGCGCCTGTGCTAGGGCTAGCGCTTTTGCGCTTTCATGTGAACCAGGTTCTATCTAGTCATCCGAGTTCGTGGAGGCTTTGTTTCTTGCTAATTCAGGGCCCAGTCCTCGGGGGTTCTCACTTTAGGAGGTCCAGAGGGTCTGAGCTGCTCCGAGGAGGTACTGAAGGCTGGGAAGAGAGTTGGAGTGGGTGGGAAACGGCCTTCTAGATTTGGCTTTCGCCCCTCTGTCCTTTAAGCAGGGCACTGAGCAAGTTATTTGTAGATGACACAATTCAGACAGATGCCTCTGCCCCGCCATGCAGTTACAAATCTGTGAATCCCAAGTTTCCCCAGCTTTGAGATGGCTGCTGTTCACCTGGTAAAGGAGGGCCTTAGGATAGATACCCTTGGCTGAAAGGGTTTGAGAGGTGGAAGCTTCTGAGCTGGGGGGTGGGGTGGGGTGGGGGGAGGGCTCTCTCTAGTCTACCCTGGTCACTAGATTGTGTTCTACCCCCACTAAGATAGAACCAGGCCCTGGCTGAAGAGCTCTGCCTTCTTATCTCTGGAAATAAGACTCAGCTGTATTTGGTGTTCCTCATTCTACTAAAGGTTTTGAGTCTTGATCATAAATAGCAGCTTTTCTTTTTCTTTTACACATTCACTAATGTTACAAGATGGTTTATGAGACTTGTAATTGGCAATGACTAGGTTAAACCCTTCCCTGTCTTATTGTAGTGTTCTAATATACTGACTTTGGACATTCAATAGAAATTAGTACAGTGTTGTGTGCCTCATTTTTAGTGTGTGATGCTTACCATCATTCCCAAATCCCCTAAAAGTAACTGATTGGAAGGTGAAGATGTTCATAGTTTCATTTTACCTTTGCTGTGATTTTAGAAGTCAAGCTTTTATTTTCCCCTGGGTTTTTAGAGTATCTTCGCTTCTGGAGCATCTTCATCTGCTGTCATTTGCTGCCACCAGAAATGGACTAAAGCTTTGCAATCAGAGTACTACAAGAAAACATGACTTTTTAAGATCTGTTTTTCCTTGTTGAAAACCACCATGCAAAGTATTTGTTGATAATTTTATGAATTTTTAACTGTTATTCTTAATCTGATCATAGTTCTAGTAGGTAACTTTTTTGTTGTTGTTCTTTATTTTATTAAACATGTGTGACAAACTGGACATGTCTGAAGTGAAAAGATTTGACAGATCAAAACTGAAGAAAACCATTACTGAAGGAAAAAATACACTCCCATCGAAGGAAAGTAAGTCATGGAGGTTTCTAGTTGAGAGGAACAGTGGTGAAAGTTGGCAGAGTCAGTTAACAAACTGATGCTCTATTAAATTTTCCACAAAGTAAATGATAATAATTACTGTCCTATTATACTTAACAGTTTAAAATAACCAACAGCTGATTTTGTTATTGGGGATATGTAAGTGTTCCTGCATTAACAGAAACCAGTAGCAATAATAGTAGTAATAGGCACCAGTAGTATAAAGAAAAAAAAGTAATTTCTTGTTGAAAATTACAAAATTCACCTTAAAATCAATCTTGAAGTCTTTGACTAATCACTAGGGAAAACCCTATGTGTTCTTTTAATCACGCATTTTCCAATTTGAGCCTGAGATCTTGTCCCACTAACGAATTCTGCAGATGCTCTTCTTCTGATCTGTTCTGCTTAATGACAAATAAAATGGAATAAATTCAGATCTTGAATATACTTGATGCTCTCACACTCAGGGGATCATTGTTACTCCTAGAGTTACATCTTACTGGAGAACTTCAAAAAAATTTTCACAAATGTTGTACTATGCTTTTTGTTACACCAACATTGTTTGAGAGTTCCAAAACTGGATGAAACTGTTTTAAAGTTTCTTTATTGTATTTTGATAGATGTATTGGAAGGAAATGCTTCATTTACCTTTTCGTCTTAAATAATGGCAACTGTATAAATCAAATGGAATGTAAAACCTATAGTTTAAGTAGATATTAAATCTTAATATTAATTTAATATTAAACTTTAATAGGTATTAAAATGGTTGATGTGTACTCTCATATCACTTTATGAGGCTCTGTGGGTGGTACCTTGGTATTCTGAATTTAAAGCATTATGATAACCATTTAAAGAATTAACACAGATTCTTTTAATGGTGCTGGGTTTCAAACCCCAGGTCTTAGTTCATGCTAGGTAAGCACTGTACTACTGAGCTCCACCACACAGTCTGACAACAAGGAACTCTAGGAAGAAACTAAACCTATTAGAAAAAGTCTCTCCTAACAATATTTTGATGTTTCTTTTTTCCCTAGCTATTCAGCAGGAGAAAGATGATATTAAAAGATCATAAAATGAAGACATCCTTTCAAGATCAACTCCAACTTTGCCAGATAATGGTTTTAGGATTGTAGAGATTTTAGGGAGTGACTGATGGAGTCTCACTTCTACTGCCTTGGATGAAAGTCACCATTTGCCAATGATCATTAAATTTGGTTGTAAACTGCCCACTGGTGTGCAAATGTGGTTTTTCACTTGCTACAAGACAAGCCAATTCTAACCTAGAGTGGGGCCCTCAAATGCTTCATCATCTTTGTGAAGTTGTACTCACAACTATTTGTAGCTCCTTGAGTTTATCTTCATTTCTAATGTAACAAATATAACCACAAACTTCCTATGGTACATTCTTGGTATTCTAAGACATGGAATTACACAAGGGTACTTTTTCAATTAAAAATAAATGAAGGAAAACCTCTTGAGCAGATTACATATATGTGAAGTTTAAGGTGGTAATGAGAACTAATGCCCTTATTTGAGAATGAAAAAATGGAATCATAGAACCTAAAAGGATCTGTATAAGATGTGAAAAGATAGCTTTGCTTTCTTGAAAGTGTTTTTTTCACCTTAATGGAAACACCCAAACCTGGAGTTGGATGGGGAGGTGGCAGGAAACACTTGCTAAAGCACATCATATTAAAGACAACAGGGTCTTCTACAGAATGTACAATGAGATATTTAATATCTGCTGATGATTTGTATTACTTATTCTCTATTCTGGTCCTTGCATTTAATAGGGTTTACTCTCTTGCAAACCGAGCATTTTGATCCTCAGTGACATAAGTGCTACTGACTTAAATGTGTTCTCCCAGTTCGTATGCATATATATCAGCTCCCAATATGCTTATACATGGTGGTAGGATCTTTTAAGGGTAGTTAAAGTTAAATAAGGTTCTAAGAGTGAAGCCTTATAAAAACAGGGAGTGGGGAAAGAAGGCAGGACACATACACACACATATACAGAGCGAACGAGCGAGCAAGAGAGAGAGAAAGAGAGAGAGAAAGAGAGAGAGAGAGAGAGAGAGAGAGAGATCTTGGAAGGATGCTGAGTCTAAAGGTGCTTATACAACTGAAATGCATATGTTCTGCATTCATTCCTGCTGGACCTTGGTCTGGACTTGCATCATCTAGACCTGTGAGGCTTTACATTTCAGTTATCTAGACCACCTGGTCTGTAGTGATTTTGTTAGAGCAGCTTGAACTGACTACTATACCTAGAAAAACATATAAACAACCATGCCTCAATCCTTACCTTTAATACCTTTACTGCTTTAAATGTATAAAGCTAACCACCTAAATATCACCGAGTACAGATGTCCGCCACTCCAGATAACTAGCCAGGCTGTTATACTAATTTACATATCTTCTTTTTAACCTTTGTAACCTAACATGTTAATCTGCTTTATCCTTTCAAGGGGCTTATATCACTAAATAACAATTGTGGTCATGAGAACTAGAAGTGATTTTGTGTGTTATCATAAAATTCCCCAAGTGAAAGACTGAGAGGGTCGACTAGGACCAAGTACAAATGTGGTTATACAATCACAGTAGCCAGAGTGTACTGGGACTGGAGGATGTGGACCTTAGAAGTAACCATACTGGTCACCCATACTCCTAGCCTGCAACAGTATTCCACAGAGTCACTTGGTCCTTTGCAGTGACAAGCTTGTACAGTACCCAAACCTGGCTCCCTATGGCATCTATATAATAGTTATGGAGCTACTCACTGGAAACTCACATAGTATAATCAATTTGAAGTGAGATGTTAAGTTTGTACCCATATTCAAAGTCTTCTCAGATCCTTTGACCCAAGTTCCTCAGTTGGGAAGCCATCCTTATTCAAGACAGGACATCTCTGTAGCTTTGGATCTTTTCATGGAACTAGCTCTTGTAGACCAGGTGGGTCTCGAGCTCACAAAGATCCGCCTGACTCTGCCTCCCGAGTGCTGGGATTAAAGACATGTGCCACCACCACCTGGACACAGTGTTAGGCTACCAAAAAAAGGGAGACATGCCTGCTGCCAGTAAACAGACTGTGTGCTAGGGCTGTATAGCTGTTATTTGCAAAGCTGACAGCAATAAGACTTCTTGAAGCATAAAGCCGTTAGAAGCAAGGAATGTGTGAAATTTTCATCTCATGAAGATTCATATCATTTGAAAACTAGGTATCAGTGTTTTTTTTGTTTGTTTGTGTGTTATTGTTGTTGTTTGAGACAGGGTTCCTCTGTTTAATAGCCCTAGCTGTCCTGGAACTAGCTCTTGTAGACCTGGCTAGCCTCAAACTCACAAAGATCCACTTGCCTCTGCTGGGATTAAAGGCATTCACCATTATTACCTGGCTAGGGATCAGTGTTTTTATGCCTTTATTTCGTCAGTGCACATGGGTGACTATTTAAAATATAATAAAAGAGTGAAAATTAGAAAATTAGATATTAATCAAAAGAACAGCCCCCAAACACACCAAAACTGTTACACTCACTGTACCTTTGGAAGTGTCAAAAATATTATTTAAGAGCCTCAGGCATAATCTCAAGTGTCTTTCCAAAAGGAATAGAAGAAACTCACACAATGCTCCAAAGTGCAAAGTGATTTTTACTAACACCCTAGAATGAGAAGAAGACATATTCAAAACTTGGTGTCATAGGGTAAATACGTTTGAATTTAGCCTTGTAAAATTCCTGTCATAAAAACCTTAAATGAGGGAAGATTTATTTTGCATCACAGTCTTGGGGGTTTCAGTCAGTCATGACCAGAAGAATATGGCAGAGGTGCTGGGCCTCTTTGTTTTTTCCTTTATTCCTTTTATTCTGTTAGGAATTTTTCCTAACGCAAGCTCTCTGCTGATACAAAATCCCAATCAAGCCAAATCAAAATAAGCCAAATTAAAAAATATCCAGGTTTAATGGGATTCCTGTGCTCTTGGGTGGCCCTGAGGGTCACAAACATGACCACCAGGAGGAAGGAAAAGAGACCAAGTGATTCTTCTTTAGGAGCTATCTTACCTACCCTGTGGGAATGGTCAGGACCTGGCATGCTGGGATTTGGAGTCCAGACCAATACAATTCTCAGGCCTGGGGGCTGGGGCCTAGGCTCTTGACTTAACAATTCTGTCCTAGCTTTCAGCACATGAGATGTTGCACCTGCATTCATTTTCTTTCCCCTCCTTTCACCATACCTTGAAACATTTTCACAGATTCATCAAAAGGATGCTTCTCTATATCCTAGATGATTTTAAATCTAGTCAAGCTGACAATTAATAGCAATATTACCCTTCATATGCAGTTTCTTTATTTATCTTCCATTAAACAAATATCTGAGAGCTACTCTTCAGTTTCCTACATGACTTGGCTAACAGTGGAAATATGGGGTGATAAGTTGGAATGTGTTTTCTAGTTTTTTTTTAAAAAGGATGCTATAAGAAATACTCAAAGGGGTAGTGGAGTGGATATGATCAAAGTGCTTCATGTGTATATACATGGATATTATATAGATTAAAACTGTCACAGTGGAAGCTACGGTTTTGTCATTTGTGGTGGTTCATGACTATAATCTCAGTACTTGGGAGGTGGACACAAAAGGAGCAGAAATTAACTCAAGACTGGCTAGAGCAACATGAAATCCTCTCTTAATGAACAACAGCACCACTCTGCACTACCTTGTAGAATTAATATGCAATATTTTAAAAAGTTATACTCAGTCACAACATATAATATTTAGACATATTGGGTAATCTGTCTAATGAAAATATCCAAGAATATATATAATATTTTTAAAAGACTTTTTTGTTCTTTTATTGAATTTTTTAATTCATTTTATATACCAACCACAAAGCCTGGCACATCAGGATGAAGGCAGGACTAGGCCTCTCATCCCTACATCAAGGCTGAGTAAGGTATCCCACCACCGGGAATGGGCTACAAAAGCCAGCTCAGTCACCAGGGGTAGATCCTGGTCCCACTGACAGGGGACCCACAAATAGACCAAGCCACACAATTGCTACCCTCATGCAGAGGGCCTAGTTCAGTCCCAAGCCGGCTTTCCAGCTGTTGATCCAGAGTCCATGAGTTCCCACAAGCTCACGTCAGCTGTCTCTGTGGGTTTCCCTGTGATAATCTTGATTCCTCCTCCCAGCCCCCTCCAGCACATTGATCACATTCACCCCTTTAACACCTCCAAAATCTGCCCTACCTCCTCTTCCCCCCAAATCGGTGCAACTTTAAAATTTATTTGTTTGATTGTTTATTGTTTTTTTTCGGAACAGAGTTTTTCTGTGTAATAGCTCTAGCTCTCCTACAACTAGCTCTTAAAGACCAGGCCTTGAACTCACAGAGATCTGCCTGTCTCTGCCTCCTGAGGGCTGGGATTAAAGGCGTGCGCCACCATCACATGGCACTTTGTTTTTCATTAATAGCCTATTGAAACCAATTTGTGCTGCCCATAGTCTCCAGAGGGTAAATGCAATACCCTGGAGTGTAGTTGACCTACCAGTACCCACACCCTTAAGGAAAACAGCCCTCCACACACCTCAGAAAACCATCAACTGTCCACAGCCCTTCAATTAGGGGTAAGGTTTGTGAACTTCTTACCTCTCATATGGGAATATTGACTTTTTTGATCTTGTACAGGAAAGCACAGCTACTGTGAGTCAAAACACAGCTCATGTCATGTCCAGAAGACATTTTTTATTTTGGTCTTCCCTAACTTCTCATTCTTAACAATCTTTCCACCCCTTCTTCCAATATGGTACCTGAACCTTGGGGTAGCGGTTGTTGGAAAAAATACTTTTTATGGTTCCAATCTGAAATATCTCCTTCAGGTTTATGTTCTCCATTTTTAATGACCTGCTGATCAAAAAGCCTTTGAGAAAGTTGGACCTGGACTAGATAAGATAGACTAATGCCAGCTTGTTTGCCATGGTTCCTAGATAGCTAAGAAATAAAGAGCTACCACTGCACACTGTTGCCAGAATGGACTCCACAAAGGCCTTCCTTGTCAAGGTGGACTATAGTCTCAGAAACGTGTGCCAAAATAAATCCTTCCTCATTGTTTTTGTCAGGCATTGTCACAGTGATGAGATAAGTAATTCAGCCATTTATTCAAGCTCATTCCGCACACCCACCCAACTAATCCAACATTCATTTTCCCTTTACTCTAGTGGAAATGAATGATAAATGAGGAAAGTTATTATGTAGAGTGATGAATCATGCCAATCACATTGAGATTGGGTAATGACTCCAGTGGGTGAATTTTGTTATACATATATTCTTGAAAGTGAAGATAGAGCACAGCCATCAAAGAGTTTGAGAAAATGAATGGCAGTTTCAACCTAATTCTTGTAATAATTTCCCATCGTTCTCCTAATATGATGCTAAAGATAGGAGTCACAACTTTGAATTTATATTCTTAATTTGTAATAACTAAACAAAGCAAATAATAACAAACCCAAACACCAATCCCTTTCTTGTTCTGGGGACAGAACACCCAGGGAGACAATTACCGGTTCAGGCTAAGTCACTCCCCAATAAGTGTGAGCTGCTAGCTGTGGCCTAGGGACTGATGGTCCTTCTTTAGATAAGTCAGTGGAGATTGGAACTTTGGCTGCTCTCACTGGATGCTTCCATCTGTCCAGTTAGTTTCAGATAAAGTTTATTATTCTTAATCCCTAAATCCTCTATGCTCCAAATTCTATTTTCCTGTCATGTCATTATCATTTTTTAAAGTTAACACATAAGTATTGGGTTTAATCATGACATTTTCACACACACACACAGACATACATAACCCTCTTTAGAGATAGGGTCTCTGTGTGGCCAACATTAGCTGGGTATTCATTTCATTGGCCGGGTTGGCCTCAAACTCGTAACTGTCATGCTTTTGTCTTCTGAGGGAGGAATTACAGACATGTGTCACTTTCTTGGCTTACTTACATATTCTTTACAATTATGTAAAATTATTACTCATTATAAATTCTTGAAGGATAGCCTTTTAATTTGAAAATATTTTCTGTTAACTTGATTGACTTTCTCTAAGAATGTTTCATGGAGAATTAGGTTGGTTTTAGTTTTTTCCAATAGCTCTTTTTTACTCACACTAACATTAAGAATACCTCTAGCATCTAAATATTGTAAGGAATTAGTTTTAAACTTGGCAGATGTTTAAGAATTCTTAATATTTACATAAGCACCCTTATTTTTTTTTTCTCTGTGTTTCTGCCTTGTGACGATTTTGATCAGATCTAGAAGTGAGGCAAAAAGAAAGAGGAGTATAGTGTTGGTTTAGGCATTGTTGAATCTGTTAGAATCTCTGACTGTTAATGACAAGCTCTTTAAATTGTTACTGTAAACATTACAACTGGTATTCATTTTCCTTAACTTAAGCAAAAGTGTTGAGGGATATGGTAACTTGACTTCGGAATTGGCAACTGTTGGACTCTTTCTTGCTGCCATGATTGTCTTGAGCAAAAGTACTGTCAAAGAACCAGACAGGCTACCCTATACCAGTCAGTAATGTTGTACTGCATGGCATCCTTGAATAAAAAACTACACAGTAGGGAGCTAGGGAGGTGACTCAGTGGGAAAAGAGCTTGCTGTGCAAGCCTGAAGACATCCATTTGAAACCCTAGAACCCAAATAAAGCTGGGCATTGTAGCCCACATTTGCAATATGTATGCTCCTATGTTGGAATGGAAAGTGAAGACAGGAGATCTCAGGAGCTTTCTGGCCGGTTAGCCCAGCATACACAGAGGTGAACAACAAAAAAGAGACCCTGGAACCAGTGAGATGGCTCAGCAGTTAACAGCACATCCCATGTAAGCCTGATGGATTTACTTTTATTCCTGGAATTCACAATGGAAAAAGTGAACTAACTCTTAAATGTCCTTTGACCTTCACATGTGCGCCATAGTATTCATGGTCCACAAAAGCCAAATCCCCAAATAACAAATAAATAAGATTTTTTAAAAAGGAGACTCTGACCTCCACATGTGTGCTGTGCATGTACACAGCTGCACTTACACACATACAGATAAATCATACATACGCACATAATATACACACATACACACTCCAGAATATATAAAATTCTCAGAAAAGTCCAGAGAAAGAAATAGAGGGGAGAGAGAGAGAGAACATGGTCTTTGGTAGATAGAAAGGTAAAATGATTATGGAGGAGTTGGGGGAGGGAGAAGATATGATCAAGATATATTGATCGATAAAAATGTATGAAGACACTTTTTAAAAAAGAAAAATTTAAAAAACAGGGATAACTCTATCTTATTGTACAGCATGGTTTCCTAACCAATGTTATGGGAAAACAGGAAAAGGGATTGTTATGTTCAGAGCAGACGCTAGAGACTGAGTAGAGAATCAAAACTATTCCAGCCAGCACAGACCCGTGACAGGAGCTTCTGAAGCCTGAACCCCATTCATGGGTTTCTTCCAGCAATTACAGGTAATTTTGAGTCATTTCTGACATTTTTTGGCATGAGTAGGCTCAGTTTTTTTTAGTTTAGTAATTGAAGAGCATGAGGGAGAATTTCCAGTAACAAACATGTTTCTGGAAGCAGAAACACAAAGGCCAAGCGTTCTCTTCTCTTTTATGGATTTGCTTCTCAACCCACTCTAGTTTTCTATTTCACAACAACAGAGAGGTCACCTCACAGGGTATAAGATATTTTATTCTAGAGTGAATTATTAGCAAACATGGCCTGGGAACACAGATTCAGGTAATTAGAAAAGGCATGTTTCAACCTGGTAACAGGTCTACGATTTTTTTAAGATAACTCAACAAAGATCAAGGTATTTTCAAAACGCATTAGTGGGAACGTCCTGTAGGTGGCTTCAAAAAAGTGAGGAGGCTTCTGTTATAGACCTTACTTAAAGCCTATGCAATGACATCACTATTAGGTGTTGGCTTGGTGAAAGCTGTGAGTCTGTTTATACAGTAGAAGAAGTATTTATCCCAATAATTACAAGGATGTTAGGTCAAACACAGAGGCAGAAGATAAATGAATATCTTTAAGGGATAAAGATACCCAAAGATAATTCAGCTCTGCATATGCCACATGCCAGCATTCATGATCAGAGAACTTCCAATCAGTGAGCCATCCTTTTAAAATTTTTATCACAGGTGAACTTTTCCCCTGGGGATTTCAATTTACAACTGAAAGACATATTAAATATGTAAATAATGCCACAATTTATAGTGGTCCCAAACAGGAGGTGGTGGAGTTCAGAGTGCTTACCTAAAATGTCTGATAGCCTGGGTTTCATTTCTAGCATTTTGGTAAAAGGGAGAGGAAAAGGAAGAGCGGGTAAGAGGATGGGTTGACATGAAAGCAGCTAGAGAGAATACAGATAGGAGAAATGGGGAAGAAGAAGAGAGGAGAGGAAGTACAAATGAAGAAGGGAAAAGGAGTCAAGGGCAAGTCAGGAGGAAGGAGGCTATCATGCTTCAGTATAGTGATTAGAAGGGAGCATACGGGAGGCTTCTTGAGGGTAGGTTATTTGATCTGTAGAATAGTTAGATAAATATCTTTAGTTTAAACATTCATTAAGATGTATACCTAAGGTAGGTCCATTTATCTGTATTTATATATATTATTTTTTCTGTTGTGATAAAATACTATTAATAAAGCACCTTAATAGAGAAAAGAGAGAATTTTGTTTGTTTTGTTGTTATTGTTTGCTTGCTTACGGTTCAAGGCTATAGCACACTGTGGCAGGGAAATCAAGGCAGGAGCATGATACTGCTGGTAGGTCATATTGCATCTGCAGTCAGAAGAGAGAAGTGAATGCATGCCACTGCTCAATTTTTTCCATTTAAACAATCTTGAATCCTTTATTCCTTGTCCAGGGAATGATGCCACCTATAGTGGGTGAGTCCCCCCCCCACCTTCAATTGGCACAAACAATCCAGATGCATACCCAGAAGCTAAATTAAAATCCCAAGTGATTTTATAGAACTAATACTTACCATCACAATAAACATAGCAAACATTTGGAAACTTGACATATAGGACACTTTCTAATATTTGACCCTCAAAATCAAGTTGCGTGCACAGCAAAACTCATTTTCCTCAGACAAGATTACTTCACTTATACTTGTTGCAAACCAACAACATATGAATTCGTCAACAGAATACCAGCAACAGAATCATAGAAGCATTTTACAAAACATATTACTAATCAATAATTAAAACTTACAAATATTTTTTAAAAAAACAGGAGAACAAATCTAAAAAGACAATAACTTAAAAAATGGCTAAAGGATGTGAAGAAGGCACTTCACAGAAGAAGAGAATTGCTAGAAAACCTGTGCAAAGCTGATGTTTGTAAAGTAATCTGGTAAATAGATATACATCACATTCAGCATAGGATGCTGAAGACATGAAAACGTGAATGGAGACAGACTGAGGGTCAAGAAACCTCATTTTTTAATCTATGTTTTCATTTGTCAGAAAAAAGAAAATGGAGCCATGACTGAGTGTCAAAACATTGAGATATTGCTAATGGGACTGCTATGTTTCATGCCTGGAATATTGTTGGTGTCAAGTAAATGTTATTTGTTAAATAATTGTGCTCTTCAGTTTCAAAAAGTTTCTCCACTGGCATACAAAACTCACACACAGAATAACAAGAATGGATGAGGAAGTCATGAGTGCTGACTTTTACAGATCTCTACCATTGTAACTGAGGCATGGGGAGAAAATGGGGTGCATGCCAGGTATGGTTCTACTTCCATTTTACTTTAGTGCTTTCAGGTTCTGGGTGAGTAGCCAAAATATGTTATTAAACTTTCAGTTGGCTCTGCAACAGCCCCCCAGACCTTAGTAGGCTCCCAGACCTTAGCACAATTGACTCCATGATAGAAACCATTCAGACTCTAAAACTCAGCACATAGACTGTACCACCAGAGAAAACTAAAACAAAGACTTAATCCATCAAAGCCCATAGTTAGGGTAAAGACTCTAAATGTAATTGTTTCTTGCTGCTTTACTTCCACTTCTGGATACTGTTCTTGTTAATTGAAGTGTGTCAATCCAGAACATGGTTTTTGTGCTTTAAGGCTCCCCTGAGTAAGTCTTAGAACTACACTGGGTTTCTAAATACCTAGTACAGTCTCTAGCTGGCTAATAAAGACATTATACTAGCTTAAACCCATGTATGAACAGTCTTCTCTGGTGGATACACCACAACATTTTTGGAGGTTCTACTGAGATGCCCAGAGAGCAGAGCTTGAGACACAGGGTGTCTCAGAGCCCCTCAGAGCAGGGAAGACTATAGCAGTTAAAGGGCTCCTAGGAGTTATACAACCTGGGATGGTCCAGCCCCCAGAACTCTCTTTAATCAATTACTGCCTCATGATCCAGAAGAGTTTGATATGACACCCCAAAAGGAAACACATTATAGAGTCACCTGGTCTGTCACCTTTGGAGATAAGTCTGGCTAAATCTCCTTCTGTTTGGATACATTGGAGAAGTTAGATGTAGCTACTGATCCAGGAATCAGACTTATCCTGCCTGTTTTAGGTTGTCTTTACTGTGTGTCTCACTGTGTTTTTCTATGTATTTCTATCAGTTATATTTCACTGTATTAAGCAATGGCTTTCTCTAGTGTGACATTCCCCCCACCCTGTGCACACATGCATGCACATGCACACATACACACACACACATACACACACACACAGCTTAAGACCTGTGCCCTCTTCTGTTGGGGACCTGGATCCTTTTGGCTCTGCCAGGTCACCCAGAGAAACAAACAACTCTTCCTTGTTCCTCACTTTACTCCCACTCACAGTCCCCAGTTTTCCAGGTACCAATGTGGAGTCAGAGACGGGCCAAACCTCTCCTCCAGAGTCCCCTGCCATCTAAGCAGAATGCACACAGGAAGAGAAAAAAATTTCCCCAAGGTGCCCACTCATTCCACTCACTGCCTTCTTTAAGCCACCCCAGGAAAGAAAAAGAGTAAATTCCACTCCTTCCTCTTTCATGATTTGTGCCTGCTTTTCTATTAGTAATGTGTATAACTGAAAAACTCAAAACCTATCATTCTCTGAAAAAAGGTGGAAAAAATATCACTGGGCCCAGATAAGGGGGTATAGGCAATGCAACCTGGACAGAATAGATTTTCCCTTGACCAAGAAGAATTTAAACAATTTTTGCTAGGTCCTTTTTAGAAGGATTAAAGACAACTGATAAAATGACTTCCTTTGTCACCCCATTGGTCCCAAATATTAGAAAAAATATAAAAGTTAGAAAATTTAAAGGGACTTCCCAGTTGATGAAGAAGGTTCACAAGGTGTTTAACAACAGAGAACTGACTGGGATGATATCTTTTGCATAAATTGAAAGTCACTGTCACCTTTTCTGATGATGAGACATAATTAGACACCTCACAAAATATTGTGTCTTACCCTCTGTGAGAATATCGCCTAGCTGAAAATACTGTCTTGAACCAAAGATATATTTGGATTATCCCTCAGATTGATTACTAAAATAACTAGTTCAGATACTCCCACTCAGATTAAATAGTCAATTAACCAGGGGAAAAAATTTGCAGTCCATGGCTTAGAGAGACAGGAATCCTGGTGCCTTGCAGTCACACTGGAATACACTTCTCCGGCCTGTATGAAACCTGGGAACTTTCATGCTCATGAATCCAATTCCTCCAGAGAAATAGGTATCTTGGACCTGAAAGATATATTCTTCAGTCTCCCACTGGCAGAAGTGCAGCAACCCATCTTTGCTTTTAAATGGATAGACCCAGAGGGAGGTTACAGTGGGCAACTTACCTGAACCAGGTTGCCTCAAAGATTTAAAAGTTCTCCAACCCTGTTTGGTGAGACAATAAATGATGACCTCCTGCCATTCCATGAGAGGTTTCCCAGGAAAATATATTATAAAAGGGCCACTGAGGGGTTGCTTTAAGAGTTGCAGACCTTGGGATACAGAACAACAGTTGATAAAGCTCACCTTTGTATTTCAGAGGCTACCTATCTTGGTTACCAGCTGAAGGGAGGCAAAAGAAGCTTGGCTCAGAGTGGGATTGCTGCCATTCTGGTGTGGGAGAATTGTCTATATTCTGTCAAATATATTTTAAAGAAACGCTGATTGGCCAGTAGCCAGACAGGAAGTAGAGGTGGAGCTATGAGAACAGGAGTATTCTGGAAAGAAGGAAGCTCTTCCCAGAGTCCTGCCAAGACCACCAAAGAAGCAGAATGTGACCTGCCCTGCTGAAAAAGGTACTGAGCCATGTGGCTAACATAGATAAGAATAATGGGTTAACATAAGCTACAAGAGCTAATAATAGCCTGAGCTAATAGTCCAATCAGTTTATAATCTTATGGAGACCTCTGGATCTTAATGGCTGGGCGAATAGGCAGGAGAGGAACTCCAACTAGTAGGCCCTCATACTACAGAATGGCACCCACATGGAAAACAGCATACACATAATGCTTGAGAGAGCTTGGGAAGTAATTCTAGAAGAAAATAATAGAGTAAAGCAAAGCTTCTTGGTAGCAGCAATTTCTCGGGTCTACTCTGCTTGCTAGAAACAAGCAAGTGCTCTCTTCTATGAGAGGCTTCCTGACTCAGCTTTAGTTGAAAACCCTGCAGTTCTTTAAGAGGTTCTGCCACAAAACACTTAAATGGTGTTGATAAAAGGTGACCACATGCTTTTTGGTTTTCAGCGATAGCAGGAAAAAAGCTGTGCTGTTTTAAAATGCCAGCTTTCTGGGTTGCTCTGCTAGGACAAACTCTGACTCTTTCTGGCAGGCAGTCCAACTATGGAGCATCTGATTGTGGTTTGTGAGCACACAGCTGTAGGTTGCTTACTGATGGGAGCCTTGAAACGCCATAGAGTTGTGTCAATAAATGTGGCTACAGCCAGTACCTCAGCCATGATGCTGGAATCTCCTAAAGGTAAGGAATGGGCTGTATCTAGCTGTCAAAGCCACTGATTTAATGCTCTCTATATTGCTTAGCAAATTAAAGACTCATGTGGTCAGAAAAAGAGAGAGATACAGTAAAGAGAGATTCAAAGAGAAAAAATACTCTAAATGGTTTACAGTATGTTAAAAATATATGCAGGTTTGAAAATAAAAGTTAAAGTCCTGAGTAGTTGGGTGTGGTGGTACACACCTTTAATCCTAACACTTGGGAGGCAGAGGTAGACTGACCTCTGTGAGTTCAAGGTGTGGTAGCACACACCTTTAATCCCAGCACTAGGGAGGCAGAGACAGGCAGATCTCTGTGAGTTCAAGAACAGCCTGGTCTACAGAGTGAGTTCCAGGACAAAGATACACAGAAACCCTGTCTCAAAAAGTCAAAAATTAAAAATAAAAGAAATAGAGTTTAAAATAAAGTCACATAAAAATGGAAAACACACAGAGAATTTGAATACTGTATGTTATTGTGCTCTCTTTGAATTGTCTGAATGCTGAGGAAGGAGCAACAGCTGCTAAAAGATATTTGCTTACAGATGCTGCTGAATTAATCCAAGATAGATATTTTGAAAATACCTTGATTTCAAAATTGAATTCAAAAGGTATGTTATTTGGAGAAGAGATTTTGCTTTTTTGGCAAGAAAAGAGAGGCTGTGGATTCATTTTGAGTTAAGAAAAATCAGGTTTGATCAAGGAAGACTACCTGAATAATCTCCAGTAGGAACAGATGTCCCAGATGTCTGAGTTTTTCATCCAGAACAGATTCAAGACTGCTGTCTGAGAAGATCAAGACTCACAGGATACTCCAGTCAGGACTTGATCATAATTCAAAATTTTCTTTAGGTCCCCATAAGATTAACAGCACAACCAACAGGCCGGAAGTAGCCTGGAATATTGTTTTGGGAGAAAACAAGGAGTAGAGAATTTCCATGAATAGCATATTTGGTCATCTGGCAGGTATGGCCTGTTGTTAAGTAGAGGATGGCTACCTGAGTTGGAGGCTGGCACAAAGTGATGATACAGGGGAGGAAAGAAAGGTCCTCTGTGTGATTCACAGAAGGCATGGACAAAAGGAAGAGCAGCTGCAGCTGGTGTTCTCCTGCAGCACTAGGGGTAAGGAGTTGGGTATGGAAGAGAAAGGAGAATAGAAATGGTTTGTGGGCAATCTACCTAGTCTGCTGTCAAGTGTGGCCTGGGTTTGAGCAGGAGGTGTTCACCTAAATTAGGACTGGGAAACAACTGTGATGTGGCAGGTGAGGAAGGGGAAAAACCTAAATCAGAGGAGGCATGAACTGGGAGTGAGCAACTGCAGCTGCTGTTCTAGTGCAGCAACATGGTCAACCCTAAGAAGTGGGTATGGGGAACAGAGAAAATAGAGAATGTCCTTGGTCAGTCTACACAGTCCTCTGTATGCCTAACAATTTTTTGAACAGCAAAGATACTATTAAGACAATATTGATAATGACACATTGAGTCCAAGAATCTATAATATAATGTTTTGGAGGAAATGTGAAGAGAAATGCACTGGCTATTTTCTGGAATTGTTTTTAAAATGATCGTTGTTTGAATGTTTAACATTATTTCTGTTGTGCGGCTATTTTAATATTTTTTAAACAAAATTTTGAAATTATAATAATGATCAAATCCTTAGAGGAAATGATGAACACCTAACCAAAAACATAGAAACTAGCAGTGGGGATACAAGAAGGCTAGGAGTTCATGAACAACCTTGTCTTTAAAACAATTTGGAGGCCTGGTCTATTTCAAAAAGCAAAGCAAACAACAATGTAAACAAGCCAAAACTAAATAAACAGAATGCATATGAAAGGTTAAACATGGCCTAGGATTACAATGTCATGTAAGCCACTGGAGGAAGGCATGAAGCCAATGTTAGTTAGCATTTCTATTCTCTAAGTACGGGGCGATCATTCCTCATTCACACCTAATTTCTGGTGAAAAAAGATACCAGGTGCAGTCAGAGTATAAATTACCTTCCTATGTAGGTAACACCAGTCTCCCAAATGCATTTCTTGTTCATTTTCTCCAGGTTTCTCAATCAATTTTTCAAATAACAGTTTTAATTTCTGTGTGTGAAAAAGTGTTTGCATCAGTGTTTGTATGTGTTTCTTATGTTTTCCCTTTGGTTATTTTTTCTTCTGTTTTGTTTGTTTATTTGTTTTGTCCTATCTGTTTTGCTTGTTTTTATTTTATCTGATTTTATTACATTTTAGATAGTTCATTTTAAATTTTATTTTAAGATTATATACTAATGAGAGAGAGAAAGAAAGGGTCATAATTTTGGTTGGTTTGAAGTAGGGATGATCTGGGAGAAGTTAGGGGAGTAGAAATTATAATCAGAACATATTGTATTAAAATAATAAAATTAATATATAATTACTCCCACTCTAAGTAAAACTATTGATTGGCTGTCCACTTTAGTTACAAAAATACCAACTTCTTTCTTTTTTAAAAAAATTATTCTCTCATACATTACATCCCAAACAGTTTCATCTTCCTTCAATCCTCTGAGTCACACCTTTTATCTACCCTCTCCCCAGAACCACTTCTCCTCTGTTTAACTTTATTTAAAAAAAAAAAAAAAAAAAAAAAAACACAGCCTCCCAAAACTATCCACTTAATATGTCATGTGGGCCCATATTTCGGTTTGGCACAGTAGCCATTAGCCTGGTCTGAGCTAGGCACATAGCTCTGCAGACAAGCTGTCGCCTCCTTAACAAAAGTCAGGATGTGCTGCTCCTAGTTTCTTTTGTTAGAATGTGGATTACCTGAGGAGAGATGTTGGCTAAAGCTGATGACTCAAGAGTTTCAGAGGTTCGATGCTTCCTTCCTTTTGTAACTAAGAGGATGTCTTATAGAGATGCTAATTCATGGCCTACCTGACTGCTAGATGCAGACGTGACCTAAGCCCAGGCACCTGGTTGCCTAGGAGACAGCCTAATGGGTTTTGCCCCCACTGGATGTAGATATAAGATTCCGGACTCTCTGAGCATGGCGGTCAATGAAGACTGATGAGAAGCCAAGGACAATGGCACTAGGTTTCGATCCTAATACATGAACTGGCTTTGTGGGAGCTTAGCCTGTTTGGACGCTCACCTTTCTGGACGTAGATAGAAGGACCTTGGTCTTCCCGCAGGGCAGGGAATTTGGACTGCTCTTCAGTATCGAGAGGGAGGGGGAATGGAGTGGGGGGAGGAGAAGAGGAGTGGGGATAGGGGGAGGGAAGTGGGGGGAGGGCAATATTTGGGAGGAGGGGAGGGAAATGGGAAATGGGGAGCAGGTGGAAATTTTAATTAAAAAAGAATAAAAATAAATAAATAAGTAAAAAAAAAAAAAAGATGTTCCGGGAATAAAGATTGATTCTGGCCTTTTCCAAGATGACCTTCTGAGCTGTGTCAGTTTTATTCCTCACGACTCCGTTTCAGCCGGGTTAGGGAATCTATGTTGGACCCACATGGGCTCCGACAATGTCATAACAAGTACAAATAAGACCAGGCACAAATACTCATATCAAGGCTGGATAAGACAACACAGTAGGAGAAAAAGTGTCCAAAGCACAGGCAAAGAGTCACAGATGCCTGTACTCACACTGTTGGAAGTCCCAGAAAAACACTAAGCTATACAACTATAACATATACATAGAGTTTCTGTGGTTTGTATTCTTATGGTATCCTTGATGCTTCTAGCTCCTACATTTCTTCCTTCACTTTTTCTTCTGGGTTCCCCTGTCTCTACCTCGTGCATATGCTTCCATCAACTGCTGGATTACATCTCTGTGATGACAAATGAACTAGGCACTGCTCTATGAGTATAGCAATATAAACTATTTATTTTTCATTTATTTCTTTTCTATTTTTTATTTTAATTTTTTTATTTATTTTACATATCAACCACAAGTCCTCCTCCCACCCCTGAACAACAGGAAAATCCACTAAAGAGACAACTGAACAGATGTGTATCAGGACTAAACTATAGGAGGCAGAAACTTTCAGGGGTTCTTAGAATTGACTTCTTTATTTATTGCAAACTGTTTTATCATTTTACTTACCAAGCACAATTTTGCCTCCATCCCCTCTTCTCACTCTTCTGTACCTTCCCCAAACCCACCTACCATCCACTTCTCAAAAAGAGTAAGGCATTCCATGGGGAGTCAACAAAGCCTGGCACATCAAGTTGATGCAGGACCAAGCCCCTTCCCCCTGCATCAAGGTTGAGCAAGGCATACCCCCATAAGGAGTGGACTACAAGATACTCAAAGACACAAAAAATATGTTCAACATGATAGAAGAAAACTTTCTGAACCTAGAGAAGTTCATTCCTATGAAAGTACAAGAATCCAGAAAGTCCGGGATAGATGTTCTGCAGACACAATGAGACAGTGAATACCAGCCCAGACTACTATATAAAGCAAAGTTTTCAACCACCACAGACAGAGAAATCAAGATATTCTATGACAAAACCAGAGTTAAACAATACCTATCCACAAATCTAACCTTACAGAAAATGCTAGAAGAAAAATTCCAATCCAAGGAATTTAGCTATACCTACAAAATCACAGGCAATAGATAATCCCACACCAGCAAAACCCAAGGAATTGAAATACACACACAATACCAACAACAAAACCAAAACTAACAAGAACTAACAGTCTCTGGACATTAATACCTAATAGTATCAATAATCTCAATTCACCTATAAAAACACAGGCTAACAGAATGGATATGAAAACAGGACTCATCTTTATGCTGTATACAGGAAACACACCTCAAATTCAAAGACAGACATTACCTCAGGGTAAAGAGTTGGGAAAAATTTTTAATGAAATAGACCTAAGAAAAAGCTGGTGTTGCTATCCTAATATCTAACAAAATAGACTTCAAATGAAAATTAACCAAAAGAGATGAAGGACATTTCATATTCAGCACAGGAAAAACAAAAAAAACAAAAAAAAAAAAAAAACAAGAAGAACTCTCCATTCTGAACATCTATGCTCCAAATAAAAAGATACCCACATTTGTAAAAAGAAACATTAGTAAAGCTTAAATAATACATAAAACCCCACACACTAATAGTGGGTGAGCTCAAAATCCCACTCTTATCACTAGACAGAGCTGCCCAGACAGAAAGTTAAGAGAAGTAAAGTAACTAACAGATGTTATGACTCAAATACGTTTAATAGATATCAAGAGAATATTCTACTATGAAACCTTCTCTAAAATTGAACACATACATGGTAACAAAGCAAACCTCAACAGATACAAAAATAAAAATGGAATAAGCCCTTATATCTTATAACATCATCATGGCTTAAAATCAGAATTCAATGACAACACTAATTGCAGAAAGCCCACAAACTCATGAAACTCAACAATTCAGACTTTCAAGATATGTTTGTAATTGCATCAAGTTTATTAAACCACCCAACAGAGAGAAAGAGGCAAAGAAAGAGAGACAGAGACAGTGAGACAGAGACAAAACAGATTAGGTATTTTCTCTACAAAATTCACATAATTTTTACATTTGTAGCTAGGTCCCCCCGCAAAAAACAAATATTTTCCTTTTGGCTTTAAGTTTTTAGATTTTGTGAGGCTGAATCTTAATAAATAGCTCAAATAAGTCTCAAATTCACTCTATAAAACCTGATTTTGAAATCAACACTTATGTTTCTCTACTTTTCATGCTGAAATTATAGAAATATACAGCCATACCAGCCAAAATGATTACATTATGTTTACATGTATTTATTACAACATACAGACAAGATCTTTCAAGTACATTATGTACTTTGATCACCATTATTCCTTTTCTACATCCTTCTTTCCAACTGCTACAATAATCTCCTGTATTTCCACATGCTCCCTTATACTTTCAAGGAAAAAAATAAGGAAAGAGAGAAAGATAACAAATATAGAAAGTGTAAAAATTGTGTAGAATCAACAAACGAGGTAAAATAAAAAGTTTTTTGCATATCTGAGTTTGACTTATTTTAATTATGTTGATAATTTACAATTTACATATATTTCTTTAAAATTGATGCAACTTTAGAACTTCAAGTCTTTGAAGAAAGAAATTGGAGAAGCTATCGGAACAAGAAAAGATCTCCCATGTTTATGGATCAATAGGATTAACATAATAAAAATTGCAATCTTACATAAAGAAATCTATAGATTCAACAAAATTCCCATCATGATTCCTCCACAATTCTTACAGACCTTTAAAGAAAAAAACTTCATGTGGAAAAGCAAGAAACCTAAGATACATAAAAAGTATATATTTTATGCTGTATAATAAGAGATCTTCTGGAGGAATCACCATCTTTAATTTTAAGTTGTAGTACAGAGAAATAGTAATTAAAACCACATGATATTGACATAGAAACAGACAGGTTGATCAATGGAATTAAATTGAAGACCAAGAAATAAATTCATACACACATATGGACACCTGGTTTTTGACAGTGAAGTCAAAATTATGGAAAAAAGAAAGCACATTCAACAAATAATGCTGTTCTAACTGGGGCTTGACATGTAGGAGAATTCAAATAGAGCCATAACAAAAGTCAAGTCCAAAGGGATCAACAACCTCAACATATCTACAGATACACTGAATCTGATAGAAGAGAGAGTGGAGGAAAACCTTGAATGCATAGGCAGAGGAGATAACTTCCTGAACACAACTAGTAGTGCAAGCAAGAAAAACAATTAATAAATGGGATGTCATAAAACTGAGATGCTTCTATAAGGCAAATAATTCCCTAGGGAACAAGACTGCAGCCTACAAAAAGTGAAAAGATCTTCACCCACCCCACATCTAAAATATATGAAGAACTCAAGAAAGTAGACATCAACAAACAATAGAATTTAAAAATTTGGGTACAAAGTTATATACTGATACAGCTGGACTGTGACTGAAAAAGCATGGGATAAAACCGGACTCTCTGAACATGGCGGACAATGAGAGCTGACAAGAGGCCAAGGACAATGGCACGATAGACAACTAAAATCAGGGGGAATCTCTGGAAAGAGCTAGAAACCCAGTGTAATTGAAACTCCCAGGAATCTATGAGGGCAATCGTCATAGTAATAGGAAATAAAGAGCTAAACCAGGCTGAAAACAAGCAAGACTTCGAGTGGAGGAATTGAAGCATCAAACCAACCATGAACCCATCCTTCTACATAAAATTTATTTTTCCCAGTAGATGTGCTAGGATAAAGTGATGCAGAAATTGTGGGAGTGGCCAAACAGTTACTCATCCTACTTGAGACTCATATCATGAGAGAGAGAGAGCTTTCCCCCTGACACTGTTTGGAGGACCAGTACTCTGGGTAGCCCAGAGACCTAGGATAGAACCAAACACAACTGGCAAAAAAATACTTTCAATAAAGTATTTCTGATGACATTCTGCTATTCTGGTGCCTAGTCAAATGGTCATCAGAGAGGCTTTATGCAGCAACTGATGAAAACAGACATAGAGACCCAAAGTCAAACCTTAGACAGAACTTGCAGAATCCTGTGGGAGAGGGGAAGAAAGGATTGTAGAGAAAAAAGGGGGTCTGTGTGGGACTGACCTAGGCCCTTTGTATATATGTCACAGTTGTGTAACTTGCTCTTCTTGGGAGATGGAGCAGGTGCTGTCCCTGACTCTCTTACCTGCTTTTAGGACCCTTTCCTCCTACTGGGTCGCCTTGTCCAGTCTTAACAGAAGAGGAAGTGTCTAGTCTCACTTCAACTTGATATATCTTGACTGATGAGACCTCTCTTTTTGAAGAGAAACAGAGGAATACTGAATGTGGGGAGGTTGGGAGAGAGAGAATGAGAGGAAGGATGGATGGGAAACTGCTATCTAGACATAAAAACAAAAATAAATAAATAAACACAAAACAAACAAATAAATAAAGTGAATTAATTTCATTATTCTCTATGGTTGAATAAAACTCCATTCTTTTCTATGCACTACACTGTGTTTACTCATGTACTTTTGATACTTATGTTTGACTGCTTAACTGGGTATCTTGAATGTTGCTACAATAAACACAAATTCTCTGTACATTGACTTAAATTCCTTCATTTATATGCATAAAATTGGAACAATTCAGCCCTATAGTAGTTCATTTTTCAATCTGTGGAAGGAACTCTATTCTAACTCCCACAGTAGTTGCACCAATTTGCTTTTGCATCAGCTTACCAGCAGCATGCAAAGTATTCATTTATCCTATATCATCTACATTTATTGTTATTTGCTTTCTTAATAACAATCATTCTTGCTGAACTGAGATATAATCTCAAAATCATTTAATCTGTGTTTATCTGATTGCTAAAGACATTGAATATTTTTTTCATGTGTTTATTGGTCATTTAAATTTTATATTTTGAGAAATCACTGTCTATTCCATTTGCCTATTTACTGTTTGAGCTGTATTGTTTATTGAAATTCATTTAAACAGTTTCAGATAATGTTTATATTCTTTTTTAAAAATTTTTTAATTTATTTATTTTTTATTGAAAATTTCTACCTCCTTCCCTCTTCCCACTTCCCTCCCCACTCTCCACTCCTCCTCCTCCTCTTCTCCAGTCCAAGGAGCAGTCAGGGTTCCCTACCCTATGGGAAGTCCAAGGTCCTCCCCGCTCCCCCCAGGTACAGGAAGGTGAGCATCCAAACAGACTAGGCTCCCACAAAGCCTGTCCATGCAGTAGAATCAAAAACCCAGTGCCATTGTCCTTGGCTTTTCTGTCAGCCTCCATCCTCAGCCACATTCAGAGAGTCCGGTTTATTCACATGCTCCATCAGTTCCAGTCGAACTGGCCTTGGTGCTCTCCCATTAGATCAGTCCCCTTGTCTCAGTGGGTGAACGCACCCCTCACTAAATAAGAAGGTGAACCCAAAGAATAGCCTATATTTGTTCTCCTGGATACTGGAAGTGGACAAGATTGCCGGACAGGTTGGGAGCAATGTTTATATTCTTTATACTAATTGTTTCTCAGATTAGAGCTAACAAGTATTTTTCTCTCATTCTGTAGGCTATCTCACCACTCAAATAATTGTTTTGTTTCCTAAAACATTTTAAATTACTTGTAATAATTCCTTGTAATCACAATTATCAATAACTGGTTTAATTTCCTGAGAAAGGGTTTGCCTTAGCCCATGTATTAAAGTATTTACCCCATTTTTCTCTAACAGATTTATATTTATGATTCTTACATTTAAATATTTGATCCATCTTTAACTGATTTTTGTATATGATGGATATACAGTTTTTTTTGTACCACTTCTCAAAGCTTTCTTTTCTTTATTTTTGAAGAAGAATACTTAAAAGAAATCCCACACTAGCTCAGAATTGAATATAAGAGAGGGCTATTTATTTAGGGTTCGACTCACAGATCACAATCCTCTGTTGGAATGGGTAACAGTAACTGAATCCCACAGCCAGAAATGAGGCTGGACTGGTACTTTACATCAGTATGTATAGTATAAAAAGTCACGCTTAACTGGACAGGCAACTTAAAGGCTACTGGCAGTAGGAATTCCTACAGCACCTCCCCCTTTTGTGTCAATAAGAAAGTTCTAAGCCTAATACAAAGTTATATACAATAAGAACAAATATCAGGTATAAAAATTAGAATTACAGCCAGCATAAACAATATCAAACAAGGAACATGTAATAATTGTTTCAATAATTATCTTATCCTAATGAGTTTAAATCTTTTATAATAAATGACTTATCCAAGTCATGAGAGGAAAGTAACTAAAACTATCTAGTCTTTAACCCCAATGAGAACCCGAGAAATGAAATAATATTACTTGAGTAAGCAGGAAGTGCAATCAAGCAACTTCCATGATGTGCAAAAAGTGACAGAGACAACTGACTACATGGGCAATTACCCAAATTCTCATTTGCAGCATTGGAGCAACCAATTTTGGCTAAGGCCTAGAGTAACTGACAGACCATTTTCAGAGGCAGGAAATTTTTCAAAACCATCTTACCCTGTCTTGGAAAAACTTGACAGTCTTTTTTCTTGTATCCTACTTATCCTGTCCACTCATCATACATTTTGTCAGTGGTCAATGAATGGTGATTTTCTTGAACAAAGACCAGTTTTGCCAAGAAGAAAACAAGCTCGGAGTGTCTTTGGTGTTTAACATTTTCTCAGGAATAGATCAGTTCTGCCAGGAGCAATCGTGTACCACTTCAACAGAACCCAAAGTTATTTAAATACCATATTCTACATATCTTTGAAGTGGTTGAAGATTACCTATCTATGCAGAATATAATCTCTGTGTATCTAAAGAACCAGATTAGTCTAACTATAAGTAGTTAGACAACATGACAAACATGGATGATTATTGACCTATGGATCTTAATACCTATATAACTTAAAGATTGACTTCATATTAGAATATTAAATAACCTTTAAACAACTGTGCAACAAAGGAAGAAAATAATCTCAAAATCTATAAGTATCTTGATCAGAGGCAGAAATGTATATTGCAATATGATAAATTTATCTTAAAATTGTATCAGTATACAAATATCTTAATCAGAGGTAGAAGCATGCATGCATACAATATGACAAAATAACTTTGCCTAGATATGCAAATATTGTAGATGAAAATAGGAATATATTCAATATAACTTAAGTTTGTATCAATATATAAGAATTTATACCAATGTAAATTGCCTATAAATAATAGCTCACAAGTATTCACTCTATTACTCACTATTATTACTAGTGTGAGTAAGCTCAAACTAATCTATTATCCCATTCAATTTCCTCTCCTCTTTTTCAAAGAGATCCCTGATCCTACAGATTTCCCCCAACCTTAAACCAATTATAATAAACTCCTAAATGGTGTCCCTAACCTTGAGGACAAACTTTGTTGGGAGAGGGGACATCGTCTTCTAGAATTACTTCTAGCTGTTGCAGGGGTGATGTATGTTCTAAGGGATCCTGTGAAAGTAAAATTATGGTTAAGTTCAAAGATTACTGTCTGTACTGTCTGGTACAATTGCAAATAGTCTCTGAGTATTTAGTATGGTTTTTCTGAGGTTCTTATTTGGAGCTCTGGCAAGAACGTTGTAAAAAAGTGCATCATTTCAGCTAACCAAATAGAAACCACATTGAGCAGATGATACCCAAAACAGGTCTTATAGTAGTGCTATCAGCATCATGAAGTCATATCGAACAGGTAGAGTTGTTGTTGTGGGGCCACATCTTATCTTCTTCCTGGAAACTTCAACGATTATTACAGGAAAATTTATTGTTTATTGTGGAAAACTTAAATATTATTTATATAGATATGTAAATATATATGTATATTTATGAATACATATATTCAATGAAAGGTATGATAGAGACAAAAATGGGTATGAAAAAAATAAACTTTTTTCCTAATTCTGTCTTCTTTCATCCCATATCAGATGGCTCTTGACATGAAACAGAAACTTATACCAAAATGCTTGGATTTAGAGAGCGACAGAGCCATTGTCTAACTCCTAAGCAAAAAACTGTTTTATTTTATTACAGACATATGATGGACCATTATTTGTCTTTATTTGTGCAGGTATATCCATGATGCCCATAATTTCTAATAAATGTGTATCAGCCTTTAATGAGTTTAAAGCAGTTGCCCACTGAAAACCTGATAAGTGTCAATAGAGTGGTGTGCATATTATAATTTTCCAAATTTTGTAAAGAGGAACACATCAATCTGCGAAATTTCATTTTTAGAGTACCCTTTATGTTGCAGGTAGCAGTGTTTGGTCATAGAAAGAGCAAGTAGGATATTTCTTTACAATCTCCTTAGTTTGTTGTCATGTAATAGAAAACTTCCTTTAAACCTTTGGTATTGACATGTTTCTTATGAAATTCTGAGACCTTCCACACACTTCTAATCAGTAATTGATCAATTTCTGCATTACCTGGTGCTAGAAGACCTGTCAGACCCATATGTGATTGGATGTGTCTTATGTATATGGGACAAAGCCTACTCCTAATTATATCCTGAACTTGTATATTTAGGGATAATAGCTATTAATTCCCCCCCTCCCCCAAAATTAGCACAAACTCTTTGTCATGGTTCATTGTCTTCCCATAACTTTTTTATTTTATCAGTAGTGAAAGGCACTATAATCTCTGCTGCCTCTGTACCTGACTTTTATAATTAATTCAGAGATTTTTATACATAAATTTTTAATTCGTTATTTGGTTCATGTAGTAAAAAGATTCATTCTAAGATATTATTGTCCCTGTGCATTAAAATTCCTATAGGACAAATTCTGGAAAGCAATATCACTAGAATACAATTAAGATTTGGATTCACCCTATCCACATGTGCCTCCTGTAATTTCTCCTCAACAATTGTCAATTCCTTTTCTGCTTCAACTGTTAATTCTCTGGATTATTCAAGTCTTTTTCACCATCTGAGGTTTTGTTTAAATAAATTATTAGATCAGTTGTTATAGCAACAGCCCAGTCATAGACTGGAAATGTCTCCTAATAATCTTTGAAAGTCATTAAGAGTCCACAACCAGTCTCTCTTAATTTGTGCCTTTGTGTTCTAATTTTCTGTAAACCTAGTTTATAACCTAGGTAATTGACAGAATCTCCTTTTCTGTAATTTTCAGGAGCAGTTTGCAATCCCAACTTTGCAAAACCTTTTTTTCTTCAAACATTATTTCTAAAGTATCTATGTTTCAATAAGATAGAAAAATGTCATCAATGTAATGGTAAATTATAGATTTAGGAAACTTTTTTTTAATTAATTTATTTATTTATTAAAGATTTCTGCCTCCTCCCCACCACCACCTCCCATTTCCCTCCCCCAATCAAGACCCCCTCCCTTGTCAGCCCTAAGAGCAATCAGGGTTCCCTGCCCTGTGGGAAGTCCAAAGACCATCCACCTCCATCCCGGTCTAGTAAGAGGAGTATCCAAACTGCCTAGGCTCCCACAAAGCCAGTACGTGCAGTAGGATCAAAAACCCATTGCCATTGTTCTTGAGTTCTCAGTAGTCCTCATTGTCCGCTATGTTCAGTGAGTCTGGTACCTTCATCAGGCAATGAAAGGAGACAGATACAAAGACACACATTGGAGCACCAGACTGAAATCTCAAGGTCCAAATCAGGAGCAGGAGAGAGAGCATGAGCAAGGAACTCAGGACCGTGAGGGGGGCACCCACACACTGAGACAATGGGGATGTTCTATCGGGAACTCACCAAGGCCGGCTGTCCTGGGTCAGAAAAAGCATGGGATTTAGGAAACTTTTTACATATTATTTTCAATGTCTGACTTACAAAATATTGGCATAGGATGGGGTTATTGAGAATTCTCTGTGGAAGTATGGTCCAATGGTATCCCCTAGTAGACTGAGGGTTATTTTAAGTAGGCATTGTGAAGGCAAATATTTTTCTGTCATTTTCTTGTAAAGGTATAGTGAAGAAACAATAACTATAAAAGGCCATCCTTTTGGTAATAGAGAAGGCAGAGGAATTCTAGATTGTAGAGTCCCCATAAGTTGAATTACCTTGTTAACAGCTCTTTAATCTGTCACTATTCTATAGTTACCAGATTTATTTTGAACAACAAATACAGGGGAATTTTAAGGACTGTTTATGGTGAGCATCTAGTTGCTCCTGTACCAGATGTTCTTAAACCTGCAGTTTGTCGTCTGTTAATGACCATTGTTTAACCCAAATTGGTTTCTCAGTTAATCATTCTAAAGGTAGGGCTGTTGGTAACTCTAAAGTTTTGGTAGTTGCTTTGTGTTCTTGTACAGCCCAAATGGCTTGTGACATTTCTGTATAGTATTTTATAATATCCTTCCCAGAATTATGAGTTTCTTGCACTGCAGGAATGTTAATCTGGGTATTCCATTACTGCATCAGGTTACAACCCCATACATTCACTGGAATATTAGCCTCATATGGCTTCAGATTTTCTTTCTGTCCTTCTGGCCCTATGCATTCAACCCATCTCATGCTTTGCTTCACTTGAGTTAGGGTTCCAATTCCTAGTAATTGAACGTTTGCCTCTTGAAGAGGCCATTTTGGATTCCAGGATTCTGGAGTAATGATACTCAGGTCTGCAACCACATCTATCAAATCCACAATTACAGTGCCACTTATATGCACTCTTAGGTTTGGTCTTTGATCATTATAGAAATCTGTCAGAATATACATTTCCTATTGCATATTGGAATTTTTGATTTATTCTCCATGTTTATTCCATCATCAAGAACAGTATGTTTTTTTTTTTTTTTCAGAAGGCTCTAGGTTTTTTAATTTTCCTGTTGAGACATGTCCTTCCCAGTGACTGGGAATGACTGGGCTACTTTTGACACAGGGGTCTGCAAGAGGCCCCCCTAAGGAGTTTCCCAATACAAGTTGCCTTGTCTGTCTTTTGTTTATCTGCATTCATTGGTCCAATCTCAGCCTTTGACTAACCTTCTACATATATCTGAAGTCTAAGTCCTCCTGTTCTTGCCATTCCCAAAAGAGATATTATTCATAGAAATTCCTTGTCTACAATCCCTTCCTAGATGTCCTATTCTACCATAATTAAAACATTTGGCATTTTGATATCTCCTCAATCCTTTGGAAATTACTTCTCCTACCCAAGATTTAATGTTATAGTCAAATGTCTCAATGTTCATTGTATGCAGGATCCATTAATCCATTGGTACTGAATTAACCTTTAAAGGCCCAAGTATCCTTTGCAATCTAAGTTGGAATTTTCAAATAAGTACTCATCTAGCAACTGGGTTTGTTACTCCCATTTGTCCAGCCTTAGTTAGTCATTGTAAAAAGTTACCAAAGGTTGCTCTCTGGCCCTGGTTAACCCTGGTATGTAGTGAGGATGAGCGGCAGGCTGCTTCCCGCCACCCATCTAGCTTTACCCGAAATAATTACACAGAAACTGTATTCTTTTAAATACTGCTTGGCCCATTAACTCTAGCCTCTTACTGACTAATTCTCACATCTTGATTAACCCATTTCTATTAATGAGTGTGGCACCACGAGGTGGTAGCTTACCAGGCAAGATCTTAACCTGCATCTGTCTGGGAGAGGAGAATCATGGCGACTGCCTGACTTGGCTTTCTTTCTCCCAGAATTCTGTTCTGTCTACTCTACCCACCTAAGGGCTGGCCTATCAAAGGCCAGCAGTTTCTTTATTAATTAACCAATGAAAGCAACAGATAGATGACACTCCCACATCACTGGTATATAATTTAATTCATTTTCCTAGTTCTTGAATCCTGTCCCAAACATTTAAGGCTGCTTTGTGGCATAGGGACAAGATTTATTCATAGTAAAGAGCTTGAGCCTGTGGGTCAGTATAAGCGCCTGTTGTCTGAAATTTCTGTCCTGCCCGGTTCCTGCAGTCATGAAGTCTCAAAGAAATCACACAGAGGTCTATATTAATCAAACTGATTGGTCCATTATCTCAGGCTTCTTATTAACTCTTATAACTTACAATAGCCCATTATTCTTATCTGTGTTAGCCACATTGCTCAGTACCTTTTTCAGCAGTGTAGTCACATCTTGCTTCTTCTGTGTCTGGAAAGGACTGCAGAGGGAGCTTACCTCTTCCCAGAATACTACTGTTCTCATTGACCCACCTCTACTTCCTGTCTTGTTGTCCCACCTATACTTCCTGACTGGCTACTGACCAATCAGCATTTATTTAAAACCTAATTGACAGAATATAGACAATTGTCCCAGACCACTCCCCACCCTTTTTTTTTTAAAAAAAAAAAGAACATCCATAGTCTATTATTTTTTAATGTGGGTCTCATATTCCAGGCTGCTTCCTGCTAGTTGGGGGCACTGATAATCTTACAGGGACATAAAGAAAATTTAGAATTATGATCAAGTCCTGACTGGAGTATCCTGTGAGGCTTGATCATCTCAGGCAGCAGTTTTGAATCTGTTCTGGATATAGAACTCATACATCGGAGACATCTGTTCCCACCGGAGATTTCTCAGGTGGTCTTCATTGATCAAACCTGATTTTTTTTAACTCCGAATGAATCCACAGCCTCTCATTTCCTGTGAAAACAAAAGCAAAATCTCTTCTCCAAAGTAACATACCTTATGAATTCAATTTTGAAGTCAAGGTATTTTCAAAATACCTATCTTGGACTAATTTAGCAACATTTATAAGCAAATATCTTTTAGCAGCTGTTGCTCTTTCCTCAGCATTCAAACAATTCAAAGAGAGCATAATAGCATACAGTAGCAAGATTCTCTGTGTATGTTTTATCTGTATGTGGCTTTATTTTTACTTCTACTTCTTTTATTTTTATTTGTACTTTTTGAGACAGGTTCTCTGTATATCTTTGGCTGTCCTAGAATTCCCTCTGTAGACCAGGCTGTCTTTGAACTCTCAGAGATCTGCCTGCCTCTGCCTTCCAAGTGCTGGGATTAAAGGTGTGTGCTACCATACCTTGAACTCACAGAGATCTGTCCACCACTGCTTCCCAAGCATTGGGACTAAAGGTATGTGCTACCACACCCAACTATTATCTTTTTTACTCTTTTCTTTTTTTTATTTATTTTATTCTTTTTTAATTAAAATTTCCACCTTCTCCCCACTTCCCATTTCCCTCCCACTCCTCCCATGCATTGCCCCCTCCCCCCACTCACCTCACCCTCTCCCCACTCCTCTCCCCCTCCCCCACTCCATTCCCCCTTCCTCTTGATACTGAAAAGCACTCCAAATTCCCTGACCTGCGGGAAGTCCAAGGTCCTCCCACTTCTATCTAGGTCCAGGAAGGTGAGCATCCAAACAGGCTAGGCTCCCACAAAGCTAGTTCATGTATTAGGATCAAAACCTAGTGCCATTGTCCTTGGCTTCTTATCAGCCTTCATTGTCTGCCATGTTCAGAGAGTCCGGTTTCATCCCACGCTTATTCAGTCCCAGTCCAGCTAGACTTGGTGAGCTCCCAATAGATCAATTCCACTGTCACAGTGGGTGGGTGCACTCCTCGTGGTCCTAACTTCCTTCCTCATGTTCTCCCTCCTTCTGCTCCTCATTTGGACCTTAAGAGCTTAGTCTATTTCTTCAAATTGGGTCTCTGTCTCTATCTTGATCCATCACAAGATGACGGTTCTAAGGTGATACGCAAGATATTCATCAGTATAGGATAGGGTCATTTCAGGTTCCCTCTCCACAGTTGCTCAAGGTACTAGCTGGAGACTTCTCCCTGGACACCTACAAGCCCCTCTAGAGTCAAGTCTCTTGCCAACCTTAAGATGGCTCCTTTAATTAGGATATATATTTCTCTGCTCCCGTATCTACCCTTACTATATCCCAACCATCCCATTCCTGCAGGCTCCACCCCTATTCAGGCAGATGACTATACGTTTTTTATTGGGTTCACCTTCTTATTTAGCTTCTCTAGGATCAGAAATTATATGCTCAATATCCTTCATTTATGGCTAGAAATCAATTATGAGTGAGAACATCCCATGTTCCTCTTTTGGGTCTGAGATACCTCACTCAGGATAGTGTTTTCTATTTCCATCTATTTGCATACAAAATTCACGATGTCATTGTTTTTTACCGCTGCGTAGTACTCTAATATGTATATACTCCACACTTTCTTCATCCATTCTTCCATTGAAGGGCATCTAGGTTGTTTACAGTTTCTGGCTATTACAAATAATGCTGCTATGAACATATTTGAACAAATGCTTTTGTCATATGATAGGGCATCTCTTGGGTATATTCCCAAGAGTGGTATTACTGGATCTTGGGGTAGGTTGATCCCAAATTTCCTGAGAAATCGCAACACTTATTTCCAAAGTGGTAACACAAGTTTGCATTCCCACCAGCAATGGATGAGTGTGCCCCTTACTCCACAACCTCTCCAGCAAAGGCTATCATTGGTGTTTTTGATTTTAGCCATTCTGACAGGTGTAAGATGATATCTCAAAGTTGTTTTAATTTGCATTTCCCTTATCGCTAAGGAGGTTGAGCTTGACCTTAAGTGTCTTTTGGCCATTTGAATTTCTTTTGTTGAAAATTCTCTGTTCAGTTCAGTGCCCCGTTTTTTAATTGGGTTAATTAGCATTTTAAAGTCTAATTTCTTCAGTTCTTTATATATTTTGGAGATCAGACCTTTGTCTGTTGCAAGATTCGTGAAGATCTTCTCCCAATCAGTGGGTTTCCTTTTTGTCTTAGTGACAGTGTCCTTTGCTTTACAGAAGCTTCTCAGTTTCAGTAGGTCCCATTTATTCAATGTTGTCCTTAATGTCTGTGCTGCTGGGGATATATGTAGGAAGTGATCTTCTGTGCCTATATGTTGTAGAGTACTTCCCACTGTTTCTTCTATCAGGTTCAGTGTGTTAAGACTGATATTGAGGTCTTTATCCATTTGGACTTGAGTTTTGTGCATGGCGATAGATATGGATCTATTTTCATTCTTCTACAGGTTGAAAACCAGTTCTGCCAACACCATTTGTTGAAGATGCTTTCTTTCTTCCATTGAATACTTTTAGCTCCTCTATCAAAAATCAGGTGTTCATAGGTTTGTGGGTTAAAATCAGGGTCTTCTACTCGATTCCATTGATCGACTTCTCTGTTTTTATGCCAATACCAAGCTTTTTTCAATACTGAAGCTCTGTAATAGAGTTTGAAGTCAGGAATGGTAATGCCTCCAGAAGTTCCTTTATTGTATAAGATTGTTTTGGCTATCCTGTGTTTTTTGTTTTTCCATATAAAGTTGATTAATGTCCTCTCAAGGTCTGTGAAGAATTTTGATGGGATTTTAATGGCGATTGCATTGAATCTATAAATTGCCCTTGGTAGAATTGCCATTTTTACTATGTTGATCCTCCCAATCCAAGAGCAAGGGAGATCCTTCCATTTTCTGGTATCCTCCTCAATTTCTTTCTTCAAATACATAAAGTTCTTGTCGAATAGATTTTTCACTTCCTTGGTCAGAGTAACCCCAAGATATTTTATGCTATTTGTAGCTATCGTGAAAGGAGATGTTTCTCTGTTTTCCCTCTCTGCTTCCTTATCCTTTGTGTATAGGAGGGCAACTGATATTTTGGAATTGATCTTGTATCCTGCCACATTACTAAAGGTGTTTATCAGCTGTAGGAGTTCTTTGGTGGAGTTTTTGGGGTCGCTTATGTACACTATCATATCATCTGCAAATAATGAAAGTTTAACTTCTTCCTTTCCAATTTGAATCCCTTTGATCCCCTTATGTTGTCTTATTGCTATCGCTAGAACTTCAAGCTCTATATTAAAGAGGTATGGAGAGAGTGGACAGCCTTGTCGTGTTCCTGATTTTAGTGGGATGGCGTTGAGTTTCTCTCCATTTAATTTGATGTTAGCTGTCGGCTTGCTATAAATAGCTTTTATTATATTTAGGTATGACTCTTGTATCCCTAATCTCTCTAAGACCTTTATCATAAAATGATGTTGAATTTTTTCAAATGCTTTTTCAGCATCTAATGAAATGATCATATGGTTTTTTCTTTCAATTTATTTATATGATGGATTACATTGATAGATTTGCATATGTTAAACCAGCCCTGCATCTCTGGGATGAAGCCTACTTGATCATAACGGATAATTTTTCTCATGTGTTCTTGGATTCGGTTTGCCAGTATTTTATTGAGGATTTTCGCATCGATGTTCATGAGTGAGATTGGCCTGTAGTTCTCTTTCTTGGTTGGGTCTTTGTGTGGTTTTGGTATCAGAATATCTGCAGCTTCATAATAGGAATTTGGCAATGATTTCTCTGTTTCTATATTGTGAAATACATTAAGGAGTATAGGTATTATGTCTTCTTGGAAGTTCTGGTAGAATTCTTCATTGAAGCTGTATGGACCCGGGCTTTATTTTGTAGGGAGGTTTTTGATAACCATTTCTAATTCTTCGCACCTAACAGGTCTATTTAGATTGTTCACCTGGTCCTGGTTTAACTTTGGTATGTGGTACTTATCTAAAAAAGTGTCCATTTCTTTTACATTTTCCAGTTTTGTGGCATACAGGCTTTTGTAGTAAGATCTAATGATTCTCTGAATTTTCTCTGTGTCTGTGGTTATGTCTCCCTTTTCGTTTCTGATCTTGTTAATTGCGTATTCTCTCTCCGCCGTTTGATTAGTTTGGATAGAAGTTTGTCAATCTTGTTGATTTTCTCCAAGAACCAGCTTTTTGTTTCATTGATTCATTTGATTGTTTTCTGTGTTTCTATTTTGTTGATTTCAGCCTTCAGTTTGATTATTTCCAGTCTTCTACTCCTCCTAGGTGAGTCTGCTTCTTTTTTTTCTAGAGCTTTCAGGTGGGCTGTTAAGTCTCCAATGTTTGCTTTCTCTGTTTTCTTTAAGTGGGCACTTAGTGCTTTGAACTTTCCTCTTAGCACTGCTTTCATAGTGTTCCATAGGTTTGAGTATGTTGAGTCTTTGTTTTCATTGAATTAAAGAAAGACTTTAATTTCTTTCTTTATTTCTTCCTTGATCCAGGTGTGGTTCATTAGTTTACTGTCCAGTTTCCATGAGTTCGTAGGCTTTCTGGGGGTAGCATTGTTGTTGAATTCTAACTTTAATCCATGGTGATCTGATAATACACAGGTGGTTACTAATATTTTTTGTAACTGTGTAAGTTTGCTTTGTTACCGAGTATGTGGTCAATTTTCAAAAAGGTTCCATGAGCCTCAGAGAAGAAGGTATATTCTTTCCTATTTGGGTGGAATATTCTATAGATGTCTGTTAAGTCCACTTGCTTCATTGCCTCCCTTAATCATCTTATTTCTCTGTTAGGTTTCTGTCTGATTGACCTGTCCATTGGTGAGAGAGGAGTGTTGAAATCTCCTACTATTAGTGTGTGTGGTTTGATGACTGCCTTGAGTTTTAGTAATGTTTCTTTTAAATAAGTGGGTGCTTTTATATTAGGGGCATAGATATTCAGGATTGAGACTTCATCCTGATGAATTGTTCCTGTTATGAGTAGAAAATGTCCCTCTCCATCTCTTCTGATTGATTTTAGTTTGAAGCCAAATTTGTTAGAAATTAGTATGGCCACACCTGCTTGTTTCTTAGGTCCATTTACTTGATAAGCCTTATCCCAGCCCTTTACTTTGAGTAGATGCCTGCCTTTGTGGTTGAGGTGTGTTTCTTGTAGACAGCAGAATGTTGGATCCTGTTTCTGTATCCAATCTCTTAGCCTGTGCCTCTTTATAGGTGAGTTGAGTTCATTGATATTAAGTGATATTAATGACCAGTGGTTGTTAACTCCGGTCATTTTCTCTTTCTTTTTTTCTTTTTTTTTTTTTTTGGTAGTAGAGTTTGGGTGTTTCCCTTCTTCAAGTTGTGCTGGTGAAGTGTCATTAGTTGTCTGAGTTATTGTGGGCATTGTTGGACTCCTTGGGTTGTGATTTTCCTTCAATTACTTTCTGTAAGGCTGGATTTGTGGCTACGTATTGTTTAAATTTGTTTTTATCCTGGAAAATTTTGTTTTCTCCATTTATAGTGAACAAAAGCTTGGCTGGGTATAGTAGTCTGAACTTGCAAGCATGGTCTCTTAGTTTCTGCAGTACATCTATCCAGGACCTTCTGGCTTTCATGGTTTCCATAGAGCTATTATCATTTTTATTTTTAACCTTTTTCTTTACTCTCCCAAGCCTGCATATATTTTTATCACACTGTAAAACATTTAAAGTTTTTTTTTTCACCTTTGAATCTCTCTTTACTGTATATCTCTCTTTCTGAACATGAGTCTCTAATTTGCTAGGCAATATGGAGAGGATTAAAGCCATGGCTTTGATGGCTTGATCCAGCCCATTTCTTAGCTTTCTGAGATTCCCACCTCATGGCTGAGGTACCAGCTGTAGCCATGTTTATTGCCACAACTGTATGGCATTTCAAGATCCTTGCCAGCAAGCAAGCTGCAATAGTGTGCTCACAAACCACACTCAAATGCTCTGTAGCTGGACCTCCTGCCTGAAAGAATCAGAGTTTGTGCTTGCAGGGTGGCCCAGAAAGCCAGCATTTTAAATCAGTGTGACCTTTTTCCTGCTATAGCTGAAAACCATAAAGCATGCAGTCAGCTTTTCATCAAAACTGTTTCAGTGTTTTGTGGCAGGACCTCTTAAAAGAGCTGCAGGGTTTTGCATCTAAATCAGAGTCAGGAAGCCTCTCATAAATGAGAGGAATTGCTTGCCTCTAGCAGGCAGAGCAGACCCAAACATTGCTGCTACCAAGAAGCCATGCTTTACTCTATTTTTTTCTGTCTAGAATTACCTCCTAAGCTCTTTCAGGCTTTATGTGGATGCAGTTGTCCATGTGGTGTGGGTGCTATTTGTTGTCTGAATTTTCTGTCCTGCCTGGTTCCTGCAGTCATTAGTCCCAAAGAAATCACACAGAAGTCTACATTAATCATAAACTAATTGGCCCATTAGCTCAGGCTACTTATTAACTCTTATAACTTACATTAGCCCATTATTCTTATCTGTGTTAGCCACATTGCTCAGTACCTTTTTCAACGATGTAGTCATATCTTTCTTCTTCTTTGTCTGGAAAGGACTGCAGAGGGAACTTACCTCTTCCCAGAACAAATCTGGAATTCAAGCTGTAAGTTACAATTGCTTGCTTAATTTCTTTTAGATCATTCATTTCTATACGTATCCATCTATCTGCTTTGGATCCTTTTGGGTCATTAGAATTTGATGGTTTGTCAGAGTAGATTACAGGGTAGGAAGCTAAAACCCTGGGTAAGTCATCTCTGCCAGTCACTGGCAATGTTAAATTCTGTCCTTGTGCATCCTTTCCCTGTTCAACAGCTCCAATAATTTCCTCACTCATTTCAAATCTTTTTACTATTGTCTTTTGTAAAACCTGAATCAACTAGCTTATATATATATATATATATATATATATATATATATATATATATATATACTGATTTTATTGAGGTACCTACCCTCTCGTCCTCATTCTGTACATGTGAATCCAAGTTCTGAAGTTTTTTTCTTTAATGATAACACTTCATCCTTGGACATTATTTGGATAGCATGTAGATTGCCATCCTGGAAAGATATTTTATCTGCTAACCTATCATAACTTTTCAACAAATTTTGGTTGTCAAATTCAACAGTATGAATTCTATCAGATAATTTATCAGCATCCTTTGACATGGATTCAATTTTGTCTGTCAAGTTAATGTTATTCTTTTCAATAGTATTAATTTTTTCCAGTAACTTTTGATTCTTGATCGTATTAATCCTGTCAGTTAACTGTTCATTATTAGTTTGTAAAGACTGTATCATTTCTAAAAGTGCCTCATTCTTGACTCTATTTTCAAACCACTTTCTTAAGGATATAACATGAAGAAAAAAATTGAGTCCCAACATCCAATAAATGGATGTATCACAATAACCATATAAACCTTGTAGAATATAATCCATAGTACTAGAACTCAAGAGCCGGGAGTACAAACTGGAACTTGCATAAGCCATGCTGTGGCAGGGAACTTGGCAGAGAACACAGCAGTGAATGCAGGGGGTGTGCGTGTGCTTGGAAAATTTCCAAATCACCACATACAGCTCTGCTGTGGCTTGGAATTAAAAAAGAAAAAAAAAACACCTCTTGGTAGGTAAAAGCAACTCAAGCCTGTGGAGGTGAGAGACTTTCTGGGCTGTGGATTGGTTAGGCCTTTAAATTGATCTACCTGGTTGGTGTGGAGTCCACATCCACCTGGGTGCCAGATGAAGAAGGATGCTTAAAATAAATCCCACACTAGCTCAGAATTGAGTATAATAGAGGGTTACTTATTTAGGGTTAGACTCACAAATCAGAATTTTCTGCTGGAAACCAAATCCTGCAGCCAGAAAAGAGACCCAACTCATGCTTTATGTCAGCGTATATAGTATAAGTGGCTGCGACCAATTGGGCAGGTAATTTAAAGGCTTCCGGTGGTAGGAATTCCTATAGCATATTTTTATTTCTATATCTTTTCTCAGAAATAGTTGATTTCAGCTGTGTGATTTTAATTCTAGGAACCTTCATTGCAGTGATTTATATGTCTGTTATTTTTTCTGCCAATATAATACTGGTTTTGATATTATTGGTCAAAATCAAGTATCATGTTTTCAGGATTGCTTTGGTTTTTTGAATTGCTTACCTCAAAGTTTTATTATTTTTTCTATTTCTGGGAAATATGTCACTGATATTGTGATAGGGATTCCATTGAACCTAAGGCTCACTTTTGACAAAGGGGTTGCTTTAATAACTGTACTTATAAAATCATAATATGAGTATGGGAATTCTTTCTATATTCTCATGGCTTCAAATTACTTTGCTGTTTTAAAGATTTCCCTGTAGAAGCTTCACACTTCATTTTTGGGGATTACTTTTAAATAATCTTAAATTTATTCTTGGCCAATTGCATTCAAACATAATCTAATTGACGCTTTCACCAAATTTTTATAAAATGCCAATTCAATTCCAATAAAAGCAAATCACAATTTTAAAACTATTAAAATTGCGGTTATGACTATCATTTTATATTTTCATCTTTTCTACTATGTTCTGAATTTCACCCTATTATATTTTGGAAATGTAAGTGAAAATACTGATTATATAAGAATGAGTTTTAGAAAGTGCTCCAAAAAGAGACACAAATATGGCAATCATCTTCATCTATATGACATGTAACTCAGGAACTAGATGAAATCATATAAAATATAAGTTCAGATGTAAGGTTTAATAGGTTCAAATATTACAACTTCTGTGATGTAATGTGGCCATCTCATAACCATAACATATCAAGGCAATGTTTTCACAGATTGACTTGAGTTTACGCATTTGGTTCTTTCCACAACTCATATGTTTATCAGTTCTATCATTAGTGTTTCAAAGAAGAATGCTTTTTCTTACTATCAATCATACTCATTTAGTTATTAAAGAGGCACTTAGTCCTCAATTCACAGTTTTCTGTAAAGTTCATAGTATATTTGAGTGCTAGCAAGTGATAGCAAGACATAACTGAAGAAGAGATCTATATTAAAAGGTATTGGTTAATTTAAAGCAGCAAATCTAGAATACAAGAAGGGAATAGAAAATAACATGAGGGATCAAGAGTTCTCAACTCTTCACCACTCATCAGTGTCCCCTTTTTGGGCAATACTAGAGCACAGTTTTGAGGGAGTAGTTAGTGGTGTTGAAAAAAGTTTATCAGAGCAATTATTTTTCTTTATATCTAATGCAATGTTCAAAGCAAGAAAGAATTTCAAAATTCTGCTTTATTCCAGAAGAAATTCAAAATAGATTTAAAGAATAACATCTTCTGAGGTGGTATTTAAATCTGTTGTTGCTGCCTACATTTATTTTACAGAAGCAGAATGGCATTTCAGAAATGCAACTGGATCTAGAAAGCAGAAGATCAAGAAACAGGTTAGCAACAGCTAAAGCTCATTAATTTTTTTCCTAAAAATAACTACTTGGTTTTTTTTTTTTGAAATATACAAAAGGTGATTTAAAAGCTTTTTTTAAAACAATAATGAAATCTATGTCAAGCCCACATTGTAAACCAGATTTAAACTCAGTGAAGTGATCTTTCATACATTATGTAGTCACAATTACCATGTAAATAGATTTTAAATAAAGTGATGTATTATTTAAAACCTCTGTGTTATATTAAGTAAGCATGAGGAAATGTTTGATACCTGTTTTATTTTAAATAAATAACCCCTTTCCACACAGAATGACAATGATTGTGCTATATAATGTTAATTATATTTCTCATAATAAAGTATAGTAGCCGATATGATTATGTATTTCCCAACATTTGTAAGACGTAATATTCCCTATTATGATCATAAGTATAATACGTTTTTAATTTGAAAGAATTCTCCCTGCCAAATTTGTAAATGAGAACCCACAGAGAATACATTTAATTTACTCTGTGATAAATGACCTACAATAATAAAAATTTTGATGAATGAGAATCAGATTTGCCTCCAAATGAGAGAAGTTTCTGAAACTATCATTGCCACAGCAGATTCAAAAGGAAAAGAGAAAGATTTAAAGAGGATTTTACGCAGCTCCCACTACAATACTTGACTTAAGGCCTCTGAAGAATGGCTTAGCTATTAAAAGTGGTTACTACCAATCCTGATAACTTGATAACTAAGTTTGATCCCTAGGCCCAGTACCTACAAGGTAAAAGTAGAGAACTAGATTCCCTCAAGTGGTCCTCTAACTTTCAAGTACCATGTCACATGAGCAGCTTCAATTAAATACATAAAATAAGTGTTTTAAAAGACATTCAGCTTGATAAACTAAAGCAGAGTCAGACTCTGAAGACTACAAAACCATGTGCCAAATGGGTATCTGGAGACCAGAGAAGAGCTGAGTAATTGATAACCTATTATTCTGACTATCATTCAGGAAATCCTTGTTTCTACTTGAGTACACAATACTTCCATAAGTGGAAGGTAGTCCAGACTGGAAATAAATAGGTTTCTGAGAGCCCTGTGAGTTAATGATATTATAGAAGAAAGGATTCCCACATGTGCCCTGAAAATAATCAACTTGAGCTTTACCTCTTTCATGAAAATCTCCTAATAGAGTCTCAAACACAAGAAAAACATATTAAATATATTCTAGAGTATATACTTCCCAAACTCAATTATTTATGACTATCAAAGTGAAAGGAAGTAAGTCTATTATTTAAAAACCAAAACACAATTCTCTTTAAGAGGTATTCAGCTATTTTATAATGTTGTCACTGTTGTATCCACCTTATCAATTTCTTCTGCTATTCATCATATAAATTTTTAGGTGTATTCCTTTGTTCTCAGTGGTACTCTTTTACTCACCTTATGTAAGACCACTTTAATATAAACCTTTCAGCAAACATCATTTATTCTGCAAAATTTCTTAGTTCCTAATGGATAGATCTTGCCATGAAAATTATGCAGTATGTCTCTGTTTTCATTGATTCTAATACTTTAATTTTCTTTCCACAATTTATCATTCTTCATTTACTTTCCATAGATCTCTTTCTCTCTCTCTCTCTCTCTCTCTCTCTCTCTCTCTCTTATTCTCTCTCTCTCTCTTCCTCTCTCTCTCTCTCTCTCTCTCTCTCTCTCTCTCTCTCTCTCTCTCTGTGTGTGTGTGTGTATTTTGAGACAGGCTTTGGAGCCTGTCCTGGAACTCACTCTGTAGACCAGGCTGGGCTCAAATTTACAGACTCACAGAGATCCACTGTTCTTTGCCACACAAGTACTGGTATTAAAGGCATGTGCAAACACTGACTTACTTTCCTCATTATCTATTATCCTTCATGTACCAATTCACTTAAAATATTCATTTTCAATAAATTCAACATTCTAAATAGAGAGCCATGGGTTACTTGAGAGATATACCTATCACTGCTGCATCCTTAGGGTTATTGTTCTCTCCTGGTTTTCATGGTTTGTGGCTGTCATTACTGGGTATGGCAGTTGCTGCTTGCCTTCTTCCTCTAGATGTTGTCATGGTACTTTCTGATACTATGAAAGAGAGACCTCATATAGCAGACTTTCAAGTCAGATCTAGTTCAGGGACCTCTAGGTCTTGTTTCTTAAAGTGCATCCTTTCCCATCAATAAGGACTTGCCATGTACACTTGAGAGGCAACCAAGGATAATAGCAAAAGTCTATCAGGCAACTTTCCATAGCTAGTGAAGTCATGGATCTTGGAAGAAAATCTAAAACTTCCACTTTACTAAACTGGTGTTATCCCTAATTATGTTCTAAATATTTGTTCTTATACTACAGTTAAGTATAGGTGTCACCCTTTATCAATAAAACTTCCCTTTGCAGTAGACAAAGATCATTAAACAAAAGCACAATCAATCAAGGTGCAGAATTGTGTGAACCAGTCCCAGCTAATCTTTCTACAGCATAATTCCCACACCTAAGGCACATTCCATAAGGGGGAAAGGAAAAATTATAATAGCCAGAGAAATTTCGGAGTTTGCTGAGACGTTTTGTCTCCTAAAATTGTCAGAAACTGCGATCATAAAGTCTCACCAACATAACTGCCTAAACAGGTACTTAACAAGAATGACACCAAGACACATGCTAACATGGACCAGGGAGAGCTCATGAGGTATCAACACTTCACAATTAACTGCAAGCAATTAAGTATATAGACTGAACAGGTTGTATTTATGTATGTATATAATGAGTCTTTTCTTGGAAAACTAGCTCCTGAATAATGACACGGAGAAATTTAATTAATTATAAAAGCTTAGCCTCAGCTTAGGCTTGCTCCCACCTAGCTCTTGAAACTTAAATTAACCTGCTTATATTAATCTTCATTCTGCCACACACATGTCTCATTACCTGTATTCAGTACTGTACATCTTACTTCTTTTGGGACTGGCTGGCAAATCTCCCCCACCTCAGATTCTTTCCCAGAGTTCCTAGCTATGCCAAGAATTCCCTCATATCCTCTTCTGCCTAGCTATTGGCCCTTCAGCTCTTTATTAAACTAATCTGAAGGTGCCTTATGAAGTTAAAGAAGAACAGAGGCACATCTTCACACATTATACAAAAAGATTATCACAAGATATTTAGGGATATATATGGATATACATATATACGTATATGTATGTAACAACAATTAATGAAAAAAGAGGCTTTTATTTTAACAAATATACTCCATACGTATATGGGAGTGTTTGAACAAATATAAGGGAAAGGGGAAATGATGTAAATATATTATAATCTCAGAAATATTTTAATAATAATGTTTTTATCAAAACTTTTTTTCAAATACCTACTTCAGAGCTTTTTGTTGAGGAAAATTTTGTTCCATTTAAAGAGTATAGTAAATGGGCATAAACTAAGTTGTTTTGATTTTTGAGGCAGAGACTCATGGAGCCAAAGCTAGCCTGACTCCAATCATCCAGACTGGCCCTTTATCAATGAAATTATAAGTGTATATAAATAACGATGCTTGGTTGAACTAACATTGTTGACACACATGGGGATTTTTTTTTCTCTGATATTGAAATTTTCATAGATGATAGTTATTCCTTCACAAGGATTTGAATACACTGAAGTATAATTATGGCATTAAAATTTGTGGTTAATTGAAATATTATGTCAAAGCAATTTCTTATTGCAAATCAATTTTATCATATTGAGATTTCTTACAAATATCAACTGTCAAATATTTGGGAAATATAGTTTGCTATCTTTTTTGAAAATGCAAATTTTGTGTAAGTATAATGACAACTTCAAACCAGTTTCAAATACTGGTCCTCAAATAATTGCAATATCAATATATAAAATTCCTGTAGAAAATTCACCACACATTATAAATAAAATGTTTCCAATGTGTTACCAAAGAGCATGATGATATAATAAGTATTAAAACACTAATTTTACTCTAGGACAGTGGGCATTTTCTCAATTGAGGCACAACTGAAATATAATAACCTCAAAAGTAAAATAAGTTAGGTCTCTCTAGCAAAAGATAACTGGTTCATTGTGCTTAAATTTTGATGCCTCTACCAGTATATTCCTTGTATATATTGTGGTATCATTCCTGCGCATTCTTGTAATAATGTATTTCTACTTATTTCTTTTTTTAAGTGATATCTCACACAATAAACTGTATTTTCCATAAAGGCTATCAGTTGACAAAGAAAATGGTCAAATACCCCTTTTCACTTTTTTGTTTCCATGAGTGGACAGCATACAATTAATAAACAGATCTTGCCTTTATTGATGTACTTACTTATGGGACATATAAAAGAGGAAACTAATGAATATAGTAAAGAATACTAAAAACTGCACTAGTCAGCTTTGAAATGATTCAAAAATCTAATTAGAATACATTTTTTATTTTATTTTTACTTAATTATTTATGATTTGGGATTTCTTTCCATTTGAAAACCAGAACCCTGCATAAGTAATTCAGTTACACACTAAAATATGCTTCTTGCCTATTGCAGCAAGCATAAGCAGTATTATCTCTTGAGTTTTTTAATGGACCACATAATGCTAAAATCTCTTTAGTGCTCTGATGAAAAGACTTGTGAGAATTACACTTACTATATTAGTAAAATTATGACCTGTCATGCTTCTAGTTCTGTGTGCCATAATGCCTATTAAAAACCTTGACTTGTATGGTTGTAAGTAAATGTATGATAATTATCTATACAGGGCTCCTAGAACTTTAGTTATCACTGAAAAAGGAATTACTATACCACTATATAAAATGTAATGTAAATAGGCTTTTTTAGTTATTTTTCAGTAAGCCTGATAGATTTTAGATAACATACCTCTTTGCTTGACTTAAACCTAAAAATTCATAAAAGAGATATGCTGTATAATTCATTTATTTCCAAGTCTCCATGTGTATACATTTATTTAGATGCAAATACACTCATAGCAACTGATTATCTTCCTAATTAAAGTGTGTGGTGAAGCCCACGAGCCATAACAAATGAAGATAACCCCTAATTCAATCTTTTTTCAGATCTTACTAGAAAATATGTTTTCCACATTCCACAGACCAAGGTTGGCATAAAAATCCAGTGACACAAGAAAATATAATATTTGGACATATGAGTTATTCAATTATTTTTGCTTCTTAATTCCTCATAAGGAATTCTCTTCCAAAAATATTTAAAATCTATCTTCCATAGACAAAGGGTAATCAAAGGTAAATTATAAAATTGCAAATAAATTAATTTTTCCATTTTTTTAATGTGAAGAAAAATTAAAAATGTGGGAAGCACCATTCCATGATCTGTGATGTGAAGAGTATAAAAAGGAGTTACAATATTTTTATCACTACTGCTCCTACTACCATACTTTCCCTGCCTCAAATGATTATGTACCCTTGAAATGTAAGCCAAAATAAATACTTCTCTTCATTAACTTTGTTAGTTATCAGGAAATTTGTAGCAGCATTAAAAACTAATATAGAGAGTTAGTGCCCAAAGAACAGTTGTTGATGTTATAAGTGTTTCATATATTTTGGAACTTGTTTTTAGGAAGAATGTGAAATACTTTTGAGCACTGGGGCTATAAACACCCCTAAATACTTTAAGAAGAGTTTAATGGATTATTCTGGTGGGAAGGCATGACTAATGAGAAAAAATGAACATTTAAGTCCAAGCTCATGAAGTTTCAGGCAAGATCAAATAACACTTGCATGAATGGGGTAAGGAACCACTTATACGACATTGTAGCAATGGATCTCATTGCTTTCCATTAATCTCCAAATAATTTGAAAAGGCTGAATTTAAAGGTAACAGATGAATCTGTTGGCATAAGAAATTTCAAGACCTGCTAGTATTCAGGTTGTTGCAGTTACCAGTCTGTATTCTCATCCTTATGTACAGTTGTAAGAAAGAGCAGGAAGTAAAAAGAAGGATAAGGAGCATACACTTGGCAAATAAACTCAAGCACAGGCAGGGAAGAAGAAAAGCTTTGAGTGGCATTTAAAAAGATTTTCATGTATATAATGATTGGAAATAGTTTTCTAGAGAACCTGGAGCTGGGTTAAGTAGAAGGAGAATATCTTTATGCTGTAAGAGTGATGTGGGAAGGTCATATGTCATTCTGTTGATTTCATTGGTTAATAAAGAAACTGCCTTGGCCCATTTGATAGGCCAGTACTTAGGTGGGTGGAGTAGACAGAACAGAGTGCTGGGAAGAAGGGAAGTGAGTCAGATGCCATGCCACTCCTCTCTAGGGCAGACGTGATGAAGCTCCAGCCCAAGATGGATGTACACTAGAATGTTCCTGGTAAGACACCACCTTGTGGTGCTACACAGATTATTAGATATGGGTTAGTCAAGATATGAGAGTTAGCCAGTAAGAGACTAGAGCTAATGGGCCAAGCAGTGTTTAAATGAATACAATTTGTGTGTTGTTATTTCGGGTGTAAAGCTAACCATGAGGGAGCCAGGCAGGGTGAAAAACAGGTCTGCCCTCAGCTCCTTCTAGATAAGAGGGAAGAGGAATTATAGAAACTGGTAATTACTGACCAAACTTAATCATTTAGAGGAAATTACCAAAGAGGTTGTGGTGCAGGACAATTGTCTATATTGTATCCCATTTAGTGTCTTAAATGGGTTTCTATAGCAATTGCCAAATATTCATTGTTATATATAATCTAGTCCTTTTTCCATGAGATGTTGTTGCAGGATATTCAATCAAACTGTGAAACCCTGAGTTTGCATTTGCTTTAATTAAATAAAATCAACCTTGATTCAGGCACTGGAGACAACAATTAGTTGACTGGAATTAGCCTTAGAGAGTCTTGAGGAGCCAGGAATACCATAGAGAGATACATTTGAAGGAGGAAAGTGGGACTATGAGTTCTGCGATTTATTTTATTTCATATTTTTGGTTTAGTTTTGTCTGGTCTCTGATCAGAAAGGAAGGGAATCTGGTTGCTTCTCAGCCTCTATGATCTAGCAGGTGTGTGTGCCCTTGCAACAGATACCAGTATTGTAATTTACCTTCCAGGTGAATTTAGTTCCATGTTTTTCTTTCTCTTTTATCCACCTTCGGTATAATTGTTAAGCTGAATGCCATTGACCAGGTGTACAAAACTTTAAGCATGAAATATAAAGAAAAAAGTTATAACAACATATTTATTGAAGTATGCAAGTAAATGTCAATGGAATCATACACAAGATGACTTTACCATTCTCCTCTTCCAGAACCAGCCCAAATACTTACAATCAGGGAAGGAAACCAAGTGTATTAAGAACAACTATCAACCTCTACAATGGAGTGATCAAAACATTAAACTTGCAAGGATGTGCCACTGTCTTGATTCCCTAATTAGCACACAATACTATATATGTAGCATTGCTACCAAAATTAGCAGCTTAATTACAAGAACAGGAACTCTAAAAACACAAAATTGAAAGAATTTCTACATATGTCAACATTAAGAAAGATGAAACTCTCAGAAACTGTTCAAATCTTAACATGAGCCATGACTGAACAATCACCGGAAGGAAGGGGGAAAAGAGAAAAAAGAAAGACTGAAGGTCTTGGAGTTGGTTCACTAGGTAAAGTGCTTGTTATTCACATATAAGGACCTAAGCTGAGATCCTCAGAACTTATTTTAAAGTCAAGAAGTAGTGACATATATGTGTATCCTAGAACTACTGGTAGGAACAGGTCGGTAGGAAAAGTCAGATCAGTGAATGTGACTGGTGATATATTTTAGTATTTTCCTGAGGTGAGGTTCAGTGACAAACTGTCTCCAAAACCAAAGTGGAAAATGAAGACTATAACCACTGCTGACCTCTGACCCCATACACATAAAGTTAAAACATTCAACAATGTAACAATGATATAAAATACATCTTACTTAACCTAGCATTTACAAACAACTTTCTCTCCTCTTTTTTAATTAAAAATAGGTTCTTCCCTCATATAATACATCCCGACAGTTTCTTCTACCTCTACTCTTTCAAATCCCCTGTCATTTATGTCTCCCCCAGCTCTACTCCCCCTCAGTTGCCTCTTCAGAAAAGAGTAAGTATCCAAGAGTCAACAACCAAAACAACAAAATAAGATATAATGAGATAAGGCAAATCCTCTCATATGCAGGCTGGAAAAGGAAACCCAATTGGAGGAAGAGTCCTAAGATCAAGCAAAGAGAGTCAGAGACCCATCTGATTACACTGTTAGGAGTCTGACAAAAACACTAAGTTATCAGACACAACACATATTCAGAGAGCCTGCTGAAGACCTATGCAAGCCCCATGATTGCCACTAAAGTCTCTGTGAGTCCATATAAAGCCTGCTTAGTTGAACCAGTGGGCCATGTTCTCCAGTTGTTCTTCATTCCCTCTGACTCCTAAAATCTTTCCTCCCTCTTTTCTCTGGGATTCCTGAAGCTCCTAGCAGAGAGATCCAATGAAGAGCTACAATTTAAACTCTCTCTCCCTCTGCATGGTGTCTGGGTATGGGGCTCTGCACCCACTCCCATCTGCTGTGGGATAAGCTTTTCCAATCAGTGCTAGACAAGGCACAGATTTATCAGTATAGCAGATATCACTTCATTGATATTTTTTTCTAGTCATTTTTCATTCTACCTTGGGTCTCTGAGATATTTAGTCTCCAGTTCCTGATCATGAAGGCACTGTAGGGCAGGGGCTTCCTTTCTTGTAATGGGCCTTGAATTAAACCAGACATTGGTTGGCCACTCATACAAGTTCTGGATCACCATTGCCTCAGCACATCTTTTGGACAGAACAGATTGTATGTCAAGGGTTTGGGGGCTTTGTTGGTGTTCAGGTTTTTCTTTCCTACTGAGTACCTTTCTATACCAAAGAGACTAGAAAGTAGGGATGAAGGTTCCATTCAGACATCAGGTTGACCCTCTATGTTCAATGAGGTGTGTGATATTACCTTCGACATTGGGACACACTGTTCATTTTTGAAGAGCAACCCTAGAATCTGCCTGGGTTAGTTATTTTATTTGTTGCAAGATTTGAAATATAAATTTTCTGTAGAGTTTGAAGTAGTAAATATTTTAGAGTTTGCTGCTCATACAAATTTCTCTTGCACCAGCTCAACTACAGCAACTTTTGTAGTATAAAAGCTGTTAAGTACATAAACAAAAGTGTTAGAACCAAATTTTATTTTGAAAACAGACATCCTACCACAATTTGCACAATGAGGCATCAAATATTATACTCATACTCAAGTTTTAGTGATGATCTATAATAGATTGAGCTTTACCTCAAAGTCTTCCCCCATGACTGTCAATGTTCCCAAACTCATTCAGTTAATCTTGTTTGTTTGTCCCTTTGTGACTCCCCATTCATGAAGATGTCATGTCTCCTACATAAATATAAACTATAGAATATTTTGGATTAGTAATAAAACCAAATACTATTAAACAATGAATCTCTTTACTTTTATCTAAACCAAGCAAAACTAGTATTTTTATAAAGTACATACTGATTAAGTTCTCTCTTTTATAATGACAGTAAAATTGATTGTTTTTAAATGTAGAAAATACATTTAAGTGTACTTTGTTCATTGACAACCACCAGTGTGTTTTATTAAATAATTAAAATGTCATAATCATGTAATGCTTGACAGATTTCCAAGTTTTCTCACATACAAGTAAGTGTTCTAGACACTGAAGGCAACATTGTTCAAAAAATATTTTGAAGTTGAAGCTCTAAGACATTCAGAAATCTGCTCAAATTTCTAAATTATTAACTTGTTCTGTTGTTAGGTCTTTCTGCTATAATATTGAATTCTATAGAACTCATTCTAGGGATTAAACATGACTAAATAGAATTTCAAAAGTTTATAATCTTTTAGTACTTGATAAAATCAGACCTCAGACAAGAAAATGTTAAAGACCAAGAGGTTGAAATTGTATAAGACTGAAAATATACTTTTTCCTACTCATTGGAAAAAAACAAAACCAACAAAAAAATGCATAAAATTTACACTCATGCAATCATGGTGTTCGCTCTTGTGTTTTAATCATGATAAATTTCCTAATATAAAATAAATATTTCATTATGTAAAGGAAACATATTTATCCTTTCTCTTGAGAGCAATACATTAATACACAGAACTGAATAAAAACTAGAGAGGAAACAATGATGCACTGTTTTTGCAATAATAGTAGAGATGTTGCTAAGAAAGTAAAGATAGCATGGAAATATTTTGTTTGTGCTTTAACAAATAAAACTTGCCTGAAGAACACAGTGCAGAGCTAGCCACACTAATTGGCCATAGAGGTCAAGCAGAGGTGGCACACACCTTTAATCCAGCACTGTCAAGACATAGACAGATTGATCTCTGTGAGTTCAAGGCCACCCTGGGTTACACAAGATTGAATCAGTCTAAAAGAGAAATAGAGTCAAGTGGTAGTGGCTCATACCTTTAATCCCAGCAGTAGGGAAGTGGAGACAGGAAGTTCTATAGCTGGACAGAGAGAGATAAGCCCAGAAGAGACAGGAGCTCAGGATTCAGTCAGGTTTCATACAGAAACCATTCAGTCTGAGAATTTCGTAGAGGTAAGAACTAGTGGCTGTCTGCTCTGCTTGTCTGATCTTTCAGCATTAATCACTATATCTGACTCCAGGTTTTTTTATTTTTAAGATCAATTAGAATTCATGCTATACTAACATAAGAACATAATTCTTTTATACTGAACAAAAGGATTATGGAAAGTAAAATGATTTTTGATTGGGTTCAATAATGTATTTTTGTTTTCTGAATGTTATAATGTTATAATTGGAGCAATATGCATGGCTCTCAGAGGCAGTAAACAGGCCTCTGCCACATGGCACTGAGCAGAGCCATCAAACAGGGCCATGGAGTTGGTCCTAGCCAAGTCTGCTTAACATTAAAAAAAGATGTTCCTTGTCAAAAAAACGATACACACGAAATTTAAAAAAAAAATCTTAATGGTTCACCTTTTAAAATAAACGTATATAGGTTTGGGAGAGATAAAAAAAGTAAACAGACAGTAAAAGTAATATAAAAGAGTACAGACAGTCATAGATTTAAAGAAGTAAAGATCATAAAATAAATATTAAACTTGTGGGGAAAAGTAATAGTGTGAGAAAAATAATAAAGATTGACTATACAATGAGAGTCTGGATTATGTATATTATTGTGTTTAATTTTAATTTTTCACTAGAAAGAGATATTTGATTATGGGGGCTGCTAATATAAGCCAACATATATACTTTAAAGATATCTTGACTTCAAAATTTGGGTCTAAGCCTATGTTACTTTAGAAAAGAATTCTGCTTTTATTTTCACAGAGGATGAGAACCTGTGGATTCCTGCCAAACCAATGAGGTTTGATGAACCAAGAACCTCAGAAAGGTCTCCACAAACCCCCAAATTACTTTACCCAACAAAAAGCAGGAAGCAGTTTGGAGAGAACTATGTCCAAATTTCCAAATATTGTTTACAAATGTTTGTTTACATTTAAAGGAGAATATGATATAGAGACAAATACTTTGTATTGGTATGGATCTTGATTTAGATACAAATTTATGGTCAATTTTGTTATATGTATATTTCTGCTCTTGATTAAAATTTATGTTTGTGCAGCTGATTTAAAAATGTAATGTAAAATTAAAAGTACAGGTTAATAGATAGTCATGTATAATAGTCAAACTTGTAGTTTGTTAGGTTTCCTAGATGTGCAGAGATATAGTTTAGAAGAATAGTTATTCTTCAAACATTTCCAAGACTAACAGAATATGGCATTTAAAATTTTTAAGAACTTAGGACTTTTCATGATAATAAGTGTCATTTGCTCCTGGCAGAACCAATTTACTTCAAGACAATGATGGACATCAAAGAGGCTCCTTATGGAGTTTGTTAGCTATTTGGGCAAGAAACTGCTCTTGCCTGGACTGCTTGACAGTATGTTGTATAAACTGGACATGCAGGGTTCAAAGAAAATTGACTGAGTTGCTTAAAGAAGGTGAGACAATCCTTCAGGGTTCCTGCTTGATAAAGAGTCTGCAAGACATTCTGCAGGACACAGAAGAAAGTGACTTATTAATAATATAGGCAGAACTGTCTTTGATATTTTTTGCTTCATGGAATAGTCTGCTGTATACTTTGGGCATGTAGGCTGAAGATGGATGCTGAAACATTACAGAGAACTTACAGGTAAGATGTCTCTTTCAATTATGGAGTTTTGGAAGTTGCTTAAAATGCACTTCCTTTTTACTTAGGTAATATTATGTCCTTCTGGAGTCTTTGATGGAGTTGAAGAAAGATAATTATAAAAGAAAAATTAGATATAAAACTTTATATTTACAAAAATAGAATAAATGATAGAATATTTAACTTAATTTGTCAAATGTAAGTATACTAAATAATGTAACAATAATTCTTGTCTTATAGCTGTTTTGTTATATGTAATTTTACTATGTTAAAGTTAAAGCCTTCCCTTTAATTTAGACAGAAAGGGGAGGTTATTTGAGATTCCCCTCTGTATGCTATGAATATTTTCTGTTGCAATTGGTTAATAAAGAAACTGGTTTTTGCCAATGGCTTAACATAGTAAAGCCAGGTGGAAAATTTGAACAGAGATGTATAGAGAGAGTAGGCAAAGTCAAGGAGACTCCATGTAGCTGCCAAAGGAGACAGATGCCCAGGAACCTTGCCAATAAACCACAAGCCTTATAGTAAACTATAAAATAATAGAAATGCATTAATTTAAGATGTAAGAATTATTTAGAAATATACTTAAGCGCGCCGGGCAGTGGTGGCGCACACCTTTAATCCCAGCACTTGGGAGGCAGAGGCAGGTGGATCTCTATGAGTCCAAGACCAGCCTGGTCTACAAGAGCTAGTTCCAGGATAGGCTCCAAAACCACAGAGAAACCCTGTCTCGAAAAACCAAAAAAAAAAAAAAAAAAAAAAAAGAAATATACTTAAGCTATAGGCCAAAAAGTATTACAATTAATACATTTTCTGTGTGATTATTTTGGGTCTGGGTGCCTGAGAAATGAATGAAGAGTCTCTGTCTACAAAATAACTCCAGATAAGACCCCAAGAACTAGTGGAGAACGTTCCTTAACTACCCTTCTTCTGCAAGTAGGCTAATAAATACCTTAATTGTCATCATAGAACCTTCAACCAGAAAAACGATGGAAGCAGATGTAGAGAAGTTCTGGGCTGAGCTCACAAACACCAGTCAAAGAGAGGGAGGAGCAATAATTTGAACCAAGGTGTCAAGACCATAATGTGTATATCCACTGAAACAGCTTACCTGAGATAATGGATGCTCACTCACTCTGGACTGATATCAGGAGAACCAGCTTAGGACCAAACTAGGCCATCTGAGTTTCGGTGACAGTCTGTGCTGCCACTGACAGTGGGACAAGAAATTATCCATACTGCTTGACTGGCTTTTTGGAATCAATTCTTTTTGGAGGGATACATTGTTTAGCCTAAATATGGGGGGGGCAGCCTTTGCCCTGCCTCAAAATTATATGTCATACCTTGTTGACTCCCCATGGGAAGCCTTAGGCTTTCTGAGGAGTGGAAGGAGGTGGGGTAGGGGGAAAGTGGAGGGAGCCAGAAGATGGGTAGGAGTGGGGACAGGGATTGGTATGTAAAATGAAAAAAGATTGTTTCTTAAAAAATAAATTAATTAATTAAAATCAAACAACAGTTTCAGGAAATGAATAAAAGTATTCAAGATCTGAAAATAGAAATAGAAGCAATAAATAAAACAAAAATCTAAGTAATTCTGGAAATAAAAACTCTAAGAAAATAAACAGGAACTGCAGTCAAGCTTTACCAACAGAATACAAGAAACAGAAAAATCATAGATGTTAAAAATATAGTAGAAGAATAGACATATCAAAAAATAGAATGCTAAATTAAAAAAAAAACTTACTAAAATCATCCAGGAACAATGGAACATTCTGAAAACACTAAAACAAAGAATAATAGGAAGGGAAGAAAGAGAAGAATTCAAACTCAAAGGTTTAAAATATATTATCAATAAATTCATATAAGAAAATTTTCATAACCTAAAGAAGGAGATACCTATAAAGGTTTAATAAACCTACTTAACACTAAATAGTTTGGGCCAGAAAAATAGCCCCTTTGCCAGATTTTAATCAAAGAACTAAAGATACAGAAAAAAAGAAAGAATATTAAAAGCTGCAATAAAAAAGACCAAGTAACATATAAAGGCAGATTCCTTAAAATTAAACAGGACTTCCAAAAAGGGATTCTAAAAGTCAGTTAGGCATAGGCAAATATCCTACAGACTTTAAAGATCATAGCTGCCAGTCCAGATTAATTGACCCCCATAATCCCATAACTCAATAAGCTTATGAGGAGTGGTTCTATTAGAAAGTGTGGTTTGTTAGAGAGGGTGTGGTCTTGTTGGAGGAAGTGTGTTGCTGTGGGGGCAGGTTTTGTGGTTTTATATTCTCAAGATACTACCCAGAATGTCACTTTATTTCCTGTTGTCTGCAAAATGTAGCAGTCATAGCTTCAGCATCACCTTTGCTTGCACACCATCATTCTCCCTGCCATGGTGATAACTGACTGAACCTCTGAAACTGTAAGCATTCCTTTCTCAATTAAATGTTTTATTTAAAAGTTGCCATGATCATGGTGTCTCAATAAAAACCTAAGATACCCACAGATTGAGAAAATGAGATATTCCACGATAAAGTCAAATTTAAGCAATGTCTATCTACAAATCCGGACCTACAGAAGGTACTGAAATAAAAAATCTAACTCAAGAAGGTTAATTACACCCTTAAAAACACAGGAAATAATCATATATCACAAAATGAAAGGAATCTCTCTCTCTCTCCTCTCTCCCCCCCACACACATATGTTCACAACAACAACAAAATATATACAAGAGTTAACACTAATTGGTCATTGATATCTCTTAATATCAATGATTTGGATTCCCAATAAAATGATACAGTCTAATATAATGGGTGAGACAACAGGAATCATCCTTCTGCTGTATCCAAGAAACACAACTCAACATCAAAGATAGATATTATCTCATAGGAAATGGTTAGAAAAGAGATTTTCAAAGCAAACTTGTATAGTCATTCTAACATCTAACAAAATATACTTCATAAGAAGGGAAAAGAATTAACAATTCATATTTCTCAAAAGAAAAATCTATCATGATTTTGTTTCAGTTCTTAATATTTGTGCTCCAAACACATCTGTATCTATATATATGAAATCAAAATTACTAAAGCTTAAATCATATGTTGACCCTCACACATTGGTAGTGGGAAACTTTAATGCCATACTTTCACCAAAAGACAGGTAATCCAGCCAAAAACTAAGCAATGAAATATTGGATTTAGCAGACATAAACCAAATTGTTGATTCCCAATTTTCTGAGAAACCACCATACTGATTTCCAGAGTGGTTGTACAAGTTTACATTCTCATCAGCAATGGATGAGTATTCCCCTTACTCCACATCCTCTCCAGTATAAGCTATCATTGGTGTTTTTGATCTTAGTCATTCTAACTGGTGTAAGATGGTATCTCAGAGTTGTTTTGGTTTGCATTTCCCTGATGGCTAAAGATGTTGAACATTTCCTTAGGTGTCTTTCATCCATTTGAGATTCTTCTGTTGAAAATTCTCTGTTTAGCTCTGTACCCTATTTTTAATTGAGTTATTCGGAATTTTGATGTCTAATTTCTGGAGTTCTTTTATATTTTGAATATCAGTCCTCTGTCTGATGTGGGGTTGATGAAGATCTTGCTCCATTTCAGTAGCTATTTTTTTTTGTCTTATTGACTGTATCCTTTGCTTTAGAGAAGCTTCTCAGTTTCAGGATGTTCCATTTATTTACTGTTGCTCTCAGTGTCTATGCCATTGGGGTTATATTTAGGAAGCAGTCTCCTGTGCCCATGCACTGAAGGCTACTTCGCACTTTCTCTTCTATCAGGTTTAGTGTGTTAAGATTCATATTGTGGCCATTAATCCATTTGGACTTGAATTTTGGACGTGGGGATATATATGGATCTATTTTCATTCTTCTACATGTTGACATCCAGTTATGCCAGCACCATTTGCTGAAGATGCTGTATCTTTTCTATTACATAACTTTAGCTTCTTTGTCAAAATTCAGGTGTTCATAAGTGTATGGATGAATATCTGAGTCTTTTATTCAATTCCATTGGTCAACCTGTATGTTTTTATGCCACTACCCAGCTGTTTTCATTGCTATAGCTCTATAATAGAGCTTGATGTCAGGAATGGTGATGCTCCCATAGTTTCCTTTTATTGTACAGGATTGTTTTGGCTATCCTGGTTTTTTGTTTGTTTTTCCATATGAAACTGATTATTTTTCTTACATTGTCTGTGAAGAATTGTGTTGGGATTGCATTGAATCTACAGATTGCTTTTAGTAGGACTGCCATTTTTATTATGTTGATCCTACCTATTCAATAACATGGAAAATTTTTCCACTTTCTGGTATCTTCTTCAGTTGCTTTCTTCAAAGTCTTAAAGGTCTTGTCAAACAGGTCTTTCACTTCTTTGGTTAATGTTACCCCAAGATATGTTTTGTTATTTGTGGCTATTGTGAAGGGTGATGTTTCTCTGATTTTTTTCTCAGCTATTTTGTCATTTGTATACAGGAGGGTTATTGTTTTTTTAGTTGATCTTGTATCCTGACACATTACCAAATGTATTTGTCACCTGTAGGGATCCTTAGTAGAGTTTTGGGGGTCACTTATGTATACTATCATATCATCTGAAAATAGTGAATGTTTGAATTATTCCATTCCAATTTGAATCCCCTTGATCTTCTTTTGTTGTCTTATTATTTGAGCCAGAACTTCAAGACCTATGTTGAATAGATATGGAGAGAGAGGACAACCTTTTCTTGTTCCTGATTTTAGTGGTAATGCTTTGAGTTTCTCTACATTTAATTTGATGTTTGTTGTTAGCTTGCTGTATGTTGCTTTTATTATGTTTAGAAAAGTTCATTGTATCCCTGATCACTCCAAGACCTATATCATTAAGGGGTGCTGGATTTTTTCTTTTTTTTTTCTGATTTTTTTATTAATTAATTAATTTAATTATTAAAGATTTCTGCCTCTTCCCCGCCACCACCTCCCATTCCCTCCCCCTCCCCCAATCAAGTCTTCCTTCCTCCTCAGCCCAAAGAGTAAGCAGGTTTCTCTGCCCTGTGGGAGGTCCAAGGACCACCCACCTCCATCCAGGTCTATTAAGGTGAGCATCCAAACTACCTGGGCTCCCACAAAGCCATTACATGCAATAGGATCAAGAACCCATTGCCATTGTTCTTCAGTTCTCAGTAGTCCTCATTGTCCATTATGTTCAGCGAGACCGGTTTTGTCCCATGCTTTTTCAGTCCCCGGCCAGCTGGCCTTGGTGAGTTCCCGATAGATCATCCCCATTGCCTCAGTGTATGGGTGCACCCCTCGCCGTCCTGAGTTCCTTGCTCATGCTCACTCTCCTTCTGCTCCTCCTTTGGATCGTGAGACTTCAGTCCAGTGCTCCATTGTTGGTCTCTGTCTCTGTCTTCTTTCATCGCCTGATGAAGGTTAATATTCAGGGGGATGCTTATATGTTTTCCTTTGGGTTCACCTTCTTATTTAGCTTCTCTAGAGTCACGAATTATAGTCTCAATGTCCTTTATTTATGGCTAGAAACCAAATATGAGTGAGTACATCCCATGTTCCTCTTTTTGGGTCTGGCTTACCTCACTCAGGATAGTGTTTTCAATTTCCGTCCATTTGTATGCAAAATTCAAGAAGTCATTGTTTTTTACTGCTGAGTAGTACTCTAATATGTATATATTCCATACTTTCTTCATCCATTCTTCCATTGAAGGACATCTAGGTTGTTTCCAGGTTCTGGCTATTACAAACAATGCTGCTATGAACATAGTTGAGCATATACTTTTGTTGTATGTTTGGGCATCTCTTGGGTATATTCCCAATAGTGGTATTGCTGGGTCAAGAGGTAGGTTGAACCCGACTTTCCTGAGAAACCGCCACACTGCTTTCCAAAGTGGTTGCACAAGTTTGCATTCCCACCAGCAATGGAGGAGAGTGCCCCTTTCTCCACAACCTCTCCAGCAGAGGCTATCATTGGTGTTTTTGATTTTAGCCATTCTGACCGGTGTAAGATGGTATCTTAATGTTGTCTTGATTTGCATTTCCCTGATTGCTAAGGAAGTTGAGCATGATCTTAAGTGACTTTTGGCCATTTGAACTTCTTCTGTTGAAAAGTCTCTGTTCAGCTCAGTGCCCCATTTTATAATTGGATTGATTAACCTTTTACGGTCTAATTTCTTGAGTTCTTTGTATATTTTGGATATCAGACCTTTGTCAGTTGCGGGGTTGGTGAAGATCTTCTCCCAGTCAGTGGGTTGCCTTTCTGTCTTAGTGACAGTGTCCTTTGCTTTACAGAAGCTTCTCAGTCTCAGGAGGTCCCATTTATTCAATGATGTCCTTAGTGTTTGTGCTGCTGGGGTTGTACGTAGGAAGTGTTCTCCTGTGCCCATGTGTTGTAGAGTACTTCCCACTTTCTCTTCTATCAGATTCAGTGTGTTTGGACTGATAATGAGGTCTTTAATCCATTTGGACTTGAGTTTTGTGCATGGTGATATATATGGATCTATTTTCATTCTTCTACAGATTGACTTCCAGTTTTGCCAGCACAATTTGTTGAAGATGCTCTCTTTTTTCCATTGTATACTTTTAGCTCCTTTATCGAAAATCAGGTGTTCATAGGTTTGTGGGCTAAAGTCAGGGTCTTCTATTCTATTCCATTGGTCGACTTCTCTGTTTTTATGCCAGTACCAAGCCGTTTTCAGTACTGTAGCTCTGTAATAGAGTTTGAAGTCAGGGATGGTAATGCCTCCAGACAATCCTTTATTGTATAAGATTGTTTTGGCAATCCTGGGTTTTTTGTTTTTCCATATAAAGTTGATTATTGTCTTCTCCAGATCTGTGAAGAATTTTGATGGGATTTTGATGGGGATTGCATTGAATCTATAGATTGCTTTTGGTAGAATTGCCATTTTTACTATGTTGATCCTCCCAATCCAAGAGCAAGGGAGGTCCTTCCATTTTCTGGTATCCTCTTCAATTTCTTTTTTTTTTTTTTCACCTTCTTTTTTTTTATTAATTAATTTATTTAATTATTAAAGATTTCTGCCTCTTCCCCGCCACCACCTCCCATTCCCTCCCCCTCCCCCAATCAAGTCTTCCTTCCTCCTCAGCCCAAAGAGCAAGCAGGTTTCTCTGCCCTGTGGGAGGTCCAAGGACCACCCACCTCCATCCAGGTCTATTAAGGTGAGCATCCAAACTACCTGGGCTCCCACAAAGCCATTACGTGCAATAGGATCAAGAACCCATTGCCATTGTTCTTCAGTTCTCAGTAGTCCTCATTGTCCCATTATGTTCAGCGAGACCGGTTTTGTCCCATGCTTTTTCAGTCCCCGGCCAGCTGGCCTTGGTGAGTTCCCGATAGAACATCCCCATTGCCTCAGTGTGTGGGTGCACCCCTCGCAGTCCTGAGTTCATTGCTCGTGCTCACTCTCCTTCTGTTCCTCCTTTGGATCGTGAGACTTCAGTCCAGTGCTCCAATGTTGGTCTCTGTCTCTGTCTTCTTTCATCGCCTGATGAAGGTTAATATTCAGGGGGATGCTTATATGTTTTTCTTTGGGTTCACCTTCTTATTTAGCTTCTCTAGAGTCACGAATTATAGTCTCAATGTCCTTTATTTATGGCTAGAAACCAAATATGAGTGAGTACATCCCATGTTCCTCTTTTTGGGTCTGGCTTACCTCACTCACGATAGTGTTTTCAATTTCCGTCCATTTGTATGCAAAATTCAAGAAGTCATTGTTTTTTACTGCTGAGTAGTACTCTAATATGTATATATTCCATACTTTCTTCATCCATTCTTCCATTGAAGGACATCTAGGTTGTTTCCAGGTTCTGGCTATTACAAACAATGCTGCTATGAACATAGTTGAGCATATACTTTTGTTGTATGTTTGGGCATCTCTTGGGTATATTCCCAATAGTGGTATTGCTGGGTCAAGAGGTAGGTTGAACCCGACTTTCCTGAGAAACCGCCACACTGCTTTCCAAAGTGGTTGCACAAGTTTGCATTCCCACCAGCAATGGATGAGAGTGCCCCTTTCTCCACAACCTCTCCAGCAGAGGCTATCATTGGTGTTTTTGGTTTTAGCCATTCTGACCGGTGTAAGATGGTATCTTAATGTTGTCTTGATTTGCATTTCCCTGATTGCTAAGGAAGTTGAGCACGATCTTAAGTGTCTTTTGGCCATTTGAACTTCTTCTGTTGAAAAGTCTCTGTTCAGCTCAGTGCCCCATTTTATAATTGGATTGATTAACCTTTTACGGTCTAATTTCTTGAGTTCTTTGTATATTTTGGATATCAGACCTTTGTCAGTTGCGGGGTTGGTGAAGATCTTCTCCCAGTCAGTGGGTTGCCTTTCTGTCTTAGTGACAGTGTCCTTTGCTTTACAGAAGCTTCTCAGTCTCAGGAGGTCCCATTTATTCAATGATGTCCTTAGTGTTTGTGCTGCTGGGGTTATACGTAGGAAGTGTTCTCCTGTGCCCATGTGTTGTAGAGTACTTCCCACTTTCTCTTCTATAAGGTTCAGTGTGTTTGGACTGATATTGAGGTCTTTAATCCATTTGGACTTGAGTTTTGTGCATGGTGATAGATATGGATCTATTTTCATTCTTCTACAGATTGACTTCCAGTTCTGCCAGCACAATTTGTTGAAGATGCTCTCTTTTTTCCATTGTATACTTTTAGCTCCTTTATCGAAAATCAGGTGTTCATAGGTTTGTGGGCTAAAATCAGGGTCTTCTATTCTATTCCATTGGTCGACTTCTCTGTTTTTATGCCAGTACCAAGCCGTTTTCAGTACTGTAGCTCTGTAATAGAGTTTGAAGTCAGGGATGGTAATGCCTCCAGACGATCCTTTATTGTATAAGATTGTTTTGGCTATCCTGGGTTTTTTGTTTTTCCATATAAAGTTGATTATTGTCTTCTCCAGATCTGTGAAGAATTTTGATGGGATTTTGATGGGGATTGCGTTGAATCTATAGATTGCTTTTGGTAGAATTGCCATTTTTACTATGTTGATCCTCCCAATCCAAGAGCAAGGGAGGTCCTTCCATTTTCTGGTGTCCTCTTCAATTTCTTTCTTCAAAGACTTAAAGTTCTTGCCAAATAGATCTTTCACTTCCTTGGTCAGAGTTACCCCAAGGTATTTTATGCTATTTGTGGCTATCATGAAAGGTGATGCTTCTCTGATTTCCCTCTCTGCTTCCTTATCCTTAGTGTATAGGAAGGCAACTGATTTTTTGGAGTTGATTTTGTATCCTGCCACATTACCAAAGGTGTTTATCAGCTGTAGGAGTTCTTTGGTAGAGTTTTTGGGGTAGGTTATGTATACTATCATATCATCTGCAAATAATGAAAGCTTAACTTCTTCCTTTCCAATATGTATCCCCTTGATCCCCTTATGTTGTCTTATTGCTATTGCTAGAACTTCAAGCACTATATTGAAGAGGTATGGAGAGAGTGGACATCCTTGTCGTGTTCCTGATTTTAGTGGGATGGCTTTGAGTTTTTCTCCATTTAATTTAATGTTAGCTGTCGGCTTGCTGTAAATAGCTTTTATTATATTTAGGTATGCCCCTTGTATCCCTAATCTCTCCAAGACCTTTATCATAAAGGAGTGTTGAATTTTGTCGAATGCTTTTTCAGCATCTAATGAAATGATCATATGGTTTTTTTCTTTCAGTTTATTTATATGGTTGATTACATTGATAGATTTGCGTATGTTGAACCAGCCCTGCATCTCTGGAATGAAGCCTACTTGATCATAATGGATAACTTTTCTAATGTGTTCTTGGATTCGGTTTGCCAGTATTTTATTGAGAATTTTTGCGTCGATGTTCATGAGTGAGATAGGCCTGTAATTCTCTTTCTTGGTTGGGTCTTTGTGTGGTTTTGGTATCAGGGTAACTGTAGCTTCATAAAAGGAATTTGGCAATGACTCTTCTGTTTCTATATTGTGAAATACATTAAGAAGTATAGGTATTAGCTCTTCTTGGAAGTTCTGGTAGAATTCTGCATTGAAACCATCTGGCCCTGGGCTTTTTTTGGAAGGGAGATTTTTGATAACTGTTTCTAATTCTTCGCGACTAACAGGTCTATTTAGATCGTTCACCTGGTCTTGGTTTAGGTTTGGTATATGGTACTTATCTAAAAAAGTGTCCATTTCTTTTGCATTTTCCAGTTTTGTGGCCTACAGGCTTTTGTAGTAAGATCTAATGATTCTCTGAATTTCCTCTGTGTCTGTGGTTATGTCCCCCTTTTCATTTCTGATCTTATTTATTTGCGTGTTCTCTCTCTGTCGTTTAATTAGTTTGGATAGGGGTTTGTCAATCTTGTTGATTTTCTCCAAGAACCAACTTTTTGTTTCATTGATTCTTTGGACTGTTTTCTGTGTTTCTATTTTGTTGATTTCTGCCCTCAGTTTGATTATTTCCAGTCTTCTACTCCTCCTGGGCGCGTCTGCTTCTTTTTTTTCTAGAGCTTTCAGGTGTGCTGTTAAGTCCCCAATGTATGCTTTCTCCGTTTTCTTTAAGTGGGCACTTAGTGCTATGAACTTTCCTCTTAGCACTGCTTTCATCGTGTCCCATAGGTTTGAGTATGTTGTCTCTTTGTTTTCATTAAATTCAAGGAAGACTTTAATTTCTTTCTTAATTTCTTCCTTGACCCAGGTGTGGTTCAGTAGTTGACTGTTCAGTTTCCATGAGTTTGTCAGCTTTCTGGGGGTAGCTTTGTTGGTGGCTTCTAACTTTAATCCGTGGTGATCTGATAAGACACAGGTGGACACTGATATTTTTTTGTATCTGTGGAGGTTTCCTTTGTTTCCAAGTATGTGGTCAATTTTCGAGAAGGTTCCATGAGCTGCAGAGAAGAAGGTGTATTCTTTCCTATTTGGGTGAAGTGTTCTATAGATGTCAAGTCCATTTGATTCATTACCTCCAACAATTCTCTTAATTCTCTATTAGTTTTCTGTCTGATTGACCTGTCCATTGGTGAGAGAGGTGTGTTGAAGTCTCCTACTACTAGTGTGTGTGATTTGATGTCTGCCTTGAGTTTTAGCAATATTTCTTTTACATAAGTGGGTGCTTTTATATTAGGGGCATAGTTTTCAGGATTGAGACTTCATCCTGCTGAATCGTTCCTGTTATGAGTATAAAGTGTCCCTGTCGATCTCTTCTGATTGATTTTAGTTTGAAGTCAGTTTTGTTAGAAATTAGTATGGCCACACCTGCTTTTTTCTTAGGACCATTTGCTTGAAAAACCTTTTCCCAACCCTTTACTCTGAGTAGATGCCTGTCTTTGTGGTTGAGATGAGTTTCTTGCAAACAGCAGACTGTTGGATCCTGTTTTCGTATCCAATCTCTTAGCCTGTGCCTTTTTATTGGTGAATTGAGACCATTAATATTAAGTGATATTAATGACCAGTGGTTGTTAACTCCGGTTATTCTTACTGCTTTTGGTAGAAGAGTTTGTGTGTCTCCCTTCTTTGAGTTGTGCTGTTGAAGGGTCGCTAGATGCCTGGGTTATTGTAGGCAGTGGTGGCAATGTTGGATTCATTGGGTTGTGATTTTCCTTCTATTACTTTCTGTAGGGCTGGATTTGTGGCAACATATTGTTTAAATTTGTTCTTATCCTGGAATGTCTTGTTTTCTCCATTGATAGTGAACGATAGCTTGGCTGGGTATAGTAGTTTGGGTTTGCATCCATGGTCTCTTAATTTCTGTAGTACCTCTATCCAGGACCTTCTGGCTTTCATGGTTTCCATAGAGAAGTCAGGTGTAAGTCTGATCGGTTTACCTTTATAAGTTACTTGGCCTTTTTCCTTTGCAGCTCTTAATATTCTTTCTTTAATCTGTATATTTTGTGTTTTGATTATTATATGGCGAGGGGACTTTTTTTTTGATCCAGTCTGTTTGGTGTTCTGTATGCTTTTTGAATATTCAAAGGAATATCTTTCTTTATGTTGGGGAAGTTTTCTTCCATAATTTTGTTAAAAATGTTTTCTGGACCTTTGAGCTGTGCCTCTTCTCCTTCTTCTATCCCTATTATTCTTAGGTTTGGTCTTTTTATTGTGTCCCATATTTCCTGAATGTTTTGTGATGAGAATTTTTTGGTTTTGGTGTTTTCTTTGATCAGTCCGTTTATTATCTCTATGTTGTCTTCAGAATCTGAGATTCTTTCTTCTATCTCTTGTATTCTATTGATTATGCTTGTTTCTGTAGTCTCTGCTCGTTGACCTATATTTGCCATATCCAGCTGGTCCTCAGTTTGTGTTTTCTTCCTTGCTTCCATTTCAGTTTTCAATTCTTGGACTGTTTCCATTACCTGTTTGATCGTTTTTTCTTGGCTTCCCAGGGTATCATTTACGTATTTACTCATTTCTTCAAACTTTTTGTTATACTTCTCATCCCTTTCTATGAGGGCGTTTTTTACATGTTGTTTAAGGGACTCTATTGCTTTCAAAAAGTCAGTTTTTTCCTCTTCTCCTGTGATAGGGTGTTCAAGTCCTTGTGTTGTAAGATCATTGGGTTCTGGTGTTTTCATGTTGTTTTTCATATTGTTGGGTGAATTCTTGCCTTGGCGTCTGCCCATCTCCTCTTACCGATGCTATCTATTGGGTTTGATTTAATTGTAGCGGGGCAATCTGTTCTCAGTGCAGGCTTCACTGTTTCTTGCCCGCACTATCCTGTATCCAGTGCCTCCGCCGCCCGGGCCTGCCTGCCGGTGCCTCCGCCGCCCGGAACTGTGTGTGCGCCGGTGTTTCCGCCGCCTAGGCCTGCCTGCCGGTGCCTCCGCCACCTGGGCCTGCCTGCGCGCCGGTGCTTCCGCCGCCTAGGCCTGCCTGCCGGGCCTGACTGCCGGTGCCTCCGCCACCCGGGCCTGCCTGCACGCCGGTGCCTCTGCCGCCCGGACTTGCCTGCGTGCTGGTGCCTCCGCCGCCCGGGCCTGTCTGTGCGCCGGTGCTTCCGCTGCCTAGGCCTGCCTGCCGGGCCTGACTGCCGGTGCCTCCGCCACCTGGGCCTGCCTGCACGCCGGTGCCTCTGCCGCCAGGACTTGCCTGCGTGCTGGTGCCTCCGCTGCCCGGGCCTGCCTGCGCGCCGTTGCTTCCGCCGCCTAGGCCTGCCTGCCGGTGCCTCCGCCGGCCGGAACTGTCTGTGCGCCGGTGCTTCCGCCGCCTAGACCTGCCTGCCGGTGCCTCTGCCACCTGGGTCTGCCTGCGCGCCGGTGCTTCCGCTGCCTAGGCCTGCCTGCCGGGCCTGACTGCCGGTGCCTCCGCCACCCAGGCCTGCCTGCACGCCGGTGCCTCTGCCGCCCGGACTTGCCTGCGTGCTGGTGCCTCCGCCGCCCGGGCCCGCCTGCGCGCCGGTGCTTCCGCCGCCTAGGCCTGCCTGCTGATGCCTCCGCCACCCGGAACTCGTGCTGGATTTTTTCAAATGCCTTTTCAGCATCTAATGATATTTTTTTCTTTCAATTTATTTATATGATGGATTACATTGATAGACTGTCATATGTTGAACCATCCCTGTATCACTGGGATGAAGCTGACTTGGTCATGATGGATGAGTTTTTCTATGTGTTTTGGATTCAGTTTTCCAGTACTTTACTGAGTATTTTTGCATCTATGTTCATGAGTGAGATTGGTCTGTATTTCTCTTTCATTGTTGAGTCTTTGTGTGAGAATAGGAGGGATCTGGTGCAAGAGATGGATGGAGAAAGAGAGTGTGGGAAAAGATGACTGGAATTGGAGGACACTGGGTGGTGTGAAACCTAGTGCAGTGGAAACTTCCTGGAGACTATGAGGGTGATCCTTGCAAGGACTCCTATTAATGTGGGATAAGAACCCTGAACCATTCATCTTCTGCAGGTATGATTTCTAATGGTGGACCTAGGACACCAAACAAACCCCAAAACCTTGCAAGATGTGCTGGGGTAATGGTGACACAGATGAGCCAAGCCCATATCAAACATGCCTTGATGTCTTGGAATGAGAGACTGGATATCTCACAAACCTAGGGTAGAAGCAAACATGACAATCAAACTATCATCAAAATAATACCTATGTTCTGCTATACCCATAGATTAGTGCCTATTAAAATTATTTTCAGAGAGGCTTCCTCTGACAGCTGATTGTAGCTTATGCAAATACCCACAGCCAAACACTAGGCAGAGAGTGCCCAAGCTGGAGGTCTTCATTGTGTCCTTCCCCTCAGCTTAGGGAACTCTACAGAAGAGTGGGGGGATGAATTCTGCAAACCAGAGTGGTTAGAACCTCAGGAGAAAATGGCCCACTGTGTGAATTAAGCAGGGCTCATGGGGGCTTACAGAGACTAAAGCACCAATCACAGAGTCTACACAGGTCTGTGGTAGAGACTCTGCATATGTTATAGTTATTGGCTTGGTGTTTGGAAGGGATTCCTGACAGTGAGAGTGGGCATAGGAGTGGGGGTGTCTCTGACTGTTTTGTCTTCTCTTGGGACCCTTTTTCTACTACTAGATTTACTCACCCAACTTTGATGTGAGGGTTTGTGTCTATTTATATTATGTATTATACCATGTTGATGTCCCTGGAAGGCCTGCTCTCCTAGGCAGAGACAGACAGAGTTGTGGAGTTTATCTGGGAGAAAGCGTATGTGCAGGGACTGTGAGGAGTGGAAGGAGAGGAAACCATAGTCCCAATGTATTACATAAGAAATAAACTGAAAATTAAAAAAAAAAAAGACTGTGGCTCATATTACTGAATGAAATGTTCTGAAAGTGGTGATAAACAAAGGATAAGCTGGAACTATAATGTGAAATTCCCATTTAACTTGAGTTGTGTGTTAAACATGAGCATGAAAATGACCAGGCATAATAAAACTGTCTCAAAACCAAGATTTTTTTTTACATATTAACTCTGCTTAACCTAAAGTAGATCTTAATGCCAGAGGTCATTAAACTAGGACCCATAAGCCAGCAGTCTGGTTTTATGACTAAAATGTTCTTAGACTTGTCACAATACATATTTACATGGAATTCACCTGTTTTTGTACTGCAGACTGTGCAACAGCAGAGTTGGAAAGTTCAAAGACAAACCATGTTTCTTTCACTCAATCATAAAGTATTTACTATTTGACTATTTAATAAAAACATTGTTGGACCCTATTCCTGAGTATTATTTCGATGAGGATTGTGAAATTATATTTCATCTTCACGATTACCATAATTACCATGGGCAAGGAAAGGTGATCATTACTCATATAGCTGCAAGTGAACTGTCACTTGTTGATGAAACTGACACTTTCATTTGCTTTGTATTATCATTGATAGTTGGATCCTTAGATATCTTTCTGAAAAACTCAGCTTAACTTAGCATTAAAAAGGGCATGTGTTTTAATTCATATTAATGTATCAGAGCTTCATTTTAGGGTGAGTTAATTCTAGTAATACTGATACAAAAATGTTTTCTTTTGTTCATATTTGTAATGGAAATGATCATCATTTTTAATCTGATGTTACCTATTACTCCATTTATTTTTTAGATGAGGGAATGGGGTTCCTCTAAGAAGTCTATAAATTCCACATGCCTAACAACTTTTCACATGTATTATAAAACCTAAGCACAAGACCAGGCACAGTACTTCTCAATATTTCATGAAAAATACATTTATGAAGCCAGCTCAGCAGGTAAAGATGCTTGCCATGCAAACTTGGAGACCTGAGTTCATTTGATCTTCAGAATGTGAGTTAAAGCAGAGAATATGAACCAATATCATGTTTCTCTTCTGTCTGCCACACAGATACAGTTGCAAAATGCACCCACAAATAGACTACCTACTCACACAAAAACTATGAGAAAAATTTAAAAGGCATTTATGGAAGCATAGTTTCTCATATAACAATGCAAGGTATCAGTGAATAAATAAGAATCCAGGACTCACCATACTGATAGCCTTCCAGTTAAGCAATCTGAAACAAGGCATTCCTGATGTGCAAATTAAAGAAGCAATGACACCTAGATATGAACAATGTTAACTATAAAAATAACCTGATTATCATGATATGATCATTGTTGCAATATTGGCATAACTCTTATGAGAAAAATCAAACACTTTCTGAATGTAGTTTAGCCCTACTCTACTAGATAGAACCAACATCTGGCACTGTTAACAGGGCAATGTACTTGTTGCTAGATAAGACATAGGTGCTAGGGTAATACCTATTACCATTCTTTTGCTGAATGGTATTAAAATGACTTCTAATGACTTATTGCTATATTCATAGATCAATGCATTACTGAACTGTCATCAGAGAAGCTTCTACTTAAATAGATGGCTATTAGCACAGAGATCACAGCCAGTCAGCATGTATAGAATAAGGGAGTCTGCAGTGCTGAGCCCCAAATGGGTCATCTATATCATATACTTCTCCTAAAGGCTCAAAGATATTTAATGAAGAGGACACAGGAAAAATTGTAATGGATGGAGGTAGTTGAAAATATCTAAGAAAGCAGAGTTTCATAGACACAATGGAACATTATACCTATGAACTCACAGCAGTTCAGGTATGGAAGAATATAAATGACATGAGCAAATTCAAGACAGACAATATTCCAGTGTGATGACTAAAAGGTAGACACAAAGTCCTATCTATAGCTGAGGAGCTATCAGCATTTGATTGTTGCTTAGCAAAGGAGAGTTGACTTTCTTTAATCATTGGTGTGATACTTGGTACTTTTATCACCGTCCAATGCAGGCATCATACACATAACAGTTGAGCAACTAAAGTTGGACTCCACAGGTTAAAAAAGAAGAGACATTGATGTTCAGTAGGTAGGAAGGTTAGGGTAGAGAGAATAGATGAGAGATGTATTGGGGGAAGTGAGAGGGGATATGATTAAATTACATTGTAATAAATTCTTAAGGAATCAAAATATTTTTTTTCAAAATATTTTTTTAAAAGAAGGATCTTTTTTTTTAGTTTTTGCTTTCACTTATGTTCCAAATATATAGACTGTTTTGTATGTCACATATCTACTAAGTAGAAAGTACTGGCCAACTTTGCATGCATGGACTAACAGAATAAAAACACTATCTTAAATACTACTATCTTTATAGTATACTTAAGGATCTTTTAGTGATAATTGACTAATATACAAAATACGCCCATTTTGTTCAGCTTTGGCTGAGTACATGAGTATTAAGTAATAGAAGATTCTTTACCACTCTGCACATGTCCACAAAAATGTGACAGAAGTATTAATTTTGGTGCTATAAATAAATTTTAGCGAGTAGTTAAACTTGCAAATATTGAGTCCATGGATGAGAACAAACTGCATTTATAAACACATAGACATAGATATAGTCATAGCCATAGAGAAATAAACAAACACAAGGAGAGATGTAGGAAGAGAGACCTAGAGAGTGCCATAGGCATAGACTGTAATACATATAGATACAGACACATACATATATTTGTATTTACTAATTTGACCACAAAAGATAGTATGTAATATTGGAAGCTTTTTGCAGCATCATAATGTGAATAGAAATTACTACAAACATTAAGAAGTCATGTGCAAAAACCTATAAAACTTTAAGAATGCATATACATTGTCAAGAAACATGTTTTTAGAAATCAATCCTAAAACCTTATTGGGGCATGGTGGCCCACACGTGTAAGACAAGCACTGAGGTGGTGTGGGAGAATTGTCTGTATTCTGTAAATCATGTTTTAAATAAACACTAATTGGCCAGGCAAGAAGTATAGGCAGGAAAACCAGACAGGAAGTAGAAATGATGCAATGAAAACAGGAGAATTCTGGGAAGAAGGAAGTTGATTCCTCCCATTCCTGCCCAGATCACCAAAGCAGCAGGATGTGATCTGCCCCACTGAAAAAGGTATTGAGCCACATGGCTAACATAGATCAGAATAATGTGTTAATATAAGCTACAAGAGCTAATAAGTAGCCTGACCTAATGGGCCAATCAGCTTTATAACTTATAGAGATCTCTGTGTGATTTTCTTTGGGGCTTACCGGATGTGGAGTAGTGGGCAAGACAGAAACCCCAACAAGCTGGCCCTCATGTTACACTGAAATAGCTGAAGACGGAGGATGACTGTAAGTTTGAGGCAAATGGGATACAGGATAAGAAACTGTCTTAACTCTTTACCCACAAAACTTATCCAAAAATTAATTGTAGGAGCAAATATTTGTAGAAGCATCTTCAATTGTGACATTACTGATAATGGACTACTATTTATAGTGAACTTTTGTGCAGGTGTTAAAAGAAAATGAAGTATATATAGTAAGGTGGTGAAAAAAAGCCTGTATTATGAAATGGACTTCAGAAATTGCACTACAGTAGAGAAACTATTACATAACCTTTTAGAACATACACACATATTTATTTGTTTTATGTAAATTGAATAACTGAAACATAAAAGAGGTCTTTCTGCATCTTGTGCTGGCATTTGCTTTTAGATACCCTTCATCTGTCTTTGTCTTTTGCCAGGGTAGGGGTAGGTTTGAGAAAAGGTCTTTCTGTCTTTGTAGCACAAACTGGACTCAAATTTATGAAAATCCTCCATTCTTAACCTCTCAACTACTGGGATTAGGGGTATTCTCTTTGCTCTTTACCAGAATTCATGGAACTACATTTATCTTTGTCTTATTCCTCCCACATTAAGGATATTAAGTGATTTGGGACACAATGTTGGAAATTTGAAATGCAGAAAAGGAGAGACTTTTGGCTCCCATTTGAGCTTCATCTCCTGTGCTTCAAGTCTCCCTAGACATTCAAGCCTCCCTAAACATTCTTTTTCTTCTTGGAATCATTTCCAGCTCTTCCAGCATACTGTGGCTCTAGTTTCTATTATATGCTCTTGGTCCACAATAATTCTTTTAATTTAAAGATTGTTTTATGTACCTGATTTCAATATTCAGTTCAGAAACCAAACTTATAAGACTTTGTAGGAAACATCCTTAATTTAAAAGTACCTAGAGAGGATGGATATGTAGATTTGTGGCAGGAATTTTGAGTAATATGGAAAGTCATGTGGCTTCTACCTCCACCACTGCCAAAAGCACAAGCCCTGAAAAAGATCAGGACCATAAACATATAATCATTTAATCATTGATGAGAAGATTGAGAAGTGACTCATAAGGCCTTACCCCTTACTGAGAGACTGTTGACAATTAATAGCTGTTGTGGAAATATAGTTTCTTTGATCAACCTAAAAGTTACCCATACTCCAGTGAATAGTCTCCCACCCATGGAATACTGTTGACCATATTTAGAGTCCTCTCAAATAAATTAACCTTAATTCCTCACAGTCAAGCATAGATGCTTCTTTCCTATAAGTCTATTGTCTCCAAGTCATATTAAAAAATAAAGTTAGGCTAGGCTGTGGTGATACATGTCTTTAATCTGAATACATGGGAGGCAGTTCGAGGTCAGCCTGGTCTACAAGAGCTAGTTTCAGGACCAATAGGGCTGTTACACAGAGAAACCTTGTCTCAAAAAAAAGAAAGAGAGAAAGGAAGGAAGGAAGTAATCATTACCACCAAATCAGTACTATAAAATATACTTGAAGTCATCCTACAAGCCAAAGAATATGACAGACACTGTAATGAAAGGTCAAGAAAGAATAAATATCACCAGAAAATAACCAAGTGTCAGTTATGAAAAAATCAAATATGATTAATTTAATAAACCATCAAGCCTCAACAAAAGAGAGAAAATTAACATAGTCTCCTAAATAACCACAAAGCAATAAATAAAATAATAAGAATTTGTACACACCTTTTAGTAATAATCCTGAATGTAAATTGTCTTAATTCTTCAAATAAAATACAAAGATTAGCTGTCTGAATTTTAAAATGTGACCCAACAATTCACCATCTGCACAAAAAAATTCATAAGCAAAAATTCACAAACTGAAAATGAGAGGATGGATGAGAATATTTTAAGCAAAAGGAGTATTAAACTAATCAACAATAGCTACATATACACTTATATCTAATAAAAATAACTTTAAGGTATAACAAATCTGAAGGGACATAGCCTTGACACAGATAAATAAGTCAATCTATAAGAAATAACATCAAAGCAAAAAAAATTGTAAAATAAACATTGCATGACATAAAGAAAAAGAAAGTTCCAATACAATGATGTGAAGTAACTATTCCTCAGTTTAATCAATCATTTGTGCCTTAAGACAAAAAATCATTATGAAATAAAATTGAATTGCAGGACAGGTCAGATAAACAAAGGCATGTAGTATACAACAATCTGAAGCTAAAAAATGTGCATTTTTTCTTTAAAAAATGAGATTGTTCTTAGAAGACATAATATTGTAGCCCATAGAACAATTCTTTAACAAGTACAAAACAAAATTCAGCAGTTAAAGCAATAAATCATGATTGAATAATACTTGTGGAAGAAAAATGGATCACTAGAAATGCCGGGCTACTAGGACTTAAATATTCCTGTAATCAAACTCAGGCTGTAGTAGTAGAACACTTGCCTACAATTGATGAGGCTGTAAGTTAAGCTGCCAGAACTGAAAAAAGAATCCTAGAATTGAAAGGGAATAGAAACTAAGTATGGCTGAACCTATGAGATACACCAAAAGTAGTTCTAAGAGAGAAGATTTTAGTTATTAATGTCTGCATTCATTCGTGATTCTAGAGAAACTAAATAAGAAGGTGAACCCAAAGAAAAACATGTAAGCATCCTCCTGAATATTAACCTTCATCAGGCGATGAAAGAAGACAGAGACAGAGACCAACATTGGAGCACTGGAATGAAGTCTCACGATCCAAAGGAGGAGCAGAAGGAGACTGAGCATGAGCAAGGAACTCAGGACCACGAGGGGTGCACCCACACACTGAGGCAAATGGGATATTCTATTGGGAACTCACCAAGGCCAGCTGGCCGGGGTCTGAAAAAGCATGGGACAAAACCGGTCTCGCTGAACATAGAGGACAATGAGGACTACTGAGAACTGAAGAACAATGGCAATGGGTTCTTGATCCTATTGCAAGTAATGGCTTTGTGGGAGCCCAGGTAGTTTGGATGCTCACCTTAATAGACCTGGATGGAGGTGGGTGGTCCTTGGACCTCCCACAGGGCAGAGAAACCTGCTTGCTCTTTGGGCTGAGGAGGGAGGAAGACTTGATTGGGGGAGGGGGAGGGAATGGGAGGTGGTGGCGGGGAAGAGGCAGAAATCTTTAGAAATAAAAATCAAAGAAAAATAATAATAAAAAAATAAATAAATAAATAGCATAATGTGACACAGATGCTAAAAGAAAATTTAGAGAACTTCAATATGTAACCTAATAATGAATTTTATAGCTTTAGAAAAATGAACAAAACAAGCCTAAAAGGATAGATAGAATAAAATCATGCACATCACAATGAAAATGAATGAAATAGTGACCAAAAGAGTAAAACAACGGCCTGTTTCTTTGAAGGAAATAAAAGTAATTAAACTTGGCAAAACATAGTCAAACTAACCAAAAGAAATATAGAAAGCTAGAAGTCAATAAAATTGAATAAAAATGCAATAATTAACAATATAACAACTGAAATATTAAACATAGTTTGAAATGTTGTAGTCCCAAACAATAAAATATATTGGTAAAAAGATTAAATTGTAGACACTTAATGCTTACCAAAATTGCACTCAGGATATAAAATCCTAAATACATCAATAGCTAGCAATGAGATTGAAGTAGTTGTAAATGCTCCCATATATTCTTCCACACTCTCCCTATTCATGCCCTCCTTATTCACTGTTATGTATATGTATATATACATGATTATAACCTTTTCATATAATACCACTTTTATGAATGACTAAGGGATGACCATTTGACACTCATCCAACAATGAGTGTGATTTTCACTGGTGAAGAACACCTCTCCAGCTTTTCTCAGTTACCTATAGTTCTTTGTGTAGAACTGAGGCCTCATGTACTTTTCCCTGTTCACTTTGGCACATTCTTTGGTACTGTCCTTGTTAGCTCACATTTGGACAGCCATTCTTGTGAGAATTTAAGGGTGTATACTCTGATGTTACTAGAAAACACAATCTCACAACAAATTTCCTGAGCCACTTGATCTTAGAATTATTCAGGTTCTTCCTCCACAATATTCCCTTAAACCTTAGATGTGAGGGTGCTTCATAAGATGTATCCATTGGTACTGGGACCCACAACTATTTGTTTTGATTGGATGTGTTTTTAAGCAATGGTATCCACCTGCTACAAAGAGAAGTTTCCTTGATGAGGGGTGAGGATTAGACTTATTTGTGGACAAGTGCTTATACATTGTTGTAAGGGATAATGCTGGTTTATTAAAATAAAGTTTGCAGAGGTGATTTCCAGTACCAGGTATGATTTCCCTTTTGTTGAATAGGTCTCAAATTTAATTAGAGAGCTATTGATTACTGCCAAGGTATACATGACATGAATACACCCCTAAGGTTATAGTGTTAAGCTCTACTTAATGAAATGGAATCCCTGTCTGACACTGCTCTGGCAGTCAAGAACCTCAGATTGGATATGTCATGTTTTTTTTAACCCATGGGTCACAACCCCTTTAAAGATCAAGAGATCCTTTCACAATTATTGCATATCAGATATCACTCATATCAGATATTTGCATTATAATTCATATAAGTAGCAAAATTATGGCTATGAAATACAAAGAAACATAATTTTATGGTTGAGAGTCACCACAACATTAAGAATTCTATTTAAGGGTTGCAGCATTCTGAAGGTTGAGAACCACTGTTCTGTTGTTCTGCATAAGGTATATAGCAATAAGATGGCCTCTAATGACATTCCTCCATGCCCATAGATTAGTGACTCACTAAGCTATCATCATATAAGCTTACTCTTGCAGGATATAGGAACTAACATAGAGATAGAGAACTGGACATCATGTAACTACTAAGAGATTTTGGAACACTCATTCTTTTATTTTATTTTATTTTTTGCTTGGCATTATTAGTATTTTTTATTTTATTTTTTGATTTTTATTGAGCTCTACATTTTTCTCTGCTCCCCTCTGTTGCAAGAAGGAGGGCCTGCTTGTTCATCTTAGCTACCAGGCTAGCATAGCCGTGAAATAACCACAAAGAAACTGTATTAATTAAATCACTCCTTTGTCCATTATCTCTAGTTTTTATTGGAAAATTCTTACATCTTAATTTAACCCATTTCTATTAATCTGTGTATCACCATATGGCAGTGGTTTACTGGCTAAAATTCCCAGTGTCTGTCCCCGGTGGATCCATGGTGTCTCAATCTGACTGCCTTCTTCCTCCCAGCATTCAGTTCTGTCTTCTCTGCCTACTTAAGGTCTGCCCTATCAGCCCAAGTCAGTTTATTTATTTATTAACCAATACAGGCAACACACAAAGGGGACTCCCACATCAACTATACTTTTCTGTTTAAGTAAAAAGGAAGTTATTAACTTTAACATAGTAAAATTACATATAACAGGTATCAAGCAAGAATTACTGTTATAATATTTTTATTTACTTTATCTTTTATCATAACTAAAGACAACTATAACTATCTATTCTTCAATTCCATCAAAGACTCCAGAAGGATATAATATTACCTAAGTAAACAGGAAGTCTATCATAAGCAACTTCCAAAAGTCTAGAATTGAAAGAGAAGTCTTCCTGCTTGGACAGTCACCCGAAGTTCTTCTGTACCATTGGAGCATCCATCTTCATCCTACAGGCCCGTAGTATCCAGCAGACTTTTCCATGAAGTAGGAAATTTCAAAGACAGTTTAGTCATTTTCTTCTGTGTCTTGCAGAATGCCTCGCAGACTCTTTCATGAAAGAGGAATTCTGAAGGACCATCTCACCTTTAGACAAGTTCAGCAATCAACTCTCTGTGGGTACTTCATGTCCAGTGAAGCTGTCCAGGCAGGGGCAGTTTCTTGCCCAAATGTCTAAGGAGCCTCTTCAATGCCCATCTTCCTCTTGAAGTAATTGGTGTTGCCCAGAGTGGACTTGTCTCACCATCATGAAAAGTCCTAAATTATTAAAACATTTTAAATGCCATATTCTGAAGGTCTCTGAAAGATTTGAAGAATATCTATCTAACTGAAATATATCTCTATAGATCTAGAAAATCTAACTAACATGACTGTAAGCTTGACTATTAAAGTTGACTCTCTATTAACCTATATTTCTTAATTATACATTACATTTTAAATGAGGTACACAATCACAATACCTTAATCAAGATCAGAAATGCATATACTATACATATAACAAAATTTGATTTGGGAAGGTCATTTGTCAATCTGTTGTTTCATTGGTTAATCAATAAAGAAAACTGCTTTTTTCTGATGGTCAGAAAATTAGGTAGGTGGAGTAGACAGAACAGAATGCTGGGAAGAAGGGAAGTGAGCAGATGCCATGCCTCTCCTCTCCAGGGCAGACGCGATGAATCTCCAGACTAAGATGGACGTACGCTAAAATCTTCCTGGTGGGTTACCACCTCGTGGTGCTACACACATTAATGTAGGTGGGTTGATAAGGATGTGAGAGTTGGCCAGTAGGAGGCTTGAGCTAATGGGCCAAGCAGTGTTTATATGAATACCATTTGTGTGTTGTTATTTCAGGGCATAAGCTAGCCAGGCGGCCAGGAGCTGGGTGGCAGGAACACAGCCCGCAGCTCCTTTCTACAAAAATTGACCTTAAATTTGTATCAATAAACAAAGATCTATACCAAAGCAAATTATTCATCTCTATAGCATATTCCCCTTTAAATGTAAACAAACAAATATAAACAATATTTGAGAATATGGGTGTAGTTCTTTCCATACTTCTTCCTGCTGTTCAGGGGAACTGTTAATCAGGTATTTTATGGTGTATACTGTGCGTTAGATTCATCTAAGTCAGCAGTTGGACGAAGAAATTTGGGGGAGGGGGGTGATTTTGACAACCTTTCAGGAGGTCTTGGTATATAAAACCATATTTGCCTGGAAGCAATTCACGGGTTTTTATCTTCTGTGAAAACAAAAGAAGAACCTCTTTCCCAAGCAACATGTCCTTAGACCCAAATTCTGAAGTCAAGATAACTTTATAATATACATGCTGGTTTAGCTTAGCAGCCCATACAATGAAATGTCTCTTTGAACTTAGCTTCAACAGAGTCAAAACATTGAACGAAAAGACAATAACATACATAATTTAGACTCTCCATGAATTTTCCATTTTTACTTGGCTTATTTATTTTACTCCTTTTAATATATGACTATTTGTATTCTGTTTTTTAAAGACTTTACCTTTTTAAAAGCATTGACTTCATTTTATGACTCTCCATACTCCTTTTTTTTTCTCCCAAGCCTACATATATTTATCCAATACTGAGACCCATTTAGAGTTCGTTTACACCTGAATCTTTCCTGCTGTGTATCTGTAATTATTTACTGTCCACGAGTACTTCTTAAATGTCTATGCGCTTCTTAAAAACTTAAGCTGCCTCTTTGCTATGGGAAATACAGAAGTTCCTGATTGCCCCACCCAGTCCAGCATGGCAGAGCTGCTTGCACCTCTTAGCCATGCACACCACCCCACTTCTAGGCAAAGAGCAGGTCCAAGTTGCCATCAAGCAAGCCACAGCAATCTGCTCACAAATCCCATCCAAATACTTGTTCTCCTGAAAGAGCCAGAATTCTGGCTGCTAGCATAGTGCTAAAAGCCAGCATTTTAAAATGGCACTGCTACTGAGTCAAGAAAATCTCTCCTAAAGGGCCAATGGCATGCCACCAGCAAACAGCAAGAAGCTGTGTTAAACTCTGTATTTTTTACTAGAATTCCTTTTCAAGCTTTCTCAGGTTTTACATGGATTTAGCTATCCCTATGTTGGGCACCAATTGTTGCAAGGAGGAAGGTCACCCAGACCACTCCCTGATTCTCCCCTCCCCTTCAACCCTCCCTCAATTACTCCCAATGTACTCAGGATATCTTGTCTTTTTCTACTTCTCATGTTAATTAGATCTATGTCTGTCTCTCTTAGGGTCCTCATTGTTGCCTAAATTCTCTGGGATTGTGATTTCTATTCTGGTTTTCTTTGCTTTAAGATTAAAAACTACTTATGAGTGAGAACATGTGATAATTGTATTTCTGGGTCTGGGTTACCTCACTCAAAATGATGTTTTCTAGCTCCATCCATTTTCTTGCAAAATCTAAGATGCCATTTTTTTCTGCTGTGTAGTACTCCATTGTGTAAATGTGCCACATTTTCCTTATCCATTCTTCAGTCAAGGGGCATTTAGGTTGTATCCACATTCTGGTTATGACAAACAATGCAGCTGTGAACATAGTTGAGCACATGTGCTTGTGGTATGATTGAGCATCCTTTGGATATATACCCAAAAGTGGTATTACTGAGTCTTAAAGAAGGTTGTTTCCTAATTTTCTGAGAAATCACCACACTGACATCTAAAGGGGCTGTACCAGCTTGCATTCCCACCAGCAATGCAGAAGTGTTCCCTTTACCCCACATCCTCTCCAGCATAAGTTGTCATCAGTGTTTTTGATCTTGGCCATTCTTTCAGGTGTAAGATAGAATGTCAGAGTTGTTTTGATTTGCCTTTCTCTGATGCCTTTCTCTGATGTTGAACATTTCCTTAAGTGTCTTTCAACCATTTTGAATTCTTCTGTTGAGAGTTCTCTGTTTAAGTCTGTACTCCATTTTTATTGGATTATTTGTTCTTTTGATGACCAATTTCTTGAGTTCTTTGTATATTTTGGAGACCAGACCTATGTCTTATGTGAGGTTAGTGAAGATCTTTTCCCATTCTGTAGGCTGTCGTTTTGTCTTGTTGACCATGTCTTTTGTTTTACAGAAACTTTTCGGTTTCAGAAGATCCCATTTATTAATTGTTTATCTCAGTGACTGTCCTGCTGTGGTTACATTTAGGAAGTGGTCTCCTGTGCCATTGCATTCAACTGTACTGCCCACTTTCTCTTCTATAAGGTTCAGTGTGGCTGTTTTTTTGTTGAAGTCCTTGACCCAGATATTGAACACCTGATTTTTGACAAAGAAGCAAAAAATATCAAATGGAAAAAAGAAAGCATATTTAACAAATGGTGCTGGCATAACTGGATATCAACATGTAGAAGAAAAAATGACACATATCCATCACCAGGAACACTCAATCTTAAAATAGGATATACTCATCGAATCCCTACCTCAGGGTTGAGAGAACTATGCAGAAGAGGAGAATGAAAGATTGCAAGAGCCAGAAGGAATGGTGATTCCAGGGAAACACTGTCTTCCAAACAAAACAGGACTGATACTCATATGATCTCACAGAGACAGTGGCAGCATGCACAGGGCCTGCACAATTTCAATCTAGAGGAAATGGTCTCAGTGCTTAGAGATGGAAATGAACACAGGTTGCAACCCTAACCAAGAAGATATTTCCAACTGATATAATCCCCACTTGCAAATGGAAAAATAGTTTTCTTCAATTGTGTCTGTGTTGGCTAGTCTTATGTAAACTTGACACAAGCTATAGCTATCTGAGAAGAGGAAATCTCAACTATGAAAATACCTCTATAGTATTCAGCTGATGGGAATTTTCATAGTTATTGATGTGGAAAGACACAGCCCACATTGGGTGGTGTTATCCCTGGACTGGCGGTCTTGTGTCCTATAAGAAGAAATGTTAAGAAAGTGAAATTAAGCAAGCTAGTATGTAGCACTCCTCCAAGATCTCTGCATCAGCTCCTGCCTCCAGTTCCCTTCCTGCTTCAGTTCCTGTCTTGACTTCCTTTGATGATGAAGGGAACTGTGGAAGTGTAAGCCAAAGTACGCCTTCCTCCCCAACTTGCATTTTGTTCATGGTGTTTTATCACAGCTATAGAAACCCTGAGACAGGATATCACTGGGTAAAGTAACTGTACTTAAGGATAGACAAGATTTCCAGCTGTATATAGCCAACACAAAATGCACTCAAAGATATTTCTGTAGACTTTGTCTTATATTGCTTTGTTTGAAAATTTGTTTGTATTACTTGTCTATTTTTGTTGAATATACATTATTTCTTTGTGGTTTTTATGAGTTTATTGTATGTGTTTTTGTATTTTTCTTTTTAAAATTATGATTTATTTTTTGCTTGTTTTTCTATTTGTTTTGTTCCCAAAAAGAGAAAGAAAAAACATGGAGAATGGTGGCTACTTAGATTAAAAACTTTGGAAGAAGTCAGGGGGGATACCATGATAAGAATATATTCCATGAATATTTTTAATTAAAAAAGAAAAAAAAAAGAAGACATACAGTTGGTTGGGTAGGGAATTTGGGTAGATCTGAGAGGAGATGGGGAAGAAGGTGAATAGGATTAAAACATAATGTATGAAATTCCAAAATATTAATAAAACGTTAAAAATACACAGAATAAAAATTTTAAAGAATTATTAACAATAATACTTTAACAAAGATGCTGAATTTTTGCAAATGGATAAAAAGTATGATACTTTAAACTTACATAATGCTTTAAATCAGTAATATATGTACTCATTTAGGCACCACATTATTTTTCATAATTGCATGATTTTTCACATATGTATAATACTGTAACTTGTTTAAACATATATTTAGTATGTTATTTGACTTTTTCCTTTGCAGCTCTTAATATTATTTCTTTATTCTGTATGTTTTGAATATTATATGGTCAGGGGACTTTTGTTTTAATAAACCCAAAGAATAACATAAATTGAAATGGAAATTGGAAACAGCAAGATCGTCTGACAAAATTGGGAGCATGGGGGTAGGGGGAGAGGGGAGGGTAGAAGGAGAGAAGGAGGGGAGAAGGGAAGAGTTGAGGAGAACTCAAGGGAATGGGAGAGTCTTGATGGTAAAGGACAGTGATTAGAGCAAGGAAAGAGATATCTTGATTGAGGGAGTCATGACAGGATTAGCAGAAACTTGGCTCTAGAGAAATTCCCAGGAATCCACAAGAATGACCCCACCTAAGACCCTAAGCAATAGAGGAGAGGGGGCCTAATCTTGACTTGCCCTGTAGTCAGACTGATGATTATCTTAAATATCATCATAGAACCTTCATCCAGCATCTGATGTAAACAGAGGCAGAGACACACATCAGAGCACTGAACTGAACTACCAAAGTACAGTTGAAGAGTGGAAGGAATGAGAATATGAGCAAAGAGGTCAAGACCATGATGGGTTCACCCACTGGAATAGTTTACCTGAGTTAGTGGGAGCTCACCAACTCTAATAAATTGAAAAACAAAAGAAAACAAAAAACATATATATTTATGATCATTATGAAAATGTCATAAAATGAAATTTGTTATTGCTTCCCACATCTGTATTCTTTTAAATTTTATTAGATTAAAAAAATACCAATCCAAGTTCCCACTCCCTCTCCTCCTCCAATTCCCTCCACACACCCTCCCATCCCGCCACCCCTAAGCCTCGGAGAGGGTAAGGCACATTGCCTTGTGGAAGGTCCAGGCCCTCCCTACTGTACCTAGGCTGATCAAGGTATTCATCCAAAAAGAATAGGATCCCAAAATGTCTCCACATCTATCATGGTAAAATTATAATATGATTTTCACTGAATGTGGATTATACTCTAACAATTAAAATATCCTTTTTGTCAAAAATGAATTTGATAGCTGGGAAGAATATTTTATATGTATTCCTCCAAAATATTATAGAAATGCTAATGGTTTTAATTTACTTTGTAATTTTAAACAAATTTAAGTCATTGACTATAAATCAATGTGAATCTTTACCCTGTATATAAGGACTGTTCTATGAGAATCTCTTTTCTCATTCTATTCTGGTAATTGATTATATTTATCAATTCCTTTTTGTCATTGTTTGTTTATGAGATCGTATTTTAATTACAACATTTATGCCTTAATTTTCCTCCCTCTAAACTTTCCCCATATACCCCTCATGCTCTCCTTCAAATTCATAATCTCTTTTACATTCATTGTTTTTGTATGCATACATGAATATATGTTCAAAAAAAGAATAGTGAGTGAAAACCCAGTTACGGTGCATTTGCATTGGTTGAAAAACTGCACTTAAATGGTACCAGTTCCTGAAATCATCACAAACACAGGGGACTGTCATGATTTACCACCCCGAAATCTGTTTTACCAATAAATTTGAATAATACATTGATATAATGCATATTTATTTGCAGATTGTTTAAGTTCCAATTGCATTTAAAGTCAGGAATGTTCTTAATACCATGGTAGTGCTTGAAAATAGTGTTTGACAAAGAAAAAAAAGCCTGCAATTCACAACCCCAGAGAACCTAGACAACAAAGGGGACATAAGAGAGACATAGATGGATCTACATTGAAAGAAGTAAAAGACAAGATCTCCTGAGTAAATTGGGAGCATGGGGATCATGGGAGATGGCACAAGGGGAGGGAGGAGGAAGGATGGAGAGCAGCGATATATGTAGCTCAATAAAACAATAAGAAAAGAAAATAGTACTTGAAAACATTACAAGTCAAAATCACAAATGTTGCCTGCACATAATCTTGATATCTGGGACAGAAAATTGATATTACTTTAACTTCCAAGTAACTCAGTATGGAAGCACATCAGGCATAACTACTTACAAATATCCATTTTCCATGCACTGCTACCTCTTTAAACTTATGATCTTGAGCAAGGGCTGATGCCCTAAGCAGTGAGAATAACAATACAGTGAAGTAAAACAATATTCACTATTGTAGAATTATTTTAAAAAGTCAAAATAGGTAGCATTTGTGACATGATATAAGGATGCATTTGTTGTGCTATATTTATTTTTTCAACATCAAAAAATCCTACAACCAAGTGCATTAGCATCAAGGTCAAATGAAATATAAGGAAAATTATAAATCAGTCACTACATAGATGGGAAGACATTTTTAACTGTGGTAAAGTAGTTCAAACCTACAGCTAATACTATAATACATACTTCATTATTATCCCAGTATCAGACTGCATTTGCCTTGCTCTAAATAATATTGGCAGTAAGATAAAGGTCCATATTCTCATAGTCCAAAATCTGTTTTATATTAGTATATAGATTTTATATTGAGAACTAAAAAAAGGTTCCATAGTACAATATTTGTCTGAAATGCCTAAGGCTCTGATTTCTATTTCCAGCACCATGAAAGGCTTTCTGAAGTAGGAATTTACAAATTAGGTGTGAGTTTATTCAGTAAGACATTTACAGCATCTGAAGATTCATGAACAAATAATCAATGTAGTTAAAATTTTAGGCCACATCTAGTCTAATTGCATTGTATAAAACAAGAAATTTTTCTTTTATAAACACAATATATCGTTTGTGGAAATTCTTTACTTTCTGATTTATACAGCAATTTGATGAGGGTAGGTATTATGCTGTAGTTTATATATATGGAAAGCAATTTTATGAGAATCTAAATAATTGTAATAAAGTCACAAGCTGGATGATGACAAGGACAGGGATTCTGATTGGACAGACTTTGTTTTCCACTACACAAGCATCATGAAATTAATGCAAGTTTTCCATAAAGCTACCAGAATATGTGGATGCAGGGAATTCTTAACAACAACAAAAACCCCAGACTGTGAAGCAGCCAACACTCTCTTTAACATTGTTTTTCTCAATAAATTATTCATAAGCTATATACGTTTGATAAAATTCCAAATTTATAGAAGTAAGATGTAATATTTAAATTGAACAAAAACTGCATAAATGTTTCTTTAAATTTTCTTAGATGAGAAATATGTATATTAATAACATATTCCCTATTTCATATTTCTTACAGTCAGGCAATGCTTCCTAATTTATGACCTAAATTCTAGCTGCTCCAGTTTCTACCATGTTCCCGCATGTCCTGCCCTCTGTGGAAAAAGAAACAAACAGAAAAAAGCTTCTTGTACATTTCCTTTCATCTATATAATCATCACTAAATTATTGAAGTAAAGCTTTAGTCTCACTTTCATATTCTGACACTGTCACCTATTCTGCTTAGATGTTTTTTATAAAAATAATACCTTTATTTATTCTATTCTTGCAGTCTCTGAAAGGCAAAGTCATTTGAACCATTTTTAATTACACATATGCCTTACTTTTTCAAGAATATCATGATAGTAATCATTTTGCAATAATTCCAACTTCATTGTATGATTGTATTTGAACAATGAGTAGAAACTTAATATCCTTTACTAAAACTGAAATGGCCAGTCCATGGTATGGTTCAAAAAAGTTTTTTTTACTATTCACAAGAGAGGGAAAATACTAAACATATCTGGAAGAGTCCAGAGCAGAGAGAAAGAAACAGACTGGACATGGCCAGGACATGTGCGAAGGGAGGAAGAACAGCAGGAGCGTCAAAGTGAGACATGAAGAAGCTAGGAAGAGATGGAGACAGATGGGGGAGAGGAAGAGAGAGAGAGAAAGAAAGAGAGACAGAGACAGGGAGAGAGATAGTATAGTGGGACTAACAAAGGCAAAGGGGAGAGGAAACTTTGCTATTATAAAGTGAACAACCAGGTGTCTTGGAGGAGGGAAGACTGGGAAGGAGAGAAGGCCTAAGACGCTAGTGTGAATTACTGAAATATATAGCAAATGTTTGTGAATAGGGATTGAATGATTCGGGAAGCTATCATGGGCTTTGATATACAACCATACGTACATGTCAATGAAGCCATATGTCCCTTCTGACAGAGGTAAGGGAAATAACTCCTTTTGGTTGATGGAAACAAGTTTTGAAAGTTCTTGAGAAATGCTGGCTTTTATCAAACCAACAGAAAGCCTCCTATAGTTCAGTTTGGCCGCATTTCTGGATATTTGCACTGCTTAAGACCCAACAATTTATAATATACTCTGTCAGTTAAAGTAACAATAAGCTCCCAGATACTATTTAATTTATTTACTGTTTCACCTCTTTGTGGTAAGATTACTCATCACACTATAAGAAGAAAATATGTAATAGTCTCCTATGCATATTTGTTTATTTTCTCATTTGTGTGCCTCATTTTTTTCATATTCTACTAGTCACACAACATTTGACTTGATACTGTTATGGAAGTGAACTATAAAAAGGCCCACCCACTAAGAAGGACAGATAACGGGGGGGGTCTTTTTTCAGACTTGTCACCCCAAATTCAAAGTGACAAATATGCATTAAATGTGATTCTATTAAATCTTTAATATATTTGAATATAGATTAGATTATTTACATTAGCCAAATTTCTATGTACTTCTCTCCCTGTCTACCCCATTTTTCTGTGGGTACTCTTTATTGATTCATAAGCCTACTGTATTTCCCTGTCTTCTACAATCTACTAAGACATGATATTTTAATATTGACTTCTAGGTGCATTTGAGAATAATTATTCTACATTAGTGTTTTTCAAATACAAATCAGTTAAGTGTCTTATTCAATTAGACATCCTGATGCAGTAGGGCTAGGACAAGTGTGAAATTCTTCATTTCTAAACAGTACACATTTGAGGCTAAAATTGATCTCCTAGACCACATTTTTGTGTCATGAGGTGCTGGGTCATTGGTTTTCTACCTATCCTGCATATTAGATTCACTTAGCAGGCTTTGTTTAATACTAGTGTCTGGAACCTTGTCTCCAGAGTTGCTGATTTAATTGTTCTGTGGTAAAGCCCAGGCATCACGGGTTTTGAAATCTCCCCTGATGATTATAGTGTGAAAGCAACGCTGAAATTCACTACTCCAGGCTAAAATTAGGTCAGAAACTTGAGAAGCAGCAGAACAATGCTAGTTAATAAGAGTCCCCAGAGACTAAAAGCTGATTGTGTTATCTGTTTTCAAAAGGGGAAAGCTCAGTCCAGGAAGATTAGCTCCTCTGAGATGAGCTCTGTTCATGTTCCACAGGGAAACAGTAGATATGAATGGATGGAAGAGAACATCTGTTTCTTTGCTCAGTATCTATCTATTCATTATTTGCCTGAATAGTATTCTAGGCCTTCCCAGAAGGCCTTGTGACTCTTTTTATCTTGAGACTTTGTCTGGTCCCTCCCTATTTATCTTGAGTAAAACTTGCTCTACTCAGAGCTTTTAACATAAAGAAATAACAAAAGGACTTAAAAATTTTTGTAATATGAAATGTTAATCCCAACAAACACAAGACTGACTAATTTGGTTACTTGCTGATTCACCCATCTAGGTTGCTATATAAAATACCTTAAGTTTGATGAGTTATCTATTTAATAATATTAGAGATTGAACCCAGGACAACACACCTGCTATGTAGGCAGTATGCTATCTCTGACTCACATCACTATCCTCAAACTAACTGATTTAATGAGAACAGAATTTTCTCACCATTCTGAAAGCTGGGGTGTCTAAGATCAAGGTGATGTCAAGTTTACTGTTCATCCAAGGCCTGTATCTCCCAAGATGCAATTTTCTGTTGTACATCCAGTGAGATGAATTCATGCCTTATATATAGCAGAAGGGTATTAGTACTATTGTAGTCCTCAAGTAGTGTACCCCCAGTGATTTTCATCGAAGAAAAATTAGACCTGATAACTTCTTCAAATGGCCCCAACTATCAATGCTATCACAATCAAGAATGAGTATTATGTGAATTTTGGAGTCAAAGGATAAGTCTATCCTAGTAGTTTTATATGCCTTATCTCTTCATTACTTTCTCAAATAATGTATTATGAGCATTATCTTGCTTTACTAGTGAGTAAACTAAAACTCTTGCAGGTTTAAAAGTAGGAAAATTCAAACAAGGAGCTTTTTCAGTATGTAAAGGGGTTTTCTGGGTCAAATTGGTGACTAGAATTTGATACTAAGATCCCAGGTAAAAAACCAAATACAGTAGAATTCATATGTAACACCAGAATTCTTTCAGAAAATGGGAGGCAAAAGCATGAAAATCAAGAAGAGGTTCACATCAACAGAGACATTGCCTAAATATCTTGATAAATACATGGAAAGGAAAGAACTCACTACTGAAAGTTGTCACATGACCTCTGCATGTACACTGTGACACACTCAAACACATATCATTCACAATCTAACATATACACAGATAGATACATATAAAGTGCCAAAATTTATATTTATATGCAATTTTAACGTCTGACATTTTAAACTGAGTATTATGGTCCATTTTACTAATATTTAAGTGATTTTTATTTAGTAATTAGGAGTAAAGGTGGATATATTTTATATCCTAAGTGAAACTTTGACTAATGGGGTATGATGATGATTCATAGGAAAGTGTCTAAAATAATTAGCTAGGTTTTATCTTGAGTGTTATAGTGATTTGGGTTTTGTTAAGTAAAGTTCAAGCAATTTGGGAGAAGATGACTTTTATTTCTCATGTTCATACTTTGGAGTTTCAATTTGTCATATATAAATGAAGCTATCAGCTACTCAATAACATATTTAGACATGTATCTTAAATATAAGATAGAGGAATGTTGTTGGATTTTGATGTGTGGTCGAATATTATACCTTTGTGAGTATGTATCATACGGTAAATCTATTAAACTGCTGGTAGTAGACACTTAGGGTGATTCCATACTTGTCTTCTATAACAGTGTTTCAATGACTGTGGAAGTTCAAATATTTCTTTGGTTAAAATAGATAACATTTCCTCTGTGTACACCCAGTAGTGAGATTTCTATATCATATGGTATTTCTTGTTGTATTTTGAGACACCTTTGTTGTTTTACATGATTTGAATAATTTATTTTCATATCAAGTGAGATTTCTTTTTTCTATATATTAACCAACATTCTTTCTGTCTTTATTTAATAATCTATTGGTTAGTACAAAATTTTATATATGTTTATGATGTATTTTGATGAAATCTACTCAACATTCCCTCTACTCCAGTATGTCATTTATCTACCACAACCACTTTTCCTTCTATTTTCATGTTTTAACAACAAACAAAAAATGTTCAGTTCACTTAGTGCATTCTGTATATTCACGGTTGTAGGAAAATCCACTGGAACATGAATAGCCTCACAAAGGCCTAATTTCCTGAAGAAAACTGAGTCTATCTTCCCCAGCAGCTATGGATTGCCAATAGCTCTTCAGCTTCAGTGGGACTTCATGAGTCTCCCCCTCTCCATCCATGCTGAAATTTGGACTGGCTTGGTCGTGAGCAGGTTTTGTGTATGTAGTAACAGTCACTGAGAGTTCTTTTGTGTAACAATACTGTCAGGCCTAACAAATCCTGTTTTACTGCAGATGGCCACTACCCCTGGATCTTACAGTCTTTCTGCACTCCTTGAGCATTGGGGGATACAGACATACTATTTAAAGCTGAGCACTCTACAACCTCTTATTCTTTTTTTTTTATTTTTACTTCAAAATTTCCACCTTCTCCCCTCCTCTCATTTCCCTCTCCTTCCCCCATCCCTCTCCCTCTCCAGTCCAAAGAGCAGTAAGGGTTCCCTACCCTGTGGGAAGTCCAAGGTCCTCCCCCCTCCATCCAGGTCTAGGAAGGTGAGCATCCAAACAGGCTAGGCTCCCACAAAGCCAGTACATACAGTAGGATCAAAACCCAGTGCCATCGTCCTTGGCTTCTCAGTCAGCCCTTTTTGTCTGACACGTTCAGAGAGTCCGGTTTGATTATATGCTCCATCAGTCCCAGTTCAGCTTGCTTTGGTGAGCGCCCATTAGATCCGCCCCACCGTCTCAGTGGGTGGGTGCACCCCTCGCAGTTCTGACTTCCTTGCTCATGTCCTCCCTCCTTCTACTCCTCATTTGGACCTTGAGTGCTCAGTCCGGTGCTCCAATGTGGGCCTCTGTCTCTATCTCCATCCTTTGCCAGATGAAGGTTCTATGGTGATATGCAAGATATTCATCAGTATGGCTATAGGATAGGTTCATTTCAGGTTCCCTATCCTCAGGTGCCCAAGAATTTAGCTGGGGACATCTCCATGGACACCTCTTATTCTTTGTATCAGTTGTAGGTCTCAGTATTAATGTCCATCTACTGTAAATGTAATAGTCACTCTAGTAAATGTGAGATAATTATCTCACTATGATTTTAATTTACATTCCCTGGATATTAGTAATATTGGATGTTTTTATATAAAAGTTAGCCATTTATTTGTATGTCTTCTTTTGAAAACTGTCTATTCAGGTCTTATCCATTCATTATTTCACTTATTTATTATTCTGTTATTGAGTTGTTTTAGTTCTTTATATGTTTTATATTTTTCTCTCATCAAATATACAGTTTGCAAATACTATATCTTACTGCATAGCTTAATTTCCTATACAGTGCAAGCTTTTTATTTTGACATAATCCTATTTTTTGCTTCTTTTCTCAGATTGGGGAGTCATATCCTAAGTAAAGTTCTCAGATTATGTCAGAAAGACTTTTCATATTTTCTTTTACTAGTTTCATAGTTTTGTATGTTATACTTAAGATTTCGATTAGTTTTGAGTTAATTTTTGTATATGATGTGAACTAGGGCATTTTTTTGTTCTACACGTAGATATCCATTGATTCTAACACCATTTGTTATGAATGATATATTTTTTTCTCATTGTTTATTCTTGGTAATGTTGACAATCAATAGGCCACATGTGCCATGCATGAGCAATAATCACTTTATCCAGTAAATGAAATCTCAGCCCCTTAATTTATAATATTTTTTCCTAAGAAGCACCTGCTTCCCTTCTCTGCTTTCCTTGTTTAATCTCTTTGTTTATGTGTGTGTGTGTGAGTGTGTGTGTCTGTGTGTTTCTGTCTGCGCACACATGCTACTAACATGGTTGAAATCAGTTAGTAAAATGTTTCCAACTTTATTCATTTTAACAAGAGACTGATTTGGCTATTTGGAGTCTTTTAAAAATTTTATGACATGTGTTTGTTTGCGTGAGTAGGTATGTGTGAACCACCATGTGCATATAGAAGCCGGTCGGTGGTGGCGCATGCCTTTAATCCCAGCACTCGGGAGGCAGAGGCAGGAGGATCTCTGTGAGTTCGAGACTAGCCTGGTCTACAAGAGCTAGTTCCAGGACAGGCTCCAAAACCACAGAGAAACCCTGTCTCGAAAAACCAAAAAAAAAAAAAAAAGTCAAAGAGACTGCTTCTTTTTCTCCTTTTGGGATCTAGGAATTAGACTCATGTTTCCAGGATCACAGCAAGTGCTTTTACCTGCTGAGTCATGTTCCCAGTCCTATTTACAATCTCACAGTTCTATGTCAGTTTTATTATTTTTTTCTCTTATTTATGTAAAGAATATTTTTGAAATTTTCACCTAGATTACACGAAATCTGTGGATTGCTTTAAGTTTTTACAAACATTTAACATTATAATTACTTCAATCCAAGAACACAGAATGTTTTATTTCCTGCTTCAGTATTGTTCATTAGAATTTTATGATTTATTGAAGCTGCTGCTCTTATTACAGATAGGATATAACTCTGTAACCCATAATGCTGACTCGAGTCTCTGTGTCACATAGGCTGTCCTGAAGATCGCTATAATCCCATCTCAATCTCAACCTTACCCACAAGTTGGGACAGCAAGCAAGTGGTAGTAGTACACACAACACTGTTTTCCTTAGTTTTTAGGGTAGACAAATTTTGTCTCTTTGATTACATTAATCCCAAAGACTATTTTCTTTTATTTGTTGCTATTATCAATGGAACTTTTCTTGATTTCTTATTCTGAAAACTGTCTGCTATTGTATAGTATCTATTACGTTTATATCTGCACACATCTCAACTATTTCTTCCTTCTTATAAATTTGCCCTTAGTTTCCTTGACTTTTGTTGTTGCTATCTGGCTCTGTAAAGGGCAGTGTTAGGTTATGTTAGATGGTTTTTTTTTTTTTTTGGTTTTTCGAGACAGGGTTTCTCTGTGGTTTTGGAGCCTGTCCTGGAACTAGCTCTGTAGACCAGGCTGGTCTCGAACTCACAGAGATCCGCCTGCCTCTGCCTCCCAAGTGCTGGGATTAAAGGCATGTGCCACCACCGCCCGGCCTTAGATGTCTTTTATTATGTGGACATTAACTTCTATAAAGTTCTCTGTTAGAACTGTTTTCACTGTATCATATAAGTTTTGGTATTTTTGCCTTTCATGTGCAGGTGTCTCAGAAAATGTTACCATTTTATTTATCCATTTTTCTAATGCTTTTTCAGAAATGTATGGATTGATTTCTATTTTTTTGTGAATTTTCCAAAATTTCTTGTGCCGTTTTATCCCAATGTTATCATGAAAGAAACTGTTTTGTGCTTTAATATATACTCGACTATGGAAAAAAACAATAGACGTCCAGTAAAACAGTGTACATTTTAACTGCTTTTAGCTGTATATAATATAGTGAGTTTTCATATATTCACAATGTCAGGCATCAGCTACCACACCAGAACGTGTTCATCCCCCCAAAGAAAATCCCTCGACTCTTTAAATAGTTGTTCTGCATCAACCTGTTTCTCTAGCCGCTGGCAAACAATAATCTATTTCTCTATGGATTTTCTTATTATGAATATTTCATATAATGAACTCATACAATATGTGTCTTTTTATTCTGTCTTCTTTGATTTTATATAATTTTAAAGGTTTATTCATGCTTCAGCATATATCAGTAGTTCATTCCTTTTTACAGTTGAATGACATTAGATTATATAGATAAATCACAGTTCCTTTATTGATTCATCTGTTGATGGGCATGTGGGTTGGTTCTGCATTTTGGATGATTCTGAATACGTCAGCTATGAACATTTGTGTACACATTTTTGTGTGAACATTTGCTTCTAATTCTCTTGGTTTTATGCCTGAGAGTTAAATTCCTGGGTCATATGGTAGCTCTACGCTTAACTTTTTGGAGAGCTCCCAGAACGTTTTCTCAAGCAGCTGTGCCATTTTATAATCCCACAAGAAATTTATGTGCATCTCAGTTTCTCCATATGATTGCCAACATTCACTATTTGTCACTGTTTAAATTATAATGATCCTACTGGCTTTGAAATGGTATCTTTTGTACTTTTGATTTTCATTCCCTTAACAATTAATAAGATTGAATATCTTTCCAAATATTTTTGTGTGACTTAACTTTATTTTTCTAGAGATTTGTCTATTTATATCATACATCCTTTCAAAATGTTCCCATGCCCTTTAAATTGCATTCTTGCTTACTGGCACAACAAAGTGTTCCAGTTTCACATAAAATTTCACCTATCCCAGGCTATGAATTACTAACTTCACCAAGAAACCTTAATTTCTTTCATTGTAGAAAACTTTATTTCAAGACAATAAGACCTAGTCAATATGCTTAGCACTACATTGATTAAAAACTTTTTCAATGATCAAAATTATAATTTTTAAGTGTTATGTGTCATTATCAAATGCAATTTCACAGTGCTTTTCTTCACTGTTATCTACTTCACACTCTACCCTTCTTCTTTTTCCACAATGATAACCTTTGTTCCTTATAACATCTACATATTTACTTGTCTTTTTTATCCAAAGGCAGTCTTAAAACAGTAGTTAATTTACTCCATCAATATCACTATATTTAAACATACTAAGTTCAAGAATTTCGAATCTTATTTATATTCTTAGAATATACCGTCCTTTGTACAATTGGCATTTGGTGACAAATGATTTTATCTAATATCTTTTACGTTCAATGTGTTTTTGTTTCCAATTTCACACTCCTATTTTTTGCATTTGAATTCAGCTTTGATTTCTTTTCAGCTTTTTAACTTGGTTTCTCTTTTTGTAAGCCTTTTTTAACTTTAAAAGTAAGCTCATACAAATATTCACAATGGCTAAATGAGTGACTCAAAACTGATACAAACATAATAGCCACCATGCTATTTGGGAAATACACTTGTCACTTGCATGTTGTTAAATTTTACATCCTATATGGGATTTTGAAAATTATCTATCTAAATGGTAATAATAGTACAAAATGCATTAATAGTTTGACTATAACATATTTTATTTAATTCCTTTTATATTTTACTTTGTCCATATAGGTGTTTTGCCTATGTGCATATATGTGCGACACATGCATACTTTTCAGTGATCTCAGAGGTCAGAAGATAGTATCAAAACCACAGAAACTGCAGTTACAGACAGCTTTTCATTGTCTTATGGATGCTGGGGGTAAATTTTATGTCTTCTGCAAAAGCAATTAGTGTTCTTAACTGCTGTTGTTTTTAGACATGTAGACACATCTCTAGGCCATAGAAAAAATGCTTTTGTAATGTGAAACAGAGCCAGGTATGTGAGTTTGAAGCCAGCCTAGTCTACCCAGTATGTTCCAAGCCAGCACAATTTCATGGTGAAACCATATCTCAAAAACAAAACAAAGACAAAATTTTTTAAATGACAACAAGCAATGACTACAGAAGAGCCTTTCTTTGACACTTTCTATATTTTCATCCTGTAATTCATTTTCTTTTCCTCTCATTTGCTTTTTAAATTTCAATTAAAATATAAACATGTCAAATCCCATCCTCCAATTCCTACTTCCAATGCTCACATGACCCCAATTCCTTTCAAACTGATGGTTTCTATTTTCTTTGAAGATTATTGTTATACACACACAAATATACATATAGCAACATACATATATATAAATACATAAATATATAAATACAGCCTGTTTAGCCTATTTAGTGTTGCTTGTGTGTATATGATATTAGGGATGACCACATTTTCTCTCATGATTGTGTAAATCTTGCACTTTTAATTTTGTTTTCCAAATATGAATTTTTATAGCTTGGTTGGAAAAGGTAAAAGTTTTATCTATGGTAAAAAAGACCCATAGAAAATACAAAAAAAAAAACCCTGGTAATTCAAAAACCATGAACTATTTTTTGAGATGCCATATGCTTGTGAATCTAAGTATTATCATGAAGCACTGCCATGGATCATGTGAATGTATGACATCTAATGGGTTTAACAGGCAAATCTAAGGTGAATTTTATTCACCATATTAACACTTCTTTTTTCTTCTCCAAAGCTGCTATAGCCCTAAAGTCCTTGAACTGATTTCCCTGAAAATGTCTTACACAGGAATATATCTCCCTTCCTAGTTTTCCAAGCAACAAGAGTCTTTGTGTTCATTTGGTTTATTAATATTCTCATTAGCCATTTATGCATGTGGATGAAGAAATCTTCTAGTGCAAGCAGATAAAATCAGATTTGTGTGTGTGTTCCACATGATTTAATGGAAAGTATACTTACAAACTCATGGCACCCTAAATCTGTCAGGTTTATTAATTAATTTGCCTGAAAATCTTAACAATTAGTTTTAAAGACATTCAAACTCTCATTTCTCACACAATAGTTTGTAAAACATAAATATTCCATCATCTTGCCTCAAATCATATCCAAAGAAGAATCTTCCTGACATCATAGAAAATGCTCAAAAATGTAGAATGAAAATGTAAACTATCACTGATGTTGTTAGAAAAGAAGGAGAGCCAAGAATAGGGTAGAGAGAAAGGAAACGAGAAAATAAGGGAGGAGGAACAAAGCCAAAGAGGGATGAATAAAGCAAAGGAGGAGTCTGTTGTTCCCACTTGTCTCTTCATTTCCATTTCAACAGATGTGGGTAGGAAAAAAGGAAAAATATTTCCTATGGGCATAATTTGTCAAAATTGTATTTTCAAAGAAAATTTCTAATTTGAAGTTGATTCCACCTAGCATTGGCAATGATATTATTCAAATAAACAGTTTCATTTTTAGACCAGACTCTTTCACTTCTTAATAAAATAACTTACAGAGACAAACATCAGTTCAACAGTCAAAAATTTTTACTCAGAAAGAGAAGGACACAGCAATAGGAACAATAACCTTGTATCTTGTATGTGAGGGCCACTCTAAAGGTGTTTAAAGTGGAGATTTTATTGGCCATGAAATGTTAACTGTGAAGTTATGAATAGGCTGAAATTAGCTGGGTTGTCTCTCTCTCTCTCTTTTTTTTTTTTGGTGTGAATTTGGTTTTCAGTTACATCAGAGAAAAATCATGAATAGCTTGTTAGTTGGAGTGATCTGTCATATGCGTTAACACCAGTTTCCATTTGTTTTGTCTTTACTAATTGATCTTCACCAGTAGAAAGTCATATAGCCATGATTTAGTGGGACTTTTAAGCAACTGTGTGCATGTTTCTCTTTTTGTGGCTGCCTGTGGCTTTGAAAATCTGAGAATATATCCCAGAGGACAAAGGTTCTTTCTTCCTGATTAGACTGGGGAAAGTGGTGGTTTACCTCATTAAACACAAAACAAGTAGAGTGTACTTTTAATTAGGGGATGAGCCTAGTGTCTCTGATCCCTGACTCCCTTACAGACAACCTCTGCTCAAAACTCAAAGCATAAAGTAAATTTTAATAAGAATACTGCCATTCTTCACCTTGAAGAGAATAACAACGTAGTTTTCAAAGTATAATATCATGTGTTAAATGGTTTATATGTTATTTATAGAAATTCATTTTAAGTAGATAAAATTCTCTTATGGAAAAAGAAAACACTGAACCTGGGCTGAGAAGCAGGTAGGCTAACTACAGATCTTCACCCATCCCTCCTCTCTCCTCAATCCATTCCACCAGTCTTATTCCCCGTTTTGTAGCAGACCATCTGCTTCAATCCCCTCTTACCCTCTACCACAGTTCTCAGTGGATCATATGTGTATATTTTCTCCTACAAACTTCCTTCCCCATACTCATCACTTTCTCATAGCCCCATTTCTAACAGGTATGCAGTGGGAAATCAATGGACACTTCAGTCAGGGAAGTATGTATCCAAACTGTAGATTTTCAGCTCTGACTCTCCTGTCCTCAACTGTCAATTCCCAGTCTCATCCCCATCTCTGTAGCAGACTACTTATGGCCTCTGTTTCATTTCTGTTCCCAACTCCAGTGGACACACATATCTTGCCTTACAAACTTCCTTCTCTCCCCTCCACTCCCAGTTCATCCTATTATCCCAGGCACCAACTTCAGTAGGCGTTTCTTGGGAGCTTACCAGTCAAGTCTGCTAGAGAAGCAAGGGCCCTTGAAGAAGGTAGGTGAGCTTCAGAACGTCACTCTCCCTCCTCTTCTATATATCACATTCCCCATACTCATCCTCCACCCTATAGCAGGATGCCTGGTGTGTCCCCTCATCACAATCTGGCCCCATTCTCAGGGCACTAAGCAGATTATAGTGAAACACCCTGCTTTCCTCCCCCCTGTGAACTGCCTCGGATCACCCATCACCAATCCTCATTCTTTAGTGTCAGCCTCCAATACTTTTTTTTTTTTTTTTTTTTTTTTGGTTTTTCGAGACAGGGTTTCTCTGTGGTTCTTTTTACCAGGAATGCACAGTGGCCACACCTAGCAGAATCCCAGCAGAATTTTCTACCAGGCAACACACAACCACCACACACTCCTAAGAACCAGAAAGACAACAGAAAAAAGGAATGAAATACCCACTCAACAAAGACAAGAATTAATATCCATACTGATAATTACAATCTTCCCAAACCTAGATGCCTAGACACCATCAAAACAAAAACATACAAACAAAAAAACTTAAGCCAAGACAATACGTCTTCACTAGAGTTTAATCCACCCTACCACAGCAGGTCCTGAGAATCACAGCATAACTAAAACACAAGAAAGAGTCCTTAAAATGGCATTTATGAATGTGATAGAAGTTCTGAAAGACAAAGTTAGTAAAATTCTTCAAAGAACTCTTTGAAAGCACAATAAAAGGAAATGAATAAAACTGTTCAATATTTGAATGTAGAACTAGAATAAAGAAAACCCAAACTGAGAGATATCTGAAAATAAAAAAAATATATGAACTAGAACAGAAACCTCAGAGACTAGCCTCAGCAACAGAACACAAGACTTGATAGAATAAATAGATAACTTGGTGGAAAAAAATATAGATATAAAATCTCCCAGCACACAACATCCAGGAAATCTGGGACACTAATAAAAATACCATATCTAAGAATAATAAGAATAGAGCAAGGAAAAGCAACCCAAGTAAAAAGCATAAACAATATTTTCCTCAAAATCACAAAAGAAAATTTCTCTAACCTAAAGAAAGTTACAAGAAGGTACACTGTAAAAGAAGCATACAGAACACCAAATAGACTAGACTACAAGATAAATTTTCATTAGCATATATTAAGCAAAGCATAAAGCATACAGAACAAGGAAATAATATTAAAAGCTACAAAGTAAAATAATCAATTAGAATAAAAAGAATATTAGAATAAGCTCTAACTTCTCAATTGAGACTCTAAAAGCAAAAAGCACAGACAGATGGTCTACAGACTATAAGAGACTACAGCTGCCACCCCAGACTACTTTACCCAGCAAAACTTTCAATTCCAATAGATGAAGAAAGTAAGACTTTCCATAAAAATCTAGTACTATCTATCCACAAATCTAACCTTATGGGAAACAGTAACTTAAAGAAACTAACTATACTAATGAAAAGACCACCTGATCCTGTGTTTTGTCTCTCAGTGCCTAGAACTCATGTTTATGAAAAGAAGCCCTGTGTACTTTGTCCTCCATCAATAAAATCCATCCTTGTGTTCATTGCAAATTCTTCTCTAGGCCCTAAACATGAGCAGTGTTTCCCAGTCAATAGAACTCATTCTCTTATGGAGACTTTCTTCTCAAAGTTTTACTGTGTTTAAATGGGCAAGAAAATTAAACCACAGAATCAGGTTCTCTAGAAGTTTTGATCCAATTGGACTGACAATGTCTGGCTTCATCAAATTTCCATTCTCAATTCTTCGTGGTTCATTTCCCTGCTGACCATGATACCTGTGGGGCACCCCTAATATCATATTAGTAAATTCACAGCACACCTGAAAGCTCTACAGAAAAAGGAAGAAATAGCGCTCAACATAAGTAGAGAGCAAGAAATAAACTAATTCTGGGCTGAAATCAATAAAAGAAGAACAAATGAAATAATATAAAGAATTAGTAGAACAAAGAGTTGTTTCTTTGAGAAAATCCACAAGATTGACAAACCCTTATGCAAATTAACTAAAAAGGAGAAAGAGAATATTCAAATAAATGAAATAAGAATGAAAAGGCAACCAGCCTGGTCTACAAGAGCTAGTTCCAGGACAGGCTCCAAAACCACAGAGAAACCTTGTCTCGAAAAACCAAAAAAAAAAAAAAAAAAAAAAAAAAAAAAAAAAAAAGAATGAAAAGGCGGACATGGCAATAAATAGACACCAAGGAAATCCAGAAAACCATAAGGACATGCTTTTAAAACTTCACAAAATGGGAAAATATAAAAACTGATAATTTTTCAGTAGGCACCACTTCCCAAGGTTAAATCACAATAATATAAACAATTTAAAGAGACCTAAAATACCTAGTGAAATAGAAGCAGCCATTAAAAGTCTCCCAACCAAAAAAAGTCCAGGGCCAGAAGATTTTAGTATAAAATTCTACCAGAATTCCCAAGAAGAGTTAATGCCAATTTTCTTAAAATAGTCCTAAAAATAGAGAAGGAACACTGCCCAATTCATTTCGTAAGGCCAGAGTTACCCTAATACCCAAAGCACATAAAGACCCAAAAAATAAACATATAGATTAAATTCCCTTATTAACATAGATATAAAAATATTCAATAAAAAAATTTCAAAATATTTTCAAGAACACCAAAAGGTCATCTACTATGGTCAAATAAATCTCATTCCAGAGATGTAGTAATGATTCAGTATAGAAAGATTAATAAATATAATCCACTATATAAACAAAATGGAAGGGGAAAAATGAGCATATCATTAGAATCAGAAAATTCAAGGTCATCACAGGAAATTTCACAGAATCAACTAACTTGGGTTCCTAGTGGATCACAGAGACTGAACTGACAATCAGGGAGCCTGCATGGAACTGACTTAGGCACTGTACATATATGGGACAGTTGTGTAGTTTGGTTCTCTTGTGGGACTCCAAACAGCTGAAGCAGGGACTATCTCTGACTCTTTTATTGACTTTTGGAACCCTACTTCTCTTACTAGATTGCCTTACCTAGCTTTAATATATGGGGAGGTGCAGCTTGATAAGCCATATATATATATATATATATATATATATATATATATATATATATATATCCATCCATGGAAGACATGCCCTTTCCTAAACAGAAAGGGAGGGATCTGGGGGTTGGGAATGGAGTGGGTGAGTGAGAAGACTGGGAGGAGAGGAGAGAGGTGAAATTGCAGCTAGGATATAAAATACGTAAATTTAAAATGGAAAGGAGGAGACAAAACCTTAGGCAAAATCCAATATCCCTTCGTTATAAAATTCTTCAAGATTACAGCTATAAGCAACATACCTACGTATAATAAAGACAATTTATATCAAGCCCATAGCCAACATCTACTTAAAATGGAGAGAAACTCAAAGCAATTCTAATGAGATCAGGAACAAGACAAAGTCATTCACTCTTTCCATATGAATATAGTGCTTGAAATCTTAGCTATAACATCAGGAAAACTGAAGGTAATTAAGGGAATACAAACTGGAAGGGAAGAAGTCAAATTATCTTAATATATGATAGTATAGATACATGATCCTAAATGTATTACTGATAAACTCCTACAGCTCATAAACACTTTCAGCAATGTTTAGATACAAAATTAACTCACAAAAAGCAGTTATCCTAAAATATGTAAACTATAAACAGACTAAAATAAAGATCAGGGAAGCATCATCTTCACAATAACCTCAAATTATATAAAAATATCTTTGAGTAACTATATTCAAGCAATTAAAAGACTTGTATGATTAAAAACTTCAAATCTTTGAAGAGAGAAATTGAAAAATGTGTTAAAAGATCTCTCATGCCTATGGATCTATAAGTTTAACATACAAAAAAATGGCCATCCTACAGATTCTGATGTGGGAAGGTCATATGTCAATCTGTTGATTTCATTGGTTAATAAAGAAACTGCCTTGGCCCATTTGATAGGCCAGCCATTAGGTGGGTGGAGTAGAGAGAACAGAATGCTGGGAAGAAGGGAATTGAGCCAGACGCCATGCCTCTCCTCTCCAAGGCAGACGTGATGAAGCTCCAACCCAAGATGGACATAGGCTAGAATCTTTCTGGTAAGTCACCATTTTGTGGTGCTACACAGATTACTAAATATGGGTTAATCAAGATATGAGAGTTAGCCAAGAAGAGGCTAGATATAATGGGCCAGGCAGTGTTTAAAAGAATACTATTTGTGTGTTGTTATTTCGGGTGTAAAGCTAACCATGTGGGACCTGGGCAGGATGAAAAGCAGGCCTGCCCGCAGCTCCTTCTACAAGATTCAATGTAATACCCCTCAAATTCCAACACAAACCCTCACTGATCACGAAAGCACAATATCATTTTTCTTTTTTGTCTCTTCCAATGTAACATTTTTAGGATGTTTCACATCATGTACCCTATCACACTCACTTCCAAGTCCTCCCAGGTCCATCTCCCACTCTATTGTTCTTTAACCTTTTATTGATTCTTTGAAGATTTCACATCATGAATTCCAAACCCACCAATCTCCCTATCCCTTCATATCTGTCCTCTGTCCTGGAACCCCCCCCCAATAAAATAAAATAAAATTTTAAAGAAAAACAAAAGGCAAACAAAATAAATCTTGGCATGGAAACTGTAGTGTGACACAGTGAGTCACACAGTATACACTTCCGTACATACATCTTTACTTGTGTGAGATCATTGTAGTGTGTCATTAATCTGGCTTGAGGCCTCTGGTTTCTATTATGCTATAGATAGTAAGATATTAAGCACTCACTGGGACTTTTCTTGGTTATCTTGTTTTTTTTTTTTATTTCTGTTGTATCATAGAGATGCTACTTTTTGAATCTGCAAGTCTTGTCCCTTCACATGCTCGAGCAGTTCATAGATGAGTATGAAGCTGGATTGGGCTAAATCACAGCCCTGGTTCTGGGACTGGGTGGTAACTAAGTTGGACAGTCTGCCAGCTTTCCCTCAATGTCACCACCAGAGGGAGCTCTCCAGCACTGCCCTTACTAGCTCACCCAATGCAGCAGGCAGCAAGAAGTAGGGTCAGTTCTGCTCTCACAACCTCTGTTTACCTGCACCCGCTCCACCAGGACCATTTCTATTGTTTTGCTCCGGCACCTCCATCCACTGTTATGACCTCTCCAACAAAACGGGTAAAAGAAAAAACACACAAAGATGCAGTTTGCGTTGTCTATATACTCACTGGAGCATCATCAAACTCCAAGTAGTCAGTCCCTTAAAGAAAACTGAATCCTTCCTCACCCAGACCCACACCAGAAACCCTCACTTGTGGAGCGAATGTGAAGCTACACTCCACCATCCTTAATACAATGTTTGAGAGTTATTTTTGATGGTTTTCTGCCTATGTTGCTCCTTTTGGGAGTGGGTGGGAGTTGTCACAGATGCCATCTAAGTTTCTCTCAACTGTGAGTCTGCAGTCATCGGTACCCTTACAAAAGTAATTTCCTTGTCCTTTACAGTCAGCCGGCACATGTACCATGGACTTTCACATGGTTTCTGGTGATAGATAGCACAGACAACAGACATTGCCTTGGTCTCCAGAATTGGCACATGCCATGGACCTCAGCATGGTTTCCAGTGACAGTACAGACCACAAATATCAACATGGCTCTCTGTTGCAGCATGAACCATGGATACCATCATAGTCCTCAGCAGCAGCACAGGCCAAGAACATCAACATGACCTCAAGGCAACATGAGCCAAGGATACTAACATGGTCTCTGACAACAGCCCATGGCAGCAGCACAACCTAAGGACTTCAACCTGGAAAGCACAGTTTTTTACTTCCTATTGAAATACCAAAACACATGACAGCTAAAATAATCATGAACAATAAAAGAACTGTTAGAAGAATCACCACCCTCCACCTCACATTGTACTACAGAGGCATAGGAATAAAATCAGCATGGCATTGGCACCAAAACAGACAGATTGATAAAAAAATAAATGAAGATGCAGATACAAATCCACACACCTGTGAACATGTAATATTTTTAAAGAACCCCAAAACAATACAGGCTGTTGTCAAGTCTATAGATTGTTCTCCAGAAACTGACATCAAGGCCCCATTGCCTAAGGAAACATCTACACAACTCATTGAATTCAGAGTTCAATTGATGCCTACAAAGAGCCTTTATCCCTCCATTCTAGAGTCTTTAGTACAGAATGTTACTCTGCATGCTTCCAATGAAGAATCCTAAACACTTATCTTCCACAAAACCTATTGGTCTACAATGATGTCCTATCTACAAGATATGCTAGGTGGCGCAAATATAATGGAAATAACCAACCAATGACTGATTTGACTTACAGCTGACTCCACAAGATGGAACCTACACACAAAGCTGCTAAGGTAACCAATAATCTGATACTAGATAACCCAGAGACCTAGGGTAATACCTATGATCTAAAAAAGGAAAAAATGTAGTGATAAAACAGTACCTAATGATATTCTGTTATACTCAAAGATCAGTGTCTTGCTCAGAGATCATCAGAGAAGCTTTCTCTTGCATCAGGTGGAAACAAATAAGAAATATGCAAAGAATATGCAGACAATATACAAAGAATAATAGACGTTAAGACACTCAACCCAAAATTGAATGTCTCCATCAAACCCCTCCCCTCAAGTATCAAAAAAAAAACATCAAAGAGGAGGCAGGAGTATGGGAACCAGAGGAGTACACCAGAAGAAGACCCTCTAAATCAATGGCAGTCCTAGAACTGAAAAGAGGAGTGGATATATGGCCCCACCCTGACACAATAGTGATCTCCAATTGATGACCACTTGCAAATTAAATTTAGTTACCTCCAAGGGAGTCCCCTTGGGGAAATAAACTACTTTTTTTATAACATATATTTTTTTTATTTATTTTTTATTGAAAAATAATTTCCGCCTCCTCCCAGCCTCCCATTTCCCTCTCCCTCCTCCCGCTCCTGTCCCCCTCCCCCCACTCGTCTCCCCCTCCCTCTCCAGTCCATAGAGTAGTCAGGGTTCCCTGCACTGTGGAAAGTCCAAGGTCCTCCCGTCTCCATCCAGGTCTAGGAAGGTGAGCATCCAAACTGGCTAGGCTCCCACAAAGCCAGAACATGAAGTAGGATCAAAACTCAGTGTCATTGTCCTTGGCTTCTCATCAGCCCTCATTGTCCGCCATGTTCAGAGATTCCGGTTTTATCCCATGCTTTTTCAGTCCCAGTCTAGCTGGCCTTGGTGAACTCCCAATAGATCAGCCCCACTGTCTCAGTGGGTGGGTGCACCCCTCGCGGTCCTGACTTCCTTGCTCATGTTCTCCCTCCTTCTGCTCCTCATTTGGACCTTGGGAGCTCATTCGTGTGCTCCAATGTGGGTCTCTTTCTCTATTTCCATCCTTCACCAGATGAAGGTTCTATGGTGATATGCAAAATATTCACCAGTAAGGCTATAGGATAGGGCCATTTCAGGTTCCCTATCTTCAGCTGCCCAAGGAACTAACTGGAGACATCGCCCTGGGCACCTGGAAGCCCCTCTAGGTTCAAGACTCTTGCCAACCCTAAAATGGCTCCCTTAATTAAGATGTATACTTCCGTGCTCCCATAACCACCCTTCCTTTATCCCAACCATCCCATATCCCCAAGTTCTCCCCATGCTCCCCTTCTCACTTTCTCTCCCCATCTCCCCTTACCCCCATCCCACCCCACACCCCAGATCCCATTTTTTTGCCCGGCGATCTTCTCTACTTCCCATATCCAGGAGGATAACTATATGTTTTTCTTTGGGTTCACCTTTTTATTTAGCATCTTTATCACAAATTATAGACTCAATGTCCTTTATTTAAGTCTAGAAACCAATTATGAGTGAGTACATCCAATGTTCATCTTTTCGGTCTGGGACACCTCACTCAGGATAGTGTTTTCTATTTCCATCCATTTGCATGCAAAATTCAAGATGTTGTTGTTTTACACCGCTGAGTAGTACTCTTATATGTATATATTCCACACTTTCTTCATCCATTCTTCCACTGAAGGACATCCAGGTTGTTTCCAGGTTCTGGCTATTACAAATAATGCTGCTATGAACATAGTTGAACAAATGCTTTTGTAAAATGATAGGGCATCTCTTGGATATATTCCCAAGAGTGGAATTGCTGGGTCCTGGGGTAAGTTGGTCCTGAATTTCCTGAGAAACCGCCACACTGATTTCCAGAGTGGTTGCAAAAGTTTGCATGCCCACCAGCAATGGATGAGGGTACCCCTTACTCCACAACCTCTCCAGCAAAGGCTATCCTTGGTGTTTTTAATTTTAGCCATTCTGACAGGTGTAAGATGATATCTCAAAGTTGTTTTGATTTGCATTTCCCTTATCGCTAAGGAGGTTGAGCATGACCTTAAGTGTCTTTTGGCCATTTTAACTTCTTCTGTTGAGAATTCTCTGTTCAGTTCAGTGCCCCATTTTTTAAATTGGGTTAATTAGCATTTTAAAGTCTAGTTTCTTGAGTTCTTTATATATTTTGGAGATCAGACCTTTGTCTGTTGCAGGGTTGGTGAAGATCTTCTCCCAGTCAGTAGGTCAACTTTTTGTCTTAGTGACAGTGTCCTTTGATTTACAGAAGCTTCTCAGTTTCAGTAGGTCCCATTTATTCAATGTTACCCTTAATGACTGTGCTGCTGGGGTTATAGATGGGAAGAGATCTCCTGTGTCCATATGTTGTAGGGTACTTCCCACTTTCTCTTCTATCAGGTTCAGTGTGATCAGATTGTTATTGAGCTCTTTGATCCATTTGGACTTGAGTTTTGTGCATGGTGATAGATATGGGTCTATTTTCATTCTTCTACAGGTTGAAATCCAGTTGTGCCAGCACCATTTGTTGAAGATGCTTTCTTTCTTCCATTGTATACTTTTAGCTCCTTTATCGAAAATGAGGTGTTCATAGGTTTGTGGGTTAAAATCCGGGTCTTCTAATCAATTCCAGTGGTCAACTTATTCTGTTTTTATGTCAATACCACGCTATTTTCATTACTGTAGCTCTGTAATAGAGTTTGAAGTCAGGGATGGTAATGCCTCCAGAAGTTCCTTTATTGTATAAGATTGTTTTGGCTATCCTGGGTTTTTTGTTTCTCCATATAAAGTTGATGATTGTCCTCTCAAGATCTGTGAAGAGTATTGATGGGACCTTGATGGGGATTGCATTGAATCTATAAATTCCCTTTGGTAGAATTGCCATTTTTACTATGTTGATCCTCCCAATCCAAGAGCAAGGGAAATCTTTCCATTTTCTGGTATCCTCTTCAATTTCTTTCTTCAAAGACTTAAAGTTCTTGTCAAATAGATCTTTCACTTCCTTGGTTAGAGTTACCCCAAGATATTTTATGCTGTTTGTGGCTATCGTGAAAGGTGATGCCTCTCTGATTTCCCTCTCTTCTTCCTTATCCTTTGTGTATAGGAGGGCAACTGATTTTTTGGAGTTGATCGTTTATCCTGCCACATTACTAAAGGTGTTTATCAGCTGTAGGAGTTCTTTGCTGGAGTTTTTGGGGTCACTTATGTACACTATCATATCATCTGCAAATAACAAACATTTAACTTCTTCCTTTCCAATTCAAATCCCATTGATCCCCTTATGTTGTCTTATCACTATTGCTAGAACTTCAAGCACTATATTAAAGAGGTATGGAGAGAGTGGACAGCCTTGTTACATTCCTAATTTTACTGGGATGGCTTTGAGTTTCTCTCTGTTTAATTTGATATTAGCTGTCGGCTTACAGTAAATAGCTTTTATTATATTTAGTTATGACCCTTGTATCCCTAATCTCTCCAAGACTTTTATCATAAAGGGATGTTGAATTTTGTCAAATGATTTTTCAGCATCTTATGAAATGATCATATTTTTTTTCTTTCAGTTTATTTATATGATGGATTACATTGATAGATTTTCGTATGTTGAACCAGCCCTGCATCTCTGGTATGAAGCCTACTTGATCATAATGGATAATTTTTCTCATGTGTTCTTGGATTCGGTTTGCCAGTATTTTATTGAGGATTTTTGCATCAATGTTCATGAGTGAGATTTGCCTGTAATTCTCTTTCTTGGTTGAGTCTTTGTGTGGTTCTGGTATCAAAGTAACTGTAGCTTCATAAAAGGAATTTGGCAATGACTCTTCTGTTTCTATATTGTGAAATACATTAAGAAGTATAGGTATTAGGTCTTCTTGGAAGTTATGGTAGAATTCCACATTGAAACAATCTGGTCCTGGGCTTTTTATGGTAGGGAGGTTTTTGATAACATCTTCTAATTTCTCGTGATTAACAGGTCTATTTAGATTGTTCCCCTGGTTCTGGTTTAACTTTGGTATATGGTATTTATCTTAAAAAGTGTCCATTTCTTTTACATTTTCCAGTTTTGTGCCATACAGGCTTTTGTAGTAAGATTTAATGATTCTCTGAATTTCCTCTGTGTCTGTGGTTATGCCCCCCTTTTCATTTCTGATCTTATTAATTTGCATATTCTGTCTCTGCCATTTGATTAGTTTGGATAGGTGTTTATCAATCTTGTTGATTTTCTCCAGGAACTGGCTTTTTGTTTTATTGATTCTTTGGATTGTTTTCTGTGTTTCTATTTTGTTGATTTCAGCCCTCAGGTTGATTATTTCCAGTCTTCTACTCCTCCTAGGTGAGTCTGCTTCTTTTTTTTCTAGAGCTTTCAGGTGGGCTATTAAGTCTCCAATGTGTGCTTTCTCTGTTTTCTTTAAGTGGGCACTTAGTGCTATGAACTTGCCTCTTAGGACTGCTTTCATAGTGTCCCATAGGTTTAAGTATGTTGTTTATTTTCATTGAATTCAAGGAAGAATTTAATTTCTTTCTTTATTTCTTCCTTGATCCACGTGTGGTTCAGTAGTTGACTGTTCAGTTTCCATGAGTTTGTAGGCTTCCTGAGGGCAGCATTGTTGTTGAATTCTAACTTTAATCCATGGTGATCTGATAATACACTGGTGGTTACTAATAATTTTTTGTAACTGTGTAAGTTTGCTTTGTTACCGAGTATGTGGTCAATTTTCAAGAAGGTTCCATGAGCCTCAGAGAAGAAGGTATATTCTTTCCTATTTGAGTGGAATGTTCTATAGATGTCTGTTAAGTCCATTAGATTCATTACCTCCATTAATTCTCTTATTTCTCTGTTAGGTTTCTGTCTGATTGACCTGTCCATCAGTGAGAGAGGAGTGTTGAAGTCTCCTACTATTAGTGTGTGTGGTTTGAAGACTGCCTTGAGTTTTAGTAATGTTTCTTTTACCTAAGTGGGTGCTTTTATATTAGGGGCATAGATATTCAGGATTGAGACTTCATCCTGATGAATTGTTCCTGTTATGAGTATAAAATGCCCCTCTCCTTGCCGGGCGGTGGTGGCGCACGCCTTTAATCCCAGCACTCAGGAGGCAGAGGCAGGCGGATCTCTGTGAGTTTGAGGCCAGCCTGGTCTACAAGAGCTAGTTCCAGGACAGGAACCAAAAATCTATGGAGAAACCCTTTCTCAAAAAATCCAAAAAAAAAAAAATGCCCCTCTCCATCTCTTCTGATTGATTTTTGTTTGCAGTCAACTTTTTTAGAAATTAGTATGGCCATACCTATTTGTTTCTTAGGTCCACTTGCTTGATAAGCCTTTTCCCATCCCTTTACTCTGAGTAGATGCCTGTCTTTGTAATTGAGGTGTGTTTCTTGTAAACAGCAGAATGTTGGATCCTGTTTTCATATCCAATCTCTTAGCCTGTGCCTTTTTACAGGTGAGTTGAGTCCATTGACATTAAGTGATATTAATGACCAGTGGTTGTTAACTCCGGTCATTTTTCCTTTCTTTCTTTCTTTCTTTTGGTAGTAGAGTTTGTGTGTTTCCCTTCTTCGAGTTGCGCTGGTGAAGGGTCTCTAGTTGTCTGAGATATTGTGGTCATTGTTGGACTCCTTTGTTTGTGATTTTCCTTCTATTACTTTCTGTAACGCTGGATTTGTGGCTACGTATTTTTTAAATTTGTTTTTATCCTGGAAAATTTTGTTTTTTCCATTTATAGTGAATGAAAGCTTGGCTGGGTATAGTAGTCTGGGCTTGTATCCATGGTCTCTTAGTTTCTGCAGTACATCTATCCAGGACCTTCTGGCTTTCATGGTTTCCATAGAGAAATCAGGTGTAAGTCTGATAGGTTTACCTTTATAAGTAACTTGGCCTTTTTCTTTTGCAGCTCTTAATAATCTTTCTTTATTCTGTATGTTTTGTGTTTTGATTATTATATGGCGAGGGTATTTTTATTTTGATCCAGTCTATTCGCTGTTCTGTATGCTTCTTGAACCTTCATAGGTATATCTTTCTTTAAGTTGGGAAAGTTTTCTTCTATAATTTTATTAAATATATTTTCTGGACCGTTGTGCTGCACTTCTTCTCCTTCTTCTACTCCTATTATTCTTAGGTTTGGTCTTTTTATTGTGTCCCAGATTTCCTGAATGTTTTGTGATGAGAGTTTGTTGGATTTGCTTTCTTTGATAAGTGCGTTTATTTTCTCTATGGTATCTTCAGAATCTGAGATTCTTTCTTCTATCTCTTGTATTTGGTTGGTTATGCTTGCTTCTGTAGTCTCTATTGGTTTACGTAGACTTTCCATGTCCAGCCAGCCGTCTGTTTGTGTTTTCTTTCTTGCCTCCATTTCAGTTTTTAGGTCTTGAACTGTTTCCATTATCTGTTTGATTGTTTTCCTTTGGTTTCCTAGGATATCATTCACAGATTTACTCAATTTTTCAAATTTTCTGTTATTCTTCTCATCCATTTCTTTAAGGGAGTTTTTCACCTCCTGTTTAAGGGCCTCTATCACTTTCATAAAGTCAATTTTTTCTACTTCTTGATTAAGGTGTTCATGTCCTCCTGTTGTGAAGTCACTGCATTCTGGTGGTTTCATGTTGTTTTTCAGATTGTTGGGTGAATTCTTGCATTGGTGACTGCCCATCTCTTCCTCCAAATGCTCCCCTTTGGATCTTCTTTTACAGGATCAGGTCTCCTTGCCCACTGTTGTACCTTCCCAGTGATGGCTCTCCCCAGTGCTGGCTCTCCTGGTGCCGAGATCAGATCTCCATGCTGGTTAGGTAGCTCGTAAACAAAGTGCCTACCTTGCTTGCTGCAGGAAGGCTTTTTCAGTGGGGTAGGTCATATCCTGCATCTTCAGTATCTGTACAGGACTGGGCAGGAATGGGTTTCCTCCTTCCCATAATTGTCCTGTTCTTTGAAATAAACTACTTTTAAGTATAGACTACATAACCAGCAATAGATGGCCAACAGAAAATGAACTAAATGGCACTGTTGGAGGTTCCTTGGCTCATAAAACTATGTCAGGGTTGTTTTGTAACTTTATCATTTTTTAATATATTTTCTCATTTTACCCTAGAGGTCTTTTACATATATATATATATATATATATATATATATATATATATATATATATAATGGCTCCCATTTCAGTGTTTTTATGGGATTCCTGTGTGTGCGCATGAGTGGGTCTCTATTGGTTTCATGTAACTTTTCTTGGCCTGTTTTCCTTCTTCTGTGTTTTGTTGTCTTGTTCTATTGTATAAATTTTTTGTCTTATTTTATTTTTATCCTGTAGAAGCCTGTATGTTTTCTAATGAAAGAAAGGGCATGGATCTAGTTTGGAGGGGAGGTGGGGAGGAACTAAGAGAAGTAGAGGGAGGGAAAACTTAGAATATATTATGTGAGGAAAAACTTGAATAAAAGGGAAAATTAAAAGAAAATATTGCAGGAAGCCTCACATTCCATATGACAATCACATTGTTATTACTTTCATTTGATATTTTTATTCTCTTATCAGCATGCTCATTGAATGTCACGGGAAGAACGAGACACATAGTCTGTTTAGGAAAGGAAAGAGAAAGTTTATATTTAATGAATGCAGGGAAGTCAGATACATGATTTACACAGAAAAAAATGAAAGCTCTATTGAAAGAAAAAAAACAGGATTTCCAAGGAGCATCAGTTTATATAGGCTTAATCATTGTGCAAATCATTAAAGTCCTCACAAGAGTGAGCTATTTACAAACTCCACAAAGCATGTCTTAGAGACATTCTCAAACCCGGCTAATCAGATCTATCTTCTTATTGATAACTATGTCATAATATTCTAGAACATAATTATTTCTCTGTTTTCCATTCCCCAGTTGAAGGGAACTTAGAATGCTACCAATTTTAAATTTTAACAGTAAATCCTTTTATAGAATACACTCACCTGACTCTCTAGAAAAGACGTCAAAAACTGGAGTTGTGGGGGAAATTCTTTCTGAACAAATCAAACTCCGAACCTGACAAATTAATTTATGTCCTGCTTGGATTCCAATAATATGTTATCAACTTTGAAATTAATTACCCTCGAGAACATCTTTGAAATTCCAGGCAGACAACTCCACTAAAATTCTTAGGCATCTACTCTCGCACATGATATTCTTCTGATTTTTATTTTCTCTTCCTATGGCTCATGTAACACATTTCTGGGATAGTACAGAGAATTCAGAGCTGTTTCCCAATTTCAGAATCCTTAACTTATTCACATTTACAAACTGTATTTCTCCATGTATCCTAACATATTCACAAGACAGGGGTTAAAGATAAGGGGATTTTTGAGAAATAATTTTTCTTCCTATCACAACTACATTGAGTATTGGGTACTATCTAAATTGCCTTTCTTTAATTTCACACTGCTGTCTCCATCCTAATTTCTCAAAGTACAATTCAGTGATGTTCATACTCCATTTGATGACTGCTTTATTGTGCAAAGTCTAAGAAGTAAACTTGGAGTAAAATAACTCAAAACTGTTCTTGAACTATGACATTCTCACAGCTAGGGAAAACAATTTTTCTTCACAGAAAAGCACCATTAAAACAAATACTATTTTATATATTCGCTCACCTGTGTACGGTGCTACATTTCCATTTTCCATTATTTCACAGCAAACTTCAATTCCATATTAGGAAGCTTTTTTTGCTTATTATAGCTAATTATGACAGATTTCAACTTGTTCATTCTCCTATTTTTGAATGTGTACAAATGCCATTAACAACATAGTCCTCAAGTTTCAATGATCACTTTCTGGATACAAAGGGATGTGGCCAAAGTAAGGAAATGGTCATCCCATTTTATATTGATTAGATGATTGCCATGGTTCAGATATCACCTGAATTCCCTAAAAAGAAGCCCGACAGAATGACCCTTTGGCATCCTTTATTTCAAAGTCTAGGATGTTGCCTTTTCTTTGTCACCTACAGACACTAGTGCCAGTAAGCATATAGTCTGATATCATTGTATAATTCAGAAACCTGGAAAAATTGTCATACTTAAAATAATTCTTATTAGCAAGAAATTATTTTGCTATTGGAAATAGATGTCATACATCAAAAATAATTTAAGTAGCTAAGCAACTTTTATGTTAATAAGATTACTTAAAGATCCTGTGCTCTTGCTGGGCATTGGTGGCACATGCCTTTAATCCCAGCACTCAGGAAGCAGAGGCAGGTGGATCTATGGGGCTGAGTCCAACCTGGTGTACAAAATTAGTTCTAGGACAGCCAGTCTTATGCAGAGAAATCCTGCCTCGAAAGCAAACAACAACAACATAAACATCTGTGTTAGAAACTTACATTTTTAACTTCAGTATTGACCTTGTTATCTCAAGTTTTACTGTTCTAATGAGTCTACATTTTTATTTCTGACAGATTTTATTTTAGATAATTGAGAGCCATTACTGAGAACATAATTGAAGATTGTTTTATTTATGTTCATTTCATTCAAGAAAAGATGGTATGTATGTATAGAATTTGAACAAAAAATAAATAAATATCTGAAGGAAATCAAATCCAAAGAAGACTTTTACGGTTTGTGAAATAAAATACTACACCTAATATATATTTTAATTTAGTAAATAATTTTAAAATATTATATTTCATATGTCAGTGCTTCACCAATGACTCAACAAATGATGTTTGAAATGCATTTATAAACTTATAAAAATGGTTACTATATTCAAAAACACCTTCTTTAAATATGAGTAAACACTGAACTGCTTTGAGTAATACAAAGTTCTCAATGTCACACTGTGCCAAGATTTAAGTAAGGTATTTAAAAAGGAACAGTATTCATTTACTCCTTTTGGAATCTTACTCTAGAGTAAGTCATTCATCAGGCAATGAGTAAAAATGTTTTGAGGCCATTACATCACCAAGACCGGACTGCATGGAAAGGTCATGAAAAATGAAATTCACAAGAGGTGGAGCTAGAATTAGGGATCCTTAAGGAAATAAGTGTGCAAATAAGTAACTCAACCTATAATAAGCAAAACCTTTTAAATTAAAGTCATGTGGTGAAATATGCTATTAATTAGACTTTTTCCGAGTACTTAACTCTCAAAACAGGGAACAACTAAAATTTTGTCTTAAAACACTAAATTTTGGAATAGTTTTATAGATATAAATAAATGGTATATGCATACCTTTGTTCTGGCAGCCTGGCAGAAATGTAAGGGAGGTTATGGTTAATTTGGGGTTAAAATGGCATTGGCTGAGAAGATGTCTCAGCAGTTAATGAACTTGCTACCCAAATAAGAGGGGCACAATACCCAAGTGCCTTTGTAATTCTAGCATCAGAACACATAGAAAACCGATCCCCCAAACAAACTGGCTGGTCAGATCACCTATATTGTATATGTGACACTCTGGCATTAAGTTAGAGACCATGCAGCATGAAAACAGGTAGATGACTGATCAAAGAAGATTCTTGATATCAGTATCAGTTCTTTACAGGCACCTCACACATATGCAGTGCATCTTTACACATATATGCACTCACACATAGGCAAATATGCATACACACAAATACACAACACATGAACATAATCAAGAGAAGGAAAAATGTTAGTGTGTTATCACTTCCACTTTAAGATACAGGGAGGTCAGGTCTTTCTGTGGCACCTTCTAGGCAATCAGCTGTGTCAAAATAAAGCCACATATCTTCTTCCCAGTCAATGGCTATCAGAAAAGCATTGATGTGGACAATGAATACAAATTTTGTATATTCTATGACAAGCAAATGGCCACAGAAATAGTTTCTGATGATCTGGGTGAAGCTGAAAATATTATGTGGTCTAAATATGTGGAAGGAATACAAACAAGGTTTTTGCCATGAAGAGGGATATTTTGATCAAGGCATTACAAGTACACCTGCTTCTGAGTAAGGAGCATTCTTGTTATAGACAAATAAGAAATGGAGAGAGGTAGTCTAAGTCTATTCACAGATGCATTGTGAATGCCAATCTGAGTATTCTCAACTTGAGTATTATTAAAAAATGATAGAAGAAGGATATTCCTGAACTGACAGATACTTCTATGTCTTGGGTGTTTATCCATAATCCACAACTTTTTGGTATTTCTAAAGATGATAATATCTACAAATACAATGTAATAAAGTCCTTAAACAAAGAAAATAAGAAGCCCAATCCCAAAGTAGTCAATATTCAGTGTTTAATTATGTCAGGTATCCTGTAATATGAACAACACACCAAGAAAAATAAGAGTCTATAGAACACATTAAATTTTGGCCAAGAGAATGGAGGAAGACAAAGAAAAACCCCAAGGGCATATTGCCAAGAAACACAGGCTGTCCTCATTGAGAACTTCTACTTCTGAGTTCATCAAAAATTAGTCTTTTTTTTTTTACTTCAAATTACATGTGGGTTATGAACTTGCCCACTGCCTGTTATCAAAGGATTTCTAAGCATCTCAGGAGCATATGCACAAGTCCTCTAAATACTCTTGTAAAGCTGGTGGCTGGCAGCATTATCATGGCCACTACACTGAGTAGTAACTTTACCAATTACATATTAAGTGATATTTTTATTTTGGACTCAGAATTTCTTACTACTTTACAGGCCAGTACCAGCATGTTTACGAAACTAATTGCAATTATGTAAAATTGCAGTTGAAACTTGGGGAAATGTATAGCATAGCATAAGAGATTTCCCCCATTCTTAGCTGCTTTGCTATACAGAAAATGTGAGCCGGGCAGTGGTGGCACACGCCTTTAATCCCAGCACTTGGGAGGCAGAGGCAGGCGGATCTCTGTGAATTCGAGAGCTAGTTCCAGGACAGGCTCCAAAACCACAGAGAAACCCTGTCTCGAAAAAAAAAGAAAATGTGATACATTTACACAATGGAATACTACTCGGTAGTAAAAAACAATGACATCTTGAAATTTGCATGCAAATAATGGAACTAGAATAAACCATCCTGAGTGAAGTAACCCAGACCCAGAAAGATGAACATAGTATGTACTCATTCATAAGTGGATATTAGACGTAAAACAGAGGATAACAACCCTATAATCAATGACCCCAGAGAAGTTAGGTAACAAGGAGAACCCTAAGAGAAATATAAATAGATCCTCCCTGGGAAAGGAAAATAGACAAGATCTGAGAAAATTTGGAGCATGGGGGTAGGGGAAGAAGTGAGAGCAGAAGAGGAGTAGGAGGGGAGAAGAGGAGGTGGCAGAAGAACTTGAAGGAATGGGATGGCTCAGATGGGAGAATGACAGAGAAGGAGAGCAAGGAAAGAGAAATCTTGATTGAGGGAGTCATTGTGGGGTTCGTAAGAAACCAAGCACTAGAGAAATTCTTAGGAATCCACAAGGATAACCTCAACTAGGACCCTAAACAGTTGTGGAAAGGGTGCCTGAACTGGCCTTGTCCCATAGTCAGATTGATGATTATCTTAAATGCCATCATAAAACCTTCATCCAGGAACTGATGGATCACAATGGAGCACTGGGCTTAGCTTTTAAAGTTCAGTCGAAGACAGGGAGGAGCAGGAATACAAGGGGTCAAGACCATGATGGCTATACTCACTAAAACAACTTAACTGAGTTAATGTGAGCCCACCAACTTCAACCTGACAAAAATAAGTCTTTAAGAGAAACAAACAAATGATCATAAATTGAAAAAAAAGACATAGGAAGGTCATCTTTTGACATCTCTAAGACTATATCTTTGGAAGTTTGAATATGCATGGCTTCCATAGACTCGTGTGTGAATACTTGGATCATAAAGAGTGGCTCTATTAGTTTTTGTGGCCTTGTTGATGTAGGTATAGACTTGTTGGCACAAGTGTATCACTAGAGGTTGACTTTGAGGTTTCAGATGCTCACATTATCTTCCTACTGCCTATGGAATCATATGTAGAACTCTCAGCTACCTCTTCAACATTGTCTGTATGCCCTACACCATGTTGGCCATCATGATGATAATGGAAAAAGTCTCTGAATTATAAGCCAGTCCCAATTAAATACTTTCCTTTATAAGAGTAGTCATGGCATCATTTTACAGCAATGGAAACCATAACTAAGGCAGGAGTTGCTACCGAGAGTGGAGTATTGCTGTGATAGTCCTGACAAAGCTTTCATTTAGATGAATGTGGACTTTGGGACTTTGGATTAGAAAATCACTTGAAGACTTTAAGTGAGGCCTTACACGCAGTATTGTGGAAGATAGTGGTGGTGACAGTGATTTGAAATGTGGGGGCCACACTCAAGAGGAATCAGAGGGAAAAATGTTAATTCTTGGCCTAGAGATCATTCTTGTGATATTTGTGGAAGAATGTGGTGACCATTTTTTGACTTTGTCCAAAAAATCTGCCTTAGGGTAACCTGAAGAGTTTTGGATTAAGTGCATTGACAGAGGAATTCTCAGAAAAGCATAGGATTAACTCTGTTGTGTCATTATTAGTTGTCATTTTTATGCAGATCTATAATGAAAAGGAATAATCTGAAGAAGGAAAAATACATAATATATAATGTGAGGAGAAATGTGTCACAAGGAGGGTGAATGAAACTAAGTATCTGTTCAACGAGAAAAAGAGAATAAAGAAAATCCCAATCTTAAATGAAATAAAGGGAGTAGTAATACCAGTGCAAGACTTCACATAGGTAAGCCCCAACTTGTGAAAAGAAATTAAGGAACAGCTTAGGTCCAGACATAGTGGTATATGCCTATAATTTTAGCATTCAGGAGGCAGAGACAAGTAATATCTAAGTTAGAGGCCAGCTTGGTCTACAGATCGAGTTCCAGAACAGCCAAATTTAGGCATTGAAGGAAACCATTGAAAACAGAAAGCTGGTGAAAATGTAATTGAACAAGGAGAATATTCCAGTCCCAACAAGCAGCAGAATTTTGCAACTTCAGCCATATGCTCCTGGTTTTAGTGTTAAGGACAGAAGAAAGGAGTTTATAGAATCTCACTAATTGACAAAGGAAACCTGCTGAGACCAGGTGTGTGGCAGGTGTGTCCCTGCAAGGAGAACTTGTGAGGCCATTGTGTGAAGGCCACCCTGTGAAGGTGATGGCTGAATTTGCCTTGGAAACCCCAAGATGTTAAGATTCCAGAGTAATGGGATACCTGCTAAGAAGAGATGTTAATAAGGAATGGAACCAGCCCCCAGAAAGAGACATGTGTTACAGTCCGCAATTTGAAAGGAGTTGGAGATCTGCAGAGTGCTTTTGAGAGGCCCAGGCCCCCACAAACTTAAGGTCAAATCTCCCAATTGCAATGCCACCAAACAGCCCCTAGTCTGTTCAGCTGTCATATTTTGGGGGGGGTGTACCAGAGTTTATAGGGACACTCAATTCATATAAGGAAGGAACCTATAACCACCTACACATTAGGCATTCTCCTGAGCCTTGGGTTAGCAGGCCTAGAGCCTGGAATATGATCTTTAGCAATGTAAGGTGAAAAAGAATGACTGACCAGAGTTAGGGAGGGATAATTTAATGATTCTTTATGATTGACTGATTTAGTCTCCACATTGCTAGGGCAGGGCCCTTCTTATTTACTTTTGGGCTCTACATTCTTTCTAGGTTGCTGGTTTCCATCAGGGGACTAATTAGCCCTGTGCAGCTTATGGTACTACAGTCTCAGTACATTTTATCAGGGGCCCACAAGGAGGACCTACAATTGCGTTCTCTAAAGTTACTAGTAGAGAGGGGAATGAGAGGTCCAGGCCCCTACATTCAGTGAGTCTGTAGCTCTAGCAAAACCCTCAAGCAGCCTGGCTCTGGGTTCAGAGGCAAAGAAAGAAACTCACCCTGAAAATGGGACCAAAGTCAAGGGAAGAGACACTTTGCCCCTGAACCTAGAGACAAAGACATGTCCTCAGACCCTGAAACCAGAACCAAAAGAACACACTTAGCCCCTAGATTCACAGAATGCCAAAGATATTCACCCTGGTCCCAAAATTAGAGTCAAAAAGTTAAAAAGAACCAAAGAAAGAAACATTTTGATGCCAGAATTAGAGCCATCTTTATCCCTGACATGAAACCAGCCCATCCCTGAGCAGAGAAAATAGACCAATCACTGAGCTTCTAGAGGCTTGGAATTCCCTCAGGAGGTTACTAGCAGTTGGGAATTTCCCCTTATATCATAGGGCTCAGCCAATCCCATGTCCAGACGTCTGGAATTCCCCTCACCCAACTCGGGATAGCCAATCACAAGCCCATAGGCATATCACTATGCTCCCTTTCCTCCCGTTTGGAATGGAAATGTATGTTCTGTGCCATTTTATGTTGGAAGTACGTGATCTGCTCTTCTCAGTTTTATTTCATAAGAGGTGACAGTTAAATGATTACATGAATCTCAAAAGAGACTTTGAACTTTGGACTTTTCAACAACTTTGAGACTATTGTGAAATATGGAGACTAAAATTGGTCTGAATGCATTTCTACATTATGATATGGCCACAAGTCTATGGGTGCCAGGGAGTGGAATGTTTTGATGAGAATAAGAATAGTACCCATAGCCTCAGGTGTGTGAATGCTTGGCCCACAGGGAGTGGCATATTAGGAGGTGTTGCCTTTTTGGACTAGGCATGGCCTTGTTAAAGGAAGTATGTCACTATAGGGGTGGGCTTTGTGGTCTCAGACGCTCAAGCTAGGCCTAGTATCACTTCACTTCTTTTGTCTAGTGATCTAGATATAGAATTCATAACTCGTTCTCCAGCACCATGTCTACTTGGCACTGCCATGTCCAAGCATGATTATAATGAACTAAACCTCTGAAATTGTTAACTATCCTAATAAAATGTTTTTCTTTATAAGAGTTGCCATGGTGGGATGAAAGTGGCAGAACCCCGGCCCGCGGCGGACGGAAGCAGTGGAACCCTGGCCCGCACAGTTAAATCAAGTAGGTTTTTTGGGGCCTGGCCTGTGGGAGGCCTTTTATTGGCGAGGTCCACGGGTGAACGGGGAGCCGCGTCCTGTCCCTGAAGACCCTCCTGAGTGGGGAGAGTGTTCAGGGTCCGTGCTGGGGCACAGGAAATGGAGCGGGAGCATTCTCAGACCCCCTTCACCCCGCCTGGTAAGCCTGAGAAGGCTGATATACTCTGCGGGGGCTGATCCTCCTCTGCTGCGACCTCTCTATTTCTGGCACATCCCAGCCTGTGCCCAGGGCCCTCTTCCACTCCCCCTCCCTTCTGCGGAGCTGTGGGATCACCCAGTATAGCCTGTTTGGACACTGGGTCGGGAGCTCGGGGCAGAGGACAGCAGGAGTTTCTCTGTTTTGGTGGCTGGCCTACAGAGGGGTAAGCCTTCTGTGGACGAGGTCCTGGGCAAACGAGGAGCCTGGTCCTGGTCCTGAAGATCCTTCTGAGTGGTGAGAGCGATCTTGGCCCACGGCAGGAGCCAGGAAAAGGAGCAAGGGCACTTTGTAAGCGGGGCCCTTGGCCAGCAGGGAAACCTGTTCTTGACTTAAAAGACCCATTAGATAGCATTGATAGGAGGAGATGGGCAGGCGCCAAGGCAAGAATTCACCCAACAATATGAAAAACAACATGAAAACACCAGAACCCAATGATCTTACAACAGAGGGACTTGAACACCCTAACACAGAAGAAGTGGAAAAAATTGACTTTATGAAAGCAATAAAGTCCCTTAAACAACATGTAAAAATCACCATTATAGAAATGGATGAGAAGTATAACAAAAAGTTTGATGAAATGAGTAAATACATAAATGATGCTCTGGGAACCCAAGAAAAAATGATCAAACAGGTAATGGAAACAGTTCAAGATTTGAAAACGGAAATTGAAGCAAGGAAGAAAACACAAAATGAGGACCAGTTGGATATGGAAAATCTAGGTCAACGAGCAGAGGCTACAGAAACAAGCATAATCAACAGACTACAAGAGATAGAAGAAAGAATCTCAGATTCTGAAGACAACATAGAGAAAATAAACGCACTGATCAAAGAAAACAGCAAAACCAACAAAGTGTCGTCACAAAACATTCAGGAAATATGGGACACAATAAAAAGACCAAACCTAAGAATAATAGGGATACAAGAAGGAGAAGAGTCACAACGCAAAGGTCCAGAAAATATTTTTAACAAAATTATAGAAGAAAACTTTCCCAACATAAAGAAAGATATTCTTTTGAATATTCAAGAAGCATACAGAACGCCAAACAGACTGGATCAAAGAAAAACATCCCCTCGCCATATTATAATCAAAACACAAAATATACAGATTAAAGAAAGAATATTAAGAGTTGCAAAGGAAAAAGGGCAAGTTACTTATAAAGGTAAACCGATCAGACTTACACCTGACTTCTCTATGGAAACCATGAAAGCCAGAAGGTCCTGGATAGATGTACTGCAGAAACTACGAGACCATGGATGCAAGCCCAGACTACTATACCCAGCCAAGCTCTCGTTCACTATAAATGGAGAAAACAAAAGTTTTCCAGGATAAAAACAAATTTAAACAATACGTAGCCACAAATCCAGCCTTACAGAAAGTAATAGAAGGAAAATTACAAACCAAGGAGTCCAACAATGCCCACAATAACTCAGGCATCTAGCGACCCTTCACCAGCATGACTCAAAGAAGGGAGACACACAAACTCTACTACAAAAAACAATAGGAATAACCAGAGTAATCAACCACTGGTCATTAATATCACTTAATATTAATGGTCTCAATTCACCTATAAAAAGACACAGACTAAAAGATTGGATACAAAAACAGGATCCAACATTCTGCTGTTTGCCAGAAACACATCTCAACCACAAAGACAGGCATCTACTCAGAGTAAAGTGTTGGGAAAAGGTGTTTCAAGCAAATGGTCCTAAGAAAAAAGCAGGTGTGGCCATACTAATTTCTAACAAAATGGACTTCAAACTAAAATCAATCAGAAGAGATCAAGATGGACACTTTATACTCATAACAGGAACAATTCATCAGGTTGAAGTCTCAATCCTCAATATCTACGCCCCAATATAAAAGCACCCACTTATGTAAAAGAAATATTACTAAAACTCAAGGCAGACATCAAACCACACACACTAGTAGTAGGAGACTTCAACATACCTCTCTCACCAATGGACAGGTCAATCAGACAGAAACCTAATAGAGACTTAAGAGAATTGTTGGAGATAATGAAGCAAATGGACTTTACCGACATCTATAGAACACTCCACCCAAATAGGAAAGAATATACCTTCTTCTCTGCAGCTCATGGAATCTTCTCGAAAATTGACCACATACTCGGTAACAAAGGAAACCTCCAAAGATACAAAAAAATATCAGTGTCCTCCTGTGTCTTATCAGATCACCATGGATTAAGGTTAGAAGGCAACAACAATGCTATCCCCAAAAAGCCGACAAACTCATGGAAACTGAACAGTCAACTACTGAACCATACCTGGATCAAGGAAGAAATTAAGAAAGAAATTAAAGTCTTCCTTGAATTTAATGAAAATAAAGAGACAACATACTCAAACCTATGGGACACGATCAAAGCAGTGCTCAGAGGAAAGTTCATAGCATTAAGTGCCCACTTAAAGAAAATGGAGAAAGCATACATTGGGGACTTAACAGCACACCTGAAAACTCAAAAAAAAAAAAAGAAGCAGAAGCACCCAGGAGGAGTAGAAGACTGGAAATAATCAAACTGAGGGCTGAAATCAACAAAATAGAAACACAGAAAACAGTCCAAAGAATCAATGAAACAAAAAGTTGGTTCTTGGAGAAAATCAACAAGATCGACAAACCCCTATCCAAACTAATTAAACGACAGAGAGAGAACACGCAAATAAATAAGATCAGAAATGAAAAGGGGGATATAACCACAGACACAGAGGAAATTCAGAGAATCATTAGATCTTACTACAAAAGCCTGTAGGCCACAAAACTGGAAAATGCAAAAGAAATGGACATTTTTTTGGATAAGTACCATATACCAAAGCTAAACCAAGAACAAGTGAATGATCTAAATAGACCGGTTAGTCGCGAAGAATTAGAAATTGTTATCAAAAATCTCCCTTCCAAAAAAAGCCCAGGACCAGATGGTTTCAATGCAGAATTCTACCAGACCTTCCAAAAAGAGCTAATACCTATACTTATTAATGTATTTCACAATATAGAAACAGAAGAGTCATTGCCAAATTCCTTTTATGAAGCTACAGTTACCCTGACACCAAAACCACACAAAGACCCAACCAAGAAAGAAAATTACAGGCCAATCTCACTCATGAACATCGATGCAAAAATCCTCAATAAAATACTGGCAAACCAAATCCAAGAACACATCAGAAAAATTATCCATTATGATCAAGTAAGCTTCATCCCAGAGATGCAGGGCTGGTTCAACATACGCAAATCTATCAATGTAATCCACCATATAAATAAACTGAAAGAGAAAAGCCATATGATCATTTCATTAGATGCTGAAAAAGCATTCGACAAAATTCAACACCCCTTTATGATGAAGGTCTTGGAGAGATTAGGGATAAAAGGATCATACCTAAATATAATAAAAGCTATTTACAGCAAGCCGACAGCTAACATTAAATTAAACGGAGAAAAACTCAAAGCCATTCCACTAAAATCAGGAACACGACAAGGCTGTCCACTCTCTCCATACCTCTTCAATATAGTGCTTGAAGTTCTAGCAATAGCGATAAGACAACATAAGGGGATCAAGGGAATTCGTATTGGAAAGGAAGAAGTTAAGCTTTCGTTATTTGCAGATGATATGATAGTATACATAAGCGACCCCAAAAACTCTACCAAAGAACTCCTACAGCTGATAAACACCTTTGGTAATGTGGCAGGATACAAGATCAACTCCAAAAAATCAGTTGCCTTCCTATACACAAAGGATAAGGAAGCAGAGAGAGAAATCAGAGAAGCATCACATTTCACGATAGCCACAAATAGCATAAAATATCTTGGGGTAACTCTAACCAAGGAAGTGAAAGATCTATTTGACAAGAACTTTAAGTCTTTGAAGAAAGAAATCAATGAGGACACCAGAAAATGTAAAGATCTCCCTTGCTCTTGGATTGGGAGGATCAACATAGTAAAAATGGCAATTCTACCAAAAGCAATCTATAGATTCAACGCAATCCCCATCAAAATTCTTCACAGATCTGGAAAAGACAATAATCAACTTTATATGGAAAAACAAAAAACCCAGGATAGCCAAAACAATCTTATACAATAAGGATTTTCTGGAGGCATTACCATCCCTGACTTCAAACTCTATTACAGAGCTACAGTATTGAAAACAGCTTGGTATTGGCATAGAAACAGAGAAATCGACCAATAGAATGGAATAGAAGACCCTAGCTTTAACTCACAAACCTATGAACACCTGATTTTTGATAAAGGAGCTAAAAATATACAATGGAAAAAAGAGAGCATCTTTAACAAATGATGCTGGCACAACTGGATGTCAACCTGTAGAAGAATGAAAATAGATCCATATCTATCACCATGCTCAAAACTCAAGTCCAAATGGATTAAAGACCTCAATATCAGTCCGAACACACTGAACCTGATAGAAGAGAAAGTGGGAAGTACTCTACAACACATGGGCACAGGAGAACACTTCCTACGTACAACACCAGCAGCACAGACATTAAGGGCATCATTGAATAAATGGGACCTCCTGAGACTGAGACGCTTCTGTAAAGCAAAGGACACTGTCACTAAGACAAAAAGGCAACCCACTGACTAGGAGAAGATCTTCACCAACCCTGCAAATGACAAAGGTCTGATCTCCAAAATATATAGAGAACTCAAGAAAGTAGAACGTAAAGGGCTAATCAACCCAATTAAAAATGGGGCACTGAGCTGATCAGAGAATTCTCAACAGAAGAAGTTCAAATGGCCAAAAGACATTTAAGGTCATGCTCAACTTCTTTAGCTATCAGGGAAATGCAAATCAAGACAACTTTAAGATACCATCTTACACCTGTCAGAATGGCTAAAATAAAAAACACCAATGATAGCCTTTGCTGGAGAGGTTGTGGAGTAAGGGGTACCCTCGTCCATTGCTGGTGGGAATGCAAACTTGTGCAACCACTTTGGAAAACAGTGTGGTGGCTTATCAGAAATTTCGGGATCTACCTACCCCTGGACCCAGCAATACCACTCTTAGGAATATACCCAAGAAATGCCCTATCATACAACAAAAGTATATGCTCAACTATGTTCATAGCAGCATTGTTTGTAATAGCCAGAACCTGGAAACAACCTAGATGCCCTTCAATGGAAGAATGGATGAAGAAAGTATGGAATATATACATATTAGAGTACTACTCAGCAGTAAAAAACAATGACTTCCTGAATTTTGCAGGCAAATGGACGGAAATAGAAAACACTATCCTGAGTGAGGTTAGCCAGACCCCAAAATAGGAACATGGGATGTACTCACTCATATTTGTTTTCTAGCCATGAATAGGGGACGTTGAGCCTATTATGCGTGATCCTAGATAAGCTAATTAAGAAGGTGAACCCAAAGAAAAACATTTAGGCGATGGAAGGAGACAGAGACAAAGACACACATTGGAGCACCGGACTGAAATCTCAAGGTCCAAATCAAGAGTGGGAGACAGAGCACGAGCAAGGAACTCAGGACCGCGAGGGGTGCACCCACACACTGAGACAATGGAAATGTTCTATCAGGAACTCACCAAGGCCAGCTGGCCTGGGTCTGAAAAAGCATGGGATAAAACCGGACTCACTGAACATAGTGGACAATGAGGACTACTGAGAAGTCAAGAACAATGGCAATGGGTTTTTGATCCTACTGCACGTACTGGCTTTGTGGGAGCCTAGGCAGTTTGGAAGCTCACCTTACTAGACCTGGATGGAGGTGGGAGGTCCTTGGACTTCCCAAAGGGCAGGGAACCCTGATTGCTCTTAGGACTGTTGAGGGAGCGGGACTTGATTGGGGGAGGGGGAGGGAAATGGGAGGTGGTGGTGGGGAGGAGACAGAAATCTTTAATAAATAAATAATAACAAATAGAAATTTCCATTAAAAAAGAGTTGCCATGGTAATTGTGTCTCTCCATAGTAATAGAAGCCCTAACTTAGGCAATATCTAAAATCATGAAATGTGATTATGATCCAATAAGATGCCTTAGCAGGTTAAGGCATTTGCCACCAAACCTGAGAACCTGAGTTTCATCCAAGGACTGACATGATGGAAAGAGACAGCTAACTTCTTCAAGTTATTCTCTCACTTTCACATATGTGCAGAATCATGAGCTCATATCTGTGGAGCACACACTCCTGCATTTTCACATGCACACCACACACACACACACATGCACGCACGCACACACACACACACACATTAATGAAAGCCATCATAATGAGGAATCATAATTAGAAAAGATTATTTTAATACTATAGAAACATATTTGTAAACATTGTGTTTTGGTACTCATCTTCATGTTCTTAAAATCTATTTTATATCCAAGGTATAATCTATGAGGAAGATGATAGTTATGACTAATATTTATGAAACTGTATAATATGAGTGGCAGGCTGTGTTCCTGGTGCCTGGCCGCCCGCACGGCTTTACTCAAATTAATTACATGGAAACTGTATTCTTTTGAACACTGCCTGACCCATTAGTTCCAGCCTCTTATTGGCTAGCTCTTACATATTGATCTAACCCATTTCTAATATTCTGTGTAGTACCACGAGCTGGCTTACCAGGAAAGATCTTAACCTGCGCCTGTCTGGAGTGGGAGAATCATGGCGACTCACTGACTTGGCTTCTTTCTCCCATCATTCTGTTCTGTTTACTCCACCCACCTAAGGGTTGGCCTATCAAATGGGCCTAGACAGTTTCTTTATTAATTAACCAATGAAAGAAACAGATTAATACAAGACCCACCTCCATCATGAAACTTTAAATAATGCTTCAAAACACTAGGGAATAGGTTAACTATCTTTGTATTTTCTTATTCCTAACTTTTAATTATCCTGTATAAGAAATTATTTTTCTCTCTTTGCATGGAGAGGGTGAGGTAATATTTTATACTGTAACTCAGGATTGCCTTGAACTCATGAAAATTGTACTACCTCAGCCCCCTATACATTGGAATTATAAATTTGAGCCATCAAGCTAGCTGAAAAGTTCTATTTTTATTCCCATTACCCAACTGAGGAAATTAATCATGGAGGAATTAATTTCTAGTCTAAAATCATGAGATACTAAGTGATAGAAGCAAGGATTACACTCAGTCTGATGCTAAAGCTGATAGCATAGTGTGGTACTACCAGATGTTGTCAAATAACTGTTATTTATAATGTTTATAGTTACAATGTTAGTTGGAGGTGAGTGAGAGTAAAAACTCGTGAATAAATGTATGCATCATTTCCTTTTTATACACCTTAGATGACTTCAAATTTAACCCCAATGTTGTGATTTATCAAGACATTATTTACTGCATTTCTTCATATCTACCTCTCAGCATGGGCATTAGTAACTTGCTGTGTGGTTGTTAATTTCAATCACTTTACATTAGGTCAAGCTGCCAAGTTCACCAGTGAGATGTAATGTGTCTGCAAAATAAATGCTACTTTCGGAAAGATTTTCTGTCAATCATTATGTTCTTCACAGTGCTTTTAATGAGCCAACACAAGTCACAGAAAATTGCCCAGTCAGATTCATCAAATAGATCCTTCCACATTTGTAACATAGTCAATTAATTCAAAACATTATTAGCCTAGTCAAGAATTACAGCTACAAATAATGATTGTTCCAAGTTAATATAGGAGAGCTGAAAAGTCAACTTCAAAAACTATTGCCAAAGGAAAGTTCTTTAAGTATTAGTAGTAAGCATGTAACCAGAATGAGAATGATTGCTGTCACAAAACCAAAAACTTATTTAAAAAAGCCTATTAATAGACTTTACTTTTGCTATTTCTTGTTGGAACAGGAGCTTAACCTATAGACAACATGGTTGACTTCTGCATATTTCCTAATAAAAATTTTGTTATTATCTTTGAAGCTATATTTGAATAATTGAAAAAAGTACCAAGAGTCTCTTAGATTACATATTTTACTGAACAGGGTTTTTTAAAAATATTTATTTATTTACTTATTATGTCTACAATATTCTGTTTGTGTGTATGCCTGCAGGCCAGAAGAGGGCACCAGACCTCATTACAGATGGTTGTGAGCCACCATGTGGTTGCTGGGAATTGAACTCAGGACCTTTGGAAGAGCAGGCAATGCTCTTAACCACTGAGCCATCTCTCCAGCCCTATGTTACATATTTTAATACGTGTCTTGAGGATAAGATTTGTTTTATTAGCATTATTATTCATTTTGTATCCCTGAGTGGACCATCAACAAAATACAGATACACACTCAGGATACATACACAGTGAAAGATATGACTACAGTGGAATTCGGTTGCAAGTTTTATTATGTTTTAAATAACAAATATTAGGAATACACAAAAGACACTCAAATATTTGAAATCATCTAAAAATTGCTTATATCATTGTTCCATTTACTTTTATGTTAGTGGTTTTATTGAGAAATAATTTATACACCATAAAGTTTAGCCATTCAAAGTGCATATTTCAGTAGCTTTTAGTATATTTACACAGTTGCACATCCATAACTACAATGAATTTGAGAGAATTTCTGTCACATCCAAAAAAACAAACAAATAATATATTGGACTTGGAGTGTTTCCTCAGTGGTTAAGCCCATTTATTGCTCTTTAAGAAGACCTGAGATTGATTTCTCATCACCCACAAGGCTACTCATAACCATCCATAATCCCAATTCCAGGGGATCTCACACCTTCTTTTGACCTCCATGGATACCAGGCATGCACATGGTATAAATACACATATGCAGACAGGGCACTGAAATGTAAAATTAATCTTTATATAAGAAAAACATGGGGCAGTGCGATAGTTTAGAGGTTAAAAGCACTGACAGAGTTCCTGAGTTCAATTCCCAGTAACCATATGGTGGTTCACAATCTATAATGTAATCTGTTGCCCTCTTCTGTCCTGTAGGCATACATGTGAGGGGAACACTGTATACATGATAAATAAATCTTAAAATGAACAAAAAATAAATAAATCGATATATATATATTATATAAACAAACAAATAAATATAAATAAAACCAGAAACCTTATATGTATTAGCCTTAAACACCTATTCTCTGACTCCTAGGAAACATTAATCTGTCTTGTTTTTACAAAATTGCTATTTAAAGATTTTCCAACAAATTGAATTAATATGTAGTTCTCTTTGTCTTCTTTAACATAAAATAATGTTTTCAAGTTTCATATCGTAGCATACATCACTAATCAGTTTTTACGGCTAAGTAGTATTCCATTCTTAAAATAATGTCTGTAAGTCTGTTGATAGACACTTGCATTGCTTTGGATATTTGGTCACATTGAGTAATGCTGTGTTTCTATGAAGTTCAACACAGCATTATATTTATGATATATATGAATATTTCTGTGAACAGAAATTTTCATTTCCTTTCAACATATCCTCAAACATGGAAATTCTTGGTCATAAAATTTCTAAATTTAACATTTGGTAAAGATGTAGATTTCTCCCCCAGTTTATATTTCTTCTATCAATTCTAGAGAATTCCAGTTTTTCCAGTTCTCCAAGACTTTGATACTGTCTGCTTAGAAAAAAATAAAAAAATATCAGTTATCCTAATTGTAGTGAGGTGTATTACATTAAAAATTCTATTTGCATTTTCTCGCTGAGTAATAACACTGGTAACTTAGTCACTTTTTTACTGGGCTACCCTGAAAGTACAGTTCATCAATTTATTATGGTATATATCATTTTGGTATTATATCTACCAGTCTGCTCTCAAATATGAACTCCTATTTTGATGCTAATTAGACATTAATTTGATCTAGGTTTTTTCGTACTTCTCTCTTAGCAAGATGTAATTATGTTCCACATTTTAATGTGCTGTGTTTTCCAAATCATTACATTCAATTTGTAATTATTTTCCATGAGATGTCTTCTTTATTCATGTATTACTTATAAACATGTTATTCTCAAGTAAATAGATATTTTACTGTGTGTGTGTGTACCGTTACCATACTTCAAGAAATTGCCATTTGAAATTTGCTGAGACAAATTCATTTATGTCCCAAGGTACAGACTTTCATGGTGATTATATTTCACTTTTCAGAGGTGACTTTTTCCATCTTTGCCAGATAGAAAATTTTGGGTTGTTTTACTGTTCAATTTTTCGATAACCTTGCTGATTTTCTGATTTATATGAATTGCTGATAACAGGACACTGATTTTTTTTTAGAAAAAATAATTCTTCTCTTCTTTCTAGACTCTGTACAACACAAATTTTAGATTTCTGTTATTGTATCAAAGCCCTGTGATATTTTTCCACTTTCTGATTTCTTGTTCTTTTCACAGTTGAAACAAATTCTGGATTGAGTAAATTCTAATCTGTCCTTAAATTCACTGGTTTTATCCTCTGCCGTCACCAGTCAAACATTAAGCCCACTTATTGAACTTTTTTTTTTTACATTTCAGCTCTATGATGACGATTCGACTCCTTTTTATAGCTTCTATTTTTATGATGGTTGCTTTAGAAACCTTGTCAGATAATGCCAAGATATGATTCATCTTGGTGTTGTTATCAGATGATTGTCTTTTTTCTCATTCATGCTGCAATTTTCTTGGCTATTAACATGACAAAAGATTTCTTATTATATTGTAGACATTGTAGATATTATGAGACACTGAATCCTATTTAATCATCTCTTTTTAGAAAGTAATCACTATTTCAGTGTAGCATAAGAACAGTGTACTGTACATGTTCTTTTCCCCACTGTACCTCACCAACACCATATGGTCACAAGTAATTAAAACTCTCATTTCACATGCGGAGTGTATAGGTGTGACTTCTACTTGGTCCTGTAGACATGACCTTGGTGAAAGTAGGTCACAAATTTATTCCCCTTATTTTCTGTGTGAGATATAAGCTCATTTTTCCACTGGATCCTGCTGATACTACCCAAAATAGAGGGAGAGGATAGGTTCACACCATTCTATGAGGAGACAGAAGCTCACTCTTCACATACTTCACTGCTACCAGAGAAAGAAAACTAAAAAGTAGCCCTACACCCTATCATTCCATTCAGTTTTTATGATGCTGGATGAAAACAAAATATTAGTTCCCTACTGTGCCCTAATATTAAGGACTGGAGGATAAACGAAGTGAATACTGGTTGCAACTTGCACTACCTTGGATCAGTTTTGTTGATCTTGGAAAAAGAAATGTCTTAGCTCACTACTGGATCCTACTACTGCCAGAGGCACTACTGTGGATTTGGACTGTTTCCAGATTACCTGTAACCATCAGACAAGGGTGGAAGGCTAGGTCCCTGGTCAATCCTGTCAATACTTTCTTGGTAGGAGAACCAGAGCATGTCCTGATTTGAATGGGTGGAAAATGGAAGTTCAAATGTATTATCCAATTCTAACCTCACACTGCAAGGAAATTTGAGGGCTGTGTCATTCTGCCAGGTGGCAGACAATATTAGTCCCCATCTTGATTCCAGAAAAAGTGAAGAAAACCCTGTGCTACTCTGTATTCGATGTGGCAAAGAGACGTATGCCACACCGAATTACTTGGGTCCCTAAAGAAAAGCTATTTTTTTTTCAGTTCATACTTGTTTGGAGGATGGAAATACTGCCTCAAAAGGTATTTTTAGACTAGTAGGCCACCCTTTTTCTAGTCCCTTGGCTTGGAGAAAGGACTCCTTTATTTTTAAGTTTTGTCTGTGCTTACTGATTCTAATTCTGAAACTTCCTGTTCATGATCTATGGGAAGTAATAAAAAACCACAGAGAGGTCAAGATCATGCTGTTCTTCAAGCCTCAATGTCCATAGACAGTATACTTTTCATATAGCTTTTATAGTATCCTTATTTATATTTGTTCTATTATATCCAAGGATATGGGAACATATACTACCATAAATGTAAGTGACATGTCAAGTTGTATCATTTGAATTTATTTTTTTCTTCTAGATAACATTTTTAAGTTTTTTTATAAATCAAGTTGACAGTAGGTGCCTTTTTGTGTGAGTAAAAAATACAAAAGTTCAATGTTAGTAACAATTTCCCTGGAATATCTTCTAAGAATATCAAAACATATCTTTTTTTATCCTTGTGTCTTCCAAATGCAAGGATATGTTTTAGTGATTACAAAATGGATACAGTAGAACTTTTAAAAAAATGTATTAAAAACAAGAGTACATGACCCAAGAAAGAGAAAATAAGCAAAAACTAAAAGTCCAATCAAGAAGTTAAATGAATAAATTTTGCTAGAAAGAGTGAAGAAACCGGCTTCTTGCAGGTGATTTTAAAGCAATATGCAAGCAAAACTATATTGTAAAATTATAAACATTTTAAAATTATGGGACTAGAGAGGTGGTTGAATGGTTAAGAGCACTGGCTGTTCTTCGAAAGGATATGGGTTTTATTCTCAGCACCCATGTGACCACTGACAACCAACCATCTGTAAGTCCAGTCCCTTGTGGCCCATCACCCTTCTTCTGGCCTCTTCAGGCACTGCATGCACACAGTGCACAGACATGCATGCAAGTAGAATACTCATACACATAAAAATAAAAATATAAATTTCAAATTCAAATCAAAATGCTACAGAAACCTCAGTTAAAAATAAAATCCAGTTCTGATTATATATAGAGCTCAATGGGTAAAGAACTTCTCTTTCTAGCATGAGGACCTGAGTTTAGATTCCCACCATCCACATAAAAAAAGATGGGTGCCAATGTGAATTCAGAAGAGCCTCATGCATTCCCACTTCTTGTTGAAATGCTACTGGCTATTGATAGTTACTCAGGAAGGGGAATCCATTTTATCCAGGGATGTCCTACAAGCATGCACATTCTAACAGCACTTAACAGAGTCAATGGTTACTTTAAAAGACAGTTGAGAGAGAAAGTATATGGGAGGAATAGTAAGTAGTATTGGAGGGGATGAAGAAGGGGTGGGTTTAATAAAAATATGTTATATACATCTATAAAATCATCAAATGATAATTAAAAATTCAACAGAAAAAAATAGTAAGAAGAAAAACTAAAATCAGAGCAAATGGTTATCTTACAAGCTAAACAAACAAAGGTGGATACAGGTGCACATACCTTTAATCCCAGTACTGGGGAAGCCAAGACAGATGGATCCTCAGTCTACTCAAATTAATGAGTGGCTGTTTCCGTTGGAGGCATTGTCTCCATAGTTAACTTGGAGAAACTTAGAGGAAGACAGTCATCATTGACCTCTGGACTCCACATACACATGCATGCACATGTGTAAAATAAATAATAAATAAATAAATAAATAAATAAATAAATAAATAAATCCACACATATAAATTGGAGGTTTTAGGGCTATTTCCCCAGATGATAAGAAGCAACATATAAGCCATAGAAATTAGAAAATGTTGCCGGGCGGTGGTGGCGCACACCTTTAATCCCAGCACTCGGGAGGCAGAGGCAGGCAGATCTCTGGGAGTTCGAGGCCAGCCTGGTCTACAAGAGCTAGTTCCGGGACGGGCACCAGAGCTACAGAAAAACCCTGTCTCAAAAAACCAAAAAAAAAAAAAAAAGAAAAAGAAAAAAGAAATTAGAAAATGTTGAACCAGTCTTTGATTTTTCTGTATATCAAAATAATGGTTTTAGGACCCAAGATGATAACAACAGAATTGATAAACCTAGTACAGTTCTTCATGAAGCTCATCTAATATTTCCTGTCAAATTAATGGAATATGTAATGATGCAAAATATAGAGAGAGAAAACTGGAAGTTGGTTCCTCCGCATTTGTCCTCAGTCATCATTATTTTAAAAGCTAGCAGGAAAGAGCATGAAATAAAAATTGACATTAGGATTGTTTTTGTTTCCATAATTCCATAATTCAAAAGCCCAAGACAGATGCAGAAGAAGTGATTTTTCACGTTAAATTTGTCCTGGAGAATGAAGGCCAATGTTAGAGCAAATGCTTTACATGAAGTAGACTCAGGTTTCTATCCGTAGCACCTCAAAAATTTGACTGTCTGGTGCTTTCTGGCATCTCAGTTATGTCAGTTTAGTTTTATAAAAACACAGGATTGCTTAAGGAAAATACTAATTGGTATTTGTGCATGTATATGTGTGTCTATATATATATGATAATATATTTCTGAAATTATAGTAAATTTCTGTAACGAGTCTCCAGTATAAATTGAATAAATACTAAATCCTAACTTTTAACAAAGTAAATGGTATGTATACATGACTTTTAAAATACTCAATGGTATATATACATATATGTACATATATACAATGATTGAAGATAAATCAGCAAGTATCTCATAAGACTAAATCCAAATCTTATCTTTCTCATTTAAAAGTTTGTGTATGCGTGTGGGGGCCATGTGCATGGCACATCACATGTGTGGAAATTAGAGGACAACTTGCAGCAGTTGGTTCTCTCCTTCCACCATGTGCTTCCCAACGATAGATAGCAGGCTGCTATACTTGTCAGCAGGCACCTTTATTCACTGAGCCATCTTGCTGGCCTTATTTTCATCCTCCTCATCGTCTAAGTTGTGAAGCACTTCTCCATCTATGTCTAAGACAAATGCATCATTTTTCCAAATCTATTTCTGTGTGTGTGTGTGTGTGTGTGTGTGTTCCCGGTTAGGAAAAGGAAAAGAGAGACTGACACAACAGTATATAATTGTTCTGAAAAATTGTTGGGTCTCTTGATGAGTAAAATCTTATTAAATCAGTTGATTAATAAGTTTGATAAGTTTTAATAAACATCAAGGCAAAAGTACTATAAGAAAAGTTTTGTTCACTTTAATAATTATAGAAATAAAAAGAATAAGCATTAACTTACAGTTTGCTGCAGGAAAGGCTTTAATGGAAGCTGTGATTCTAAAAGGATACCCTCTGACTCACAAGAATCATCCCAGGCATACAAAGCAGGATGAGAAGGGAAGAAAAAAACTTACCCAGGGAAAAGATTAAGAAAGGAAATATGTTTAGTCATAGAGCAAAGAGGGAGGAGAGTATCAGAGGCCCAGAGGAAGCAAGAGAAGCAATACAAATGTGAAGAAGGGATAAAAGTGCTGGAAGATGAGGACTGGTCTGGATTTGTTTGAAAGGCATTGAGAGGAGGTTAAGTGATTTGCTAAAGGTCCCCTACTGAGTCACTGGCACTGATGCTTCCAGCCCTCCTATTTTGGGTCTCCTCTTTAGTTCCTTGTCTCTACACCGAAATAGACATTCTATGTGATTTTCTCTCATTGCAAATCTTTTATACTTTAACTCAGAAAGCCATGTTTAGAGAGTTGTGTAGGTGGCTGTTTTTAATGTTGAATTTTTCCCCCTTCTTTTGGAAAACGGCTGGTATAGAAAGCTTCCTTGAATCAGTTTTGAGACAAATAAAAGACAAATGTGTTATTCTACTGAGACTGTCAAAATGAAAGTTTACTTTGAAGTAGGATACTAGAATACATATGAGAGAATACTGGGTTTTGTCATAAAAACTGGCATCTGAACATTCTTTGTGCTGTCAGAGAGAATGACAACCTAACAGGGCCAAAGTCAGACTGAGGAAATGGATTTATTTTTCTCTAATCACTGACACAACATTGGCATGAAAAAGGGCAAACGTTTGAGATACAGTAACAATTCAGAATATGGAAAATAGAACAAAATCACAAAATAATTCAAAAAAGTTTCAAAATTTCAAAATACAATTACCACTTGATTAAGAATAATTTATTAGTAAGTGTAGTTTTTAAAAACAAACTATTGATTTCATTCTGCAATTTTTGATGCAAGACAGTTAGATTTAACAGAAATCTTCCTATCTTTAGAATACTGCTGCTGAGATTCATCCATCTGGAGTCTGATGTTTGAAATAGTTATTTCTAGAACTCTCTGTGGATACAAATCAAAACAATATAATATGAAAATCATTAAAAATAAAAACAAATTCATTTTTAGATTTTTTTCTCTATATAATTAATTCTGCATCTAGTTCCTTATTTTATGGACTTGGATATTTTAACACTGTGTGGTGCTCAAAGAAAAATAGTAAATGTAAAATAAAAAGAAAACTGAATATTATGTCTTAGTTGATAAATTTCCTACAAAATTCCTTCGTTTGTATTCTTATACTTAAAAATATCAATTGAGGTAAAAACTTATTCATATTCATGGGCTATTGGGATTAAGCTCATTGACAAAGTTTGCATACTGTATCGAAAAACACTAAGGTCGATAGTTCTCAAGTCAAGTCAAAACTTTTATCCTTCAATGTAGAAATGCTAAATGTCAACATTACAGAGTTAAAGATTGTCATGGTCACCATGTGGGTGCTGGGAATCAACCCTGGGTCCTCTGTAAGAACAGGGACTTGTGTTCTTAACTTCTGTTCCATCATTTCTCTAGGCCCCTTAACAATAGATTTTTTTAAATATCACAACTTCAATCAATAAAATAAATAGCAAGCCTAATAGCTTGGCAGTGGCATTAAAAATATTCACTAAAATAATACCATATCACTCCACTACCTTACAATTGAACTCCCCAAAATGAACTTGAAATCTAAATGTTCTTCTAGAGCCTCCTTTAGGATTCTCTCCCCGTTAGAATTCAAGGTTGTCTCAGTGAAGTTTTCTTTGGACTCTGATGTCACAGTACTGTTTGCTTCTTCTTTTCTTCAATTTATTCTTCCATTAGATACTACATGAATTCAATTTTCTTCGATCCTCTTCTTCCAGAACCTCCTCTCCCACCTCCCCTCTCTCCAAATCCACTCTCCCATTTCCTTTCAGAATAGAGCAGGCCTTCCAGGGATATCAACCAAACTGGAATAACAAGTTAAAACAAAACTAGACACATACCTTCATATCAAGGTTTGATGAGGCAACCCAGTGGGAGGAAAAGTGTCTCAAGAGCGTGACAAAGAGTAAGAAAACCCCAGAACGCCCACTGTTAGTAGTCCCACAAGAAGACTCTGATGAAGATTATGCTAGGCTCCTTTTTATCTATATAGTGGAATATCATTACAAATCATTTCATTGACTTTTTGTTTTGCCAGTCATGTTTGGTTCATTCCTAGATCACTGGATTACCCATTCTCTGATTCGTGGCCTTCTTGGCACTATCAGATGTGGGATCCCCTCTCATGACATGAGTTTCAAGTTAGATCAGTCATTGGTTGTCCAGGTCCACAAGTTCTATGCCACTTTTACCCCCTGCATCTTGCAGACAGGGCAAATTGTATGTAGAAAGCTTTGTGCAGCAATTAAAAAAAAAAAAAAAAAACTTTGTTTTTCTTTCCCCTAAAACTACTTGTTCCTTCATGTCATTCTGCCCTGTGCTGAATAGCTCCAGGGATTGATCAACCTTGGAGGAGGTGATGAGGAAATAAAGAAAGACAGGCTCACGGACACAGAAAAGCTGGAATCAGGTGAACAGGTTCTCTCGAAAGGAGAACGTGTAGGAATCCAGAAGCTCAGCATGTTTATTATAAACCATTGATAAAGGAGGTGGGATTGCTGTATATATCTCAACAGGAAAGCGAGGTTATTACAAACAGATAAACAAGAAGCCTGCTTTAGTTAATCGTGATATGAATAGTATCTGCAGGGGAGCAGTCTTCAGGACCATAAATATCCAAATATCTGGAGAGTGAAAGCTAAAATGGACATTTTTGCACACATTATCAATATCTGCTCTAGGATCAGAGGATATCTTTATCATCCCTTTGATCATTACAAGGCTTTGCTGCTCTCACAGGCTGAAGCATTAACATCTTAACGTGCCCATGTCAGAAACGCATATTCATTCAGGATTTTACTTTCTTCCTAGATCTTCCCCTTTCTTGTTTCTTAGATGATCAGGATGGATCTTCAAGCTTACTCCAGGGTTAGTGAACTGCAATGCTCGACACTAGACTATAATGATGTTAAGAAGGAAGAATATAATACCCAATATATGCCCACTATGTACAACAAAAAGAAAAGGGATGTTTTAATAGTTTAAAGGAATTGAAACCTCAAAGCCCCTCAAGGGTCATTTTTGCAATATTAGCAGGAGAAACCAATATAAAACCTTTTGCTTTTCTAGGATGTACTAATATAATTGGGCTACATCCATGCTATCATTATTGGAAGTCCAACACCCTGGAGGTGGATCCCAATTAATTCCCAATTATATTTGCTCTCATAATGAGGAGCTGCTCTAAACATATATGTTGGTCATCTGTGTGACATATTAAATCCCGTCTAAATAGCAGAGCTATAACCCACACCCATTAGAACTCCAAATGATTAGAGCCTTGCTCCCCCAAAACAAAGGGACTCATTAGTATAAACAGGTATGGGACAAAGTGACCAAGCTGCTGAGTGAAAAGGCATAGGTTCAGTTGACTACTCCCCTGACAGGGCTTACTTGAATGCATACAATTACCAGAAACATCAGAAATATAGCTGCTGGGTTGTTCAAAAACTAGGCATCATTTAAATCCACCAATAGTTTTTCCTTTTGCTACTTGCCTACATTGCTAGTGTGTGCCTTGTCCCTCAACAGGCCATAAGCTCCTTGGTGCTAAGGTCACCTCTACATAGTTATGGACTTTTGGGTCCCGTTACTTGTGTGGGGCAATGTAAAAGGCCACCTCACCAAGAACCCATTAGTTTCCCAGACAGTGTACCAAGCCTGCCTGGCCAGACACCACTCAGAACTCCATCACTGGGGTCCATAAATGCCCAGTGATTGTTTTTATTTTTTTTCAAATGTAGCATGAAAATAGTTAAACTGACAGTTAAAATGTGAATGCACTCTGGTCCCACTGCCATATATCCACCCCTTGTTTTTGTTGTTTGATTGTTCTTCTCATATTTTTTGAGTAAGCAATTCATCACACACTTCCATGGAAACCAAAGGCATGCATACTGAACACAGCCCAAGAACTATTGAAGTTTCAATGCTCTATCCCACTTTCACAGTTTCCCTCAAATCTCACCCAAAGCACTGACATTTAACTACCTACCTCAAGATTCTACTTGTTCCCAAAATCTCTCTCAAAGTACTTACACATAACTATCTCAGTTCTACTTATCCCAGTGTTTTACATTGGATAAATAAGAAAGTTTCCCTTTATCCCTTTATTTCTTTCTGTGAAGTTATTTCGTTCCCTTTATTTCTTTATCCATATGAGCATGTTTTTCACAGGCGTGCTCCCTCCTCTGACTGTGAGTTCTCCATATGCAGTGTCCATAGTCTCTTTCCCTGTTGAAGCATCACTTACCATATTCTGCATGTCTCTGGGGATGGACCAAGCAGGGTGATAAGGGAATGCAGAACAGACATACAGACTCACAAACCCACAGAAAATCTGTACTCAGGTGGACTAGGCTCTCTAATGGAGAAGTCTTAGCATGCCATAAACTTAGTCTGCTTCTTAGGCACATTTGAATACGGAGGTGCAGTTATTGCGTACATCTGTACATTAAGCAGGGCTATTACATACCGATAATCAAGGAGGCTCGATTATTGTATGCACCTGAACAAGGAGATAGGCTTAGGTAATCTCCGCAAGAACAACCTAAGGGAGCCAAACATTCAAATAACCTGGGGTAGAGGGACACCTAGAGTGGACATTCTTCACGTAACTATCAGTATCTGCACTAAGACCTGAGGAAGGATTTGCTATCCCTCTGAGCCTCACCCAGGGACTGCTTTGCCGCTCTGTGAGTGTGAGGTAATTATTGCAGTTTAAGGCATTGTTGTGTCAACAACACACATTCAGTCAGGACTTTACTTGTTCTTTATGTGATCCTTCAAATAAACTACCCTTATTAAAAACTACCATGTAAAATGTGATTTTTGTGGTATCCCTTACTGCTACAATTAACTACTGAAAAGTTATTTAGTTTCTTTTCTCCTAGAAGGACTATTCACAATGTCAGGTTATCCTTTGAACAAATTCTAAACACTTGGGTGTTTATTGTTTTTACAGTTTTCTGAAGCTATTATTATAATGAAATCTATGACCTGAAAAGCAGTTTGAAATATGTTCTTTAAATGCTTTCCAGGACACACCTGTAGTGAATTCCATCTACTGTTGTTACCACTTGTTTTGTGATTTTCTTTCTGGTTTCAAAAATAATATTGTGACATAAGAAATTCTTTTGTATGACTCTACTGTACTTGTGCAGATCTCTTAAATCAATTAGCAGTAACAGTAATTAAATAATAACAAAGCTAAGGGAATAGTATCCCACAAAAATCTCTTGAAAAGATATGAGATTTTTCAAAAGTTTAAAATAGTCTTTAAAAAAATCAAACTTTTCAAAGAAATTTATGCTTAGTTTGAAAATTCTTTTTAAAGTTAATTTGGATCTGGCAGATGAGCTAACTTATTACCTGATTTTTTTGTAAAGCAGAAGAGGGCTTACAAACTAAGATAATTCTCTTGTACTTATTATATTTTGAGTCTTGTGGATCTAAAGATAGATAGTATGTATGAGATGCATGATAGAGGATACAATAAAAACATAAATGTATTAAGTGAATAATGCAAAATAGAAAATGGGAAAAATAAAATTTAAAAAGCAGAGTCACAAATTCAGCATATCTTTAAAATACATGTATATTAAAATACATAGTATTTTCAATTAGGAATTTCTGCATGATATTTTATTCCTATATTGATTCATAAATACATTATTATATCTGTTAAATAGCAACAGGTTTTGTAGAAATATTTAACAAACTTCCTTAGTTATGCAACAATAAGTTTGCTGAGTACTTTGTCGTAAGTGCTATGCTTCTGCTCACAAAAACTTATGAGACTTAAAGTATAATAAAGTGAAAACTCAATTTATAAAGAAATAAATATTTATCTTTAAATTTTTTTTGTGTGCTAGAGAGATCCTGCTTTAATATTTTTATTAATTCATTCATTTGTTTTACATCCTAACCACAGCCTCCCCTGCCTCCTTTCTTCTTATTCCCTCCTGTCAGCTGAATTCTGCCACCCTCAATCCATCCATCCCACATATTTGCTAATAAAGGGGCAAGCCTTCACATGGCACCTACAAAACATGACATATCAAGCGGCCATAAGACCAAGCACCTCACCTTGCATTAAGACTGGGCAAGCATGCTTAACAGGTTACCAAAAGCCAGCCAAAGCACCAGGGACAGCCCCTGCTGCAATTACCTGGAGTTCCACAGGTAGACCAAGCTGTGCTACTGTCACATACATGCAGAGGGTCAAGGTTAATCACATGAAGGCTCCCTGACTATAATTCAGACTCTGTGAATTCCCATGAGCCAGGTTAGACATTTCTTTGGGTTTTTCTCTAATGTCCCTGACACCCCTGGCTCCTACAACCCTTCATCCCTCTCCTCATTTTTTTCTGTTTTTTTTTATTTTATTTTATTCTTTTTTAATTAAAATTTCCACCTCCTCCCCATTTCTCATTTTCCTCCCCCTCCTCCCACATATTGCCCCCTCCCCCTCCCATCCCCCTATCCCCACTCTTCTTCTCCTCCCCCACTCCATTCCCCCTCCCTCTCGATAATGAAGAGCAGTCCAAATTCCCTGCCCTGCGGGAAGACCAAGGTCCTCCCACTTCTATCTAGGTCCAGGAAGGTGAGCATCCAAACAGGCTAAGCTCCCAAAAAGCCAGTTCATGTACTAGGATCGAAACCTAGTGCCATTGTCCTTGGCTTCTCATCAGCCTTCATTGTCTGCCATGTTCAGAGAGTCCGGTTTCAACCCATGCTTATTCTGTCCCAGCCCAGCTGACCTTGGTGGGCTCCCAATAGATCAGTTCCACTGTCACAGTGGGTGGGTGCACCCCTCGTGGTCCTGACTTCCTTGCTCATGTTCTCCCTCCTTCTGTTCCTCATTTGGACCTTAAGAGCTCAGTCCGTTGCTCCAAATTGGGTCTCTGTCTCTATCTCGATCCATCTCCAGATGAAGGTTCTAAGGTGATATGCAAGATATTCATCAGTATAGGATAGGGTCATTTCAGGTTCCCTCTCCTCGGTTGCCCAAGGTACCAGCTGGGGACATCTCCCTGGACACCTCGAGCCCCTCTAGAGTCAAGTCTCTTGCCAATCCTAAGATGGCTCCCTCAATTAGGATATATACTTCACTGCTCCCGTATCCACCCTTCCTATATCCCAACCATCCCATTCCCTCAAGCTCCCCCCATCCTCCCCTTCTCACGTTTCTCACCCCATTTCCCCTTAGCCCCATGCCACCTCACCCGCAAGTTCCTAGTTTTTTCCCGGCAATCTTGTCTACTTCCCCTATCCAGGCGGATGACTATACGTTTTTCTTTGGGTTCACTTTCTTATTTAGCTTCTCTAGGATCACGAAGCTTCTGTAAAGCAAAGGACATTGTCACTAAGACAAAAAGGCAACCCACTGACTGGGAGAAGATCTTCACCAACCCTGCAACAGACAAAGGTCTGATCTCCAAAATATATAAAAAACTCAAGAAACTACACTTTAAAATGCTAATTAACCCAATTAAAAAATGGGGCACTGAACTGAACAGAGAATTCTCAACAGAAGAAATTCAAATGACCAAAGACACTTAAGGTCATGCTCAACCTCCTTAGCCATAAGGGAAATGCAAATTAAAACAAATTTGAGATTCCATCTTACACCTGTCAGAATGGCTAAAATCAAAAACACCAATGATAGCCTTTGCTGGAGAGGTTGTGGAGTAAGGGGCACACTCATCCATTGCTGGTGGGAATGCAAACTTGTGCAACCACTTTGGAAAGCAGTGTGGCGATTTCTCAGGAAATTTTTATTTTCTTTTTAATTTCGTGTATCTGTGTATGTGTTTGTGTTTTAGTGGACATGAGCGCATGTGCCTGCATAGGCCTGAAAAGGACATCAATGGCATATGTGAGCCACGAGACATGAATTTTGAGAACTAAAATTAGGGTCCCCTGGGAAAAAAGAAAGTGTTCTTACTATTATTCAAGGCCATGCACAAATTGGAAACCGTTAATAAAATGTGAGCTAAACAGAGACTTTTCAACAGAAGAAGTTCAAATGGCCAAAAGTCACTTAAGATCATGCTCAACTTCCTTAGCAATCAGGGAAATGCAAATCAAGACAACATTAAGATACCATCTTACACCGGTCAGAATGGCTAAAATCAAAAACACCAATGATAGCCTCTGCTGGAGAGGTTGTGGAGAAAGGGGCACTCTCATCCATTGCTGGTGGGAATGCAAACTTGTGCAACCACTTTGGAAAGCAGTGTGGCGGTTTCTCAGGAAAGTCGGGTTCAACCTACCTCTTGACCCAGCAATACCACTATTGGGAATATACCCAAGAGATGCCCAAACATACAACAAAAGTATATGCTCAACTATGTTCATAGCAGCATTGTTTGTAATTGCCAGAACCTGGAAACAACCTAGATGTCCTTCAATGGAAGAATGGATGAAGAAAGTATGGAATATATACATATTAGAGTACTACTCAGCAGTAAAAAACAATGACTTCTTGAATTTTGCATACAAATGGACGGAAATAGAAAACACTATCCTGAGTGAGGTAAGCCAGACCCAAAAAGAGGAACATGGGATGTACTCACTCATATTTGGTTTCTAGCCATAAATAAAGGACATTGAGACTATAAATCGTGACTCTAGAGAAGCTAAATAAGAAGGTGAACCCAAAGAAAAACATATAAGCATCCCCCTGAATATTAACCTTCATCAGGCGATGAAAGAAGACAGAGACAGAGACCAACATTGGAGCACTGGACTGAAGTCTCACGATCCAAAGGAGGAGCAGAAGGAGAGTGAGCACGAGCAAGGAACTCAGGACGGCGAGGGGTGCACCCACACACTGAGGCAATGGGGATGTTCTATCGGGAACTCACCAAGGCCAGCTGGCCGGGGACTGAAAAAGCATGGGACAAAACCGGTCTCGCTGAACATAATGGACAATGAGGACTACTGAGAACTGAAGAACAATGGCAATGGGTTCTTGATCCTATTGCATGTAATGGCTTTGTGGGAGCCCAGGTAGTTTGGATGCTCACCTTAATAGACCTGGATGGAGGTGGGTGGTCCTTGGACCTCCCACAGGGCAGAGAAACCTGCTTGCTCTTTGGGCTGAGGAGGAAGGAAGACTTGATTGGGGGAGGGGGAGGGAATGGGAGGTGGTGGCGGGGAAGAGGCAGAAATCTTTAATAATTAAATTAATTAATTAATAAAAAAATCAGCAAGAAAAAAAAAAAAAAGAAGATCTCACTGAAACAGCTTACCTGAGCTAATGGGAATTTACCGACTCTAGTCTGACAGTGGAGGAGCCAAACTGGGCCCCTTGAATGTGGGTGACAGCTGCATGGCTGGGGCGGACTGGGGGGCCACTGGCAGTGAGGCCAGGATTTGTCTCTATGCTTTTACTAACTTTTGGAACCAATTCTTTTTGGATGAGTACCTTGCTCAGCCTAGATATAGTGGGGAGGGCCTTGGTCCTGGCTCAAAGCAATGTGCTAGACTTTGGTGACTCCCCATTGGAAGACTTACCCTCCCTGTGGAGAGGATGTGGGGTAGGTTGTGAGGGAAAGTGGAGGGGGTTGGGAGGAAGAGATGGAGTGGGAACTGGAATTGATATGTAAAATGAAAAAGTGTTTTTTAGAAAATAAATTGATTAATTAAAAAAAAATAAAAATAAAAAAAAATAAAAACAGAAAAAAAAATAAAAAAAAATAAAATAAAATAAAATGTTTGAAAAAAAATCTTGGCAGTATCCTTCACGCAACCCTTCAATATAAATTTTAATTAATTAAAAGAATGGTCATCATAAATTGTAAATGAGACAAAGAGCATTTAACCTGATTTAAACATTATATTGTATATTAATGTACAAAGCATTACATTAGTCCTTGCTGCTATTTATGTCTTTTTCTGTTTTTATCTATTAACTAAAATTTTTTCAAGTTAAAATTTTAATTCCTGAAAATATGAATTTTATATTTTATTGTGTACATATATGAATAAACAACTATCACATTATCTTTTACAAAGAAGTCTTTACAATTAAAGCACAAATACAGGAAGTTATATGATAAGTTATAAGAAAATACTTGATGTGTTTAAAATATTTCTTTTAAACAATAAAAAGGAGGAAAATAGAAAAATTTAGCAGCATACATGACAAAAATATATGGCTAAATTTTTAATTAGGCATAAATTATTTCATCAAAATATGAATCAATAAGAAAATAAAACTACCATAGAAAATGCACAAAAAACTGTCAAATGATTAATAAGAATTTAAGTATAAATGTCCTAAAAGTAAATGAAGCGATACTTAACTTTTCCTTTTCAAAAACATAAGTCACAATAAGTACATTTTTATGTTGTCGGGATTTCTGTCCTGCCCATTTCCCACAGTAGTTAAACCCCAAAGAATTCACACAGAGGTCTACATTAGTTATAAACTGATTGGCCCATTAGCTCAGGCTTTTTATTACCTCTTTTAACTTATATTAACCCATTATTGTTATCTATTTTAGCCATGTGGCTCAGTACCTTATTCAGTGTGGCAGTCACATCTTGCTGCTTCTGTGGTTGAGTCAGGACTCAAGAAGAATGGGCTTCCTCCTTCCCAGAATTCTCCTGTTCTCATTGACTCACCTCTACTTCCTGTCTGGTTGTCCCCCAATACTTCCTGCCTACCTACTGTCCAATTAGTGTTTATTTAAAATATAATTGACAGAACACAGATCATTCTCCCACACCATTTTGAAGCAAGGTGACCAAACTTAATTTTTTTTTTTTGTTATTTTACATCCATAGCAGTTGTCCCTTCCTCATAGTCCCTCTCTGTTCACTTCCCCTTTCTTCCTGCTCATTCACGCCTCTGTTTTTATTCCAAAAAAGGCAGATCTCCCATAGATATCAACAAGACATGGCATATCAAGATATATTAAGATTTGGTACCTACTCTCCTATTAAGTGTGTCTGAAATTGGTTTACAATTTTCAAAATTATTTATTAATTTATTAAGAAAATTTGTTGGCATACAAAAGACTTCCGCAATAGCCCAGAATGAAGTAAAACAAAGGTTTATTTATCTGAAGATAAATTAACAGAAAGAGTAGCAATCTAAAAGCCTCTGCATGTGATGGGAAATGGACCTAAATTTAGTAGCCAGGAGGCCCATGCATGCTTTTTGTACATTTATAGTACAAGACACCATGCCCAAAGTGAGCCAGTTTCTTTTAAAAATTTTTTGAGGAAATGTATATATATATATATATATATATATATATATATATATATATATATATATATATTTGCAGAGTTGCACTGGCTTCTAATTTGAGATCCTGAGATCCCCCTGTCTTCAGAATCAGAGGGTTTTTTATTGATATTTATTGAACTCTACATTTTTCTCTGCTCCCCTCCCTGTCTCTCCCCTCCCCCTTCAATCCTCCCCCAAGGTCCCTAAGTTTGCAATTTACTCAGGAGATCTTTTCCTACTTTCTACTTCCCATATAGATTATATCTATGTAAGTCTCTCTTAGTGTCTGCATTGTTGTCTAAGCTCTCTGGGATTGTTGTTTGTAGGCTGGCTTTCTTTGCTTTATGTTTAAAAACCACCTATGAGTAATCACATGTAATAACTGTCGTTCTGTGTCTGGATTACCTCACTCAAAATAATGTTCTCTAGCTCCATCCATCTTCCTGCAAAATTCAAGCTGTCATTATTTTTTTCTGCTGTGTAGTATTCCATTGTTTAAATGTACCACAATTTTCTTATCCATTCTTCGATCAAGGGGCATTAAGCTTGCTTCCAGGTTCTGTCTATGACAAACAAAGCTGCTATGAACATTCTTGAGCACATATCCTTGTGGCACGATTGAGCATCCTTTGGATATATACCCAAAAAGTGGTACTACTGGGTCTTGAGGAAGGTTGCTTCCTAATTTTCAGAGAAATTGCCACACTGACATCCAAAAGAGTTGTACCAGATTGCATTCTGACCAGCAATGCAGAAGTGTTCCCTAAAGTAACAAAAAATAAAATAAATTTATTTATATTTATTTTATCTTTATTACTTTAAAAATAACACCAATCAAAATTCCCTCTTCCTCCCCTCCTCCCACTTCCCTCCCACTCCCCTACACACCTTTCCCCCCAACACCTCCAGTCCCAAGAGAGGGCAAGGCATCCTGCCCTGTGGGAAGTCTAGGGCTCTCCCCCCTACATTCAGGATGAGCAAGGTATGAATCCAAAGAGAATAAGATCCCCAAAAGTCAGTACATGCAGTAGAGACAAAACCCAGTGCCATTTCATTGTCCCTCAGTCTTCCCCAACTGTCAACCACATTCAGACCAGTTTTATCCCATGCGCCTTCATTCCCAGTCCAGCTGGAGTTCATAAGCTCCCATTAGTGAGCCAGTATCTTAAAGGCTGTTGACTGAAGGAGTTCCCACAGCACCTTCACTTTAGTCTAAATAAGAGAGTTCCAAGCCTAATATAAAACTATATATAATAAGAAAAAGCATCAGGTATAAAAATAAGATTTAAAACCAGCATGAACAACGTCAAGCAAAAAACATACACTAAATGATTCAATAGTCATTCTATCTTAAGGAGTCTAAGTCTTATATTAGAAATGGCTTGGCTAAGTCATGAGAGGAAAGTAACTATGACTATCTAGTGTTCCACACCATCAAAGACCTGAAAAGGGAAATAATATTATTTGAGTAAGCAGGAAGTGTAATCAAGCAACTTCCAAAAGGTACAAGACATGACAGAAACAACCAGCTACCTGGGAAATCATCCAAATTCTCATTTGCAACATTTGGGCAACCAACTTTGGCTAAGACCATTTTTAGAGGAAGGAATTTTTTAAAAACCCTTTTAACCTCTCTTCGCAAGGTTTAGCAGTCTTTTTGTTTGTATCCTGCTTGTCCAGTTTGGACACTGTGCATTTTGTCAGTGGTCAAGGCAGGGGCAATTCTTTGCTCAAAGAACAGTTTTGCCAAGAAGAAAACAAGCTCCAAGTGGAGTGTCTTTCTTCTATAGGCATCTATATATCCAAGTTCTCTCAACTTTATGAATATGGGTATTATCCTGCAAAAACAAGAACAGATCCATGTCCCAACCCTTATGAGGCTAACTTACCAAATTTAGGATTGTTACCTCTGTGGATGAGCTGTCATTTCTCTTTATCAATATAATCTTTATTAACTTTATCAAATTGAATTTTTATTAATTTTGACAGTATCCATAGCTTTTCTTTTCTTGTGAAAGAAAGAATGAAACCCCTTCCCCAACATAGCACATCTCCTGGTTACTATACTGAGGTCAACACATTCTTGAAATACACTGACTGATTTAACTCAGAGGTTTTTTTTTTTCATTATTATCCAGCCTCTCTGCAGCCACTGTTCCATTCTCATTAGCATTAAGGAAATTTCAGGTTAAAATAGCATTAGGAAATCTATTTCTGGGGGTATTTTTTATCCATTTCTGTTTCTTTAACATTTCCTTTATAGTTCACTTTGACGTTTCTACTTTCTATATATGGCCTGACCTGTAGGATTGTGTGGTATACCTGTAATATTCTTTATATTATAATGAGTAGAAAGCTGTTTCATTTTCTTAGGGACATATGTTGGGCATATTTGTCTTTATTTGTGCATATATATATATATATATATATATATATATATATATATACACATATACAATATATCCCATGATGACCAAACTTCTAATAAATGAGTGATTACTGAATCAGACTTTTCCAAATTCACAGCAGTTGCCTATTGAAAATCTGAATAGATGTCAATGGTATGGTGTATATATTTTAGTTTTCCAAATTCTATAAAATGGAACAAATCCATCTTCCAGATTTCATTCCTTTGAGTATCCTTTGGGTTATTTCGTGAAGGTAGTGGTATCTGGAGATATAAAGAACAAGTAGGGTACGGGGCAATGCGGCGGGCTTTCGCCTGCGGGGCCTTGCGTCTGCGGATCTTGCATGCCGGCTGGTTGAACCAAGTGTCCACTCGCTGCTGCCAGTCCTTGTGGAAGTGGGGCTTCAAGATCATGCCATTCCAGCTGGGTGCCATGGCTGCCTCCCATGCAGGGGAACGGCCAAGCGGAAAGGACCGAGCGCCGCAAAGCACCTGGGGTTGTCGAGAGTCCGTACCACACCAAGGTCCGAGCTGGCCCGGGCTTCAGCCTGGAGGAACTCAGGGTGGCTGGTATCCATAAGAAGGTGGCTCGCACCATTGGCATCTCCGTGGACCCAAGGAGGCGAAACAAGTTCACCGAGTCCCTGCAGGCCAACGTGCAGTGCCTGAAGGAGTACCGCTCCAAGCTCATCCTCTTACCCAGGAAGCCTTCCGCTCCAAAGAAGGAAGATAGTTCTTTGGCTGAAGAACTTAAATTGGCCACTCAGCTAACAGGACCTGTGATGCCCATCCGAAATGTTTATAAGAAGGAGAAAGCCAGAATCATCACAGAAGAGAAGAACTTCAAAGCTTTTGCCAGTCTTCACATGGCCCGGGCCAATGCCCGGCTCTTTGGTATCCGAGAAAAGAGGGTAAAGGAAGCTGCAGAGCAGGATGTTGAGAAGAAAAAGTGATGTGCTTTTGGAATATTGCAATAAATTTTCCATAAAGCAAAAAAAAAAAAAAAAAAAGAACAAGTAGGACATCTCCTTATCTTGTTGCCATGTAATAGAAAAGTCCTTTTTCAAACCTTAGCTTTGACATGATGTTTTTGAAGGTGCAATATACCTTTAATCTCAGTACTTGGGAGGCAGAGGCAGGTAGATCTCTTTGAGTTCAAGGACAGACCGGTCTATAAGAGCTAGTTCCAGGACAGTTAGGGCTGTTACTCAGAGAAACCTTGTCTCAAAAAAAACAATAACAACAAAAAATAGTCATAGTTACTTGGGATGGATACTTTATGTAAAATTTGGCATGATATTTTACCCCCAATTTAATCTATATTTTTAATATGGCTTTAAATTTCCATATCTACTCTAGAAATGAGATTGTAAAGTAAATCTTATAATGATTTTAACCAAGTCCAAGCCTGCTTACATTATCATGTCTTAATATAGAAAGAATTAAGATAATCACATTTAAAATGTTGTTATACTGGTATCTTTATACATTGTATAAATAAGTACTGGTATAATTAAAGAACATTATTTCATATAGACTTTTTAAATTGAAATGCTCAAATGTCAGTGACTATGTGATGGTTGTAAGCAATGGAAAACTTGTTAGTCTGTAATTAATTGACAATGTCTGAAAAAAAGGTTATACGGGATCATTATTGTCTCTAGTTTAAAGAAATCAAATCAATTGCCAATATCTTGTAATGTCTCTGTTAGTATGTTACATCTAAAACTCTACTTCCATCACCATATATTCTTTGAACCAAAATTGTAACCACCACGACATTCTGGTCACTCATACCAGATGACAAAATTTGAGCCCTGTGTTTACCAGATCTACAAGGGAAGAACAGAACAATATGACTGAAAGGGGAGGTTTGTTGTGGAATAATATGACATCTATATATACACCACCCTCCTCTATCTCTACATGTGCACAAAACAGGCTATTCTTAGTGAAAACTTGAGATGCTCACCTCCACTGACCACCCTGAACAATGTTCATAGAACACATGAGAAGGAGTAGTGAATTCTTTACTTCCCAAGCATATACTTGGGTTTAAGAGGGCCAAATGCTGCCTTGCTGTGATTCTTCAAGTCAACTTCTCCTGCTTATATATTCCTGCCATCAGGCCTGTTCATTATTGCCCAAGACCATTAATTGTATGCTTACTGTCTGTCCATGGTATCTAGCAATGCATCATTGCCTGGTGCTATAGTAATGACAAAACAACAATGGAAGTATCAATAGAAAGTTCCCAATGCTCAAATCCTGGAAGGACAAGTTATATGTTGCTGAATGTGTAGCAGGCATTCTATTTATATGCATTTTCTTCCTCTCTGTTCTTCAAACAATGTAATTAAGGAAAAGGAGAGATGGGTCAGTGATATACTTTTTTTTATTTATTAAAAATTTCCACCTCCTTCCCTCCTCCCATTTCCCTCCCACTCCCCCCACACCCCCTCCCCCTCCCTCTCCAGTCAGGGTTTCCTGCCCTGTGGAAAGTCCAAGGTCCTCCCCCCTCCATTATGTCTAGGAAGGTGAGCATCCAAACAGACTAGGCTTCCACAAGGCCAGTCAATGCAGTAGAATCAAAACTCAGTGCCATTGTCCTTGGCTTATCAGTCAGCACTCATTGTCAGCCACATTCAAAGAGTCAAGTTTGATCACATTCTCCATTAGTCCCAGTCCAGCTGGCCTTCTCAGGTGTCCTATTCTACCATAATGAAAACATTCGGTATTTTGATGTCTCTTCATATATTTGGAAATTGCTTCTACTACCCAAGCCTCAGTATAACAGTCAAATGACTCAACATTGACTGTGGACAGGATCTATTCATCCATTGGTGCTAATCTGACCTTTAAAGGCCCAAGTATCATTTTCATTCTAAGTTGGTATTTTCAAAAGCCAGAGATTCAATAAGTACTTATCTACCTGAAGGCGCAAGTCATAAACAATCCCACACCAGTTTGGAATTGTGATTAATAGGGTGGTATTTATTTAAAGGGGAATAAACTTACAGATCACCGTCCCAGACAACAGCCCTCTGCGCACGCAATTAGGAAGAAGTCTAGTCGCCGGAACCGGAGCAGGAAGTAAAGAGAGAGAGGAGGGAAGTGGCTGCTTTTTTTAAAGGGAAAGATACCACGCCCCAATGGGCTGGTATCTTGGCGGCTATTGGCTGGAGGAGCGGAGGGACCTCCCGCAACACCTCCCCCTTTTATTTAAGTAAGAGAGTTCTAAACCTACTATGAAATTATATACAATAAGTACAAATATCCTATTCTAACTAGCTTAGGTCTTATATAATAAATAGCTTGGCTAAGTCATGAGTCGAAAGTAACTACATTTATATAGTCTTCAACCCCATCGAAGATCTGAGAAGGGAAATAATGTTACCTGAGTAATTAGGAAGTACAATCAAACAACTTCTAAAACATGCAACAAATCACAGAGACAACTAGCTACCTGGGCAATCACCCAAGGTCACGTTTGCAGCGTTGAAGCAACCAACTTTGGCTAAGGCCTAACATAACTGACACACCATTTTCAAAGGCAAGAAACTTGTCAAAACTATCTTACCCTGTCTTGGCAGGATATGATAGTCCTGTTTTTTCCATTCACAGACACTCTGTATTTCTGTCAGTGGTTGAGGTATGGGCATTTCTTTACCCAAAGGCCAGTTCAGCCAAGAAGAAAGGCTCCAGGTGGAGTGTCTTTGGTGCTCAACATTCTCTCGGGAATAGAGCAGTGTTGCCAGGAGCAATTGTGTCTCACTACCACAAAACTCTGAGTTAGATTAAAGGCCATTTTCTACAGCTCTTTGAAGAGGTTGAAGATTATCTATCTATACTGAGTATAAACTCTATGTATCTAAAGAACCTGATTAGTCTAATTATAAATGACAAACTTAGAATACTATTGATCTATATAATTCTCAATACCTATCTAACTTAAAGACTAAGACAATAAACAACTGTGAAACAAATGAGGACAATGACCTCCAAATATAAACAATGTACAAATATACATTGCAGTATGGTAAATATATATCAATACACAAGCAATATGTAAATATCTTAATCAGAGGTAGAAATGTACACTGCAATATGGTAAATATATACAATATATATCAATACAATATATGTCAATACTTAAAAAATGTTTTTAAACAGAGGTAGAAACATGCATGCATACAATAGTCAATATAATTTCACTTTGTATCGATACCAATACATTTGTCTCAAAACAATAACTCACAAGTACCAACAAGTACCAATCTATTATCCCTCTTTCTTTTTTTTTTTCAAATGATCCCTGAGCTTATTATAAAATTCCTTCCCCAACCCTCAACCATATACCAATTTATAATCAACCCCTAAGTGATGTCCCTAAACCCAAGGGCAAACTTTACTGGGAGAGGGGACGTCATCCTCTAGAGTTACTTCCAGCTGTCATGGGGGCGATGTTCTTTCTGGGGGATCCTGTGAAAGTAAAATGATGGTTAAATTTCAAGATCGATGTCTTTTAAAATTGCAAATAGTCTCTGAGTATTTTGTGCAGGTCTGGCCAGAATGTTGTATAAGAGGTGCACCATTTCAGCTAACCAAGTTGGGATCGTCTTGTGCAGCTGGTACCCAAAACAGGTCTTGTAGTAGCGCTATCAGTATCATGACGTCATATCAACCAGGTGGAGTCGTTGTTATGGGGCCCCATCTTCTTCCTGGAAACTTTAAATGTCACTTCAGGAAAAACTCATTGTTCATTGTGAAAAACTTAAACATTAATCATATAGACACACACACACACACACACACACACACACATATATATATTCAATGAAAGGAATGATAGATATATTCAATGAAAAGTATGATAGATATGAAGAAAAGCAAAGATGTTTTCTAAACTCATATTTCTTTCTGTCCCCTATCATGGCTCTTGACATGAGACAGAAACTCCAGAAACTCTGGGTTTTTCTCTTACCAACAGGCTTGGAATTGGAGAGGGACTGAGCCAGAGTCCAATTTCAAAACCAGCTCTATAAATTTAGAAATATGGTTTAGTATATTTTACTTATACAACTTATTCAGTTTTCTTGATAGTTCCTATTGGGCAGGTATTTTTCCATCTGTCAGTATCCAAACATCCAGGATCCCTTGAATTTTTCAAAGATGAGTGTTTTCCTGTGGAGATAAGAACAGAACCCTGCCCCCATTCTATATGTTTTTCTTACCGCCTGTAGGAATATCATCATTGTGGATGAGTTGTCATTTCTCATTTCCAAGAGGTTTATCCTCTTCAAATCGAACCTTTATTAATTTTGATGGTATCCACAATTTTTCTTCTCCTGTGGAAACAAGAGCAAAACCCCTTCCCCAACGTAGCACATCTCCTGGCTTCCATTGAGAGGTCAGCACATCTTTGAAATAAATTGGTTGATTTAGTTCAGCAGACTTTTCCATTATCCAATGTCTTTCTGCTGCTGTTGTTCCTTTCTCATTAGCGTTAAGAAAATTCAAGGTCAATAAAGCATTATGTAATCTATTTCTGGGGGTATTTTCGGTCCCTTTCTGTTTGTTCAGCATATCCTTTATAGTACGATTTGATCTTTCTATAACTCCCTGACCTGTGGGATTATGTGGTATACCTGTAATGTGTTTTATATTATAATAAGCAAAAAAGCGTTTCATTTTCTTAGATACATATGCTGGACCATTGTCTGTCTTTATTTGTGCAGGTATTCCCATGATGGCCATAACTTCCAATAGATGTGTGATTACTGAATCAGCCTTTTCTGAGCTCAGGGCAGTAGCCCATTGAAAACCTGAATACGTGTCTATGGTGTGGTGTACATATTTTAATTTACCAAATTCCATAAAGTGGAACACATCCATCTGCCAGATTTCATTTCTCTTAGTACCCCTTGGGTTACTCCCTGCAGGCAACGGTGTTTGATTATAGAAAGAACAAGTAGGACATCTCTTTATAATGTCCTTAGCTTGTTGCCATGTAATGGAAAATTCTTTCTTTAGGCCTTTACTATTGACATAATGCTTTTTATGAAATTTTGAGGCGTGCAACACGCTTCCAATCAATAACTGATCAATCTCAGCGTTGCCTTGTGCTAGAGGACCTGGCAGACCCATAAGGGATTGTATGCTGAATCCATTCATCCATAGGTGCTGATCTAGACCTTAAAGGCCCAATTATCTTTTTACATTCTATGTTTGCATTTTCAAAAGCTAGATATTCAAGAAGTATTCGTCTAGCTTCTGGGTCTGTTACCCCTATGTCCAGAGCCTTAATTAATCTTTGCAAAAAGTCAGTAAAGGGTTCTCTCTGTCTCTGCCTAATCCTGATATATGATTCAACCCTTTCCGCTGGATCTTGTATCCTATTCCAAGCATTTAAAGCTGCTTTGTGACATAATGACAATACTTCTTCATCATAAAGAGCTTGGACCTGTGGATCAGCATACGCTCCTACACCAAGAATTTGATCTTGGGAAACCTCCACACCTTTTGCTCTTCCTTGCTGTTCCATATGTTTGGATTCTTCTCTGAAATAAATTCCAAACATCAAGGATGGTACATCATCTAAAACTGCAGACACTAACTGAAAGAAATCATGGGGGGTAGCTCTGACATTAGAAGCCCAAGTCCTTATCATTTCCTTAACAAATGCAGAGTGCAAGCCATAATTAACGACAGCTTGCTTAATTTTTTTTAGATCATTCATTTCTATTGGCATCCATCTAGCTTCTTTGACTCCCTTTGAGCCTTTAGAAGTTGACACTTTGTCAGAATAAATTACAGGGGATGTCGCTAAAACCCTGGGTAAGCCAGTTCTAATAGCTGGTGGTGGCATTGTATCCTGTCCTTGTGCCTTCTTACTCTGTTCACCAGCTCCAGTAATTTCTTCAATCATTTCAAGTCTTCTTATTACTGTCTCTTTTGAATCCTGAATCTCCTGACCTGCGTGAGTTTCTAGTAAAGATTGCATGGTTCTTAGGAGTGCCATATTCTTCCTAAATGATAGAATATTCAAAAGAATACTGAAAACTAGTAACCAGTAAATTAAGTTATCCCCATAGTCATATAAACCTTGCATGATATAACCCATTGTATTAGTAAACCAAACAGTAAAATTTGTGTTGAAAACGAAAACTGCCATATTACCTATTATCCAGCAGGTGGCGCTGTTGCCAAGTCACGACATAAACGGGGTCCTGTTTCAGTGTCTGCCTAGTATTTGTTAAAAACTGGGAAATGCAAGTTGCTCAACAAAGTAAATGTAATTAAATCAATTCCGTACACGGAACCATAAACCCAGAATCCAGGGGTAGAGAAGAGTAACCCGGAAGCTGTGTATGCCTCCACATGACAGAGTCGTCCCAAGGGGTTGCAGCTTTCCGCAACCGGTAACCGCGTGCTCTGGTTCGCTCCGCTTAAGAGCTGCGCTTGCAAGGGAGATTTGAAAACAATTCAGAAAAGAGCAAACCACGTGGGCAGAGACTAGCAGGCCTGTGGAATTTAAATCCACGTAGCGAGGCAAACGATAGGCTGCGTGGGGACTTGAAGTCAATCTGAGGTGTCTAAAGGGAAAATATAAAGAACTGCAGCAAGAAAAGCCACTGTGTGATGATTTATGTTAAACTGCTGGCTCCACGCACAAGGCACAGGCCGCAAGGCACAGGCCGCGGCCGAACTGGCGGCCGGCAGCCGAGAGGGGGAAAGAGGGGTCCTAAAACCAAACGTTGGGTGCCAGATGAAGGCGCAAGTCATAAACAATCCCACACCAGTTTGGAATTGTGATTAATAGGGTGGTATTTATTTAAAGGGGAATAAACTTACAGATCACCATCCCAGACAACAGCCCTCTGCGCACGCAATTAGGAAGAAGTCTAGTCGCCGCAACCGGAGCAGGAAGTAAAGAGAGAGAGGAGGGAAGTGGCCGCTTTTTTTAAAGGGAAAGATACCACGCCCCAATGGGCTGGTATCTTGGCGGCTATTGGCTGGAGGAGCGGAGGGACCTCCCGCAACATCTACCTTCTGGATCTGTTACTCCTATTTGTACAGTTTTGGTTAATCTTTGTAAAAATTCAATAAAGGATCTTCTTGGGCCTTGTAAGACCTTAGTATATGATCCCATCCTTCTTTCTAGTTCTTGAATCCTGGCCTAAGCACTGGAATGCTGTACGGCATAAAGAAAAAATGTTTTGACTGTCAATATATTGACTCCATATATCAGCATAATGGTCCTCACCTAGATTTGACCTTATGAAGCCTCAAATTCTTTGACTCTACATTGCTGTTCTAGGTGTTAGCCTCCTCTCTCCAATAGCACTCCCACTGTAACTGTGGCCCATCTTTTAGCACTGCTGAGACTAATTGAAGCCAATTATCTTGAGTAACCCTATTGCTTAAAGACCATGTCTTTACCATCTCCCTAACAAATGGTGAATGTGTGTCATAAGATATTACTGCTACTGAACCTCATAGAAGTTAAAGTGGGAAGTACACTTGAACTCATTGGCACAGGAGTACAGTTCCTAAATATAAACCCAGTAGCACAGACACTGGCAGAAATAATTAATAAATGGAACCTCCTGAAACTGAGAAGAAGCTTCTGTAAAGCAAATGACATGGTCAACAAGACAAAACATCAGCCTACAGAAGGGGAAAAGATCTCTACCAACCCCACATCAGACAGAGAGCTGATCTCCAAAATACACAAGGAACTCAAGAAATTTGTCATCAAAAGAACAAATAATCTCATAAAAATGGAGTACAGAAGGAAGGAAGGAAGGAAGGAAGGAAGGAAGGAAATGTTCAACATCCTTAGTCATCAAAGAAGTGAAAATCAAAGCAACTCTGAGATTTTTATCTTACACATGGAAGAATGGCCAAGATCAAAAACACTGTTAACAACTTATGCTGGAGAGGTTGTGGAGTAAAGGAAACACTCCTGAATTGTTGGTGGGAGTGCAAGCAGTATAGCCCCTTTGAATATCAGTATGGCAATTTCTCAGAAAATTAGGAAACAACCATTTTCAAGACCCAACCATGCCACTTTTGGGTATATATTCAATGATGTTCAATCATGCCACCATGTCATGTGCTCAGCTATGTTCATAGCAGCACTGTTTGTCATAGCAAGAACCTGGAAACCACCTAAATGCCCTTCAAACAAATAATGGATAAAGAAAATGTGGGCCGGACAGTGGTGGCGCACGCCTTTAATCCCAGCACTCGGGAGGCAGAGGCAGGCGGATCTCTGTGAGTTCGAGGCCAGCCTGATCTACAAGAGCTAGTTCCAGGACAGGAACCAAAAGCTACGGAGAAACCCTGTCTCAAAAAATAAAAAAAAAGGAGATCTGATCTAGGCACCAGGAGAGACAGCAGCCGGGTGAGTTTGTGACCAGCGGCGGCGGAAGCACCCCTGGACAGGGAACTCTGAAGTTCCTCATCCCCCACCCTATACTCCCTGGGCTCCCTGCAGGGGCTCTACACCCTGCATACTGCCTCCCTCTTCTTGTCCCACCCAGCTTGCATCCAGAACCCTTCTTCCTTCTGCCCCCTTTCCTCTTTGGGCACATAAAACCATCCAGGTCAGTCTGTCTGGCGCTGGGGGCAAATCCTCAGGGCAAGTAGGCAGGCGAGACTTCCTTTGTCTCACTGGCCTGACTGCAACAAGAAGGTAAGGGCTTTGTTTACAAACTACCCAACCTGCAGGGAGATCTGATCAAGGCACCAGGAGAGACAGCAGCCTGGTGAGTTTGTGACCAGCGGCAGCGGAAGCAGCCCTGGACAGGGAACTCTGAAGTTCCTCATCCCCCACCCTATACTCCCTGGGCTCCCTGCAGGGGCTCTACACCCTGCATACTGCCTCTCTCTTCTTGTCCCACCCAGCTTGCATCCAGAACCCTTCTTCCTTCTGCCCCCTTTCCTCTTTGGGCACATAACACCATCCAGCTCAGTCTGTCTGGCACTGGGGGCAAATCCTCAGGGCAAGTAGGCAGGCAAGACTTCCTTTGGTTCACTGGCCTGCCTGCACCAAGCAAGGTAGGAGCTTTGTTTATGAACTACCCAACCTGCTCAGAGATCTGATCTTGGCACCAGGAGAGCCATCAGTGGGAGAGCTAATCTGGGTACCAGGAGAGCCGTCTTTGGGCACGGAGATCTGATATTGGTACCAGGAGAGACATCACTGGAGCACCAGGAGAGCTATCACTGCAGGGTGCCATCACTGGGAAGGTACATCAGTAGGCAAGGAGACCTGATCCGGTAAAAGAAGATCCATAGGGGAGCATTTGGAGAAAGAGATGGGCAGGCGCCAATGCAAGAATTCACCCAACAATCTGAAAAACTATATGAAACCAACAGAACCCAGCGACCTCACAACAGGAGGACATGAACACCTTAATCATGAAGAAGTAGATAAAATTGACTTTATGAAAGTGATTGACGCACTTAAACAGCATGTAAAAAATGCCCTTATAGAAATGGATGAGAAGTATAACAGAAAGTTTGAAGAACTGAGTAAATCAGTGAATGATACCCTAGGAAACCAAGGAAAAACAATCAAACAGATAATGGAAACAGTTCAAGACTTAAAAACTGAAATGGAGGCAAAGAAGAAAACACAAACAGAAGGCCAGCTGGACAGGGAAAATCTAGGTAAGCGAATAGAGACTACAGAAGCAAGCATAACCAACAGAATACAAGAGATAGAAGAAAGAATCTCAGATTCTGAAGATACCATAGAGAAAATAAACACGCTGATCAAAGAAAACAGCAAGGCCAACAAATTCTCATCACAAAACATTCAGGAAATATGGGACACAATAAAAAGACCAAACCTAAGAATAATAGGAATAGAAGAAGGAGAAGAAGCGCAGCACAACGGTCCAGAAAATATATTTAATAAAATTATAGAAGAAAACTTTCCCAACCTAAAGAAAGATATACCTATGAAGGTTCAAGAAGCATACAGAACACCGAATAGGCTGGATCAAAAAAAAACATCCTCTCGCCATATAATAATCAAAACACAAAGCATACAGAATAAAGAAAGAATACTAAGACCAGCAAAGGAAAAAGGCCAAGTTACTTATAAAGGTAAACCTATCAGACTTACACCTGACTTCTCTATGGAAACCATGAAAGCCAGAAGGTCCTGGATAGATGTACTGCAGAAACTACGAGACCATGGATGCAAGCCCAGACTACTATACCCAGCCAAGCTCTCGTTCACTATAAATGGAGAAAACAAAATTTTCCAGGATAAAAACAAATTTAAACAATACGTAGCCACAAATCCAGCCTTACAGAAAGTAATAGAAGGAAAATCATTAATCAAGGAGTCCAACAATGACCACAGTAACTCAGACATCTAGAGACCCTTTACCAGCACATCTCAAAGAAGGGAAACACACAATATCTACCACTAAAAAAAATGACCGGAATTAACAACCACTGGTCATTAGTATCACTTAATGTCAATGGACTCAACTCACCTATAAAAAGGCACAGACTAAGAGATTGGATACGAAAAAAGGATCCAACATTCTGCTGTTTACAAGAAACACACCTCAACCACAAAGAAAGGCACCTACTCAGAGTAAAGGGCTGGGATAAGGCTTATCAAGTAAATGGACCTAGGAAACAAGCAGGTGTGGCCATACTAATTTCTAACAAAGTTGACTTCAAACTTAAATCAATCAGAAGAGATGGAGAGGGACATTTTCTACTCATAACAGGAACAATTCATCAAGATGAAATCTCAATCCTGAATATCTATGCCCCTAATATAAAAGCACCCACGTACGTAAAAGAAACATTGTTAAAACTCAAGGCAGCCATCAAACCGCACACATTAATAGTAGGAGACTTTAATACTCCTCTCTCACCAATGGACAGGTCAATTAGACAGAAACCTAACAGAGAAATAAGAGAATTAATGGAGGTAATGAATCAAATGGACTTAACAGACATCTATAGAATATTCCACCCAAATAGGAAAGAATATACCTTCTTCTCTGCAGCTCATGGAACCTTCTCAAAAATCGACCACATACTCGGTAACAAAGCAAACATTCACAGTTACAAAAAAATATTAATTACCACCTGTATCTTATCAGATCACCATGGATTAAAGCTAGAATTCAGCAACAATGCTACCTCCAGAAAGCCTACAAACTCATGGCAACTGAATAGTCAACTACTGAACCATACCTGGATTAAGGAAGAAATAAAGAAAGAAATTAAAGTCTTCCTAGAAGACAATGAAAATAAAGAAACAACATACTCAAACCTATGGGGCACTATGAAAGCAGTCCTGAGAGGAAAGATCATAGCACTAACTGCCCACTTAAAGAAAACAGAGAAAGCACACATTGGAGACATAACAGCCCACCTGAAAGCTCTAGAAAAAAAAGAAGCAGACTCACCTAGAAGGGGTAGAAGACTGGAAATAATCAAACTGAGGGCTGAAATCAACAAAATAGAAACACAGAAAACAATTGAAAGAATCAATAAATCAAAAAGCTGGTTCCTGGAGAAAATCAACAAGATTGATAAACCCCTATCCAAACTAATCAAACGGCAGAGAGAGAATCTGCAAATTAATAAGATCAGAAATGAAAAGGGAGACATAACCCCAGACACAGAGGAAATTCAGAGAATCATTAGATCTTACTACAAAAGCCTGTATGCCACAAAACTGGAAAATGTAAAAGAAATGGACACTTTTTTAGATAAGTACCATATACCAAAGTTAAACCAGGACCAGGTGAACAACCTAAATAGACCTGTTAGTCGTGATGAATTAGAAGCGGTTATCAAAAACCTCCCTTCCAAAAAAAGTCCAGGACCAGATGGTTTCAATGCGGAATTCTACCAGAACTTCCAAGAAGACCTAATACCTATACTCCTTAAGGTATTTCACAATATAGAAACAGAAGAGTCATTGCCAAATTCCTTTTATGAAGCTACAGTAACTCTGATACCAAAACCACACAAAGACCCAACCAAGAAAGAAAATTATAGGCCAATCTCACTCATGAACATCGACGCAAAAATCCTCAACAAAATTCTGGCAAACCGAATCCAAGAACACATTAGAAAAATTATCCATTATGATCAAGTAGGCTTCATACCAGAGATGCAGGGCTGGTTTAACATACGCAAATCTATCAATGTAATCCATCATATAAATAAACTGAAAGAAAAAAACCATATGATCATTTCATTAGATGCTGAAAAAGCATTTGACAAAATTCAACATCACTTTATGATAAAAGTCTTGGAGAGATTAGGGATACAAGGGTCATACCTAAATTTAATTAAAGCTATTTACAGCAAGCCGACAGCTAATATCAAATTAAATGGAGAGAAACTTAAAGCCATCCCACTAAAATCAGGAACACGCCAAGGCTGTCCACTCTCTCCATACCTCTTCAATATAGTTCTCGAAGTTTTAGCAATAGCAATAAGACAACATAAGGGGATAAAGGGGATTCAAATTGGAAAGGAAGAAGTTAAACTTGCATTATTTGCAGATGATATGATAGTGTACATGAGCGACCCCAAAAACTCCACCAAAGAACTCCTACAGCTGATAAACGCCTTTAGTAATGTGGCAAGATACAAGATCAACTCCAAAAAATCAGTCGCCCTCTTATACACAAAGGATATGGAAGCAGAGGGGGAAATAAGAGAATCATCACCTTTCACGATAGCCACAAAAAGCATAAAATATCTTGGGGTAATGCTAACCAAGGAAGTGAAAGATCTATTTGACAAGAACTTTAAGGCATTGAAGAAAGAAATTGAAGAGGATACCAGAAAATGGAAGGATCTCCCGTGCTCCTGGATTGGGAGGATCAACATAGTAAAAATGGCAATTCTACCAAGGGCAATTTATAGATTCAATGCAATCCCCATTAAAATCCCATCAAAATTTTTCACAGATCTTGAAAGGACAATAATCAACTTTATATGGAGAAACAAAAAACCCGGGATAGCCAAAACAATCTTATACAATAAAGGAACTTCTGGAGGCATTACCATCCCTGACTTCAAACTCTATTACAGAGCTACAGTAATGAAAACAGCGTGGTACTGGCATAAAAACAGAGCAGTCGACCAATGGAATGGTATAGAAGACCCGGATTTTAACCCACAAACCTATGAACAACTAATTTTCGATAAAGGAGCTAAAAGTATACAATGGAAGAAAGAAAGCATCTTCAACAAATGGTGCTGGCACAATTGGATGTCAACCTGTAGAAGAATGAAAATAGACCCATATCTATCACCATGCACAAAACTCAAGTCCAAATGGATCAAAGACCTCAATATCAATCTGAACACACTGAACCTGATAGAAGAGAAAATGGGAAGTACCCTACAAGATATGGGCACAGGAGATCGCTTCCTATGTATAACCCCAGCAGCACAGACATTAAGGGCAACATTGAATAAATGGGACCTCCTGAAACTGAGAAGCTTCTGTAAAGCAAAGGACACTGTCATTAAGACTAAAAGGCACCCTACTGACTGGGAGAAGATCTTCACCAACCCCGCTACAGACAAAGGTCTGATCTCCAAAATTTATAAAGAACTCAAGAAACTAGACTTTAAAAGGATAATTAACCCAATTAAAAAATGGGGCACTGAACTGAACAGAGAATTCTCACCAGAAGAAGTTAAAATGGCCAAAAGATACTTAAGGTCATGCTCAACCTCCTTAGCGATCAGAGAAATGCAAATCAAAACAACTCTGAGATATCATCTTACACCTGTCAGAATGGCTAAAATCAAAAACACCAAGGATAGCCTTTGCTGGAGAGGTTGTGGAGAAAGGGGTACCCTCATCCATTGCTGGTGGGACTGCAAACTTGTGCAACCACTTTGGAAATCAGTGTGGCGGTTTCTCAGAAAACATGGGATCAACCTACCCCTGGACCCAGCAATAGCACTCTTGGGAATATACCCAAAAGATGCCCTATCATATGACAAAAGCATTTGTCCAACTTTGTTCATAGCAGCATTATTTGTAATAGCCAGAACCTGGAAGCAACCTAGATGCCCTTCAATAGAAGAATGGATGAAGAAAGTGTGGAATATATATACATTAGAGTACTACTCTGCGGTAAAAAACAATGACTTCTCGAATTTTGCATGCAAATGGATGGAAATAGAAAATACGATCCTGAGTGAGGTAACCCAGACCCAAAAAGAAGATCATGGGATGTACTCACTCATAATTGGTTTCTAGCCATGGATAGGGGCCACTGAGTCTCTAATTTGTGATCCTAAAGAAGCTAAACAAGAGGGTAAACCCAAGGAAAAACATATAGATATCCTCCCAGCTATGGGAAATAGACAAGATTGATGGGCAAAAAATGGGAATCTTGGGGGGTGGGGTGGGATGGGGATGAGGGGAGATGGGGAGAGAAAAGTGTGAAGGAGAGGATGAGGGGAACTGTGGGAATAGGGGTGATTGGGTTTAAAGGAAGGTTGGATTGGGGAGCAGGGAAACTCATACCTTAGTTAAGGGAGCCACCTAAGTGTTGGCAAGAGACTTGAACCTGGAATGGCTACCAGATGCCCAGGGCAATGTCCCCAGTTAGTTCATTGGGGCACCTGAGGACAGGGAACCTGAAATGAACCTATCCTATAATCATACTGATGAATATCTTGTATATCGCCATAGAACCTTCATCTAGTGATGGATGGAGATAGAGACAGAGACCCACACTGGAGCACCGGACTGAGCTCCCAAGGTTATAATGAGGAGCAGAAGGAGAGAGAACATGAACAAGGAAGTCAGGACCATGAGGGGTGCACCCAACCACTGAGACAGGGGGGCCGATCTATTGGGAGCTCACCAAGGCCAGCTGGACTGCTACTGAAAAAAACATGGGACAAAACCGGACTCTCTGAATGTGGTGGACAATGAGAGCTGACGAGAGGCCAAGGAGAATGGCACAGGAACTTTCATCTGGCGATGGATCGAGAGAGAGACAGAGACCCAATTTGGATCAACCGTCTGAGCTCTTAAGGTCCAAACGAGGAGCAGAAGGAGGGAGAACATGAGCAAGGAAATCAGGACCACGAGGCGTGCACCCACCCACAGTGACAGTGGAATTGATCTATTGGGAGCTCTCCAAGGCCAGCTGGACTGGGACTGAATAAGCATGGGTTGAAACTGGACTCTCTGAACAAGGAGGACAATGAAGGCTGATGAGAAGCCAAGGACAATGGCACTAGATTTCGATCCTAATACATGAACTGGCTTTGTGGGAGCGTAGCCTGTTTGGATGCTCACCTTCCTGGACCTAGATAGAAGTGGGAGGACCTTGGTCTTCCTGTAGAGCAGGGAATTTGGACTGCTCTTCAGTATCGAGAGGGAGGGGGAGTGGACTAGGGGGAGGAGAAGTGGAGTGGGGATAGGGGGAGGGGAGCGGGGGAGGGGGCAATATGTGGGAGGAGGGGGAGGGAAATGGGAAACGGGGAGCAGTTGGAAATTTTAATTAAAAAAGAATAAAAAAAAGAAAAAAAAAGAAAGGAGTTGGTGACATGTTAAAAAAGAAAGAGAAAAGCAGTTTTCTTCACGTGAAATAAAGACCTGGTCCCCAGGATTTCATTTCTAAAAATAAATAAATAAATAAATAAATAAAAATAAATAAATAAAAAAAAATAAAAACTTAGGTGTGTCCTAGAGTGGTCCTTTTGTGTATTTTTCAAGTTAGTTCCTAGGTGGATCTTCCTATCCCAAATGCAACATGATATAAATAAACATGGGTTCAGGACTGAGATTAAAAATGATGGTATCATGTGTCATGATACAAGATCAACTCAAAAAAATTCTATATACAAATGAGAAAGAAGCTAAGAAAGAAATCAGAGAATCATCATCTTTCACAATAGTCACAAATAATATAAAATATGTTGGGGTAACACTAACCAAAGAAGTGAAAGACCTATTTGACAAGACCTTTAAGTCTTTGAAGAAATAAATTAAAGAAGGTATCAGAAAATGGAAAGTTTCCCCATACTCTTGGATATGCAGTGTTGACTGAGTTCCCACAGTTGTTAAGTTCCAAAGAAATCACACAGAAGTCTACATTAATTATAAACTGATTGGCCTAGTATCTCAGGCTTCTTATTAATTACTTCTTACATCTTAAATTGGCCCTTAATTATCTTCTATGTTAACCACATGGCTTGGTACCTTTTTTGGTGAGCCAGACATATCTTGCTTCCTGTGCATCTGGGTCACAACCACAGAATGAAACTTTCCTCCTCCCAGAATTCTCATTGCTTCACCTCTACTTCCTGCCTGATCATCCCACCTATATTTCCTGCCTGGCTACTGGCCAATCAGCATTTTATTAAAAATAATACAAGCAACAAGATAAAAGACCATTGTCCCACAGCACCCCCACACTTTTTTAAACAAGAACTCTGAATCTGTATTTTTTGTCTTTTTTTATTTTTTATTAATTAATTAATTTATTTAATTATTAAAGATTTCTGCCTCTTCCCCGCCACCACCTCCCATTCCCCCCCCCAATCAAGTCTTCCTCCCTCCTCAGCCCAAAGAGCAATCAGGTTTCCCTGCCCTGTGGGAGGTCCAAGGACCACCCACCTCCATCCAGGTCTGTTAAGGTGAGCATCCAAACTACCTAGGCTCCCACAAAGCCATTATGTGCAATAGGCTCAAAAACCCATTGCCATTGTTCTTCAGTTCTCAGTAGTCCTCATTGTCCGCTATGTTCAGCGAGTCCGGTTTTGTCCCATGCTTTTTCAGACCCCGGCCAGATGGCCTTGGTGAGTTCCCAATAGAACATCCCCATTGCCTCAGTGTGTGGGTGCACCCCTCGCGGTCCTGAGTTCCTTGCTCGTGCTCTCTCTCCTTCTGCTCCTCCTTTGGATCGTGAGACTTCAGTCCAGTGCTCCAATGTTGGTCTCTGTCTCTGTCTTCTTTCATCGCCTGATGAAGGTTAATATTCAGGAGGATGCTTATATGTTTTTCTTTGGATTCACCTTCTTATTTAGCTTCTCTAGAATCACGAATTATCAACCTACCTCTCGACCCAGCAATACCACTATTGGGAATATACCCAAGAGATGCCCTAACATACAACAAAAGCATATGCTCAACTATGTTCATAGCAGCATTGTTTGTAATAGCCAGAACCTGGAAACAACCTAGATGCCCTTCAATGGAAGAATGGATGAAGAAAGTATGGAATATATACATATTAGAGTACTACTCAGCAGTAAAAAACAATGACTTCTTGAATTTTGCATACAAATGGATGGAAATTGAAAACACTATCCTGAGTGAGTTAAGCCAGACCCAAAAAGAGGAACATGGAATGTACTCACTCATATTTGGTTTCTAGCCATAAATAAATGACATTGAATCTGTATTTTTTTGTTTAGCTTTTCTCCTGACCATTATCCATAACAACTTGTAACCAACATTCTAAACAGAGGAAAATAGCCATAGTCCATTTTTGGGAAGGTGGGTATAGTTTTCCAGTCTAATTCCTGCTGATTGGGGGCTTTGATAAACTTATGGGGACCTAAAGAAAATTTATAATTATGATCAAGTCATGATTGGAGTATCCTGTGCAGCTTGATCATCTCAGGCAGCAGTCTTGAATCTGTTCTGGATGTAGAACTCAGACGTCTGGGCCATCGAGGTCTATGTGTTGCTTTTATTGGTTAATGAATAAAGAAACTGCCTTGGCCTGTAATAGGGCAAAAGAACAGAACTAGGTGGGTGTAGTGGGGAGCTTCAGGCTATGTTCATGCTGCCCTAGCTCCTGGTCGCCTGGCTAGCTTATGCCCCGATATAACAACACACAAACTGTATACTTTTAAACACTGCTTGGCCCATTATATCTAGCCTCTTCTCAGCTAACTCTCGCACCTGGACTAGCCCATTTCTAATAATGTGTGTAGCACCCCAAGGTGCGCTTACCGGGAAGATTCTAGCCTACTTCCATCCTGGGTCGGAGCTTCATCGCATCTGCCCCAGAGAGGAGAGCTATCAAGTCTGAGCTCACTTCCTCTTCCTCCCAGCATTCTGTTCTGTTTACTCCACCCACCTATGTTCTAACCTATGAGGGCCAAGCAGTTTCTTTATTTTTTAACCAATGACCTTCCTCCATCATTTCCCCTTTTTCTCATCTGGCGATGGATCGAGGTAGAGACAGAGACTCAATTTGGAGCAACGATCTGAGCTCTTAAGGTCCAAATGAGGAGCAGAAGGAGGGAGAACATGAGCAAGGAAATCAGGACCACGAGGGATGCACCCACCCACTGTAACAGTGGAACGGATTTATTGGGAGCCCACCAAGGCCAGCTGGTCTGGGACTGAATAAGCATGGGTTGAAGCTGGACTCTCTGAGCATGGCGGACAATGAAGGCTGATGAGAAGCCAAGGACAATGGCACTAGGTTTCGATCCTAATACATGAACTGGCTTTGTGGGAGCTTAGCTTGTTTAGACGCTCACCTTCCTGGACGTAGATAGAAGACCTTCGTCTTCCCACAGGGCAGAGAATTTGGACTGCTCTTCAGTATCGAGAGGGAGGGGGAATGGTGTGGGGGAGGAGAAGAGGAATGGGGATAGGGGGAGGGGAGTGGGGGGAGGAGGCAATATTTGGGAGGAGGGGAGGGAAATGGGAAACGGGGAGCAAGTGGAAATTTTAATAAAAAAGAATAAAAAAAAGAAAAGGAAAAAAATATTATATATATATGTCTATATATGTCTATATGATTAATGTTTAAGTTTTTGACAATGAACAACGAGTTTTTCCTGAAGTGACATTTGAAGTTTCCAGGAAGAAGATGGGGCCCCACAACAAAAAACTCCACCTGGTTGATATGACGTCATGATACTGATAGCCTTACTACAAGACCTGTTTTGGGTACCAGCTGCACAAGACAGTTCCAACTTGGTTAGCTGAAACAGTGCACATCTTATACAACATTCTGGCCAGATCTACACAAAATACTCAGAGACTATTTGCAATTTTAAAAGACATTGATCTTGAAATTTAACCATCATTTTACTTTCACAGGATCCCCCAGAAAGAACGTCACCCCCATGACAGCTGGAAGTAACTCTAGAGGACGACGTCCCCTCTCCCAGTAAAGTTTGCCCTTGGGTTTAGGGACATCATTTAGGGGTTGATTATAATTGGTATACGGTTAAGGGTTGGGGGAAGAATTTTATAAGCTCAGGGATCTTTTGGAAAAAAAAAAGAGGGATAATGGGATGATGGGGTAATAGATTGGTACTTGTTGGTACTTGTGAGTTATTGTTTTGAGATAAATATATTGGTATCGATTCTTATATATTGATACAAAGTTAAATTATATTGACTATTGTATGCATGCATGTTTCTACCTCTGCTTAAAACATTTTTTAATGTATTGACATATATTGTATTGATATATTGTATATATTTACCATATTGCAGTGTACATTTCTACCTCTGATTAAGATACTTATATATTGTTTGTGTATTGATATATATTTACCATACTGCAATGTATATTTGTACATTGTTCATATTTGGAGGTCATTGTCCTCATTTGTTTCACAGTCGTTTATTGTCTTAGTCTTTAAGTTAGATATGTATTGAGAATTATATAGATCAATAGTATTCTGAGTTTGTCATTTAGAATTAGACTAATCAGGTTCTTTAGATACATAGAGATTATACTCAGTATAGATAGATAATCTTCAACCTCTTCAAAGAGCTGTAGAAAATGACCTTTAATCTAACTCAGAGTTTTGTGGTAGTGAGACACAATTGCTCCTGGCAACACCGCTCTATTCCCGAGAGAATGTTGAGCACCAAAGACACTCCACCTGCAGCATTTCTTTTTGGCAGAACTGGCCTTTGGGCAAAGAAATGCCCATACCTCAACCACTGACAGAGATACAGAGCGTGCATCAATGGATAAAACAGGATTGTCATATCCTGCCAAGACAGGGTAAGATAGTTTTGAAAAGTTTCTTGCCTTTGAAAATGGAATGTCAGTTATGTTAGGCCTTAGCCAAAGTTGGTTGCTTCAATGCTGCAAACATGACCTTGGGTGATTGCCCAGGTAGCTAGTTGTCTCTGTGATTTGTTGCATGTTTTGGAAGTTGTTTGATTGCACTTCCTAATTACTCAGGTAGCATTATTTCCCTTCTCAGATCTTCAATGGGGTTGAAGACTATATAAATATAGTTACTTTCCACTCATAACTTGGCCAAGCTATTAATTATATAAGACTTAAGCTAGTTAGAATAGGATATTTGTACTTATTGTATATAATTTCATAGTAGGTTTAGAACTCTCTTACTTAAACAAAAGGGGGAGGTGTTGCAGGAGGTCATTCCGCTCCTCCAGCCAATAGCCGCTGAGATACCAGCCCATTGGGGCGTGGTCTCTCTCCCTTTAAAAAAGCGGCCACTTCCCTCCTCACGCTCTCTTACTTCCTACTCCGCTTCTGGCGACTAGACTCCCTTCCTGATTGCGCAGAGGGCTGTTGTCTGGGACAGTGATCTGTAAGTTTTTTCCCCTTTAAATAAATAACCATTATATTAATCATAAAAAAATAAATAAATAAAAAAAAATAAAAAAAAATGTGGTACCTTTACACAATGGAGTACTACACAGCAGAATAAAGTAATGACATCTTAACATTTGTAGGCAAATGAATGGAGCAAGAAAACATTATATTGAGTAAGGTAACTCAGACTCATAAAGACAATTATCACATGTATCCACTTATAAGTGGTATTTAAACATAAATCAAAGACAAACAGCCTACAATTTACAATCCCAGAGAACCTAGGCAATAATGAGGACCCTAAGAGAGACATACATGGATCTAATCTACATGGGAAGCAGAAAAAGACGAGATCTCCTGAGTAAATTGGGAGCATGGGGACCATGGGAGAAGGTTGAAGGGGGGAGAAAGGAAGAGGAGCAGAGAAAAATATATACCTTAATAAAATCAGTTTTAAAAGGAAAAAAAAGATATTACTGCTTGCTTAATTTCTTTTAGATCTTTCATACCTGTAAGTTTTCATTTATATTTTTTGTATCTTTTCAGGTATTGAGTATTTGCTGACTTTTCAGAAGTAATATAACAGGATAAGTTGCTAAAACTTTTTGTAAGTCATCTTTGTGTCTGAGAGATACTGGTGATACTAAATACTTTGCCTGTACCTCCTCTCCTTGCTTACCAGTTCTGAGAAGTTCCTCAATTGTTTCAGATGTTTATCACTGTCTTTTACAAAGCCCGAATCTCTTGACCTGTAAAGGTTTCTAGTGATTTCATCACATCAATTAATTTCTTGTTTCATTCTGCACAAGTGGTTCCAAGATTTCCATTTTTTCCATTATTGAGATCTTCTCATCCTTAGATATTAATCAGATGGAGTGTAGATACCCTCCTGGAATGATTTAACAGATTGTGATTGTCAGTTTCAACAGCATGATCCAAATAAGATCTCGGTACCCTGTTCTAAGGTTTTGTAACTCATTGACATGGATTAAATTTTACCTATCAAATTACGGTATCATTTTCAATATTATGAATCATTTCAGCTAAAAACTATATCCTTTCTAAAAGTTTCTCATTCTTGACTCTGTTATCAAAATATTTCTTTAGTAATATAACATTAAAAACAAAGTTAATAGCCACTATGATTACAAAAATATATGTACAAGGTGGCTTATATATATTTTTCAGAATTCCATTCATAGTAGAAACAAAAAATTGTTAAATTCCTGAATGGTGATATGGTCCTGGCATGAGGAATAGGGTCCCAAAAGCCAGCAGATGAGTCATAGACAGTCCTTATTTCTCTTTGTTGGGAGTCCCACACAAAGACCAAGCTGCATAACTGTATTATATATGCAGAGGGCCTAGGTCAGTCCCATGCAGGTTTCCTGGTTGTTGGTTCAGTTTCTGTGACAACCTTTAAAACTTTTGAAGATAAACAGTGTTAATGAGATATTGTTATAAGTCAGAATTTATGCTGACATCTGTCAAATTATGTATATTTTAAAAATCTTAAATGTATATATATACATTCACAGAAAAAAATGTCTACTTATATTTTTCATTACTTCTTATACTTGAAAGTTAGATACATAAAGAAGCATTTCAGATGAGAGAAAAAAACAAACAAAATGAAAATGCAGAATAATAAAATGGGAATTACTGAATAGGGTCATGTCAATAGTTTTAGAACTTGCTAGATGAGTTCTTTAATAAAATTTTATCAGCAATTCAAATAATATTTTTTTTATTTTTTTAAATATTTATGCATTTTATATACCAAGTACAGTTTTCATTCTCTTTCCTACTTTCCCCCAACCTCTACCTCAAATCCACACCTCAGAAAGGGTAAGGTCTCCCATGAAGAGTCAACAAAGTCTGACACATTAAGTAGAGGCAAGACCAAGACACTCCACTTTGCATCAAGGATGAGTAAAGCATCCCACTGTAGGGAATGGGATCCTAAGAGCCAGCTCATGCACCAGAAATAGATTCTTGTCCCACTGTCAGGGGACCCATAAACAGATTAAACTACACATTTGATTTGTCACCCACATGTAGAGGGTCTAATTCAGTCCCATGCAGGTTCCCCAGGCATTGGTCTTTTTATGCAAATATCAGGCTGTTTTTATTATTATGACTCCATAGTAGATCTTGAAGTCAGGGATGGTGATGCCTCCAAAAGTTCCTTTACTGTACAAGACTGTTAGCTCTCCTGGTTTGTTTGCTTTTTCATGTGAATTGAGTATTGTTCTTTCAAAGTCTGTGAAGAACTGTGTTGGGATTTTGATGGGGATTGCATTGAATCTGTAGATTGCTTATGGTATGATTTCCATTTTTATTATGTTGATCCTACCTATCCAAGATTAGGGTCATCTTTCCATTTCCTGAAATAGTCTTTAATTTCTATCTTCAAAGAGTTAAAATTCTTGTCATACAGTTCTTTAAATTGTTTCACTAGAGCTACCCCAATATATTTTATATTTTTTGTAGCTATTGTAAAGGGTGATGGTTCTCGGTCCATGTATCATTTTTATATAGGAAGGTTACTGATTTTTTTTAGTTAATCTTGCATCCTGCCATATTACTGAATTATTGATCAGTTGAAAAAGGTTCCTGGTAGAATTTTGGGGGTAACTTATGTATATTACCATATCATCTTCAAATAGCAAATGTTTGACTTCTTCCTTTTCCATTTGTATCCCCATGATCTCCTTCTGTTCTCTTATTACTGTAGCTATAACTTCAAGTGCTATATTGAATAGATATGAAGAGAAGGGACAACTTTGCCTTGTTACTGATTTTAGTGAAATCACTTTGATTTTCTCTGCATTTAATTTGATGTTAGCTGGAGGCTTACTGTAAATTGCCTTTATTATGTTTATGTATGTTCCTTATATCTTTGAAGTCTTCAAGACCTTTACCAAGAAGTGGTATTAGATTTTCAAAGACTTTTTTGGCATCTAATGTGATGATCATATTTGTTTTTTTCTTTCAGTTTGTTTATATGGTGGATTACTTTGACAGATTTCCATGTTGAATCATCCCTGAACCTATGTAATGAAGCCCACTTCATTATGGTACATAATTTGCCAGCATTTTATTGAGTACTTTTTCATCAATGTTCATGAGGTAGATTAGGTCTGTAATTCTCTTTCTTTTTTTACATATTTGTGCAGTTTTGCTATCAGGGTAACTGTAGCCCCATAAAAGGAATTTGACAATTTTCCTTCTGCTTCTATTGTGTGTAACAATTTGAGGAATATCAATCACTACTACCTCTTCTTCTTTATAGTCTGACAGAATCCTGTGCTGAAATCATTTGTCTCTGGGCTTGTTTTCGTTTTAATGACTTCTATTTTCTTAGGTGTTATAGCTCTATTTAAATTGTTTATCTGGTCTTTATTTGATTTTTTAAAATGTGGTACCTATTAAAAAATTGTCAACTTCCTTCAGATTTCCCAAGTTTTGTGTAGTACAGGTTTTCAAAGTATGACCTGATAATTCTCTGGATTTCCTCAGTATCTTTTGCTATGTTCCACTTTTCATTTCTGATTTTGTTAATTTAGATATTGTCTCTCTTGTTTTTGGTTAGGGTGAATAAGGGTTTGTCTGTCTTGTTGATTTTCTCAAAGAACCCTCTCTACTTCATTGATTCTTTGTGTTGTTCTCTTTGTTCTGTTTTATTTATTTCAGGTTTCAGTTGGATTATTTTCCGTCTTCTAGTCCTCCTGGGTGAGTTTGCTTCTTTTTGTTTTAGAGATTTCAGGTGGACTGTTAAGTTGCTGGTGTGAAGCTTCTCCATATTATTTATGAAGTCTTTTAGTGCTATGAACTTTCTTTTTAGTACTGCTGTCACAATATCCCATAAGTTCTGGTACATTGTATATTTATCTTCATTGAATTCTAGAAAGTCTTTAATTAATTTATTTATTTCTTGACCCAGTAGTGATTCAGCTGAGCATTTTTCAATTTCCATGATATTTTATGCTTTCTGTAATATGTGTTGTTGTTGAATTCTAACTTTAATTTATAGTGATCTGATAAGATACAAAGTGTTCCACTTTTACTGTACCTGTTGAGATTTGCTTTGTGACTGAGTATGTGGTCAATTTTAGAGAAGGTTCCATGAGATGCTGAAAAGTTATATTCTTTTGTGTTTGTGTGAAATGTGCTATAGATGTCTTTTTAGTCCAATTCAGTCATAGCATGTAGTAGGAGCTGCGGGCTGTGTTCCTGCCGCCCCAGCTCCTGGTCGCCTGGCTAGCTTATGCCCTGAAATAATAACACACAAACTGTATTCATATAAACACTGCTTGGCCCATTAGCTCTAGCCCTTACTGGCTAATTCTCATATCCCGATCAACCCATCTCTAATAATCTGTGTAGCACCAGTCTTACCAGGAAAAATTCAGCATTTCTGACCTGGTGGCTTGCTTCATCACGTCTGGCACTGAGAGGAGCTGCCCTGCATCTGCCCGGGAGAGGGGAGCATGGCGTCTGAGCTCACTTCCTCTTCCTCCCAACATTCTGTTCTGTTTACTCCACCCACCTATGTTCTAACCTATGAGGGCCAAGCAGTTTCTTTACTTTTTAACCAATGACCTTCTTCCATCATTTTCCCTTTTTCTGTTTAAACAAAAAGAAAAGGAAGGCTTTAACTTTAACATAGAAAAATTACATATAACAAAATAGTTATCAAACAAGAATTACAGTTACAATATTGACATCTATTTTATCTTTTATCATAACAAAGGAAAACAGCTATAACTATCTATTCTTCAACTCCATCAAAGACTCCAGAAGGATATAATATTACCTAAGTAAACAAGTAAGAAACGTCTGAAACTCTAGAAGTGACAGAGACATCTCGCTGCCTGGACAGTCACCCAAAGTTCTTTTGTACTGCTGGGGCATCCATCTTTGGCCTCCAGGCCCATAGTATCCAGCAGACATTTCAATGAAGCAGGAAATTTCAAAGGCAGTTCAGTCACTATCTGCTGTGTCCTGCAGAATATCTCACAGACTCTTTCATGAATCAGGAACCCCAAAAGATCATCTCACCTTTAAGCAAGTTCAGTAGTCCTCTCTCTCTGTGGGTTCTCTGTGTCCAGTTTATACAATAGTCTAGGCAAGAGCAGTTTCTTGCCCAAATGGCTATCAAACTCCATAAGGTGCCTCTTTGATGTCCATCTTCTTTCTTCTTGAAGTAGATTGGTGCTGCCAGGAGCAGACGTGTCTCATTGTCATGAAAAACCCTAAGTTATTAAAACATTTAAAATGCCATATTCTATAATCTTTGAAAGATATGAAGAATGCCTACCTAAAACATATCTATGTACATCTAGAAAATCTAACTAACATGACTACAAACTTGACTATTATAGATAACTATTCACTAACAACTTATATATATATAACATTTTTACATGAGCTACACAATCACAATACCTTAATCAATATCAGAAATACATATACATATAACAAAATTGACCTTAAATTTAAATCACTAAAGCAAAATCCATATCAATGCAAATTATTCATACCTATATCATATCCCCCTTTAAATGTAAAAGAACATTTATAAACAATATTTGGGAATATGGACGTAGTTATTTCTCTTCAAACTGCTTCCTGCTGAATGGGGGCGCTGTTAATCAGATATTTCAGGGTATAACCTGTGTGCTAGGTTCATCTCAGTCATCAATTGAGTGAAGTAATTTTTTGAAGGTGTTCACAGCAACCGTTCAGGAGGGCATGGTCTATCATACCATATTGGGATGGAAGCAATCCGCAGGGTGTCATCGTCTGTGAAAACAAAAGAAGAATCTCTTTTCCAAAGTATCATATCCTTAGATCCAAATTCTGAAGTCAAGGTACTTTCAAAATATCTATGTTGGATTAGTTCAGTAGCATTTATAAACATATATCTTTTAGCAGCTGTTGCTCTTTTCTCAGCATTCAAACAATTCAAAGAGAGCATAATAGCATACAGTATCAAAATTTTCTGTGTATTTTCCATCTTTGTGCAGCTTTATTTTAACCTCTATTTTGTTTATTTTTACTTTTATTTTATATTCTCTGTATATCGTTGTCCTGGAATAACTCTGTAGACCAGGCTGTCCTTGAACTCTCAGAGATCCGTCTGTCTCTGCCTCCCAGGCATTGGGATTAAAGGTATGTGCTACCACACCTTGAAGTCACAGAGGTAAATCTCCCTCTGCCTCCCAAGTGTTGGGATTAAAGGTGTATACTACCACACCCAACTACTTTCTTCCTTCCTTTTTTTTTTAAATATTTATTTATTTATTTATTAAGTATACAGTATTCTGTCTGCATGTATGCCTGCAGGCCAGAAGAGGGCACCAGATCTCATTACAGATGGTTGTGAGCCACCATGTGGTTGCTGGGAATTGAACTCAGGACCTTTGGGAGAGCAGGCAGTGCTCTTAACCTCTGAGCCATCTCTCAGCCCCCCTTCCTTTTTTTTTACTTTTAAAAACTTTACCTTTTAGCCTGCATATATTTACCTTTTAGCCTGCATATATTTTTAACACACTGTAAACCATTTAGAAGTTTTCTTTGTCTTTGAATCTCTCTTTACTGTATCTCTCTTTTTCTGACCACATGAGCCTGTAAATTACTGAGCAATATTGGTAGGATTAAAACCATGGCTTTGGCGGCTGGATCCAGCCCATACCTTAGCTTTCTAGCCTCATGGCTGAGGTACCAGCTGTAGCCATGTTTATTGCCACAAGTCTAAGTCTATGGCGTTTCAAGGTCCCTGCCAGCAAGCAAGCTTCAGCAGCATGTGCTTGCAAACCACATGAACTGCCTGCGTGAAAGAGTCAGAGTTTGCCCTGGCGGTACAGACCAGAACACCAGCATTTTAAAACAGCACAACTTTTTTCCTGCTACAGCTGAAAACAAACAAGCATGCAGTCAGCTTTTATCAATACCATCTAACTATTTCGTGGCAGGACCTCTTAATGAGCTGCAGGATTTTGCAGCTAAAGCTGAGTCAGGAAGCCTCTCTTAGATGAGAGCACTTGCTTGCCTCTAGCAAGCAGAGCAGACCCGAGAAATTGCTGCTACCAAGAAAACATGCTTTACTTTATTCTTTTCCAAGCTTTCTCAGGCTTTACGTGGATGCATTTGTCCACATGTTGGGGGCCATTTCTGTAATAGGAGCTGCCGGCTGTGTTCCTGCTGCCCCAGCTCCTGGTCGCCTGGCTAGCTTATGCCCCGAAATAACAACACACAAATTGTATTCTTTTAAACACTGCTTGGCCCATTAGCTCTAGCCCTTACTGGCTAATTCTCATATCCCGATCAACCCATCTCTAATAATCTGTGTAGCACCAGTCTTACCAGGAAAAATTCAGCATGTCTGTCCTGGCTTGCTTCATCGCGTCTGGCCCTGAGAGGAGCTGCCCTGCATCTTCCCCAGAGAGGGGAGCATGGCATCTGAGCTCACTTCCTCTTCCTCCCAGCATTCTGTTCTGTTTACTCCTCCCACCTATGTCCTAACCTATGAGGGCCAAGCAGTTTCTTTATTTTTTTAACCAATGACCTTCCTCCATCAATAACATCTGTTACTTTTGTTATTTCTCTGTTAATTTTTTGCTGGCAAACCTGTCCATTGGTAAGAATGGGGTATGAAAGTCTGCTACTATTAGTGTGTGTAATATAATGTGTGATTTAAGCTTTAATAATGTTTCATATGTAGGTACCCTTGTATTTAAGGCCTAATTTTTCATAGTTGAGATTTTATCTTGATGAATTTTTCCTGTAATGAATATAAAATATCCTTGTCCATCTCCTTTGATTAATTTCAGTTTGAATTCTATTTTGTTAGATATTAGGATAGCTACAGCAGCTTGCTTCTTAGGTTCATTTGATTGGAAAAACATTTCCCAATCCTTTTCTCTGAGGAAATGTCTGTCTTTGAAATGGAAGTGTGTTTCTTGTATGTGGCAGAAGGTTGACTTCTGTTTTTATTCTTTCTGCTAACCTATGTCCTTTTATAGGTAAATTAAGTCCACTGATATTAAGGAACATTTAAGATGAGTGATTGTTAATTCCTGTTATTTTTATTGTTGATATGTTTTTGTTTCTCTTCTCTGGGAAATGTTGGTGTGGAATTATCTACTGCCTGTGTTTTCTTCAGTGTGGTTAACTTCCTTATGTTGTAATTTTTCTGCTAGTACTTTGTGAAAGAGGTGGATTTTTGGAAGGTATAATTTAAATCTAGTTTTTTCGTGGAATATCTTACTCTGAGCATGGTGATTTAAAGTTTTGCTGGGTATAGTACTCTGGGCTGGCATCTTTCGTCTCTTAGTGTCAGTAAAATATCTGTCTAGAACCATCTGACTTTTAGAGTCTCCATTGAGAAGTCAGGTGCAATTATGATAGGTCTGCCTTTATATGTTACTTGGCCTTTTTACTTTGCATCTCTTAATATTTTTCTTTTTTTATATGTTTAATGTTTCAATTATTATGTGGTAAGAGGACTTTCTTTTAGTCCAGACTATTGGGTGATCTGTAAGCTTCTTGAATCTTCATAGGCATTTCCTTCTTTAGGTTTGCAAAGTTTTCTTTTATGATTTTGTTGAATGTATTTTCTATACCTTTAAGTGGTATTTTTCTTCTTCTGTCCCTATTATTCTCAGGTTTGGTCTTTTCATAATGTCCCAGATTTCCTGAATAATGTTTTGTGTTATGACTTTGTTGGCTTTAATGTTTTATTTTACCAATGAATCTATTTTCCCTATTGAATCTTCAATGCCAGAGATTTTTCTCTTCTTTTTTTTTTTTAAACTTTAAAAAGAAGCTTTTATTTATTTTGTAGCATGTGCATTACAGGAAACAAAACACAAGAAGCCAAGAACAGTCACCCAGTCACATGCAGCTCAGCTTGCTGTGTCCCTCTGGGTGCTGCAAGTGTACATACATCAGGTAACTGAGGTTACACAATATGTACCATGCTTGCCCCCACATTGTGATTATTCACCATCTAAAACCCCACGCTACATGAGTATGTTGATAACTAAGAATACACCACACCATCTCAATCTGTCAGACAACGCTGTAATCCTGTCTTCCTTGGCAACAAAAATTTCATAGAAGACAAAAATGGCAGCAGGCCTCTAGATAGAAGTACTGGCGAAGTTACAATTAAAATTCTGCATTCCCTCAATGCTCAGCTTACAGGGAAACACAAAGCAACAGAGCACACTAAGCACAGCATTCCTAAGTTTATCTTCAGATCTGTACACTAAAATGTGAAGGCATGTTCCTGCTCAATAAATGTATTCCTATGAGCACTGAAGATGCACTACGGCATCAGGGGTTCTCAGGATGTCAATCTCAACAGTGCAGTGCTGCAGACCTCGCCCCGTGAGCCTCCCTCTGTCCCTCCACAGTCAACCTAGCAATATGTCCAGACACGGCTCAATTCCATGTTCAAGAGGAACCTTTTCTGTCAAGCTACCTTTAACCATATCCACTCCTTTAGGTCATTTATGAAGTTCAGATGTTGTGGAATGAACTTTGAGCACAATAAACACAAGTATCTTCCCAGCAATGCATATAAGGATCCCTGGGTACAGTTAAAATTGTCTTCTAGATGTGGTGGTCCTAGGCAAGAGCTCTTCCCTCATCCGTCCTCTTCTCTGTCCAACTCCAGTTCAGGATGATGCTAGTGAAATATGACAAAGGGCACCTCGAGAAAACAGCATCTCCAAAAGACTGGCAGGACATTTATAATGACCGTTCTGCTTCTATCACCCTTTGGGCACTGGGACTTTGCCCAAAGGGAGATTTTTCTCTTCTATCTCTTCCATTATTTTGGTTATGCTTGCATCTGCAGTTCCTGTTTGTTTACTCTGATTTTCCATTTTCAGAATTGCCTTAGTTTGTGTTTTTTTTATTGTCTCTCTTTCAATTTTCAACTCTTGAACTGCTTCCTTCACCTGTCTGAGTATTTCTTCTTGACTTTCTTGGCTTTAATTAAACTATTTATTGATTTCTCCAAAATTTTTCTTGTCGTTTCCTCCATTTCTTTAAGAGAATTTTTTTTCATCTTTAAAGGCCTCTGTCATCTTTATAAAGTTATTTTTAAGGTCATTTTCTTCTACTTCTTCTGTACTGGAATGTTTAAGTATTGCTATTTTACAACCATTAGGTTCTGGTGATGCCATTTTGCTCTTTGTGTTCTTGAATATATTCTTGCACTAGCATCTACCCATATCTTCCTCCAACTGGTGTAGTTGGTGCATGGGCTTTCAGGGGCTACTCTTTGTCCAATTGGTGTAGCCAGTGTCTATCTCTTGGGTTTGATGTTTGCTTTTGTTGGCAGGATGGGACTTGTAGCTTTACAGGGTCCAACTGGGTGTGCAAAGTAAAAACCCTGTAATTCATAATAAAATAATCTCAAGTATGAGCTGAGGTGTTTTAGGCATCGTTAGCTATTGTATGAAATAAAGGCAACCACAGCGAAAAATATGTGTGTTCAAAACTAAGCCTACAAGGATGTTAGGCAATGTATATTCATAAATATTTAATTTTTATGTGTTTGCATATTCAATCACAAAGGTTTTGTGTGTAATCTTCATATCCAGTTCCAGTTCACATTATAGGACACTGGGCTACAAAAGATTTACATTATAGGACACTGGGCTACAAAAGATTTTCAAGAGAAGAAGCTAAAATTTTTAGGGTAAATCATGGTTATCAGAAACACAGTTTCTGTATGTTTTTCTACAATTGTAACTAATACATTGTTTCTGTCTTCTAAGTTTACTACATACTCACCAAAATACCTGCTATGATTTATCCAAGCAATATTTGTCCTTAATTATAGGAATATAATTAACTATAAATAACTATAGGAGATATACAGTATAAAAGAATAAGATTCATCAGTTACCTTGCATACAAATAAGTGAGAATGTTTCCTGATGAAGTCAATAGAACATTAGATGAAGCTTTGCTTTACACCATAAAGGTATGGTTCTTGCATTGTAAGAAGACCAGAAAGGTAGTTAAATACAAATCTATCCGATAGCTCATTCTTGGTATCAATGTTGCATGTTCTTTTTGTTGCTCCCTGGTATTATTTCCAACACATCTTCCATAGATTTTCATTAGGAATCCAAGAGGGTTGTGGAAGATCCAGGCCTATAGTCTACATAAATCAGCATCCCTATCAGGCCCTCAAGGGCTTTTGAAAAAGTCTCAGTAACCTTTCCCTCAGGCTTTTAACATCACATGAGCAACAAAAATAGGATATCTTAGCACCTCGAATTGTTTTATGAAGATATAGTTGATATGGGTTTCCCCTGCATATGCTGTGAATACCATTGTTTAATAAAGAAACTTCTTTGGCCTGAATATATGTAGGTGGAGAAAACTAAAGTGAATGCTGGGAGAAAGAAGGGCAGAGTCAGATTGAAACCATGAAGCCTCTGCCAGAGACAGACATGCTGAAACTTTGCAAGTAAGCCACTGCCATATGGCAATACACAGGTTAAAGGAAATGGATTAAATTTAATATTTAAGAGTTAGCCAATAAGAAGTTAGAGCTAATGGGCCAAGCAGTGATTTAAATAATACAGTTTCTGTGTGATTATTTTGGGGTTAAGTGGCAAGGAACTAATGAGCAGCCTCCTTACTATATATAGTAAAGTTAGCAATGAATGAGAATAAAATAAATGTTATTGGTAGGTGCACAATAGTTTGTATCAGTGAGAAAGAACAGAGACATTAGAATGGTTAAATGTAAGTTAAAACAAAAGATGCTTGATAAGTAGCTCAAGCAATGGCCTAGAATTCTCTCCACTTTGTAAGAACACTGATAATGGAATATTTTTCAATCTTATAAATAAAATAGAAGGATACAAATGAAAATGTATGAGCAAGCAATGATCAAGATAGGAAACCGAAGACATTTTCACCTGAGATAACCAAGTAGCAAAATAGAGTCAGGGAAATTATTTCTCCTTTGATAAATGATTTTAAGACATCACTTTGAATGTAGATAAAACATCTATTCGATATGGGCTTTCCTCCAAAACTCAGTCCTCAGAAAAAAATCTCTACAATGAGAGAAATTGCCAGACAGCCTTTCATGTTCATTTCTAAACAGATCACAACTACATCACATTATCCCTCAATATCAGACTTACAATGGTAGAAACTTCTATGGAACAAAATTATACCTAGGGTAAAAATAGGGATATATTATCATTTGTCCTAGAACAATAACCCTTTCATCTGTTATATTTAAGTAAAAGAGATATAGAATATGACATATACTTTTGATCTTTACAAAATCAATTGTATGAAGAAAAAAAATTTACTGAAGAGAATAGAAATCATTAACTCAGATTCTCAAATTTCTTTCAAAACTTCTATGTTGTTTAATCTGTCAGTAACAGTTTTTGTGTTGTGTTTTTCTTCCATTTATTGGTTGATAGATTTTAAACATGAACATGCATTTATGTATATGACAGTTATCTTGTAAAGTGACAGATACTTTGGCTGATAAGATGGCTCAGTGGGTTAAGGCACTTGAGACCAAGCCTAATAACTGTGTTCAATTTCCAGAAGCCACAGAGTGGAAGAATAGAATTGAATCCTGAAAGTTATCATCTGACCTCCATGCATTCTGTGACACATTAACACACACACACACACACACACACACACACACACTTAAGCAGAGATTGCTCTTTCATTCCCAGCTGCCCAGACCCAACTATTACACAGAAACTGCACTAATTACAACACTGCTCAGCCAATAGCTTAAGCATATTTCCGACTAACTCTTATACCTTAAACTAACACATTTCTGTTTATCTGTGTATTGCCATGACACTGTGGCCTACTGGTCAAAGATTTAGGCTTCTTTATTCTTTGGTAGATACATGGCATCTCTCTAACTCCAACTATTCTCTCTCTCTCTCTTTCTCTCTGTGTGTGTATATATATATATATATATATATATATATATATATATATATATGTTCAAATTTTTCATCTGGCTTTATTCTGCCCTGCCATAGGACAAAGCTACTTCTCTATTATCCAATGGTAATAAAACATATTCATAGCATACAGAGGGGAATCCCATCTCTCTCTCTCTCTTTCTCTCTCTCTCTCTCTCACACACACACACATACACACACACAAATAAGAAAAAATCAATAACATGGCAAAAATAACATGAAACAATATAAAACAAATTTGTCACATATTTCTGGGATTTATGAATTATATGCTTGGATATAATCCATATTCTAGAAAAAGATGTATCAATTAGCAAGTAATTTCATTCTCATGTGTAAATGTTGAATTGTGTTTTGAAGATAAAATATACTTTGATGGGCAGGAATATATCTCAGTGTAGTGTAGGGTACTTGCCTCAAAGTTGTAAGTCTCTGGTTCTATCCTCAACACTGCCAAAATTAATACTGATTAATTTCAAATCATTCCCTGGTATTTCAACATTTTTACAGCTATATAATAATTACAAATAGTTCATTTATTGTCTATAATATGCTCTGAAAGTGTAGGTTTACCTTTTACCCAAGTGATGGTTTTATCCTTATGACAATAATGATGCAACTAGAAGATTAATAAGAACTGAGAATATTGTTCAAATTATACATGCCCCAAAGAGGAATAAAACATCTCCAAGAATCCATTTATTTTAGGACTCCTGATAACAGGTCTCTTATTTTTTAGAGCCAGTTTCTGGAATTAAACACAGCATTTTGGGTGTAAAACTTCTTAGTTAATTTATAGTCTGACTAATTGTTTCATGGTATTATGAGTTCAATGCTTCAATGAATAGGAGTGCAGCCAACTGCTTTTCAGAAACTATTTGCTCATAGAATTTCAAGCATTTATAGTACAAGACTCGTATGAACTAGTTTGCATTATAAGACTTTTAATGTTCATCAACTGGAAAGTGATTAGTGTAAATAGACCACGTCAATATTCACTGTAATATTAGTAGTTATTGAAGCTTAATTTTATTTTGTAAATATAATAGAATATTTAATATTTACAATTATAATACCTATTCTAATTTAAACCAATTAATTTGTCCCCATTACTGATAAAAGGTCTGCTGGCACTATTTATTATGTCTGTTTCATGGACAAATAAATAATAACAGAAAGAAATTTATAACTTCAGATAAACATATTTCTCTAATTTTTATTACATTACTATTTCACTCAAGAAAACAGTCTTGCCGGGCGGTGGTGGCGCACGCCTTTAATCCCAGCACTTGGGAGGCAGATAATCCCAGCACTTGGGAGGCAGGCAGATCTCTGTGAGTTAGAGACCAGCCTGGTCTACAGAGCTAGTTCCAGGACAGGCTCCAAAGCCACAGAGAAACCCTGTCTCGAAAAACCAAAAAAAAAAAAAAAAAAAAAAAAAAAACAGTCTTAGGTGGTGAGGTTAAAGCACTGAGAGTTATTATCTTCATTTTTATATGAAGATACAAACATTAAATTAATAAGAAGCTCAAATACCAAATTATATATTTTATTTTTTTGCACTATTTTTCAGTAGTGACTATTCATTTTCTTTAAGCTTCCTTTAGAAACTTGATTTATTAAAGTTTGTTTGAGATGATAGTGGTATAATCAGTAACATCAAAATAGATATTTTTCAATCTGGAGATAATTTTAGGTGGGACATCAGGTCAGTCAGATTATTTTATTTTTAGCTTATTTAGAGAATAAATATATGTTTATATACTTGTAAGTACATTCAGGGATGATAGGAAAGCAGATTCCATCTCAGGAACGAAGGAAACAGATGCCTTCTTTAGGGTGATCAGCTGCAATTTAAAGACATTTGGAGCATTGTTGAGGATTTTCTGTGTGTGTGTCAGTGTGTGTGTGTCTGTGTGTCTGTGAGGTATGTTTATGTATGCTTGTGTGCATATGTGTATAGATTGTACAGGCATATGTGTCTGAATGTCAGACGACATCCTTCAGTGTCAGGTCTCAATTTCCAACTTCTAGGCAAAAACTTTTTATTTTGCTGCTGTTTATACCAGGCTATCTGCTTCACAGCTTCTAGGAAATATTCTGTTCCTGCCTCTAAATATTGTAGTTCTGATACTACAGATGTATGCCCTACCATGTTTAGCTTTCTGTGGCTTCTGGGAATTCAATATCAGGTCATCACACTTGATTCATAAGTCCTTTCCTTATTGAAATATCTCTTCAACTGCTGCCTTTGTGCATCTATATAGCAAGGCTTTAATATTCTCTGGTGTAGGGATCTGCTATGGTAGTGATCCATATATCCTTCATGCTAGTTACTTTTCTCTATATTCTTAATACGTCTCCTATGAACTTCTTTATGACACATGACATGTTTTGCCACAGGGATGCCTACTTTCTCTTCTCATTTCTGAGTCCTGTCTCTCTCTTTCTGTTTTAGAATCTCTAAGAGTAGTGATTTTCTATTTACAGATAGTCATTATCTAACAAGATATGCTTGTACTTGAAACAGGTATGGTGGCACACACATGTAGTCCTAGGTACTTGGACGATCATTCTAGGAAAATCACTAGCAGCCATTAGCAAATGAATGTAGACAGATTATATAGATATATACACCTTTAATAAGGAAATAGACTTACAGGACCACAGGTTCCCGCGGAGCACTGGAAAAGCGGAGCAAAAGAAAAAGGGGCTGCTGGGCTCACGCCCGGCAGATTTATCCGTAAACATTAGCCCGAGGCGAACACGCCCCCAATGGGTGGGGCTATGTCCCTACATCAGTGTATACTAGATCAAGCACTGTCCTTGGCTCTCTCTGTGCTGATCTCAATCCTCAATAAGCTATAACATGGATACATGTTCAGCTTTCTCAGAGGATCTGGTTAAAATAAATGTCCAGTGTTGACAGAATCCTCTCTATAAATACACATTGGCACAACCTATTCAGTCTATTTTATATAATGAGTTGCAATTCCAGTTTTAGTGATGTAGTAAAATTTCAAAATAGTCATTCTGTCATTGTACATTTGTATGGAAATATGTCAACTTCACCCACAGGAAGTGGAATACAAATTCAGATGGCAACAGTTCTGGCCTATCTTACAAGCTTGACAAAAATAAAATTATTCGCTTTATATTGGCATGCATATACTTGACTAGACACCATGAAATAGATATTCCACCTTATCTACAGCACATGTACTCATGTTTGTTGATTTCATGCTTCATTAATACTTAAACTTTCTAATGTCATCTGTCTAAAGTCTCAGATAAAATGCTTTTGAAGCATCTTCCTTCTATTCAGGTGCAACCAAAATAGATGAAATGAAGATGAAAAAATAGAATCTATGAAAATATCTATTAGTGTTTCACCTTTTAGACAATAAGAACAATTACCTTCAGTGTATGTGAGCACATTTTTCCTTTCTAAGAAAATTTAGTAAGTTTTCTTTTTAAGTCTAATTGGTACTTCAGTGAAAAAACAAATCAAAAATGATAAAGGAATTTCAAAGAACTAATAATTTTGTTTGCTGAACAGTTCAGTATGGCCAAGTCTCAGGTTTTAGTATTATTCATTCTAAAGTTATTTCTGGTTTTGTATTTATATTTTTGTTTGGATTTGAGGAGGTAGAATTTAACTGATTATTTTAATATGACCAACGTCTCGAGTCTGGAGTATTATTTTCCAGAAACTCCTCTACCCCCACCCATAGAGTCTACTGAAAGGAGAAGTTAGATAATTCCAAGTTGGCAACAGATCATGGTAATGTCTTACATGTATCACTAGCTTTGGAGTTTGTACTGGTTAGTTTTATGTCAGCATTACACATGTTATAGTCATCTGAGAAGAGAGAACCTCAATTGAGAAAATACTTCCATAAGATCAGATTGTAGGCACTCCTGTAGTGCATTTTCTTAATTAGTGATCTATGAGGGAAGGTACTGCCCACTCTGGATGGGGTCAGGTCGGGATGGTGGTCCTGGTTTCCTTAACAAAGCAGGCTGAGCAAACCACAGAGAGGAAGCCAGTTAACAGGACTCTTTCATGACCTCTGCATCAGCTCCCGTCTCCAGGTTCCTGTCCTGTTTGAGTTCTTGTCTTGAGTTTATTTAGATGAAGAAAAGTGATGTTATCATATAAGTCAAATAAATCCTTCCCTCCCCAAGCTGCTTTGGTCATGACATTTCATTTGCAATAGTAACCCTTATATGGGATGCTTCTGTGCACAATAAATATGTATTGTTCCCATTAGTTAAAAATAATAGCTGTTTGGCCAACAGCCAGGCAGGATAGGGTTAGGTGGAACAATCAAACTGAAGACTCAGATAAGGAGGGGTAGAGTGGGAGAAATGAGAGCAGTAACCCAACAAAAAATATGCCTACAAATCAGTAAAAGTCGTGGTCACATGGCAATACATAGATTAATAGAAATGGGTTAATTAAAATCTAATAGCTATCTCCATCCATCGCCAGATGAAGGTTCTATGGTGACATGCAAGATATTCATCAGTATGGCTATTGGATAGGGCCATTTCAGGTTCCCTATCCTCAGCTGCCCAAGGAACACATTGGAGCACCGGAATGAGCTCCCACGGTGCCAATGAGGAGCAGAAGGAGGGAGAACATGAGCAAGGAAGTCAGGACCGTGAGGGGTGCACCCACCCACTGAGACAGAGGGACTGATCTATTGGGAGCTCACCAAGGCCAGCTGGACTGGAACTGAAAAAGCATGGGATAAAACCGGACTCTCTGAACATGGCGGACAGTGAGGCCTGATGAGAAGTCGAGGACAATGGCACTGGGTATTGATCCTACTTCATGTTCTGGCTTTGTGGGAGCCTAGCCAGTTTGGATGCTCACCTTCCTAGACCTAGATGGAGGGGGGAGGACCTTGGACTTTCCACAGTGCAGGAAACCCTGACTGCTCTTTGGACTGGAGAGGGAGGGGGAAGGGAGTGGGGGGAGGGGAAGAGGAGTGGGAGCAGGGGGGAGGGAAATGGGAGGCTGGGAGGAGGCGGAAATTTTTTTCAATAAAAAAACTAATAGCTAATTACTAATAAGCCTGAACTCTATGCCAAGCAGTTTGTAATTAATATGTTACTGCGTGATTATTTTGTTTTTTTTTGTTTTGTTTTGTTTTTGTTTTTTTGTTTGTTTGTTTGTTTTTCGAGACAGGGTTTCTCTGTGGTTTTGGAGCCTGTCCTGGAACTAGCTCTTGTAGACCAGGCTGGTCTCGAACTCACAGAGATCCGCCTGCCTCTGCCTCCCAAGTGCTGGGATTAAAGGCGTGTGCCACCACCGCCCGGCTGCGTGATTATTTTGGACCGTGTGGCAAGAACACAAAAGCTTCACCTCTGTTTACATAACCCTAAACTGGGGCAGGGTTATATATTATTCTTCCATGGTCTCACCGAACTACTGAGGCCAAGAAGCAGGTGGAATGCTTGTGGGAATACTGTGAAATAATACTGTATGAACCCATGAAAGCAATTCCTAGGTTGTGGTGGAGACCACCTCCCTCCCAAGATGTTGGTGATGTCAGAGCTATGAAATATCTGTAAAGATCTGCATGCAGGCAATTAATCAGCCAAAGCAAATGGATGTATATTACAGGCAGTACAGCTGGAGAGGCTCATTCATCTAAGCCCTTTGACATTGGACACGGAACTACAGTGTTTTGTGCTTGTTCTGCTGGGTTCCGATCTTGCATTGGTCCAGAAGAAACCCACTTGCCTCCTTTTTGTCATGGTAAGCACTAGATGTTAGATGCATACAATTTGCTTTTTGAAGATGTAACGTTGTTGTAGAAAGTATGACACTGGAGCAGGGTTTGAGAATATATATAACCTCTCCAGATTATTCTTTGTTTCATGCTGCACTGGAGAATATAAGCTCTCAGCTTCCTGATCTTGCTGCCATGCTGGCCATGGGCAACCATACCACTCAGCCATTATGGATGCCTATCCCTAAGTAATTGTAAGACACATGAAATACCTCCTTCCTTCTATAAATTTTCTTGATTATTGTTTTTATTCTTAATGACTTATATCATCAATCATTTTCTTCTCTCACTCATGTATTAATATATTATCAAGAGTATTTCTCCTTCATATTGTGAGTTGTATGAATTTCGACCTAATCTTTTGATTAAGTTTGGGAATAATCCATTTATGCCATTTTGGGACCCAAGCTTGATGGGTTGCTGCTGGGGCACATTACTTTCATGGCACTTACAGTAGTGCATTTATAAGTCAGCATTCCAAAGCACATTTACATTCTATCTCTGTGGTATCCGCAACATTCTATTGTCATAGCAAGACATATGGCTAAGAACTAGACACTAGAGCAGGTCATTATTGTGGGTTGTACATGAGAAAGAGCTAACAAACTCCATTTAGTTGAATAATAATCTTTCATACATTGTTTTATACTCAAGTAGTTTCCCTCTGAACGTAAAAAAACTCATTTCTTAAGTATATGCAAGGAAATAATATGCAGAAGTAATAAATAATACTAATGACAATGGTACCACAATATATACGCAGTTATGTATGTTTTCTCTTCTCCATCTTAAAGTTGTATCTCAGTAACTTTTGCTTGTCCATACATAATTGTCTCAGTTAACTTAATAGAGCTATTTTTATTACATAAAATGGACACACACTCATTTATTTTAACAAATACTCTATTGGTAGGCATTTGGTTTGTTTCTATGCTTTTGCTATTTTATTTTATTTTATTTTATTTTATTTTTTTTATTCTTTTTTACTTAAAATTTCCAACTGCTCCCCGTTTCCCATTTCCCTCCCCCTCCTCCCACATATTGCCCCCTCCCCCGCTCCCCTCCCCCAATCCCCACTCCACTTCTCCTCCCCCTAGTCCACTCCCCCTCCCTCTCGATACTGAACAGCAGTCCAAATTCCCTGCTCTACATGAAGACCAAGGTCCTCCCACTTCTATCTAGGTCCAGGAAGGTGAGCATCCAAACAGGCTACGCTCCCACAAAGCCAGTTCATGTATTAGGATCGAAACCTAGTGCCATTGTCCTTGGCTTCTCATCAGCCTTCATTGTCCGCCTTGTTCAGAGAGTCCAGTTTCAACCCATGCTTATTCAGTCCCAGTCCAGCTGGCCTTGGAGAGCTCCCAATAGATCAGTTCCACTGTCACAGTGGGTGGGTGCACCCCTCGTGGTCCTGATTTCCTTGCTCATGTTCTCCCTCCTTCTGCTCCTCATTTGGACCTTAAGAGCTCAGACGGTTGATCCAAATTGGGTCTCTGTCTCTCTCTCGATCCATCGCCAGATGAAAGTTCCTGTGCCATTCTCCTTGGCCTCTCGTCAGCTCTCATTGTCCACCACATTAAGAGAGTCCGGTTTTATCCCATGTTTTTTTCAGTAGCAGTCCAGCTGGCCTTGGTGAGCTCCCAATAGATCGGCCCCCCTGTCTCAGTGGTTGGGTGCACCCCTCATGGTCCTGACTTCCTTGTTCATGTTCTCTCTCCTTCTGCTCTTCATTATAACCTTGGGAGCTCAGTCCGGTGCTCCAGTGTGGGTCTCTGTCTCTATCTCCATCCATCGCTACATGAAGGTTCTATGGCGATATGCAAGATATTCATCAGTATGATTATAGGATAGGTTCATTTCAGGTTCCCTATCCTCAGGTGCCACAATGAGCTAACTGGGGACATTGCCCTGGGCTTCTGGTAGCCATTCCAGGTTCAAGTCTCTTGCCAACCCTTAGGTGGCTCCCTTAACTAAGGTATGAGTTTCCCTGCTCCCCCATCCAACCTTCCTTTACCCCCAATCACCCCGATTCCCCCAGTTCCCCTCATCCTCTCCTTCACACTTTTCTCTCCCCATCTCCCCTCATCCCCATCCCACCCCACCCCCCAAGATTCCCATTTTTTGCCCATCAATCTTGTCTATTTCCCATAGCTGGGAGGATATCTATATGTTTTTCCTTGGGTTTACCCTCTTGTTTAGCTTCTTTAGGATCACAAATTAGAGACTCAGTGGCCCCTATCCATGGCTAGAAACCAATTATGAGTGAGTACATCCCATGATCTTCTTTTTGGGTCTGGGTTACCTCACTCAGGATCGTATTTTCTATTTCCATCCATTTGCATGCAAAATTCGAGAAGTCATTGTTTTTTACCGCAGAGTAGTACTCTAATGTATATATATTCCACACTTTCTTCATCCATTCTTCTATTGAAGGGCATCTAGGTTGCTTCCAGGTTCTGGCTATTACAAATAATGCTGCTATGAACATAGTTGGACAAATGGTTTTGTCATATGCTAGGGCATCTCTTGGGTATATTCCCAAGAGTGCTATTGCTGGGTCCAGGGGTAGGTTGATCCCAATTTTTCTGAGAAACCGCCACACTGATTTCCAAAGTGGTTGCACAAGTTTGCAGTCCCACCAGCAATGGATGAGGGTACCCCTTTCTCCACAACCTCTCCAGCAAAGGCTATCCTTGGTGTTTTTGATTTTAGCCATTCTGACAGGTGTAAAATGATATCTCAGAGTTGTTTTGATTTGCATTTCTCTGATCGCTAAGGAGGTTGAGCATGACCTTAAGTATCTTTTGGCCATTTTAACTTCTTCTGATGAGAATTCTCTGTTCAGTTCAGTGCCCCATTTTTTAATTGGGTTAATTATCCTTTTAAAGTCTAGTTTCTTGAGTTCTTTATATATTTTGGAGATCAGACCTTTGTCTGTTGCGGGGTTGGTGAAGATCTTCTCCCAGTCAGTAGGCTGCCTTTTTGTCTTACTGACAGTGTCCTTTGCTTTACAGAAGCTTCTCAGTTTCATGAGGTCCCATTTATTCAATGTTGCCCTTAATGTCTGTGCTGCTGGGGTTATACATAGGAAGCGATCTCCTGTGCCCATATGTTGTAGGGTACTTCCCATTTTCTCTTCTATCAGGTTCAGTGTGTTCAGATTGATATTGAGGTCTTTGATCCATTTGGACTTGAGTTTTGTGCATGGTGATAGATATGGGTCTATTTTCATTCTTCTACAGGTTGACATCCAATTGTGCCAGCACCATTTGTTGAAGATGCTTTCTTTCTTCCATTGTATACTTTTAGCTCCTTTATCGAAAATTAGTTGTTCATAGGTTTGTGGGTTAAAATCCGGGTCTTCTATACGATTCCATTGGTCGACTGCTCTGTTATTATGCCAGTACCACGCTGTTTTCATTACTGTAGCTCTGTAATAGGGTTTGAAGTCAGGGATGGTAATGCCTCCAGAAGTTCCTTTATTATATAAGATTGTTTTGGCTATCCTGGGTTTTTTGTTTCTCCATATAAAGTTGATTATTGTCCTTTCAAGATCTGTGAAGAATTTTGATGGGATTTTAATGGGGATTGCATTGAATCTATAGATTGCCCTTGGTAGAATTGCCATTTTTACTATGTTGATCCTCCCAATCCAGGAGCCCGGGAGATCCTTCCATTTTCTGGTATCCTCTTCAATTTCTTTCTTCAATGCCTTAAAGTTCTTGTCAAATAGATCTTTCACTTCCTTGGTTAGAGTTACCCCAAGATAGTTTATGCTTTTTGTGGCTATCGTGAAAGGTGATGATTCTCTTATTTCCCTCTCTGCTTCCATATCCTTTGTGTATAAGAGGGCGACTGATTTTTTGGAGTTGATCTTGTATCCTGCCACATTACTAAAGGCGTTTATCAGCTGTAGGAGTTCTTTGGTGGAGTTTTTGGGGTCGCTCATGTACACTATCATATCATCTGCAAATAATGCAAGTTTAACTTCTTCCTTTCCAATTTGAATCCCCTTTATCCCCTTATGTTGTCTTATTGCTATTGCTAAAACTTCGAGAACTATATTGAAGAGGTATGGAGAGAGTGGACAGCCTTGGCGTGTTCCTGATTTTAGTGGGATGGCTTTAAGTTTCTCTCCATTTAATTTGATATTAGCTGTCGGCTTGCTGTATATAGCATTAATTAAATTTAGGTATGACCCTTGTATCCCTAATCTCTCCAAGACTTTTATCATAAAGGGATGTTGAATTTTGTCAAATGCTTTTTCAGCGTCTAATGAAACGATCATATGGTTTTTTTCTTTCAGTTTATTTATATGATGGATTACATTGATAGACTTGCGTATGTTAAACCAGCCCTGCATCTCTGGTATGAAGCCTACTTGATCATAATGGATAATTTTTCTAATGTGTTCTTGGATTCGGTTTGCCAGAATTTTGTTGAGGATTTTTGCATCGATGTTCATGAGTGAGATTGGCCTGTAATTTTCTTTCTTGGTTGGGTCCTTGTGTGGTTTTGGTATCAGAGTTACTGTAGCTTCATAAAAGGAATTTGGCAATGACTCTTCTGTTTCTATATTGTGAAATACCTTAAGGAGTATAGGTATTAGGTCTTCTTGGAAGTTCTGGTAGAATTCCGCATTGAAACCATCTGGTCCTGGACTTTATTTGGAAGGGAGGTTTTTGATAACTGCTTCTAATTCTTCACGACTAACAGGTCTATTTAGGTTGTTCACCTGGTCCTGGTTTAACTTTGGTATATGGTATTTATCTAAAAAAGTGTCCATTTCTTTTACATTTTCCAGTTTTGTGGCATACAGGCTTTTGTAGTAAGATCTAATGATTCTCTGAATTTCCTCTGTGTCTGTGGTTATGTCTCCCTTTTCATTTCTGATCTTATTAATTTGCAAATTCTCTCTCTGCCGTTTGATTAGTTTGGATAGGGGTTTATCAATCTTGTTGATTTTCTCCAGGAACCAGCTTTTTGATTTATTGATTCTTTCAGTTGTTTTCTGTGTCTCTATTTTGTTGATTTCAGCCCTCAGTTTGATTATTTCCAGTCTTCTACCCCTTCTAGGTGAGTCTGCTTCTTTTTTTTCTAGAGCTTTCAGGTGGGCTGTTAAGTCTCCAATGTGTGCTTTCTCTGTTTTCTTTAAGTGGGCAGTTAGTGCTATGAACTTTCCTCTCAGGACTGCTTTCATAGTGTCCCATAGGTTTGAGTATGTTGTTTCTTTATTTTCATTGTCTTCAAGGAAGACTTTAATTTCTTTCTTTATTTCTTCCTTAATCCAGGTATGGTTCAGTAGTTGACTATTCAGTTTCCATGAGTTTGTAGGCTTTCTGGGGGTAGCATTGTTGCTGAATTCTAGCTTTAATCCATGGTGATCTGATAAGATACAGGTGGTTATTAATATTTTTTTGTAACTGTGAATGTTTGCTTTGTTACCGAGTATGTGGTCGATTTTTGAGAAGGTTCCATGAGCTGCAGAGAAGAAGGTATATTCTTTCCTATTTGGGTGGAATATTCTATAGATGTCTGTTAAGTCCATTTGATTCATTACCTCCATTAATTCTCTTATTTCTCTCTTAGGTTTCTGTCTGATTGACCTGTCCATTGGTGAGAGAGGAGTATTAATGTCTCCTACTATTAATGTGTGCGGTTTGATGGCTGCCTTGAGTTTTAACAATGTTTCTTTTACGTACGTGGGTGCTTTTATATTAGGGGCATAGATATTCAGGATTGAGATTTCATCCTGATGAATTGTTCCTGTTATGAGTAGAAAATGTCCCTCTCCATCTCTTCTGATTGATTTAAGTTTGAAGTCAACTTTGTTAGAAATTAGTATGGCCACACCTGCTTGTTTCCTAGGTCCATTTACTTGATAAGCCTTATCCCAGCCCTTTACTCTGAGTAGGTGCCTGTCTTTGTGGTTGAGGTGTGTTTCTTGTAAACAGCAGAATGTTGGATCCTGTTTTCATATCCAATCTCTTAGTCTGTGCCTTTTTATAGGTGAGTTGAGTCCATTGACATTAAGTGATATTAATGACCAGTGGTTGTTAACTCCGGTCATTTTTTTTTAGTAGTAGATTTTGTGTGTTTCCCTTCTTTGAGATGTGCTGGTAAAGGGTTTCTAGATGTCTGAGTTACTGTGGTCATTGTTGGACTCCTTGATTAGTGATTTTCCTTCTATTACTTTCTGTAAGGCTGGATTTGTGGCTACGTATTGTTTAAATTTGTTTTTATCCTGGAAAATTTTGTTTTCTCCATTTATAGTGAATGAAAGCTTGGCTGGGTATAGTAGTCTGGTCTTGCATCCATGGTCTCTTAGTTTCTGCAGTACATCTATCCAGGACCTTCTGGCTTTCATGGTTTCCATAGAGAAGTCAGGTGTAAGTCTGATAGGTTTACCTTTATAAGTAACTTGGCCTTTTTCCTTTGCTGCTCTTAGTATTCTTTCTTTATTCTGTATGCTTTGTGTTTTGATTATTATATGGCGAGAGGATGTTTTTTTTTTGATCCAGCCTATTCGGTGTTCTGTATGCTTCTTGAACCTTCATAGGTATATCTTTCTTTAGGTTGGGAAAGTTTTCTTCTATAATTTTATTAAATATATTTTCTGGACCGTTGAGCTGCGCTTCTTCTCCTTCTTCTATTCCTATTATTCTTAGGTTTGGTCTTTTTATTGTGTCCCATATTTCCTGAATGTTTTGTGATGAGAATTTGTTGGCCTTGCTGTTTTCTTTGATCAGCGTGTTTATTTTCTCTATGGTATCTTCAGAATCTGAGATTCTTTCTTCTATCTCTTGTATTCTGTTGGTTATGCTTGCTTCTGTAGTCTCTATTCGTTTACCTAGATTTTCCCTGTCCAGCTGGCCTTCTGTTTGTGTTTTCTTCTTTGCCTCCATTTCAGTTTTTAAGTCTTGAACTGTTTCCATTATTTGTTTGATTGTTTTTCCTTGGTTTCCTAGGGTATCATTCACTGATTTACTCAGTTCTTCAAACTTTCTGTTATACTTCTCATCCATTTCTATAAGGGCATTTTTTACATGCTGTTTAAGTGCGTCAATCACTTTCATAAAGTCAATTTTATCTACTTCTTCATGAATAAGCTGTTCATGTCCTCCTGTTGTGAGGTCGCTGGGTTCTGGTGGTTTCATATTGTTTTTCAGATTGTTGGGTGAATTCTTGCATTGGCGCCTGCCCATCTCTTTCTCCGAATGCTCCCCTATGGATCTTCTTTTACTGGATCAGGGCTCCTTGCTTACTGATGTACTTTCCCATTGATGGCACCCTGCAGTGATAGCTCTCCTGGTGCTCCAGTGATGTCTCTCCTGGTACCAATATCAGATCTCCGTGCCCAAAGACGGCAATCCTGGTACCCAGATTAGCTCTACCACTGATGGCTCTCCTGGTGCCAAGATCAGATCTCCGTGCAGGTTGGGTAGTTCGTAAACAAAGGCCTTACCTTGTTTGGTGCAGGCAGGCCAGTGAACCAAAGGAAGTCTCGCCTGCCTACTTGCCCTGAGGATTTGCCCCCAGCGCCAGACAGACTGAGCTGGATGGTGTTATGTGCCCAAAGAGGAAAGGGGGCAGAAGGAAGAAGGGTTCTGGATGCAAGCTGGGTGGGACAAGAAGAGAGAGGCAGTATGCAGGGTGTAGAGCCCCTGCAGGGAGACAAGGGAGTATATGGTGGGGGATGAGGAACTTCAGAGTTCCCTGTCCAGGGCTGCTTCCGCCGCCGCCGGTCAGGTCACAAACTCACCCCGCTGCTGTCTCTCCTGGTGCCTAGATCAGATCTCCATGCAGGTTGGGTAGTTTGTAAACAAAGGCCTTACCTTGCTTGATGCAGGCAGGCTGGAGAGACAAAGGAAGTCTCGTCTGCCTACTTGCCCTGAGGATTTGCCCCCAGCGCCAGACAGACTGAGCTGGATGGTGTTATGTGCCCAAAGAGGAAAGGGGGCAGAAGGAAGAAGGGTTCTGGATGCAAGCTGGGTGGGACAAGAAGAGAGAGGCAGTATGCAGGGTGTAGAGCCCCTGCAGGGAGGCAAGGGAGTATAGGGTGGGGGATGAGGAACTTCAGAGTTCCCTGTCCAGGGCTGCTTCCGCCGCCGCTGGTCAGGTCACAAACTCACCCCGCTGCTGTCTCTCCTGGTGCCTAGATCAGATCTCCATGCAGGTTGGGTAGTTTGTAAACAAAGGCCTTTCCTTGCTTGATGCAGGCAGGCTGGAGAGACAAAGGAAGTCTCCTCTGCCTACTTGCCCTGAGGATTTGCCCCCAGTGCCAGACAGACTGAGCTGGATGGTGTTATGTGCCCAAAGAGGAAAGGGGGCAGAAGGAAGAAGGGTTCTGGATGCAAGCTGGGTGGGACAAGAAGAGAGAGGCAGTATGCAGGGTGTAGAGCCCCTGCAGGGAGCCCAGGGCGTATAGGGTGGGGGATGAGGAACTTCAGAGTTCCCTGTCTAGGGCTGCTTCCACTGCCTCCAGTCAGGTCACAAACTCACCCTGCTGCTGTCTCTCCTGGTACCTAGATCAGATCTCCGTGCAGGTTGGGTAGTTTGTAAACAAAGGCCTTACCTTGCTTGATGCAGGCAGGCTGGAGAGACAAAGGAAGTCGCGCCTGCCTACTTGCCCTGAGGATTTGCCCCCAGCGCCAGACAGACTGAGCTGGATGGTGTTATGTGCCCAAAGAGGAAAGGGGGCAGAAGGAAGAAGGGTTCTGGATGCAAGCTGGGTGGGACAAGAAGAGAGAGGCAGTATGCAGGGTGTAGAGCCCCTGCAGGGAGGCAAGGGAGTATAGGGTGGGGGATGAGGAACTTCAGAGTTCCCTGTCCAGGGCTGCTTCCGCCGCCGCTGGTCAGGTCACAAACTCACCCCGCTGCTGTCTCTCCTGGTGCCTAGATCAGATCTCCATGCAGGTTGGGTAGTTTGTAAACAAAGGCCTTACCTTGCTTGATGCAGGCAGGCTGGAGAGACAAAGGAAGTCGCGCCTGCCTACTTGCCCTGAGGATTTGCCCCCAGCGCCAGACAGACTGAGCTGGATGGTGTTATGTGCCCAAAGAGGAAAGGGGGCAGAAGGAAGAAGGGTTCTGGATGCAAGCTGGGTGGGACCATTTTATTTTATTTTTTAATTTTTTTTTATTGAAAAAAAAAATTTCCGCCTCCTCCCCGCCTCGCATTTCCCTCCCCCTCCTCCCGCCCCTCTCCCGCTCCCCCCACTCCTCTTCTCCTCCCTCTCCAGTCCCAGGAGCAGTCAGAGTTCCCTGCCCTGTGGAAAGTCCAAGGTCCTCCCCCCTCCATCCAGGTCTAGGATGGTGAACATGCAAAATGGCTAGGCTCCCACAAAGCCAGAACATGAAGTAGGATCAAAACCCCATGCCATTGTCCTTGGCCTCTCGTCAGCTCTCATTGTCTACCATGTTCAGAGAGTCCAGTTTTATCCCATGCTTTTTCAGTCACAGTCCAGCTGGCCTTGGTGAGCCCCCAATAGATCGGCCCCATTGTCTCAGTGGGTGGGTGCACCCCTCGTGGTCCTGACTTCTTTGTTCATGTTCTCCCTCCTTCTGTTCCATTAGGACTTTGGGAGCTCAGTCCGGAGCTCCAGTGTGGGTCTCTGTCTCTATCTCCATCCATTGCTAGATGAAGGTTCTATGGTGATATGCAAGATACTCATCAGTATGGCTATAGGATAGGTTCATTTCACACTCCCTATCCTCAGGTGCCCAAGGAAGTAACTGGAGACATTGCCCTGGGCATCTGGTAGCCACTCCAAGTTCAAGTCTCTTGGCAACCCTTAGGTGGCTCCCTTAACTAAGATATGAGTTTCCCTGCTCCCCTATCCAACCTTCCTATATCCCCAATCACCCTGTTTCCCCAAATTCCCCTCATCCTCTCCTTCACACTTTTCTCTCTCCATCTCCCCTTATCCCCATCCCACCCCACCCCCAAGATTCCAATTTTTTGCCCGGCAATCTTGTCTATTTCCCATAGCCAGGAGGATAACTATATGTTTTTCCTTGGGATTGCCCTCTTGTTTAGCTTCTTTAGGACCACAAAATATAGACTCAGTGGCCCCCTATCCATGGATAGAAACCAAATATGAGTGAGTACATCCCATGATCTTCTTTTGGGGTCTGGGTTACCTCACTCAGGATCGTATTTTCTATTTCCATCCATTTGCATGCAAAATTCGAGAAGTCATTGTTTTTACCGCAGAGTAGTACTCTAATGTGTATATATTCCACACTTTCTTCATCCATTCTTCCATTGAAGGACACCTAGGATGCTTCCAGGTTCTGGCTATTACAAATAATGCTGCTATGAACATAGTTGAACAAATGCTTTTGTCATATGATAAGGGATCCCTTGGGTATATTCCCAAGAGTGGTACTGCTGGGTCCAGGGATAGGTTGATCCCAATTTTTCTGAGAAACCACCACACTGATTTCCAAAGTGGTTGCACAAGTTTGCAGTCCCACCAGCAATGGATGAGGGTACCCCTTTCTCCACAACCTCTCCAGCAAAGGCTATCCTTGGTGTTTTTGATTTTAGCCATTCTGACAGGTGTAAGATGATATCTCAAAGTTGTTTTGATTTGCATTTCTCTGATCGCTAAGGAGGTTGAGCATGACCTTAAGTATCTTTTGGCCATTTTAACTTCTTCTGTTGAGAATTCTCTGTTCAGTTCAGTGCCCCATTTTTTAATTGGGTTAATTATCCTTTTAAAGTCTAGTTTCTTGAGTTCTTTATATATTTTGGAGATCAGACCTTTGTCTGTTGCGGGGTTGGTGAAGATCTTCTCCCAGTCAGTAGGCTGCCTTTTTGTCTTACTGACAGTGTCCTTTGCTTTACAGAAGCTTCTCAGTTTCAGGAGGTTCCATTTATTCAATGTTGCCTTTAATGTCCGTGCTGCTGGGGTTATACATAGGAAGCAATCTCCTGTGCCCATGTGTTGTAGGGTACTTCCCATGTTCTCTTCTATCAGGTTGAGTGTGTTCAGATTGATATTGAGGTCTTTGATCCATTTGGACTTGAGTTTTGTGCATGGTGATAGATATGGGTCTATTTTCATTCTTCTACAGGTTGACATCCAGTTGTGCCAGCACCATTTGTTGAAGATGCTTTCTTTCTTCCATTGTACACTTTTAGCTCCTTTATCGAAAATGAGGTGTTCATAGGTTTGTGGGTTAAAATCCGGGTCTTCTATACGATTCCATTGGTTGACTTCTCTGTTTTAATGCCAGTACCATGCTGTTTTCATTACTGTAGCTCTGTAATAGAGTTTGAAGTCAGAGATGGTAATACCTCCAGAAGTTCCTTTATTGTATAAGACTGTTTTGGCTATCCTGGGTTTTTTGTTTTTCCATATAAAGTTGATTATTGTCTTCTCAAGATCTGTGAAGAATTTTAATGGGACATTGATGAGGATTGCATTGAATCTATAGATTGCCTTTGGTAGAATTGCCATTTTTACTATGTTGATCCTCCCAATCCAAGAGCAAGGGAGATCCTTCCATTTTCTGGTATCCTCTTCAATTTCTTTCTTCCAAGACTTAAAGTTCTTGTCAAATAGATCTTTCACTTCCTTGGTTAGAGTTACCCCAAGATATTTTATGCTATTTGTGGCTATTGTGAAAGGTGATGATTCTCTTATTTCCCTGTCTACTTCCATATCCTTTGTGTATAAGAGGGCGACTGATTTTTTGGAGTTGATCTTGTATCCTGCCACATTACTAAAGGTATTTACCAGCTGTAGAAGTTCTTTGGTGGAGTTTTTGGGGTCGCTTAAGTACACTATCATATCATCTGCAAATAACGCAAGTTTAACTTCTTCCTTTCCAATTCGAATCCCCTTGATCCCCTTATGTTGTCTTATTGCTATTGCTAAGACTTCAAGAATTATATTGAAGAGGTATGGAGAGAGTGCACAGCCTTGGAGTGTTCCTGATTTTAGTGGGATGGCTTTAATTTTCTCTCCATTTAATTTGATGTTAGCTGTCGGCTTGCTGTAAATAGCTTTATTTATATTTAGGTATGACCCTTGTATCCCTAATCTCTCCAAGAATTTTATCATAAAGGGATGTTGAATTTTGTCAAATGCTTTTTCAGCATCTAATGAAACGATCACATGGTTTTTTTCTTTCAGTTTATTTATATGATGGATTACATTGATAGATTTGCATATGTTAAACCAGCCCTGCATCTCTGGGATGAAGCCTACTTGATCATAATGGATAATTTTTCTAATGTGTTCTTGGATTCGGTTTGCCAGTATTTTGTTGAGGATTTTTGGTTCGATGTTCATGAGTGAGATTGGCCTGTAATTCTCTTTCTTGGTTGAGTCTTTGTGTGGTTTTGGTATCAGAGTTACTGTGGTTCATAAAAGGAATTTGGCAATGACTCTTCTGTTTCTATATTGTGAAATACATTTAGGAGAATAGGTATTAGGTCTTCTTCGAAGTTCTGGTAGAAATCCGCATTGAAACCATCTGGTCCTGGACTTTTTTTGGAAGGGGGGTTTTTGATAACAGCTTCTAATCTTCGCGACTCACAGGTCTATTTAGGTTGTTTACCTGGTCCTGGTTTAACTTTGGTATATGGTATTTATCTAAAAAAGTGTCCATTTCTTTAACATTTTCCAGTTTTGTGGCATACTGGGCTTTGTAGTAAGATCTAATGCTTCTCTGAATTTCCTCTGTGTCTGTGATTATGTCCCCCCTTTCATTTCTGATTTTATTAATTTGCAAATTCTCTCTCTGCCGTTTGATTAGTTTGGATAGGGGTTTATCAATCTTGTTGATTTTCTCCAGGAACCAGATTTTGTTTCATTGATTCTTTCAGTTGTTTTCTGTGTTTCTATTTTGTTGATTTCAGCCCTCAGTTTGATTATTTCCAGTCTTCTACTCCTTCTAGGTGAGTCTGCTTCTTTTTTTTCTAGAGCTTTCAGGTGGGCTATTAAGTCTCCAATGTGTGCTTTCTCTGTTTTCTTTAAGTGGGCACTTAGTGCTATGAACTTTCCTCTCAGGACTGCTTTCATAGTGTCCCATAGGTTTGAGTATGTTGTTTCTTTATTTTCATTGAATTCAAGGAAGACTTTAATTTCTTTCTTTATTTCTTCCTTAATCCAGGTATGGTTCAGTAGTTGACTGTTCAGTTTCCATGAGTTTGTAGGCTTTCTGGGGGTAGCATTGTTGTTGAATTCTAGCTTTAATCCATGGTGATCTGATAAGATACAGGTGGTTACAGATATTTTTTTGTAACTGTGGATGTTTGCTTTGTTACCGAGTATGTGGTCGATTTTTGAGAAGGTTCCATGAGCTGCAGAGAAGAAGGTATATTCTTTCCTATTTGGGTGGAATATTCTATAGATGTCTGTTAAGTCCATTTGATTCATTACCTCCATTAATTCTCTTATTTCTCTGTTAGGTTTCTGTCTAATTGACCTGTCCATTGGTGAGAGAGGAGTGTTAAAGTCTCTTACTATTATTGTGTGTGGTTTGATTGTTGCCTTGAGTTTTAGCAATATTTCTTTTACGTACGTGGGTGCTTTTATATTAGGGGCATAGATATTCAGGATTGAGACTTCATCCTGATGAATTGTTCCTGTTATGAGTAGAAAATGTCCCTCTCCATCTCTTCTGATTGATTTAAGTTTGAAGTCAACTTTCTTAGAAATTAGTATGGCCACACCTACTTGTTTCTTAGGTCCATTTACTTGATAAGCCTTATCCCAGCCCTTTACTCTGAGTAGGTGTCTGTCTTTGTGGTTGAGGTGTGTTTCTTGTAAACAGCAGAATGTTGGATCCTGTTTTCGTATCCAATTTCTTAGTCTGTGCCTTTTTATAGGTGAGTTGAGTCCATTGACATTAAGTGATATTAATGACCAGTGGTTGTTAACTCCAGTCATTGTTTTAGTAGTAGATTTTGTGTGTTTCCCTTCTTCGAGTTATGCTGGTGAAAGGTCTCTAGTTGTCTGAGATATTGTGGTCATTCTTGGACTCCTTGGTTAGTGATTTTCCTTCTATTACTTTCTGTAAGGCTGGATTTTTGGCTACGTATTGTTTAAATTTGTTTTTATCCTAGAAAATTTTGTTTTCCCCATTTATAGTGAACTAAAGTTTGGCTGGGTATAGTAGTCTGGGCTTGCATCCATGGTCTCTTAGTTTCTGCAGTACATCTATCCAGGACCTTCTGGCTTTCATGGTTTCCATAGAGAAGTCAGGTGTAAGTCTGATAGGTTTACCTTTATAAGTAACTTGACCTTTTTCTTCTGCAGCTCTTAATATTCTTTCTTTATTCTGTATGCTTTGTGTTTTGATTATTATATGGCGAGGGGATTTTTTTTTTGATCCAGCCTATTTGGTGTTCTGTATGCTTCTTGAACCTTCATAGGTATATCTTTCTTTAGGTTGGGAAAGTTTTCTTCTATAATTTTATTAAATATATTTTCTGGACCGTTGAGCTGTTCTTGTTCTCCTTCTACTCCTATTATTCTTAGGTTTGGTCTTTTTATTGTATCCCATATTTCCTGAATGTTTTGTGGTGAGAGTTTGTTGGCCTTGCTGTTTTCTTTGATCAGTGTGTTTATTTTCTCTATGGTATCTTCAGAATCTGAGATTCTTTCTTTTATCTCTTGTATTCTGTTGGTTATGCTTGTTTCTGTAGACTCTACTCATTTACCAAGATTTTCCATGTCCAGCCAGCCTTCTGTTTGTGTTTTCTTCTTTGCCTCCATTTCAGTTTTCAAGTCTTGAACTGTTTCCATTATCTGTTTGATTGTTTTTACCTTGGTTTCCTAGGGTATCATTCACTGATTTACTCAATTCTTCAAACTTTCTGTTATACTTCTCATCCATTTCTATAAGGGCATTTTTTACATGCTGTTTAAGGGCGTCAATCACTTTCATAAAGTCATTTTTTTCTACTTCTTCATGATTAAGGTGTTCATGTCCTCCTGTTGTGAGCTCACTGGGTTCTGGTGGTTTCATATTATTTTTCAGATCGTTGGGTGAATTCTTGCATTGGCGCCTGCCCATCTCTTCCTCCGAATGCTCTCCTATGGATCTTCTTTTACAGGATCAGGTCTCCTTGCCTACTGATGTACCTTCCCAGTGATGGTACTCCCCAGTGATGGTTCTCCTGGTGCTCCAGTGATGTTTCTCCTGGTGACAATATCAGATCTCCGTGCTGAATGATGGCTCTCCTGGTGCCAAGAATAGCTCTCCGTGCCCAATATTGGCTCTCTTGGTGCCGACATCAGATCTCCGTGCTGGCTGGGTAGTTCGTAAACAAAGCGCCTACCTTGCTCGGTGCAGGCAGGCCAGTGAAACAAAGGAACTCCTGCCCGCCTGTTTGCCCTGAGGATTCGCCCCCAGCGCCCAGACAGGCTGAGCTAGGTGGTGTTATGTGCCCAAAGAGGGAAGGGAGCAGTAGGAAGAAAGGTTCTGGATGCAAGCCGGGTGGGATAGGAAGAGAGAGGCAGTCTGTGGGGAGTAGAGTCTCTGCAGGGAGCCCAGGAGGGATGGGGGGGTGAGGAACTTCTGAATTCCCTGTCCGGGGCTGCTGCCTCGGGTCACAAACTCACCCCAATGATGGCTCTCCTGGTACCAAGATCAGATCTCCGTGCTGGTTGGGTAGTTCGTAAACAAAGTGCCTACCTTGCTTGGTGCAGGCAGGCCAGTGAAACAAAGGAACTCCCGCCCGCCTGTTTGCCCTGAGGATTCGCCCCCAGCGCCCAGACAGGCTGAGCTAGGTGGTGTTATGTGCCCCAAGAGGGAAGGGAGCAGAAGGAAGAAGGGTTCTGGATGCAAGCTGGGTGAGATAGGAAGCTTGCTATTTTATTCAATGCTGCTAAGACTATCATTTACATATTTGTTCAGATATCTGTAGAAAGTATTCCTAGACTTCCTTGCTCATCTTTTCCCTCCTTCTGCTCTTCATCTGGATCTTGGGAGCTCAGTCCAGTGCTCCAATGTAGGTCTCTGTCTCTATCTCCATCCATCCCCGGATGAAGGTTCTATGGTGATACTCAAGATATTCATCAGTGTGGCTATGGGAGAAGGCCAGTTTAGGCAGCTTCTCCTCTGCTACCTAAGGACCTAGCCAGGGACATCCCCTTGGATACCTGGGAATGTATACTTGGCCCCTCTAAAGCCAATTCTCTTGCCAAACCTAAAATGGCTCCCTTAAGATATCTTCTTTCCTGCTCCCATATCCACCCTTCCTCAATCTCAACCATCCCACTCCCCCAAGCTTTCCCAAATCCTCCCCTTCTCCCTTCTTTTTTCCCCTCTCCCCATCCCCCCACCACACCCCCACCCCCGTGCTCCCAACTTTTGCCCGGCGATCTTTTCTACTTCCAATTTCCAGGAGGATAAATATATGTTTTTCTTTGGGTTCACCTTATTATTTAGCTTCTCTAGGATCATGAACTATAGGCTCAATGTCCTTTGTTTATGGCTAGAATCCACTAATGAGTGAATACATACCATATTCATTTTGGGGGGTTTGGGTTATCTCACTCAGTAAACTGTTTTCTATTTCTATCCATTTGCGCCCACCCACTGAGACGTGTGACTGATCTAATGGGAGCTTACCAAGGCCAGCTGGACTGGGACTGAATGAGCATGTGATCAAACCGGACTCTCTGAATGTGGCTGACAATGGAGGCTGACTGAGAAGCCAATGATAATGGCACTGGGTTTTGATTCTACTGCAAGGTACTGGCTTTTTGGGAGCCTAGTCTGTTTGGATGCTCACCTTTCTAGACCTGGATGGAGGGGAGGAGGTAGAAATTTTTAATAAATAAAAAAGTGTATTCCTAAGAAAGAAATTTCTGGTTTTAGCTGTTATTGCATTTTAGTTAACTAGGTTTTTTTCAGGGAATTTTTCTTGCATAAATTTTAATTAAAACTACAGGAAGAATATAGAGATATGCCTGATTACTTACAGTCTTACTCACCCAAATGAGGTCATTTTATCTTTGCTATGCTTGTAAACTAGAAGAGAACTTTTGAAACTCAATATGAATTTTAACTTTTATGGGTAAAGATGCCACATATTCATATCACAAAACTGTGTGCCTACTCTATATGTGGCAGACATCTCTGGACTGGTGTATCCTTTTCCATGAACTCCTTTACCCAAGCGCATAGAGTTTACTGAACAGGGAAAGCCAGATAACAGTATTTGCATTGTCTTATATGCTCTGTCAGAATGGATCCTAGTTTCAACATGTAGGACCTTGAAATAAAAATATATGAGGGCACATGAGCAAAAATAATGTGATTTTATATGCCTCAATTAAATTGTAAAGAAAATCAGCAGCTATTTCATAAGTTTAAACAATTAAGTGTCTAGAAAAAATGTAACACAAGTATGAAAAACAGCAATTATTGATTCTGAAGCAGCAGTCACTGCCTCACCTGATGAAGACAAAACACCAAATAACTCTGTTTAACCAAAATGCCATAGTATCTTACAAATACCAGGGACAAAAGGACAGACAAATCTTTATAATCAATTATACCTTCTTCATGGAATTTATATAGTCAAAATCATAACACCAAGGAAAATATGTGAAGTAAAGAGTGATGCAGCCTCTTCCTCTCCCAATTTTTTTTGTTTCTAAGATACTTCAGAAATAAAATGATAAAAATTAACTATGCATATTCATTGTACTGTGACCCTCCTAGGTGACATTTATCTTCAAGAACATTTTATAGGCGCATTAAGATTTTTATTCATAACAACTTGGAATTACCCTTTGAGATACTAAATAAGTGCTGAAATCATGAACTCAAAAGACTGCAACAGTTAATCTTATAACAGAAGATACTGTAGTGGGTAAGAAAGTTAAACTATCACCAATTATGTTTAACCTTTACTGTAACAATTGCAAAACTCACCATGACTCACTGGTGGCTGATTAGAAGGTTGGTTTGTCAGTGACAGATAAGAAGTATCTACTCTACCCAATATTAGAGCTGCAACATTGCAACATTCTAAATACTTTATAAACAGCTTCTGTGATTCTCTGGGCATTCGTTTTTTTTTTTTTTTAATTTATCAAAATCTTCTTAGATTATTCCTTTAGATATACTATCATTATTTAAAAAAAATATTTTTAAATGATTGCCTTTGGTGATTGAGGCAATTCAACTAATCTAACTTAAATGAGAATCAAGGAATACATGCTCCTATTCAACTTTATAGTGTGAAAACAAGTGGAACTATGTGATTCCTATGTGTTTAGGGTATGACTCTTTTGTTCTTATTCAAGGTCAAGTCACTTATTTTTTTTAAAATCCCTGCCAGTTCTTATGCAAGGGAAATTTAACTTTTAAAAACAAACATAAACAATATATAAAATGTATACATTACTCTTAAGAAATTAGTAGCAGGGGCACAATACACATAACTGAATACCACCAACCAGTGTAGCAATGAAGATCCTTGAGTTACCCACTTTTGTATAGTCTGCCTCTTTCCAAATTTCAAGCACTACAATCTATTTTAGTTTAGAAAAAAATCTCTTTTGTTTCTTTCAAATCAGTAAGAGAAAACTGACTCTACCTCAACTGGGTTTGCAACTACAAATACCAATGATTTTTGAATTCAGTTCATTTGAACAGCTTCACTTTTTTCATATACTCTAATCTAGTAAATGGGACCTTTAAGACAGTAGATCTTAATTTTTTCATGCTAATGAATTGACTAGATTTCCTGATATTTATGTAAAGTTGATATTAATATCCAAACCTACTACAAAATTCATTTTCCAAGGTTAAATTAGATGCTGAGAAGAAGTTAACAGCTCTTAACTTTTTATACTCGCTTGTTTACAAATCTAGAGAGGTTTCCTGTTGCTTAGTGACATTAAGTCACAGACTTGTCTTAACTCATGCATCAGTCATCCTTCCAAGTGTACTGACACAGCTATTTTGGAAAAGTATAAATAATAACTAAAATGTAAAATATAAAATTATAGTGCCAATGAGATGGCTCAATGGCCAAAATGTTGGCTATCTAATTAAAGGACCTGAGTTCAATCATCTGAACCTATATGGTGCAGCTTCCTACAGTGTTCTCATACCTCCACATATGTACCATGGCATACACACATAAATGAATATAATGAAAATAAAATGTAAGGTATATAGAGTCATTATAGTAATTATGGGTAAATATACCGGATGTCTATGATTCTGAAAATAATACACATATGGTAAAATATCTAAATCTGTGCCATTTATGGAAAGTATGAAGTAAACACAAGATATAGAAGAAAATCGAGAATACTATTTTAATTACTTTTGAAATGTTGTGATAAAACCAGGGCAACATATTAGTGTGAGACAATGTTCTGTATTCTGTCAATTATAATTTAAATAAACACTGATTGGCCAGTAGCCAGGCAGGAAGTATAGGCAGAAGAACCAGAAAGGAAGTAGAGACGGGTCAATGAGAACAGGAGAATTTGGGGAAGAAGGAAATCCTAGTCTGGAGTCCTGACCCAGCCACAGAGCAAGCAAAATGTGACTGCCACACTGAAAATGGTACTGAGCCACATGGCTAACATAGGCAAAAATAATGGGCTAATATAAGAGGTAATAAGTAGCCTGAGCTAATGAGCCAATCAGTTTATAGCTAATGTAGACCTCTGTGTGATTTTGGGACTTAATGACTGTGAGAACCGGGCAGGACAGAAACCCCAACAACAACATAAAGAAGGAAGAGCTCGCTTGGCACACAATTCTAGAGGGAAAAGAGTCTGACATGACAGACAGACATGACCACAGGCAGCAGGTATGTAAGCAGGTCAAGAAAATGAAAGGATTGCATCCTGAATCACAAACACCAAGAGACGAAGAAGGCAGTGAGAGAATATAAAAAGAAAAACATCAATTTCCCATAGGCTATGCTATAAACAGATGTTAAGAATTTCAAATAGATCTATTGGACCCTGTAAGCTACAAGTCCTACTCCCTCCCCAAACCCTCTTATCCCATATGACCTCAAAGGGACTCTACAACACAGGCTGCATCTACACAGAGAGGTCCAAGAGCCTGTAAGCTACAAGTCCCTCTCTGCCCCCCAAACCTCCTATCTCTTACAATCTCAGAAGAACTCTGAAGCACAGACTGTTACTTCATAGAGTGGAGCAAGAGAGAGAACAAAGAGAGCAGACCAAGAGAGTGGACCAAGAGAGCAGGCAATAAGAGACCTTAGTGACTCCCTGAGACAAAGAGAGCAACAGTCAGGGCAGACCAGAAACAGTTCCCAAAGGCACAGAACGCAGCTGCAAGAATTGGACCAAGGGAGAAGTGCAGAAGCGAGGAAGGCACATGGTGCAAAGGCACAGCAGCTGGGTGAGCTCTAGAAGTGGCTGCCGCCAGGGGCACAGGCACCCTTACATTAGGACAGCAGCGGGGGATCGCAGCGGGCATGGACCAGCAGCAGAGAAAGAGCCAGGTTTGGGCTTCCCTTGGTCCCTGGCTCACTGGGCTACCAGGTGTCCCTGTGTAGGTGCTGAGAAGTTCCATCTGGACCAGTGAGTGTGTGCTATCCTGGGGCGGACTGTCCTGGAAGAGAGCACAAACCTCCCTCCCCCAGCTCCTGCTGCAGGGCTTTCTTTCCTACACACGTGCCCCCCCCCCAAGCCTGCCTTGTCTGCAAGGTCCTTTGCTGAGGAACAGCTTCCTGCTCCTACACTAAGGTTACCCACACAGAGCAGTGAGTGCCTGACTAGCAGGCAGGCCTCAAGGTCCCTGCCAGGGAGTGCGGGCCTCTGCTGCTGGGGCTGCAGGGTCTGCTGGGCTCTACTGGACCCGCCCTGCCTGCCTCCTTCTTCCCTTGGTCCCTGGCTCATTGGGCTACCAGGTGTCCCTGTGTAGTTGCTGAGAATATCCATCTGGACAGGTGAGTGTGTGCTATCCAGGGGCGGACTGTCCCAGAAGAGAGCACAAAGCCCCCTTCCCCAGCTCCTGCTACAGGGCTTTCTTTCCTACACACGCCCCCCCCCCAAGCCTGCCTTGTCTGCAAGGTCCTTTGCTGAGGAACAGCTTCCTGCTCATACACTAAGGCTACCCACCCAGAGCAGTGAGTGCCTGCCTACCAGGCAGGCCTCAACAACCCCCGAAAGGGAACACAGGCACCTCCAGCCTGTGCTGCAGGGTCACCTGTGTTCCATTCGACCTGGAATAACTCTTTAGACCAGGCTGTCCTTGAACTCACAGAGTTCTGTCTGTCTCTGCCTCCCAGGCAGAGGGATTAAAGGCGTGTGCTACCACACCTTGAAGTCTCAGAGGTCAATCTCCCTCTGCCTCCCAAGTGTTGGGATTAAAGGTGTGTACTACCACACCCAACTACTTCCTTATTTTTGTTTTTTTACTTTTAAGAACTTTATCTTTCAGCCTGCATATATTTTTAAACACACTGTAAATCATTTAAAGTTTTCTTTGTCTTTGAATCTCTCTTTACTGTATCTCTCTCTTTTTCTGACCACACGAGCCTTTAAATTACTGAGCAATATGGGTAGGATTAAAGCCGCGGCTTTGCCAGCTAAATCCAGGCCATTCCTTAGCTTTCCAGCCTCATGGCGGAGGTACCGGCCGGCCCTGGCAGGACGGACCAGAATGCCAGCATTTTAAAACAGCACAACTTTTTTTCCTGCTATGGCTGAAAACAAACAAGCATGCAGTCAGCTTCTATCAATACCATTTAAGTGTTTCGTGGCAGAACCTCTTAATGAGCTGCAGGATTTTGCAGCTAAAGCTGAGTCAGGAAGCCTCTCTTAGATGAGAGCACTTGCTTGCCTCTAGCAAGCAGAGCAGACCCGAGAAATTGCTGCTACCAAGAAAACATGCTTTACTCTATTCTTTCCCAAGCTTTCTCAGGCTTTCAGTGGATTCAGTCATCCAGTCTGGGCACCATCTGTAGTAGGGAGCTGCGGGCCTGCTTTTCGTCCTGACCGGCTCCTGCACGGCTAGCTTTATACCCGAAATAATGACACACAAACTGTATTCTTTTAAACACTGCCTGGCCCATTTCTATTCATGTGTGTAGCACCCCAAGGTGCGCTTACCAGGAAGATTCTGGCCTACGTCCATCCTGGGTCGGAGCTTCATTGCGTCTGCTCTGGAGAGGAGAGCATGGCGTCTGTCTCTCAGAGGAGCTGCCCTGCATCTGCGCTCACTTCCTCTTCCTCCCAGCATTCTATTCTGTTTACTCCACCCACCTATGTTTTAACCTATGAGGGCCAAGCAGTTTCTTTATTACTTAACCAGTGAAATAAACAGATTGATATATGACACTCACACATCACATTATGATCAAGTAGGCTTCATCCCAGAGATGCAGGGCTGGTTCAACATACGAAAATCTATCAATGTAATCTATCATATAAATAAACTGAAAAAAAAAACTATATGATCGTTTCATTAGATGCTGAAAAGGCATTTGACAAAACTCAACATCCCTTTATGATAAAGGTCTTAGAGAGATTAGGGATACAAGGGTCGTACCTAAGTATAATAAAAGCTATTTATAGCAAGCAGACAGCTATCATCAAATTAAATGGAGAGAAACTCAAAGCTATTCCACTAAAATCAGGAACACGACAAGGCTGTCCACTCTCTCCATACCTCTTTAATATACTGCTTGAAATTCTAGCGATAGCAATAAGACAACATAAGGGGATCAAAGGGATTCAAATTAGAAAGGTAGAAGTTAAACTTTCATTATTTGCAGACGATATGATAGTGTACATAAGCGACCCCAAAAACTCCAGCAAAGAACTCCTACAGCTGATAAACACATTTAGTAACGTGGCAGGATACAAGATCAATTCCAAAAAATCAGTTGCCCTCCTATACACAAAGGATATGGAAGCAGAGAGGGAAATCAGAGAAGCATCACCCTTCACGATAGCCACAAATAGCATAAAATATCTTGGGGTAACCCTAACCAAGGAAGTGACGAATCTTTTTGACAAGAACTTTAAGTCTTTGTAGAAAGAAATTGAGGAGGATACCAGAAAATGGAAGAATCTTCCTTGCTCTTGGATTGGGAGGATCAACATAGTAAAAATGGCAATTCTACCAAGGGCAATTTATAGATTCAATGCAATCCCCATTAAAATCCCATCAAAATTCTTCACAGATCTTGAGAGGACATTAATCAACTTTATATGGAAAAACAAAAAACCCAGGATAGCCAAAACAATCTTATATAATAAAGGATCGTCTGGAGGCATTACCATCCCTGACTTCAAACTCTATTACAAAGCTTCAGTATTGAAAACAGCTTGGTATTGGCATAAAAATAGAAAAGTTGATCAATGGAACCGAGTAGAAGACCCTGATTTTAACCCACAAACATATGAACACCTGATTTTTGATAAAGGAGCTAAAAGTATTCAATAGAAAAAAGAGAGCATCTTCAACAAATGGTGCTGGCAGAACTGGTTGTCAACCTGTAGAAGAATGAAAATAGACCCATATCTATAGCCATGCACAAAGCTCAAGTCCAAATTGATTAAAGACCTCAATATTAGTCTGAACACACTGAACCTGATAGAAGAAAAAGTGGGAAGTACTCTACAACATATGGGTACAGGACATCACTTCCTACGTTTATCCCCAGCAGCACAGACATTAAGGACTACATTGAATAAATGGGACCTCCTGAAAATGAGTAGATTCTGTAAAGCAAAGGACACTGTCAGTAACACAAAAAGGCAACCCACTGACTGGGAAAAGATCTTCACCAACCCTGCAACAGACAAAGGTCTGATCTCCAAAATATATAAAGAACTCAAGAAACTACACTTTAAAATGCTAATTAACCCAATTAAAAAATGGGGCACTGAACTGAACAGAGAATTCTCAACAGAAGAAATTAAAATGGCCAAAAGACACTTAAGGTCATGCTCAACCTCCTTAGCCATAAGGGAAATGCAAATTAAAACAACTTTGAGATACCATCTTACACCTGTCAGAATGGCTAAAATCAAAACCACCAATGATAGCCTTTGCTGGAGAGGGTGTGGAGAAAGGGGCACACTCATCCATTGCTGGTGGGAATGCAAACTAGTGCAACCACTTTGGAAAGCAGTGTGGCGATTTCTCAGGAAATTTGGGATCAACCTACCCCAAGAGCCAGTAATACCACTCTTTGGAATATACCCAAGAGATGCCCTATCATATGACAAAAGTATCTGTTCAACTATGTTCATAGCAGCATTGTTTGTAATAGCCAGAACCTGGAAACAACCTAGATGCCCTTCAATGGAGGAATGGATGAAGAAAGTGTGGAATATATACATATTAGAGTACTACTCAGCGGTAAAAAACAATGACTTCTCGAATTTTGCAAACAAATGGATGGAAATAGAAAACACTATCCTGAGTGAGGTATCCCAGACCCAAAAAGAGGAACATGGGATGTACTCACTCATAATTGGTTTCTAGCCACAAATAAAGGACATTGAGCATATAATTTGTGATCCTAGAGAAGCTAAATAAGAAAGTGAACCCAAAGAAAATCGTATAGTCATCCGCCTGGATAGGGGAAGTAGACAAGATTTCCGGGCAAAAACTGGGAACTTGCGGGTGAGATGGCTTGGGGTTAAGGGGAAATGGGATGAGAAACGTGAGAAGGGGAGGATGGGATGAGCTTGAGGTATTGGGATGGTTGGGATATAGGAAGGGTGGATACGGGAGCCATCTTAGGGTTGGCAAGAGACTTGACTCTAGAGGGGCTTGCAGGTGTCCAGGGAGATGTCCCAAGCTGGTACCTTGGGCAACTGAGGAGAGGGAACCTGAAATGATCCTATCCTATACTGATGAATATCTTGCATATCACCTTAGAACCTTCATCTGGCGATGGATCGAGATAGAGACAGAGACTCAATTTGGAGCAATGGACTGAGCTCTTAAGGTCCAAATGAGGAGCAGAAGGAGGGAAAACATGAGCAAGGAAGTCAGGACCACGAGGGGTGCACCCACCCACTGTGACAGTGGAACTGATCTATTGGGAGCCCACCAAAGCCAGCTGGACTGGGACTGAATAAGGATGGGTTGAAACTGGACTCTCTGAACATGGCGGACAATGAAGGCTGATGAGAAGCCAAGGACAATGGCACTAGGTTTTGATCCTAATACATGTACTGGCTTTGTGGGAGCTTAGCCTGTTTGGATGCTCACCTTCCTGGACCTAGATAGAAGTGGGAGAACCTTGGTCTTCCCGCAGGGCAGGGAATTTGTACTGCTCTTCAGTATCGAGAAGGAGAGGGAATGGAGTGGGTGGAGGAGAAGAGGAGTGGGGATAGGGAAAGGGGAGTGGGGGGAGGGGGCAATATTTGGGATGAGGGGGAGGGTAATGGGAAACGGGGACAGGTGGAAATTTTAATTAAAAAATAAAAAAAAAAGAATTGGACCAAGAGGCAAAGACACTGCAGACAGCAATTAGAGGAAGAGGTGGGTAGGCACTAATGCAAGAATTCATTTATCAACCTAAAAAAGTCCTGGACAGTTGCAGACACTAAGAGACCATGGATGTAAGCCCAGACTACTATACTCACCAAATCATTCACTCACCATAGACTGAGAAAACAATATATCCCATGACAAAACAAGATTTAAACAATACATATCCACAAATCCAGCTCTGCAAAAGTACTAAAAGAAAATTTCCAACCCAAGGAAGCACCCAGAAAAGTACAGGCAACAGATTACCTCACACCAGCAAACCCCAAAGAAGGGATAAACACAAACACTACCACTGAAAACTAACAGGAATCAACAATCAATGTTCATTAATATCTCTTAATATCAATTGTCTGAATTCAGCTATTAAAAGATACAGGTTAAGAGAATGGATACAAAAGCAGGATCCATCCTTCTGCTATATACAAGAAACACCTCTCAACCTCCAAAACATACATTACCTTAGAATAAAGCAATGGGAAAAGATTTTCTAATGAAATGGACCTAAGAAAAAAGTAGATTTAGCTTTCCTAACATCTAGCAAAATAGACTTCAAACTAAAATCAATCAGAAGAGATGGAGAATGATACTTTATACTAATAACAGGAAAAATCCATCAAGACAAAGTCTCAGCCCTGAACAACTATTCCCCAAATACAAGAGCACCCACATATGAAAAAGAAACATTACTCGAGCTTAAATTGTACACCAAACCCAGCACACTAATAGTGGGAGACTTCAACACCACATGGTCCACAATTGACAGTTTAACAAGACAGAAACATAGGCGAAAAATAAGAGAAATAACAGATGTCATTATTCAAATGGACTTAAACATTTAGAACATTCCACCCCAAAATAAAAATATATTCCTTCTTCTCAGCACCTCATGGAACCTTCTCTAAAACTTACCACATACTCAGTAACAAAGGAAACCTCAATAGATACAATAAATTGGATTGGCCACCTGTGTCTTCTCCTATCACCATGGTTTAATGTCAGAATTTAACAGTAACACTAATTTCAGAAAGCCTACAAATTCGTGGAAATAGAAAAGTGCTCAAATGAACTACTCCTGGGTCAAGAAAGAAATAAAGATAGAAATGAAAGAGTTCCTAGAATTCAATGAAAATGAAGGCACCATGTACCCAAACTTATGGGAAATTATAAAAGCAGTGCTAAGAGGAAAGTTCATAGCACTAAGTGTTTACACAAAGAAAGTTGAGAAATCTCACATTAGTGACTTAACAGCACACCTGAAAGTTCTAGTACAAAAAGAAGAAGACTCACCCATGAGGAATAGATGACAGTAATCAAATTGAGGGCTGAAATCAATAAAATAGAAGCAAAGAAAACAATACAGAGAATTAATGAAGCAAAGTTTTGATTCTTTGAGAAAATTAACAAGATAGACAAACCCTTATTCAAACTAATCAAAAGACAGAGAGATAACATCCAAATTAACAAAATCAGAAATGAAAAGGGGGTATGATAATAGACAACAAAGAGAACTAGAGAATCACTAGGTCATACTACAAAAACCTGTACTCCACAAAATTGGAAAATGTAAAAGAAACGGACAATTTTCTGGATAGGTGACATATACAAAAATTCAACCAAGGCCATGTGAACAATTTAAATAGAGTTATAACCTGCAAGGAAATAGAAGCAGTCATCAAAAGCCTCCCAATCGAAAAAAAAGCACAGGGCCAGATGGTTTCATTGCAAAATTCTACCAGAACGTCAAATAAGAGCTAATATCTATACTCCTCAAAATGTTCCAATTTTGATCAATTCAGAGTCATCCCAGAGATGCAACAATTGTTCAACATATGAAAATCTATCAATGTAATCCACCATGTAAATAAACTGAAAGAAAAATCATATGATCATCTCATTCAATGCTGAACAGGCATTTAACAAAACACCCCTTCATGATAAAGGTCTTGGAGAGATCAGGGATACAATAAAAATATCTAAACATAATAAAAGCAATATACAGCAAGCTGACAGCCAATATCAAATTAAACGGAGAGAAACAGCAATTCTACTAAAATCAAGAACAAGACAAGGCTGTCAATTCTCTCCATATGTATTCAACATAGTTCTTGAAGTTCTAGAGCAATAAGACAACAAAAGCAGATCAAGGGGATTCAACTTGGAAAGGAAGAAGTCAAAATTTTATGATTTGCAGATGATATAATACTATACATAAGTGACCCCCAAAACTCTATCAAGGATCTCCTACAGTTGATAAATACCTTCAGTAATGTGGCAGTGTATAAGGTCAACTCAAAAACATCAGCAGCCTGCCTATATTCAAATGATAAAGAAGCTGAGAAAGAAATCAGAGAAATATCACCTTTCATAATAGCCACAAATAACAAAATATTTTGAGGTAACAACTATCTGAGAAAGTGAAAGACCTGTTTGACAAGAACTTTAAGTCTTTGAAACAAGAAAATGAAGATATCAGAAAATGGAAATATTTCCCATGATCTTGGATAAGTAGGATCAACATAATAAAAAATGGCAATCCTACCAAAAACAATCTATAGATTCAATGCAATCTCCATTAAACCCCAATACAATTCTTCATAGCTTTGAAAGAACAATACTCAACTTCATATGGAAAAACAAAAAACCCACGATAGCCAAAACAATCCTTTGCAATAAAGGAACTTCCGGAGGTATCATCATTCCTGACAAAGATTATTGTAGAGCTACAGGAATGAAAACAGTTTGTTGTTGGCATAAAAACAGGTTGACCAATGAAATTGAACAGAGACCTGGATATTAATCCACACACCTGTGATCACCTGATTTTTTTACAAAGAAGCTAAAATTATACATTGAAAATAATAAAGCATCTTCAACAAATGGTGCTGGCATAACTGGATGTCAACATGTAGAAGAATGAAACAGATCTATATCTTTCCCCATGCCCAAAACTCAAGTATGAATGGGTTAAAAAATAACAATATAAATCTGACCACACTGAATCTGATAGAAGAGAAAGTGGAAATTAGCCTTGAACACAGGAGCACGGGAGACTACTTCCTAACTATAATACCAGTAGCACAGATACTGAGAGCAACAATTAATAAATGGGACCTCCTAAAGCTGAGAAGCTTCTGTAGGGTAAAGGACACAGTCAATATGACAAAATGACAGCCAACTGAATGGGAAAAGATCTTCACCAACCCCACATCAGTTAAAGGACTGATCTTCAAAATATATAAAGAACTCAAGAAACTAGACATCAAAATAACAACTAATCCAATTAAAATTGGGGTACAGATATAAACAGAGAATTCTCAACAGAAGAATCTTAAATGGCCTGAAGACACTTAAGGGATTGCTCAACAATTAGCATCAGGTAAATGCAAATCAAAATGACTCTGAGATTCCATCTTATACAATCAGAATGGCTAAAATAAAAAATATCAGTGATAGCTTATGCTGGAGAGGATGTGTAGTAAGGGGAAGACTCCTCCATTGCTGGTGGGTGTGCAAACTTGGACAGTCCCTCTGGAAATCAGTATGGCGGTGTCTCAGAAAATTGAAAATCAATCTGCCTCAGAACTCAGTAATACCCCCGTTGGACATATACCCAAAGGATGCTCACTCATAGTTCAAGGACATTTGTTAAATTATGCTCATAGAAAAATTATTTGTAATAGCCAGAACCTGGCAACAACCTTGATGCCCCTCAACCAAAGAATGGATAAAGAAAATATGGCAAATTTACACAATGGAGTACTACTCAGTTGTAAGAAACAATGACATCTTGAAATTTGCATACAAATGCGTGGAACTAGAAAAAACATTCTAAATGAGGTATCAGAGACCCAGAAAGATGAACATGGTATGTACTCACTCATAACTAGGTACTGGCTGTAAAGTAAAGGTAATGAGCTTATACAGTCTATGTCCCTAGGGAAGCTAAGTAATATGGTGAACCCTAACAGAAATATATATAGATCACCCTGAAAAGGGGAAATAGACAAGATCTCCTGAGAAAATTGGGAGCATAACAGTGGAGGAGAAGGGAGAGCAGAAAGGTAGGAGGAGTGGAGGAAGGGAGAAGGGAGGAGAACTTGAGGGAATGGGGTAGTTGAGATGTTTCCGGAAAAGGACAGAACAAGGAAAGAGATATCTTGATTGAGGGAGCCATTATGGGGCTAGCAAGAAACCTAACTCTAGAGAAATTCCCAGGAATCCACAAGGAGGACCCCAGCTAAAACCCTAAGCAATTGAGGAAAGGGTGCTTGAAATGGCCTTGCCCTGTAGTCAGATTCATGACTATCTTAAATGTCACCATAGAACCTTCATCCAGCAACTGATGTAAACAGAGGCAGAGAACCCTAGCAGAGCACTGGGCTGTGTTCCCAAAGTCCAATTGAAAATGGGAGGAGTGAGAATATGAGCAAAGAGGTCAGGACCATGATGGGGACACCCATTGAAAGAGTTTACCTGAGCTAATGGGAGCTCACCAACTCCAGCCTGACAGGGAAGGAACCAGCATAGGACTAAACTAGACCCTCTGAATGTGGGTGACAGATGTATTACTGGGGCAGATTGTGGGACCACTGGCAGTGGCACCAGGCTTTATCCCTACTGCTTGTACTGGCTTTTGGGGAACCTATTCTCTTTGGATGGATACCATACTCAGTCTAGATATAGTAGTGAGAGCCTTGATTCTTCCTCATATCAATGAGCCTTACCCTCTCTGAGGAGTAGATTGGGGTAGGGTTGGGGGTAAGGTGGAAGGAATGTGAGGAGGGGAGGGAGTGGGAACTATTATTGGTATGCAAGTAAAATGCAAAAAGTTGGTTAGTTTTCTTTTTAAAAAATAAAATGGAAAAAGAAAAAAGAATTTCAAAAATAGTAATTAACATTTATGAAAATTTTATATTGATAGCATATAATTTACAGATGAAGAAAACAACTGTTAAGATAAAAGAGATGTCTAATGTTAAATAATCATGAAGTGTTTGGGCTTGATTGTGTAGTAATGTTTTCCAAGAAGCACAAACTATTTATTTTCCCTTTGTTGCTTATATTTCTTTACATCCTAGGAAGGAACCTGTTTTCTAACCCAAGAATACAAAGATGTTTTTCCTTCCAAGAGTTTAATAGCTTCCGTTCTTATGCTTAGGTAGCTGATACATCCTGAGTTAGTTTTTTAAAAGGAGAGAATTATCAATTCAATTTTATTTTTTGCAGATGGATAAGATTTTTTATGTTGGAAACTCTTTATTTTCAACCTCATATGGCCTAGAGTCACCAGGAAAAAGGAAAGCCCAGTTGTAGAATTATTTAGCTAAGATTGGCCTGACTAACTGATTAACATGGACACTCCCAGCACACTATGGGCAGCAGTACCATCCCTAAATAGGAGGATCTGGACTGTTCAGATTTTGATGTTACGCCACCAATATAGTGCTTTACAAGGTCAAGAAGATACTGAAATCTAGTTCTATGATTAGAACTAGGTACTAGAAGAAGTGGGGAGATGAAAGACCTGGATAACTCCGGGTATCCCCAAAGAAAGCCCTGAATAAATTCAGGTTCCCCCACCCCACCCCCAGCAGGAAGAAAATAGTCAAAAATCCAAGCAGGAAGAGAAGAATCAAAAGTCTAGGATTTAGCTGAAAATGAAGTTAGATTGTGATCTTGAGAATAATCTTGAGAAACAGGGAGTTTCCCCCTTGTGATTGTCATTGTAATGTGTTTTAGGACATAGCTGATTATGACCTTGGGAGTGGTCCTGAGAGGCAGGGAGTTGCCCCTTGTGATCTTCACTGGTATTTTCAGAATTTTCTGTGACACACTCCCTGGCAATTCCAGATCACTGGGCTGTGTTTTCTTCCCTTAAAAATCGGTTCTCCCGGTCACTCGGGGTTGAACTCTTCCTCTGCGTGGGTTATGAGTCTCGGCCCCAGTGCACTGGTTCCGGTCCCATCATTAAAGCCTTGTGTGATTGCAGCAAAAAAAAAAAAAAAGAAAGCTAACTGCTGAGTAAGAGCTAGTAAACAGCCTTCCTTTGTGACTTCTGCTTCAAGTTCCTTCTTAAATTCTTATCCTGACCTGGTGGATTATGACCTAGAAGTACAAGGCAAATTAACCATTTCCTCTCCCAAGTTTCTTTTGGCAAGTGCATTTTATCACAGCACAAGAAAGTCTTTTAGAACACCTGGTTAGATTTTTTACATTCAAACCAAAATTTTAGCTCTTAACAACTCTGGCTCATAACAACAGGCATATTTCTTTCACAAGTCTATGGGTCTTCATGGAAGTTCTGACCCTGGCTTTTTTGTCTTATCTCTACAATTAACTTGAGGCAGTTTTAACAGTATGATGTCTATGATGGGTTTTGCATGTATCTAATCATTGTCAAGCTAGTTCTAGTGTCCCTCAATTATAATGGCTCATCTCTGCATTCCTTCACATGTTTATTCAGCTTCAAAAAGACTAATATAGACTTCTTCATGTAACAAACTGAGGGATCTAAAGAACAAGTGAAGCCAAACTTTGGTGATCAAGCACCTTTCAAAGCTCTACTAATATCCTGTTTGCTAATATCTTGTTTTTCACAGCAACACACATTGAGAAGACCAGATTCAATGGATATTTGCACACCTCTACTACAATGCTAGTTATCAATCATGGGTAACATATAATCACACCATAATTTCTGGTGTTTCCAGTGCTAAATTCTAAAACTACCATAGTTATTCTCTGGCACCAGATTAAAAAATAATGTACTAAACGTAAAAGTCTTCCTATCAATCCCAAATACAAATATCTGTCTGAGTCTTAACTATATCATAGCACTTAACATCTTAGTACAGTGTAGCAGCTCAATCTGATATAGGCTTGTAAATGTAATTAGATAAAATGTAAAAAGAAGTAAAATTGAGGCCTAGTTTTCATATACTAAGAAGTGACATTATTAACAATATATACATTATCATTTTACTCCATGAGTTTAAAATGAAACAGAGATACTGGTTAATCCTCTGTGCTCAACATGTTTTTGTAACTTTCACTGTTTTTGGTTATATTTTCTTAATTTTTCTATGCCTGCCTTAATATTAAAATGTCAGTCATTTGCACTCATTAGGCTGCACTCTATTAAACAATAGAATCTGATTTAAGAAGTAATTTCCCCCCAAATAATCCCTTCCCCAATGGGAGGGGGAATAAAAGAAGGTAAAATAGGGGTGATTCTCAATGTATATATATTAAATTATATAAAGAAGAAACCCCTTTTCTTAAGCCAAACAACTATCTAAAGGCTTATTTTCTCTGTTATAAATGATCTAGAACTCTGATGGCATTATGGATTTTTAATAATGCACTTCCTGGTTAGTAAACACAGAAAATTATTTTTGAAAATTAGAAGTCATTTGAGACATTGACCCATTTGGTAAGATTTCTCTAAGTCTTCTCCCCAGTACAGATACGGATGGTCCCAAGAGAAAAATGTGAGTCGAGGCCCTGAATAGACAATAAGTGTGTCCTGACCCTTATTCAGTTAAAATGTAGTATTCATTGGATGTTCAGGCACAATCTAAGCATGTACCAAGAATCAGCCTCAGAAGATTGATACAAACTTCAAATAAACAAAAATTATTCTAAACGAATAATGTTCCAGAATGCCAAATTATCTGGATGCAATAGCTAAGTTTACATTGTACAGTCAAGTTAATCCATTCCTCAGGTGAAAGTTTTTTTTTCAGGTATTATTCTTTTTTTTTTTTTCCATTCAAAACTTTACACTTTCTCCCCTCCTCCCATTCCACTCCTGCCCCCCCCTCCTCCCTCCCCTTCCCTCCTTAAAAGAGGGCAGGGAACCCTGTCCTGTGGGAAGTCCAAGACCCTCCCCCCTACATCCAGGACTAGGAAGCTTTGCATCCAAATAGATGAGGGTTCCAAAAAGCCAGTGCATGCAGTAGAAACAAGTCCCGGTGCCATTATCAATGGCTTGTCAGTCAGCTCCCATTGTCAGCCGCAATCAGAGAGTCCGGTTTGATCTCATGCTTATTCAGTTCCAGTCCAGCTGGATTTGGTGAGCTCCCATTAGATCAGGCACACTGTCTCAGTGGGTGGACCAACCCCTCGCGGTCCTGACTTCCTTGCTCGTCTTCTCCCTCCTTCTGCTCTTTAACTGGACCTTGGGAGCTTAGTCCGTTACTCTTATGAGGGTCTCTGTCTCTATCTCCATCCGTAGCCGGACGAAGATTCTATGGTGATATTCAAGATAAACATCAGTGTGATAGTGGGGCAAGGCCAGTTCAGTCACCCTCTGCACTGCTACCCAAGGACCTAGCTGGGAACATCCCCGTGGACACATGGGATCCCCTCAAGAGCCAAGTCTCTTGTCAACCCTAAAATGGCTCCCTTAATGTAGATCTTCTTCCCTGCTCTTATATCTGCCCTTCCTCCATCTCCACCCTCCCACTCTCCCAAGCTCTCTCCAGTCTTTCCTTTCTCACTTTTCTCTCCCCCTCTTCCCTTCCCCCACTCCTACCCCTATCCCCATGCTCCCAACTTTTGCCTGGCAATCTTGTTTCCTTCCAATTTCCAGGAGGATCTATATATGTTTTCCTTTGGGTTCACCTTGTTAATTGGCTTCTTTAGGCTTGTGAACTATAGGCTTAATGTCCTTTGTTTATGGCTAGAGTCTACTAATGAGTGAGTACATACCATATTCATCTTTTGGGGTCTGGGTTATCTCACTCAGGATAGTGTTTTTTATTTCCAACCATTTGCATGCAAAATTCAAGATGTCATTGTTTTTTACCACTGAGTAGTACTCTAATGTGTATATATTCCACACTTTCTTTATCCATTCTTCCATTGAGGGGCATCTAGATTGTTTCCAGGTTCTGGCTATTAAAAATAATGCTGCTATGAACATAGCTGAACAAATGCTTTTGTAGTATGATAGGGCATCTCTTGGATATATTCCCAAGAGTGGTATTGCTGGATCCTAAGGTAAACTCAGGTGAAAGTTTTGAAAGTAATTATTTCATTTGTAACCATCCCGGATTTTTTTGTAGCACTATAAACTTTTCAAGGAATTCACATGTGCATCATCTCATATTTTGTTTGTGATAGCCATTTACTATGAAATATGTTCTTATACACTTCCTTTTTCACATGTTATAACCTTTATTCTTGGGGATCATCATAGACAGTTCAGTCTTTGTAATCAGTTCATTCTATAGCAGGTTATCAAGGATTCTCTATGGTGTAATGCTTTCAGAATATTTAAGAAGTGAATGCCTCAGGCTATTCATCATTTCACAGCTATCTTAGATACATCCTGACACACAACTTAGAAAGATGTTCTGTTACATTTCTCAGCAACTATTGTCATTTAATATCTTACTTGCATCAGTCCCTATTGTACCTTACCCATATCAACAACTACATACCTAATTTTGTTATGATAAAGATATTGCTTTGAAGGTCCTATTCTGTAAGTTTAAAATAATAATTCTTGTATTTGTAAGTTACTTTTGAACTTTAAAACAGTTCTATGTATTTTATCTCATTAGACATATATTCTCTCTGAAAGAAATAAAATAATAATAAAAATATGATTTGCAACACTTTTCTAGCCCTTGTAGATACCTCTCAGAGTAACTGAACTAAAAGAACTGAAGATAGTCTAAAGAAACATCTGTCTCTGAATCTGATAATTAGTTTATTGAAACAGTGAATCCCAAAGAAATGGGAATTTCTCAGGATTAATGTGCTGGGAGAAAACTAATAGGCTACAGACAGGGGCAGAACTTGTTTCCCTGGAAGAAATTTCATAATAGTTCTAATAACCTAATGGACCATCTTACAGAATGACAGTGAAGCTGAGGCAAAGATGGGTCAGTGACAGATGGTCCTACACCATACTTAGGACTGATTAAATGTGCATATATTTGCTTCTCTTTTTAAACTTTAATATCACTTCAGATACCTAACGCAAGACAGAGTTAAAGGATTCACTAAAATGTTACTCTTTGTGACTCTTCCAAGTATGGCCACATGGAATAAATCTTTTTTTTTCTGCTTTCTGCTATTAATTTGACTCTTTCAAATTGCTTAATTAGAATTGGTGCTCAAACCCAGTTTGGGGCACTGGCTGTAACCCCATATTCAATAAATTTGAGCTTCATAATTTTTTTATAATCTTACTTATATCAGCAGTATTGCTTTAGGGAGTCTGCCACAATGCTAAGTAAATGATTTGATTCTTATGAAAAGCATATAATTAATCTCTTCTTTTAAAAGGTACTGAATATCTACTTATCTTACACTATATTTTGTAGTAAAAATCCCAGAAAATAAGAACAGTATGAATCACTTTAAAATATTTAATGTGTAGGGCATACCTTAGTATCTGTTTAAATATGCAAAATATAGGCCTACTCCAAAACCTAAATTAAAATCCATGAAAGCAGAATGAAGAACCCGTAACACTCTATCACCTGGAAGGTTGCTGAAGACCTTCAAATACTAAGAAGGTGATTTTCCTAGGATTTCATCTGCAACTTTGACTGAAGTTCTGTACCTTTACAAACTCTGGGAACTCTTTAAGGCAATTAGCATACCATTTAGAAAGTAATTCAAATTTAAGGAAGAGAACCAATGGCATTTAAATTTTCATCAAAACATAGTTCTGTGCTGTGCCCTGTACTTGATGTTTAAAAAAACTATAAAAATTGATACAATTTCATAATAAATATTCTATTTGTAATGATGAGTTCTGTCAATCTTAGAAAAAAATAAATGTAGAGTTTAATTAGAAAATAGATTTCACTTTAAATGGGACATGAAAGCTGGATAAAATGCATTTTTGTCTGCTTTAGAAGGTACTATTCATGATATGCTATTGTTATAATTTGAAAAGTATTATTCACAGAGAAGACAGATTTCATTTCAACAGGTTTGACTATAAGAAGAAGACATAAAAGCTGAATGCATGAAAGATAAGCCACAGATGGTTGAGTTTGAACATGATCATATGTCTTTAAAGTTAGCTAAAGAGTTATAGTCAAATCCCAATCTGCCTCTCTGAAAAAGAAAAAAAAAGAGGTAGACTAGGAATTCTTCACAATATAGGAAATTTCACTTGATATAAACTTAAGGAAGAATGTTTCCTATTCCATGGTGTTTGTCTTGTCTTACTTCTTCGAGTTCTATATTACTGTATTTGTAAAATACTGAAGCCATCAAGATAATATTGAGTTAGATTCATTGTCTTAATGTCTTCCATTCTATAAAGTGGCAATCACCCAATGTCTATTTCACTCGGAAAAAGAAAGAAATTTGTTCTGGGCATTCTCAATAGTACCCTATTTCGAAACGTACCTGTACATACATCTTGTCAGATTGGGTGAGTTTCCATTAGCTAATATCATTAAAAAGCAAATGTTTAGATCAAGGAGAAACAACTGGACCAAATCAGAGTAGAAGTTTAAATTTAATTCAGTGTACAGATAGCTTTTAGGACAATACTTCAAACACACAAGCCTCAGAGGATAACAACCATGTCTTCTTACAATGAAAAATGTTTAGATATCTAATAAGTCTGACCTCATTAAAGACCTGGATGGCTATTAGTTGATATTGCCTATTGTCATTTAAGATTGAGTCCTCAATTTAGTTCACATATCCTCATCACTGAGAAAGTCTGTCTGACTACACACTTTTTAAAATATGCATGGGCATTATACCTGAATGTATGCTTATGTGCCATGTGTATGTAGTGCCCACACAGCACAGCGTCCACTAAATGTTTTTGTCTAGTCCTCTGCAACTAGAGCCAGAAACCCTTGTTAGGCACCATATTGGTACTGGGAACTGAATCTGGTTGTTCCGCAAGAAGTGCTCTTAATCACTGAACCATCTCTCCAGCATCATAGTTTGGATATATTCATACATGAATGACTGAATGAATAAGATAAGAAAGAACACAGGTGGAAATGTGTGAGGGCTCTTGAAGCCTAATCTTAGTACTGGTACACAATCACATTCAGCTGCATATGAAGCTATAAAGCAGTGCAGACTCAAGGCATGAGAATAAACTATGTAATTAGTAAGAGAAACTGAGGAAATAAATACAAGAATTAATGAACTGAGTGAATAATTGTAAGAATTAAGGCAGAAATTAAACACCAAAAAGATCCCATTTGTTGCTAGTCAACAAATGGACTAATGAATTAAACAGGTCTGAAATGAAGAAACACAAATATACAAAAATTTTTAAAAAGTGTGTAACATCTGTAGAGAAATGAAAACTGAAACCACTTTCAGATTCACTTTCACCCCAGTCACATTGTTTCATCAAGTAAACAAATGAAAACAGATACTGGAGAGAATGTGGTAAAAACAGACCCGCTACTTGTTAGGAGGGTAAGCTGGTGTAATCACTGCTCCAATCTGTGTAGAAACTTCTCAAAGAAATAAAAAAATAAAAAGTGGAGCAATGGACCAGCAGGTTAGATTGCTTGTTGATTTTACCATGTTGGGTTTCCAACACCCACATAGCAGCCTATAACATTGGAATTAGAGGCCCTCTTTTGACCTCCCTGAACACAAGCATGTAGTGGTGCACATACACACATGCAAACAAAACATTGATCTACATAAAAACAAGTAAATAAATAAATAAATAAACAAACCTTAAAAATGAAACTACCATAAGTATTAACTATCCTGAATATGTACTCAAAGGATTCTCCATCCCATCAAAGAGATATTTACACATCTCTGTCCAAGGAAATGGAAGAAGCCTATATGTCCATTAATAGATGACTGGATAAAGAAAATGTGGTGCATATATAGAATGAATTTTATTTGCCTGTAAAGAAAAACAAAATTTGCAAGAAAAATCTGGAAAGCATTATACTAAATAAGGCTCAGAAATATAACCACTAAATGATCATATTCATAAGTAGATCTGAGCTTACATGTATTTTCGGTGCAAGTTTGGGTATAAGGCAGGAAACTAGAAAAGGGATCACAGGAGAAAAAAAGGAAGATTTGAGGATGGTTAAGGGAATTAAATAAGACACATATGACATAAAGGCAGAAAAGGATTACTGAGGATGATAGCATACAAAGATGGTCAGAAGGATGGGAAAGAATCAAGGGGAGAAAGACTAATAAAAACATGTATGAAAATACCCATAATGGAATCTATTACTTTGTTTGCTAATTTCAAAAAAAAAAAGACAAACGTGCTAAAATTTCTCACTGTGTAAAATACTGAATTCTTATCTCTCACAAATAAAATAGAATATTACATAGCATAGATGATAAACATATGATCTGGCAGCAAATATTAAGCTTCGAAAACATATTAAAGTATAAATCGCTGACTTATTTCCCAGAAGGAATGGAAGGAGTACTTTAAATTTGCATTTCAAGTGAATCCCCAGATACTGATGATAAGGGATCAAGGGAGCACATTCTGATGAGAACCACTATTGGTTGGATTTGAAATTAATAAAAAGTGGTTGGGATTATAGCACAATAGATGGGCATTGACATTTATAATATAGGTGATTTGCAGTAAAATGGGTGACTCTGAATGAAAGAATCTTTGACCAACTACAAGAATAAGCTGGCTAGTAAAACTAAGGAACTCCCTGAAAGTTGACAGGCCATGTTTTGTTGATACTCATGGGGGACCTACACTTTCCTAAACAGAAAAGGAGGAAGAGTGGATTGGGTGTGGGAACAAAGGAGGGTGTGGTGAGGCAAGGGCCTGAGAGGAGTGGAGGGAGAGGAAATTGCAAAGGACCAGGATCTAAAACAAACAAAAAACCAAACAAACCAGAGTAAGCAGGCTAGTCATGGATCTTTTCCAAAATTCGATTAATATCCTGATTATCAGCAAACAAAGGAGGTAAGAGCCAGTGTACCTCAGTTGTTAAAAGCCATTCACAAAACTCTACATTAGCAGTACATTTTAACAGTATCAATTTATTCGAGTGTTAAATAAAAGAAAAATTTGAGTTATCCATTACATTTTAAGTAAGTGAAAGTACCAACTTACAATAGCAAATCAACTGTAAGTTGGGGAACAAAAGTATTGAGATCTGATATACTATGTGAATATTCCCTGTTTATGCTTTCATTTCTGCTATACACACCAATATGTTAAGGTATTATTCTGAAAAAGAGGAAATCAAATGAAGCAATGGGTAAATAAAGTCTTAATTTTGGAGAGAGCTGGAAAAACTATTAAAATAGTTGCGGTAGGAAAGGACTGTTGAACTAGACCGGAAAAGAATGTAAAGTATAGAATATTGAGAAACAGGTGAGATTTAGCTCAAGGAGACACCATTCATCCTAAGTTACTATCACCCAAGTGAAAAACACCTTAAAGCTTAATCTTAAGAAATAATGCAGACTGGAAAGATGGCTCCGTGGTCCAAATGAGGGTTGCTCTTGCAGAGGAGCCGTGTCCTGTGGTGGCTTACAACCACTTGTAATTCCAGTAATAACGGGATCGACACTTCCTCTGATCTCCTCAGGCACCAGGCTTGTACATGCTACACACACACCACACACACACACACACACACACACACACACACACACACACACACAACATGCAAACAGAACACTCACACAGAAAATTAAATTAACAAAAAGGAATGCTAATTGTAAAAACGTTTACAGAAACAATAAAAATGAATCAGTATTTCCAGATGCTGATCTTTGGAGATATCTTATAAAAACAGCAAGAACAATGACAAAAAGATAAAAACACATAAAGTAAATATGAACTCATTTAATGTTAACATTATTAGTATCTTAACACATATTTTACAATTGGAAGTAATCTAATAAAAAAGGAACAAAAAGGGAAAGGTGTGTTTTAAGAACAAAAACCTTTGTATTTTTATCAAAAAACAAGTTTATAGAGACATATTCCATTTATCATATAAATTGCACATTTTAGGCACATTCCATGTCAGCCATTTCCTTTTGTGATGTTTTAGAGTTAGACATGGAGGCAAGATGATGTGAGTCTACAAACTAAGTTTCTAGGTTCACTTTTGTTCTGGCCTAGCTGGTTTTTTTCAATAACCTTGGGGCCTCAACACCCGTATCTGTGACTCAACAGCATTTAACCAGGTGATCTAGCTCTGATCAACCATCAAGCTAATTTCATTTAGCTATTTTATTTTATTTTATTTTAAAAAAATCTTTAAAGCAATCTATTTTGCAAGAATATGCATATAGTGTGTGTGTTTGTGCTTCCTTGAATGTGTGTAGACACACATGTGTGCTGGTGCATGTACACATATGTGCAAGTGCATGTGGAGAACCGAGGTTAATGTCAAGTATTCTTTGATGTTTCTCCACATTTTTCATTAAAATGATGTCCCTCATCTGACCATAGAGATACCTATAATGCTAGTTTGCTCTTGAGATGCTTTGTCTCTCCCTTCCAAGACTGAAATTATAGGTGAGCTGCAATATTTGCCAAGCATTTCAATGGTGTCCAGTAACCAAGCTGTGACCCACTGACTTGTGCAGTAACTGTTTTAACCACAGAGCAATCTTCCCAAGCTATTTATTTTCAAAGTTTTCTTACTTGGTACCCTATTCTTAATTTTAAATGGAAAAAGAAACATTTAATAACTAAATTAAAATTTTTAAATTTAGTTTTTGTTTCTATATATGTATTGTCTATGCTAATATCTATTTGATTGGAATGTCCGTTTTATTTTATTTTATTTTGTGACAGCTCTCATTCTGCAGCTCGGGCTGACTGGAAAGTCACTATGTAGACCAGGCTAGCCTTAAACTCACAGAGATCTGCCTGCTTCTGCCTCCCATATGCTTGAATTAAAGATAGGCACCACCAAGTTCAATCATTTAATTATTTAAAGCATATTAGTACTCATTTAATAACTTATAATCATTAAATGACAATAATCTAATTGTAAATATACTTTAACTTGCATTAATTTTATGCTGAATAAGTTTGTGGTTTGTCTTAATTTGGGCTGTAAAATCATAGAATTCCATTTATCATCATTAAAATCATAGACTACAAAAACACATTGGTAAATTTACTTCCAATTTGGCTGAAATAAGATGGATATTATAACTTCACACTGAAGTTATTTTTCTTTATTGTTTTAGTGTTGTCCCTATGAAATTTCTCACCTTCATTTTCATCCCCTCTTACCTACAGTGAAAATGTCTTCTTAAAACCCTGGAGGATTAACAGACTATTTTATTCATAGCAGTTATCACACCATCATAGCTATGTATTAGTCTATTTACATGATAATCAAATAAAAGCGCTTCAGAAGAACATCTATAAAAGTATTCAGTGACTTTGTATTAATCTATGAAGCCTTGTTAAGGAGAAGTAGGGAGAAATGTTGGAAATTATTAAAAGAGAATGTGTCTAGAAAAAGACCTAACAATTGAAAAATATACATGCACACACTCATGTGTGTACACACGTACACACACACAGACACACACAATTTCTTATCTGTCGGAATAAGAAGATGAATTTTTTAAAAGAGGGCTCAAGGTGAAAGGAAGATATGTAAATAAAAGAAACAAATGGAATATTCTTGAGTATTTTTTCCCTTTGATTTGACAGTACAGGTCTTCAGATAAATGCAGAATCTCTCTTACATTATAAAGATAATGTTACTTTTTATTAGACTTTTCATAAAAGCTACTTCTCTTTCTATTTGACCTCAGCAACAAGGATTTGACAAAATGGTTAGATTAAGCTGTAGGGTTAAGCTTCTGATGTCTAGACAACTTGGAATCCAATTCAAATAGAAATCAAAGCCTACAGATGGGTGAGAAATTCAGGAAACTGGTTCTATCAAGTAAAATGAAGATGGTACTCATGTAACTGAATGCACTTCCACTTAAATAATGATGCACTACCTGCTTTTTACATAGATATTCCAGAGTGCAACAAAGATCTAAATATGAAACAGAATTAGAAGTTTGATGGGAGCAATATTTTTTCCGAAGTTTTTGTTGCATAACCCAATTAAATTTAACAAAAAATATTGCACATCTTTTTGTGTAGGTTCGATTGATTGGGTTGGAGCCAAGAAAGCACCAAGATCTCCCCGAGAATCTTGCTTGTACTACAATGTTATACTAATGTTAACAACAGCTGAGACATTCAGCTTCCTGATAAACACAATCTACTCACACGCGTTGTGAAACTTCTCTTATGGGGCTGGGGAGATAGCTCAGACGCTAAAGATGATTGTGCTCCCATCTCTGGAACTCATAAGGAACAAAAAAAAAAAATTGACTTTTTCAAGTTGTTTACTAACTTTCACACATGTGCATGGTATATGTGCCCTGCTCCAAAATAAACAAATAAGTATTTAAAAAATAGGCCGGGCGGTGGTGGCGCACGCCTTTAATCCCAGCACTTGGGAGGCAGAGACAGGCGGATCTCTGTGAGTTCGAGACCAGCCTGGTCTACAAGAGCTAGTTCCAGGACAGGCTCCAAAACCACAGAGAAACCCTGTCTCGAAAAAAAAAAAAAAGTATTTAAAAAATAAACACCCTATTTTACACACTTGAGAAAGAACTTTTTTGACCACAGTCTCTGTTTAGCCTCCTCTATTTTAAAAAAAAAAAATGACAGAACCTTCTAAAGTCTGAGATCACTGAAAGTAATAGTAAAAAATGTTTATTGTGTATCTACTGTGCCCTAAACACCATAGTAAGCATTTTGCTTGCTTACTTCTTCTCTCTTCTCAGCATTCTGTCACCATATTCATTTGGCAAAAGTTACTGAGTATTAGAAAAATACATTTCCTCTATTATCCTTAGTGAGTTGATGATCCTAATATATAGACAATTTTCCTTCCCCCCTCCCACACATACACCACATACATGGGAGAGAGAGAGAGTGAGTGAGATAGAGAGGGAGGGAGGGAGGGGGGAGAGAGAGAGGGGAGGGGAGAGAAAGGGAGAGTTGTTACTGAGTTGGCTAAATGGTGTTACATTGATCCCTTTCCATTCTATGATACAATAATTGGGAGATAATTCTTTTCTTTAATTATTTTATTATTTAAGAAATTTACCAATTCAAATTCCCACTTCCTCTCCTGCTCGCACTCCCTCCTCCCACCCTTCCAGCCCTCCCCCTCCAATCCTAAGAGAGGACAAGGCACCCAGCCCAGGACTGATATGAGAGCAAGGAAAGAGATACTTTGATTGAAGGAGCCATTATGGGGTTAGCAAGAAACCTGGCTCTAGGAAAATTCCCAGGAATTCATAAGGATGACCCCAGCTAAGACCCTAAGCAATAGAGGAGAGAGAGCCTGAGCTGTCCTTGCCCTGTAGTCAGACTGATTATTATCTTAAATATTACCAGAGAACCTTCATCCGACAACAGATAGAAACAGAGACAGAGAAACAGATTGGAGCACTGGACTGAGCTCCCAAGGTCCAGTGGAAGAGTGGAGGGAGATAATTTTTGTAACCTAATGGCAGATAGTGAATGGAAAGGAGATTCTGACAGTAAACCTTTCTTTGGTTCCTACTGTGCCCCAAGCCCAGCTTATCTGCTCACAAAGTTGATATTTTTTTTAAATCATAGGTAGTATTTTAAATCTCTAGAAACTCTTTTCTTTGATGCTCAGATAGGTATGGGGAAAGAAAATGGTTCAAATGGATAGTCCAAACATATTGCAAGACTGATAATGTTTTTCAAACATTTTAGTATTCTACTCTCTACACATTGCATGTACTATCTAATGAATCCTTATCTTTATGTTGCAAGGATTTTTATCATAACTAAATTGCAAAGGCATATAGTATCTTTCTCCTGAACTCTGATTCAATTTAGTGTTACTAAATTATCTTTATCTCGGTATTGGAATGACAGGAATGAATTTATCAAATAAACTATTGGCCATCACATTTTTTCTGGGTCTGGATTACTTGACTCAGGATGATTTTTTTCTAGTTCCATCCATTTGCCTGTAAATTTTATGAGGTAATTGTTTTTTACAGCTGAGTTGTATAAATGTACCAGATTTTCCTTATCCATTCTTCAGTTGAGGGACATCTGTAGGCTGCCATTTTATCTTATTGACTGTATCCTTTGTAATACAGAAGCTTGCCAGGTGGTGGTGGTGCACACCTTTAATCCCAGCACTCGGGAGGCAGAAGCAGGTGGATCTCTGTGAGTTCGAGGCCAGCCTGGACTACAAGAGTTAGTTCCAGGACAGGTTCGACTCTACCTAAAGCTACAGAGAAACCCTGCCTCGAAAAAAAAAATATGTAATACAGAAACTTTTCATTTTTATGAAGTCCCATTTATTAATTGTTGATCTCAGTGTCTGTGATACTGGTGTTCTACTCAGGAACTTGTCTCCTGTTCCAATGCATTCAAGAGTATTTATCACTTTCTCTTTTATCAGGTCCAGTGTAAATGGATTTATGTTGAGGTATTTGATCCACTTGGATGTGAGTTTTGTGCATCGGGCTAGATATGAATCTATTTGCCTCCTTCTACATGCCTACATCCAGTTATGTCAGTACCATATATTGAAGATGCTGTCTTTTTCTCATTGTATAATTTTGACTTCTTTGTCAAAATCAGGTGTTAATAAGTGCGTGAATTTATGTCAGTGTCTTTTATTTTATTCTATTGATCCATGTGTCTGATTTTATGCCAATAGCAAGCTGTTTTTATTACTATGACTTTATAGTACAGCTTTAAGTCAGGGAAGGTGTCTTATTGCTCTAGCTAGAACTTAAGTGCTATATTGAATAGACAGGAAGAGAGTGGATAGCTTCGTCTTGTTCCTGACTTTAGAGGAATTGCTTTGAGTTTTTCTCCTTTCAATTTGATGTTTACTTTCGACTTCCTGAATATTGCTTTTATTATATTTAGGTATATACATTGTATCCCTGATCTCTCCAAGACTTTCATCATGAAAAGGTGTTGGATTTTACCAGTCTTTTTCATGTCTAATGAGATGATCATTTGGGTTTTTGTTTCAGTTTGTTTACATGATGGATTACATTTCCAGATTTTCATATGTTGAACCATACCTATATCTCTGGGATGAAGCCAGTTGATGATGGTAGATGACCTTTTTGATATGTTCTTGGATTCAGTTTGCCATCATTTTATTGAGTGTTTTTACAACAATGTTCATGATGGAAATTGATCTGTATATTTCTTTCCTTATTGAGTCTATATGTGGTTTGGCTATCAGGGTAAATGTGGCCTCATAAAAAGTATTTAGCAGTGCTCATTCTGTTTCTACTGTGCAGAACAATTCGAAGAGTATTGGTATTAGATCACTGAACGTCTGGTAGAATTTTGCACTGAAAATATCTGGCCCTGGACTTTGCTTGGTTGTGGAGATGTTTTAAATGACTGCTTTTATTTCCTTAAGAATTATAGGTATATTTAGATTGTTTATCTGGTGTTGATTTTATTTTGGTATGTGGTACTTATCAAGAAAACTTTATATGGAAAAACAAAAAACCCAGGATAGCCAAAACAATCTTATACAATAAAGGAACTTCTGGAGGCATTACCATCCCTGACTTCAAACTCTATTACAGAGCTACAGTAATGAAAACAGCGTGGTACTGGCATAAAAACAGAGAAGTCGACCAATGGATTCATATAGAAGACCCGGATTTTAACCCACAAACCTATGAACACCTCATTTTCAATAAAGGAGCTAAAAGTATACAATGGAAGAAAGAAAGCATCTTCAACAAATAGTGCTGGCAGAACTGGATGTCAACCTGTAGAAGAATGAAAATAGACCCATAAGGCCAGCCTGGTCTACAACGGGAGTTCCAGGACAGGCTCCAAAGCTACAGCGAAACCATGTCTCGAAAAACCAAAAAAAAAAAAAAAAAGAAAGAAAGACAATAGACCCATATCTATCACCATGCACAAAACTCAAATCCAAATGGATCAAAGACCTCAATATCAATCTGACCACACTCAACCTGATAGAAGAGAAAGTGGGAAGTACCCTACAACATATGGGCACAGGAGATTGCTTCCTATGTATAACCCCAGCAGCACAGACATTACGGGCAACATTGAATAAATGGGACCTCCTGAAACTGAGGACCTTCTGTAAAGCAAAGGACACTGTCACTAAGACAAAAAGGCAGCCTACTGACTGGGAGAAGATCTTCATCAACCCCACAACAGACAAAGGTCTGATCTCCAAAATATATAAAGAACTCAAGAAACTAGACGTTAAAAGGATAATTAACCCAATTAAAAAATGGGGCACTGAACTGAACAGAGTTCTCAACAGAAGAAGTTCAAATGGCCAAAAGATACTTAAGGTCATGCTCAACCTCCTTAGCGATCAGAGAAATACAAATCAAAACAACTTTGAGATATCATCTTACACCTGTCAGAATGGCTAAAATAAAAAACACCAAGGATAGCCTTTGCTGGAGAGGTTGTGGAGAAAGGGGTACCCTCATCCATTGCTGGTGGGAATGCAAACTTGTGCAACCACTCTGGAAATCAGTGTGGCAGTTTCTCAGGAAATTTGGGATCAACCTACCCTGGACCCAGCAATACCACTCTTGGGAATATACCCAAGAGATGCCCTATCATATGACAAAAGCATTTGTTCAACTATGTTCATAGCAGCATTATTTGTAATAGCCAGAACCAGGAAGCAACCTAGATGTCCTTCAATGGAAGAATGGATGACGAAAGTGTGGAATATATACACATTAGGGTACTACTCAGCGATAAAAAACAATGACTTCTCGAATTTTACATGCAAATGGATGGAAATAGAAAACACTATCCTGAGTGAGGTAACCCAGAACCAAAAAGAAGATCATGGGATGTACTCACTCATAATTGGTTTCTAGCCATGAATAGGGGCCACCGAGTCTATAATTTGTGATCCTAAAGAAGCTAAATAAGAGGGTTAACCCAGGGAAAACATATAGTTATCCTCCTGGCTATGGGAAGTAGACAAGATTACCGGGCAAAAAATTGGAATCTTGTGGGTGGGGTGGAATGAGAGTAAGGGCAGATGCGGAGAGAAAAGTGAGAAGGAGAGGATGGGGGGAACGTGGGGAAACGGTATGATTGGGGATAAAGGAAGGTTGGATAGGTGAGCAGGGAAGCACATATCTTAGTTAAGGGAGCCACCTAAGGGTTGGCAAGAGACTTGAACCTGGATTGGCTACCAGGTGCCCAGGGTAATGTCCCCAGTTAGTTCCTTGGGCAGCTGAGGATAGGGAACCTGAAATGACCCTATCCTATGGTCATACTGATGAATATCTTGCATATCAACATAGAACCTTCATCTAGCGATGGATGGAGATAGAGACAGAGACCCACACTGGAGCACCGGACTGAGCTCCCAAGGTCCCAATGAGGAGCAGAAGGAGGAAGAACATGAGTAAGGAAGTCAGGACCACGAGGGATGCACCCACCCACTGAGACAGTGGGGCTGATCTATTGGGAGCTCATCAAGTCCAGCTGGACTGTGACTGAAAAAGCATGGGATAAAACCGGACTCTCTGAACATGGTGGACAATGAGAGCTGATGAGAGGCCAAGGACAATGGCACGGGGTTTTGATCCTACTTCATGTTCTGCTTTGTGGGAGCCTAGCCATTTTGGATGTTCACCTTCCTAGACCTGGATGGAGGGGGGAGGACCTTGGACTTTCCACAGGGCAGGGAACCCTGACTGCTCTTCAGACTAGAGAGGGAGGAGGAGAAGGGAAGAGGGGTGGGAGGAGGGGGAGGGAAATGGGAGGCAGGGAGGAGGCAGAAATTTTTTTTTTAATAAAAAAAAGAAATGGATGAGAAGTATAAAAAAAAAGAAAATCGTTCATTTTTTTGATTTTCCAATTTGCGGAGTACAGGTTATTGAAGTATGACCTGATGATTCTCTCTGGATTTCCTCAATGTCTGTTATTATGTCCCCATTTTTGTTTCTGATTTATTAATTTGGATATTCTCTCTCTGGCTTTTGGTTAGTTTGGATAAATGATTGTCTATCTTGATGATTTTCTCAAAGAACCAACTCTTTGTTTCATTTATTCTTTGTATTGTTCTCTTTGTTTCAGTTTTATTGATTTCAGCCCTGAGTTTGATTATTTCCTGTTGCGTACTCCTTTTGGGTGAGTTTGCTTCTTTTTGTTCTAGAGCTTTCAGGAGTGCTGTTAAGTCACTATTGTGAGACTTTTACATATTATTTATGAAAGCACTTTGTGCTATAAACTTTTCTGTTAGCATTGTCTGCATAGTTTCCAAGAAGTTTGGGTATTTTATACGTTCGTTTTCATTGAATTCTTGGAAGTCTTTAATTTCTTTCTTATTTCTTCTTTGATTCACCAGTAATTCAGTTGAGAGTTGTTCAGTTTCCAAAATTTTATAGTCATTCTGTAGTTTGTGTTGTTGTTGAACTCTAATTAACCCATGGAGATCTGAGAAGATACAGGGTGTTTTTCACCTTTTTAGCTGTTGAGATTTACTTTATGACCTAGTTTGTGGTTAATTTTAGCAAAGGGGACGGGCAGTGGTGGCACATGTTGTTAATAGCATCATTCAGGAGGCAGGGGCAGAAGGATCTATGTGAGTTTGAGGCCAGCCAAGTCTACAAGAGCTAGTTCCAAGACAGACTCCAAAACTACAGAGAAACGCTGTCTTGAAACCCCCTGTGCCCCCCAGAAGATTCCATGGTTTGTTGAGAAGAAGGAATATTATTTTGTGTTTTGGTGAAATGTTCTGTAGATGTATGTTAAGTCCAACTGAGTCATAACATCTGCTAATTCACTTATTTCTCTGTTTAGTTTCTAGCAAACCTGGTCATTGGTAATAATGGGGTACTGATGTCCCCAACTATTAATGTGTGAGGTTTGATGTGTGATTTGAGCTTTTGTAATGTTTCTTTTACAAATGTTGGTGTCATATTTGGGGCATAGATGTTCAGAGTTGAGATTTCATCTTAATGGATTTTTCCTTTGATGAATATGAAATGTCCTTCTCTGTTTCTTAATTAATTTCAATTTGAAGTCTATTTTATTAGATACTAGGATAGCTACACCAGCTTGCTTTTTAGGTCCCTTTGATTAAAAACCAACCCTTTTGTCTGAGGTAATGTCTGTCTTTGAAGTTAATGTGTATTTCATATATACAAGCATATGATGGATTCTGTTTTCATATCCATTTTTACCCTGTGTCTTATTATTGTCAAATTGAATCCATTGATATTAAGAGATATTAGTGAAAAGTAACTGTTAATTCCTGGTACTTTTTGTTTCTGATGCTGGTGGTGGTAGAAGTGTGTGTGTGTGTGTGTGTGTTTCCTTTCTTTGGGTTTTATTAGTGTTAGATTTTCTATTGCCTATAATTTCATGGGTGCAGTTAACTTTCTTAATTTGTAGTTTTCCTTCTAGTTCTTTCTGTAGAACTGGATTTGTGGATAGGTTTTGTTTAAAGCTGGTTTTATCATGAAATATCTTGTTTTGTCTTTTTTTTTTCATCAATGTTGATTGAAAGTTTCTCTAGGTATCATTTCCTGAGATGGTGTCCATGATCTTTTAGTGTCTGCAAAACATCTGACCAGGACCTTCTGGCTTTTAGAGTCTCCCTTGAGAAGCCGGCTGTTATTCTAATAGGTCTGACTTTATATGCTGCTTGGTCTTTTTCTTTTGTAGCTCTTAATATTCTTTCTTTATTCTGTATGTTTAGTATTTTAATTATCATGTGTGAGGAAAATTATTTTTGTTTCAGTCTATTTGGTGTTCTATAAGCTTCTTGTACCTTGATAGGCATGTCCTTCTTTAGGTTGGGAGTTTTTTTCCATGATTTTGCTGAATGTATTTTCTGGGCTTTGGAGATAGGATTTTTCTTGTTCTATTCATATTACTATTAGGTTTGTTCTTTTCCTGCTGTCCCAGATTTCTGAGATTTTTGTACTAGAAATTTCTTGGATTTAAATTTCCTTTGACCAATGAGTCTATTTCCTCTATTGTATCTTCAACATTCTCTCTTCCATCTCTTGTATTATGTTGGTGGTGATTGTATTTGTAGTTACTGTTCATTTTACATTTCCAGAATTTTCTTGGTTTTGTTTACTTTATTGCTTCTATTTCAATTTTCAATTCTTGAACTGTTTCCTTCATCTGTTTCACTGTAGTTTTTTTTTTTTTTGGCTTTTTTCACTTTCTTGAATAGTTTTAATCATTTCTTCCACTTTTTGTCTTCAATTTCTTAAGAAAAATTTTCATTTCCTCTTTAAGGTCCTCTATCATATTCATAAAGTTTTTTTTTTTTTTTTTTTTGGTTTTTTGGGACATGGTTTCTCTGTAGCTTTGGAGCATGTCTTGGAGCTAGTTCTTGTAGACCATTTTGGTCTTGAATTTACAGAGATCTGCCTGCCTCTGCCTCCCAAGTACTGGGAATAAAGGCATGCACCACCACCACCTGGCTCACAAAGTTATTTTTTATGTGGTTTTCTTATGTTTCAGCTGCATTAGAAAGTTTTGGGTTACTGGGTTCTGGTCATGCCATATTGCCCTTTTGGTTATTGAAAATACTCATACACTGACGTTTACACGTCTATACTTGGGATGATTATAGGTCTTGGTGTTGATTCTTGTATTAGTCGTTTTTGGATGAGTGTTTTGTTCCTTTATTATCTGTTTCTTTTTTTTTTTTCTGTTTCTATTTTTGTCTTTTGGCCTGAATGTCCAAGGCTTCTGGTGACTGGTAGATCTTCATGTCTATTAGGGTGTCTCAGCCGCGGTTTGTGGGGTTTGAGTGCCTACATCTATCATATTCTCCTGTTATCCCAATTGTTATGGACCATAAGGAGTCGGCTAGAGTTGCCATGGAAGAGCTGGTCACAGAGAGGATAATGAGGTGGGTGGGGTGAGATAGCAGAGTAGGTTTTTGGAGAATGGAATCCAGTGGGTGGCAGCAATGGTGGTCCGTACTGCAGGCAGATCTTTCTCGGCTGCTGGCTGACTGGTGGGGACTGCACCAGAGCAGTGGAATGCCACTAAAGGTGGGGCAGGGTCCAGGCGACTTGCTGGTGGTGAGACAGGAGGGGAGGGGCATGGGATGTTCCATAGAGATTGGGTTCTGGAGGTTGGGGCAGCTCAGCTGAAAGGTCAGTCAGTCACTTTTTCTTCCAAGTAGTGTGGGCTGTGACTGTACTTAGGGAGTCTGCCAGAGTTGCAAGAAAGGGCTGGCCATGGGGAAGATTATGAGGTGGGTGGGATTGGGCGGCAGAGTGGGTCTTGGGGAAACAGAATCTAGTGGGTGGCCATGGTGGTGGTGGAGCTTGTAGGCAGGTCTCTCACCTGCTGGCTGGCTTATGGGAACTGCCTAAAATCTATACTTTTATGCCATCCCCATCTTTAGACATCTTCAGTCTTTTTTCTCCTTTCTTTACGTTTGCATACAACTTTCCCATTATTCCTTACAATTACTTTGTTTTATCTCGAGTAGAATCAACAAAATGAACAGTCATCAGATAGTTATGATCTGTTAGGTCTTCTTGAAAACCGTGTTATTGGTATTGTGCTAGTCATGTCCACTAGCATCATAACTGATTACACAACTGTCACAATCAGAATTTATTTGATTGGGCATTGCAAGAATCATTAGTGGTTTTTTTTGTTGTTGTTGTTGTTAAATGGCTGAAGAATAAAATTTAATTTCACCTGCCTAAAGACAAATGGCATTGCACAATATGTTAATGCATTATTTTAACTTCTTTTAGAGATAGCAATGAATGTGGGACAGCATTAAAATGGCACTAATATGTAGATTAATAATACAAAATAATCAAAACATGTTTTATCTTTAATTTTAATTGAATTTCTTTAATCTAAAAACAGGCATTTTGCAGATTGTTGAAGTGATTTGAAATTTAGGGTCTATTTCAAAGCGTATGGAAAAAGGTAGTTCATGAGTATCCTGCGACATAGGTATGTTGTGACCTATCTATAGGATTTGATTAAAAGGAATGATTTTTGTTGCGGTGTGAATTCTTTCAAATATAGAGATATTACATATTTTAATTAAAAACATTGATTTGCTTTTTATATCTCTATGAAAACATTCGCATCAATTTTTATCACTGTCTTATTGCTTGCACTAAAACATTATGTATAAATTTTGTGATCAAAATGACTTACTGAGATATATATATATATCAGTTGAAGACTGTGCTTTTCCAGCAAAGTCTTCACATAAAATCAGTTGTTGCCAATTTTTGTGCCTTGAACAGTTAGTTACAAATTTTCTAAAGAATACAAAAATTCTAAGATCTAATATCTTTATAATATGAAGGAAAGTATCTCTAGTAAGTCAGATCCAAGTTGTAAAGATCCCATAATTTTAAAAGAATTTGCTGGTTAAGTTCCTTCTTAGTTACCTGGACCAGGCCTCTCTTTCAAATATATCTAAATTGGAGGTAAGAACAATTCACACACACACACACACACACGCACGCACACACACACACACAGAGAGAGAGAGAGAGAGAGAGAGAAACAGAGAAACAGAGAAACAGAGAAACAGAGAAACAGAGAAACAGAGAAACAGAGAAACAGACAGACACACACACAGTTTCAAGCCTCCAAGTTCTGAGAACGTGGGTCTTTTATTATTTTACTTATTTCTCTCCTGAGACTTACCAAATAATGTTTGACTAATTGCTCTAAAGGCACTATCACAAATAAGTGAATTAAATGAGATACACCTAGGAGGACAATGATGGACCACATCAATGGAGATGTTTCTTTGAGTGGAATCTTTCTTCTTCCCTATCTTAGTAGATTGAGGACAATTTACAAATTTCATTCATGCAACCTGCTATGGGAGAGAACTTCTTAACTGGTGTTCCACTAGTTTTTACCTCTAAACATTTATGCCTTCATAGTAACCCTCTCCCACTTGGATCCTAGACATCTTTCTGAGGATGAAATAACCTAGCTCTTTCTCTTTTATCTATGCTACTAAAAGAATTTAGGCTCTCTTTATATAGGTACTTGACTTTGTTATATGGTAATAAACATCCTAGTTTGATATTTTAATTTTGAGTTTGTAGCTTGAGCTTTTGTGCAATGTACAATAAATCATTCATAATTCCTATGCCAAGGACATTTTATCGTATGTTTTCTTGCAAGAGTTCTATGGTTTCAGGTAACACATAGTCTTTCATTGATTTTGAGTTGAATTTCTGATTTCTTTTGTTTTGTTTTTTAAGACAGGGTTTCTCTGTAGCTTTGGAGCCTGTCCTGGAACTAGCTCTTGTAGACCAGGCTGGCCTCAAACTTAGAGAGATCCACATGCTTCTGCCTCCCGAGGGCATATGACACCACTGCTCGGCTGAATTTCTGAAACTTTTAAGGGCCAATTTCTTTATTTACTATATGGAAACTCAGTTTTTATAGCACCATTCTTCAGAAGATTATCTTTATTCAGTATTTTTTTTGAATGTCTTTCAATAATAAGTTGACCATATAAGTTTGCATTTACTACTGGCTGTTTTATACTGTCTAGGTGGTCTTTGTGTGCTAATGACAGTATCATACTGTTTTTAATCCCAGATATTAATAATGTAATTTTAAGCAAGGATTATGATGTTATGATGTCATTTATGGGTCCATAAGAATTTTAGACTTTTTTTTTCAATTCTTGTTGATTCTGGTAGTAGTTAACTCAGAATCTATGTTTTGTTGTAGGTAGTACTGAAATTTTTATTGTTACTGATTCTTCATGAAAAAAGAATATCTCCCATTATTTGTGTTCTTTTTAATTTTTTATCAATGTTTTATAGTTTTCAGTATATATGTTTTTAACCTCTTGGTTAAATTTATTCTTAGTATTTTATTTTTAATGTTATTATTAACAATATTGTTTTTTTGATTTTTTCTGCTAGAGTGATTAACTAGGAACACAGGAATCACATGGATTTTTATATATGTGTTATATCTTGGAGCTTTATTGTCCTCACTTGTAAGATCTAGTAGCTGATATTGTTAGTTATTTGAGATGGTTGACTTAATAATAATGAAACTGATCATTGTTTATTAGTAAAATGAAGAAAGTGCAATAAAATAAGTATGAAAAATAGATTATTTTGTTCAATCTTGTATAAATTTAAGCTTTTAGACAACTTAGAGAAATTCTCTAGGAAAATACAGTTTACCAAAGATACAAAAGAATACAAAGTGAAATGTTAGATAGCATAAAACAATTAGGAGACTTTTGTCTATTAAAAATTTTATCTTGAATAACAATTGAAAATATTCTTACAGAATGAATTGACCTAATAACCACTTAGCAAAATAGCAGTAGCAGGTTCTACCCCAGTACTTATGACTTTCTCATTCATGGACTTTTGACACATATTATATTTTGTTGCTCCAGACCAATTGCTGCTTTACTACATTCTCAAAAGATTTTTTCATATTTACAATTTCAATTTCTACTTCTATGTGCTAAACAAGCACTCAGGCATCTGCCCTTTCGGTTTCTAGAAACAGGATTTCTCTGAGTAATTCTAGTTGTCCTGTAAATCAGTTGGTAGACCAAGTTGGCCTCCATCTCAGCTATCTGACTGTCTCTGCCTTCTGATTGCTGGAATTAAAAGCATGTATCATCACTGCCCAGCTGGTATTTTCTTTTTTATAAAAAGTATTTTCATCGAGAACATTCTTGGAATAGCTTTCTATACCTCTATATTTAGCAGTTCAGTGAGTAAGAAGATGTAAATTGGGTTTTCATCTCTTATTTGCTTTGGGTTATGAGTAACAGGTGAGATTTATGATTATATTTCATTGGCATTCATCAATTCTAACAGTTGGGCCTAACAGTAAAGATACTTGGAAATTCAATATTCATCGAGAGGAGAAAAAAGTAATTCTCTAACTCAACACTCCACTGCAATTCAAGGATTAAACAAACATTCAGGGATTTTCTATTTTTTTTTCTATCATGTGTTGTTTTTCTACAATTTCAAAAGCCTTAGATATCACCTATTACTCAGCAGATGTGCTCATATTTATCACATATATCCATCCTACTAAGTAATTAGCATAAACCAAAAACATTCACACTAGAGTCAGGATCAAGCTAGACATGCATGCTCCTGCTCTTTTCATTGTCAGGAGCTGTTCATCAATATAATGCAACGAGAAAAATAAACTCACTATAATTATTAGCATTTTGATGTATTGTTGTATGTGGAAAGTTCTAGAGAAATTATTTGAAAATAGTAAAAATAGTGAAATAAAATAGTATTTGTACTAAAATTATTTTATTTTGTGTGTATGAGTGCTTTACCTGCATGTATGTATTACACTATTTAAGTACCTAGTGCACATGGAGACCAGAAGGGGGCATTGGATCCCTTGGAACTGGATTTAACAAATCCTACAAGATGCATACTGAAAAATCAGCAATTTAAATTACATAATATTATTATAGTAATAGAAAAACTTGGAGAGGAGCTTTAGTAGTAGACATTTTATATTAAAAAGCACTTTATAATACAAAAAGAATGGAATCATAAACTAATGATAAAAATATTCAAAGGTATTAAAAATAAAATTGCAATATGAGGAGAAATAAAACTGCATCTATAGTTAATACCTCATAACAAGCTTTTACCGCAGTTGGATAAAATTTAGGTTTATGAAACATGAAGTATATCAGTGTGCTAGTGCTTCCATGACTGGATACCATATATTGGGTGGTTTAAACAACACACATTTTACAATTTAGAGGCTATAAATCCAAGGTCATAGCACCATTAGAGTGAGTTGCTTTGAAAGTTTCTCTTCTTGGCTAGCAGAATGTGTTTCCCTTTGACAATTTCCTCATATTCACACTTGGCTCTTTCTGTGGTCTGTCTTCGAATATCTTCTTATTATAAGAATAATAGCCTTAGAGGATCAAAGACTACCCAATATTAGTTTACTCCTTTAAAAGAAAGTCTCCATAGCCAGTAACATCATAAGCTATTAACATCAGACTTCAATGTACACATTGTGGTAGGAGGCTCAATTCTATATAGAAATTAAAGAAATAATTCATCTTGTCCATATATCAACAATCTCTTCCAATCTCGGGATTTCTGTCACTTTTATGGCCAACAAAATCATTACAAAACTTTGACCCTTGGACCAAACATAACTGGGATCTGGTGATTGAAATGCACTCATACATATTTGTCCATGTGCTGTCTACAGTGGAGAAATTGAGACAGAAGACCTATTGCTTATGAAACATAGAATATTTATTGTCTATTCCTTTTTAATAAAAGTGCAATAAATGATGGACTAAGGTGTAATGAACATTTGTAACAAATCGTTCTCTGTATTTCCAGCTCCCAAATAATGAGACAAAGACTTATTATTGTTTGTAAAAACTTGGCTTTAGCTTGTCCCTTAGCCCTTAAAACTTAACCTATTTATTTTAATCTCTGTCCTGTCCTGTGACCCATACTGCTCATGCTGCTTCCTCAGTGATTGGCTGTTGACTCCACCCAAAAGTCCCTCCTGTACCTCCTGCCTAGCTACTGGTTGTTCAATTTTTTGTTATGCCATTCACAGAAATACATTCTCACACAGTGTACAAATATCCCACAGCACTAAGGCACAGAGTAGACGTGGCACAATGTATAGGACATGGAAATAAGCAATGAAAAAACTTCTATGTTGTATCATTTGCAGTGTGTATGGTACAACAACAAAAACATACCCAGAAATATTGACAATGTATGCCTCCTCTTGTACTTTCAGAAATGTTGAAGTTTGAACAACACAAGTTATGTTCACTGGTAAGGATCGATTTTTTTTCCTAAAAGAAAATCTTCTGATCTTTACCCCCAGTACATATAAATGTGGCCTCATTTGAAAGTAAGATCTTATTTGAAAGTAAGATATAATGATGCTATTAACAAGCTCATTAGAGTGAGCCCCAATGAAATATGAATAGTGTCTTCATAATAAAAGAGAATTGGTAGCACATATACTAAATTAAGGAGCCTATGGGAAGACACTCAGACCCAAAAGGAAGATGGTCATAAGATGATGGAAGCTGGAGTTGGAGTAATGCTTTGATCAGACAAGTAGTGTGAAGTATTACTGCAAAGCAGAAGTTAAACAAAGCAAGGGAGGATTCTGAGTGACAGGCTTCCACAGGAACACTGTGATGATGGTTCCTTAATTCTTAAAGCATCTGCTTTTGGAACTGTGAGAGAATAATTTGCTATTATTTTCGACAATGATTCAATTTGTGGTATTTTGTTCTAGCAGCTCCAGGATAGTAATAAAGTCACTCAATCCAAGACCACCTTGAATTAGCAGAAAAAGTAAGCATTAAGGGATCTTCTGGATTAAAACTGCTGAACTGGTAAGAATGAATGCCACCTAAGAGAGACATGGGCATTAATGAGGGTATTGTCATAACCCATTTAGTGATTTTTTTCTTAATTGTTAGATATTTTGTAGGATGTGGGCAGCCTTCTCTCACCCTTACCTTCACTTACTTTCCCTCACATGTTTTCCAGATAATTATTATGTTCTGTAATGAAAGATTCCATGTTTCTTTCTTTCCCTATGTTTTTATTTTTTGTTGGAGTCTACATCAACCTATAAGTGATATTGTAAAATCTGAAGATGGTTAAAATGGCAAAATTATACTAGTCTTTCCTCCTCTGCATCTTTGCTTGCAGGTTGTGTAGAACAATTAAAGCAATCTCTGAGGGAGTTCAGAACATGCTGCCCCCAAGTACCTTGCTCTAGTATATTGATTACTTTGAGCTGAAAGTACTTGAAAAACACCAGATACAAGGAGGTCTGTCTGATCTCCCCTTTCTCCTTAAAAGCAGGTCAATAAATTCCCTGTGAAGAAAGGTGCCCTCCCTCAGTACCAGGAAAAGAACACTTATCTGAGACTGGAGACTGGGAGATGGGGCTGAACCAGAACTGCATAAACCTATGAAACAATCATTTATTTTCCATTTTTCCCTCATATGTTTTCCAGCTAATTATTCACGATTTAATCCTCCTAGTTGAAACCTCTTTTTCTTGTTGCTTCTCCACAAATTTGTCATTTCTTCTTTAAAATTGTATAAACTCTCATGCATCTTTACTTCTTTATTTTCCCCCTACATTAGAAAATGTTAGATTAAGCTAATTTTTCTCCTGTTCGCTCAATGTCAGTAAGAGTCTCAGACCCTGCTGCAAAACTAAGTGTAGAGGCAAGTTTACCTACCTTTCTTTTGTTATCAAATTCTTCCAAATATGCAAGTATTTAATAAGAATTAGACATGACTTGCCCATACAAATTTATGAAGTTCTAGATTTCTGCATTTTTACTCTCCTTCAAAAGGAGTTTGTATGCAATATAAACCTGATGTACAGAAACTATACTCTGGTGGCCACATTGATTAAATTTGGGAATAAGACCATAGATGATCAAAGGCAGGACACTTCTGTTTGGTCAAACAGACCTAGAAGAAGAATATTCCGTTTCAATTGATTGCATAAGTACAGGATGCCTATCCATTTTCTTTCAACACTGTCTATATTAAAATGTCATTTATTTCACCAATGAAAAATAATTTCCAGTTATTCTGTTGCTCCTCAGACAAGGACACCAAAACATACACTAATTAGAAAATCATACTCTAATTAGGACATCCAAATACTAATTAACCATATCCAAAGTGTGAATGTCTAATTAGAGCATTTCAATATTAACCAATGCTGTAGGATTAAATCCTACTCCAAGGTATTATAATGTAGAAACAATACAGTAGGTCAGATTCATAGGAATAAGACTATAGATTTTATAAACAATGCAATCATCTGAAAACAGAGCAGAGGAAAGCATTTAAGCTCAGATTTTATTGACACAGTAAAGTCAAAGAAGGGATCAATGTTTGTAATTATTATAGTCATTCCTTTAAGTGTGTATGTAACAACTTACCATAAAGTGAGGGACGTTTTGTGGAGTATTCTTTCTATTTTGCTGCCAGCTGATTGACAATGTTCACGCAATCTTTTTGGTTAGTTAACCATTATTCTTGTTGATTGTTACCCTAATTATTCATATTATGTGTTCTTTGCTACTACAATTAAGTATCTTTGTTTGAGTTTTTTTGATTGTACTTAACCAAAATAACAGTTTATGTTTTCTCCTGTCATTTACTTCTGAAAATAAGGAATCTTGAAAAATAAAAAAGTGTATTTTATACCACATACAACTGGATATGTGATCATTTTATTAATTTGGCTTATCTACTACAGCATGCTGTGAAATTTCCACACTCCATTTAACTTCCATAGGCATCTGTTCCCATGTAAATAACTCCCAGGATACCTAACTTTCTTTGATGATTTACCCCAATTTAAAACTAATTATCATACTTTCTTAATTGTGAGACTTAGTTACATGAAAAAGATGACTTGCTTGATTTTAATTCAGTATTGGTGCATGTTGTAATTTAACAATGAACAGTGTCCTATTTCATTTTCAATAAAAGAGAGAGACTGTTACTGTTTATCAGCTTTGTAGTGAGTTGACTAAAAGATAACTAAACAAAATAAAGAAATATTTTTAAGTTTGTGAGATTTGATTTTGACTTTACCATTTTAAGGTCTAATAACTGTAACAAAACCAATGGGAATATCTAAGTTCTGAATGCAGAGCTATAAATCCAGGAGAGAGGAAATTATGTTGTTAAGATTATAGCCTGTAGGGAAATGGCAAAGATATTGAGGAGGCAATGGTGTATATTGGGAAAATCCTCCAAGTTTAGAGTGGAAATTAGAAGGTCATGGTTGCTACTTATTTACTGATTAACCTTAGGCAACTCACTTAACTTCACTGAGACTGAGGTTTCTGTTATTTAAAGCTAGAGTTATTATACCTTATAGATCCTAAAACTGGGGGTATCTCAAAGAAATATATGGCATCAATTTAATTCCCTATTTCCAGTTTCATTCATACTTCCAGATAAACTCAGCTTTCCTACTGTTTTATTTGTTGTGTGTGTGTGGGGGGGGGTAGGTGTGTGTAAGCATGTAGTGTATGTGCATGGTAAATGTTTTGTGGAGTATTCCTCCAATTTTGCTACTTGAGACAAAGATGAAGAGAGAAACACAGAAATAGACAGAGAGAGGAACTATAAGCATCTTGCCTTGAGTGCATCTGTATTAAAATGTATTCATTTACTTTGTGTTGGGAAGGACTTTTATGACCTGGTGGATGTGTAGAAGTCTAGTAGTCAGAGGAAAATCAGTGAGAGTTGGGTCTCTCCTTCCATCCTGTGAGTGCGAAGGATCAAACTCAGGGCATGAGATATAAAACAAGGCATCTTTACCTGGTAAGATATCTCACCAGACCATATTAGTAGTTTTAAAAGGTTTGGCTTAAGTTGAGCATGTATGTAATGATATACTTCTCAAATTCTACCAGAAATTGTTTTGTTTAGAAAGGGACAAGTGTGTACTTCAAATCACACTAAGCACTAAATTATGAAGTAAAACTTTTCTGTCATATTTCATAGAACATAAATCAGCTATTTGCCTTTTTGTGATTGTTTATTTTTATGTTGAATAGTACTCAAAAAGTCAGGATTGTTAGAAAAGAAATCCAGCCAGGCAACGGTGGTACAAGCCTTTAAACCTAGAGGCAGAGGTAGGTGGATCTCTGTGAGTTCAAGGCTAGCCTAGTCTACAAGAGCTAGTTCCAGGAAATGCTCCAAAGGTACAGAAAAATCTCAAAAAAAACAAAAAAGAAAGAAAAGAAATTCAAAAACATAATATCATTGGAAGCAAATATTTTTCTTTGTACAGTAAAGGCACTGTAGTCTCTTTGATCTCTGTTTCAATTATTCAATGTAATATCTCCCTCCAAAGTGGCTATATAAAGTATACACAGAGATAAGTATGGTTATGTCCCATTAAAAAATATTTATGAACACAGAAACTAGCTGTGAACTGCATTTAGTTTATGGAACTTAGTTTTAAGATATCTGTAGTATTTTTCCAAATGACCAGTCACTCAAGAAATTGAATGGTCTCTTGAGAAGAAATGTGAAGCACTATGACATTCTGTTGAATTCTCAATTTCCATTTGCATTTGATCCAAGACAATACACAGAGTGTTCTTGGCCTTATCTTTCCTGTGTTCATTACTTGAAGGAAGCATGATGCCATAAGATCTCATATAACCAACTAAAATAATGATCAGGGCCGAGCACAAACAAATCATTTCCTGTAATTTCATTTAGTGAAGGTTCAGAATTTAAGATCCAAGAGTGTGAAATACATGTAAACTGGGCTTAGAAATTTGGTAGCTCCATTCTTTCTTTGGCTAAAATGAAGGAAAATAAGGATATGTGCATTTTCTATACATTTGAAACCTTGTTGTATAGTGTCCTACTGAAAACTAACTGGCTCCAAAACTGTATGGAACTGCAAAATCACAGACTCATTCCTTCAAAGATTCAGCAGTTTCCTTAAAAAGGCAGAACACACTTGATATAAACATAAGAAAAATAGTAAATAATGTTCCCAAAAGCAAACACAAGAGCAGTACATCTTTATAGACTAAAAGTTGACAGCATCAGGGCTTGCAGGAGATTCTGTAAAGGGTTATCAGACCCCAGTAACAGATCCAAGAGGAAACAAGGTGCTGAGATGTTATTTTACTATGCCTTTCATTTCTCCCCAAACAAGAGGACTTTTTATTTTGCAAATATTGTTTCGTTTAAGTCTAATACTGATAACAATCTTTAAGTTCTGAAAAAGTTGGTGATATAGCAGGAGAAAAAATAACTTACTCATACAGTTATGTAAAAAACATTGATTGGTATTCACTCATTTGTTAAGGTAAATAAAAATATAAAAATTTAGGCTAAAAAATATTGGTGGTCAATATCAAAAACCTAATTTAACCTTCAAATCCTACAGATGCCTTTTTGTCATATTCAATATGCATTTCCACACTGACATGAAATTGCACAAAAAGTCTTCAGCATATTTTTTGAAAATTTTCCTTTATATTTTATCAATTTATTTTGTGATAGTAGGGACTGAACCGAAGGTATAGCACAGGCTAAGCAAGCAGTCTATCATTGAACTATATACCATGTACTTAAAAATCATTTTATTGAATGCTAAATTATAAATATAAAGCTTTTACGCATAAAATTTGAGTAAAATGTATGCAAATCTATATTTTATAAAATTTAGCCTTTAATATTGCATGCACAAATGCTTGTTTTGTTTTTATTCTTGTAAATTTCAGATATATGCAATAAAATATTATCACATCCAACCCAATTCTTCCCAATTACTCTTATGTCTCTTCCCCAACACATCCCATTTCCATCTTTACATTTTTTTATAACGCACTTAGTCCAGTTAGTGCTGTATATATATATATAACATTAACCGGAATATAAAAAACTTACCAGTGGTCAGACCCTCTAAAAATAATGATTCTCTCTGTCCTAACAACTGCCATTTTATTATTAACTCCTCAATAAGGGGTGGACTTAGAGAATAATTCTCCCTTTAAAAGATAGGTGGTCTTTAAATTCTCTCATAAACCAAATTTGACATGCTATTTTTTTTTTTGGTCAGGAACTTGCCTGATACAGAAATAATCAGAGTCTATAGAAAGGCTATACTTCTTCGGAGCACTTCCATATTTGACATTCATATATATGTAGAGTAGAAGAATCAAGTGATTTCTTGGATTTTTAGACTTTTCCCAAGACTTGAGTTGGGAGTTTTCCAATTTCCAAGCAATAATAGATATAGCACTTTGTCTCAGGTTTGAATAATAAATCTATTGGAAACCTCCCTTTGAACACTTCTTGTCCTCTTATGGACAAGTGTGTGTGTGTGTGTGTGTCTGTGTGTGTGTGTGTGTGTATGAAAGTGTGAAAATATCCAAAAGCCTGAGACTTGAGACTTTATTGAGTTTCAAAGGCAAGTGTTCTTAACTACCTTTCGAAGCTACTGGATAATAACTATTTGCTTACAAATCTTAGATGTCTCATCAGATATGGTTAAAAGTGAAAAATATCCAAAGGCCTGAGATTTGAGATTGAAGCATCAAAGTCTATCACTCAGGGCTTATGCATGAAGGCTTCTGGAGTTCAAATGATGCTTGACCACAGAGTTTAATGCCAGTCAAGGCTACATTAGTACCTGTTTCAAAAATAAAAAAACTTAAAATAATTATTTGCTGAAATTAATTTACCTAGTAGCTATTTTTAAAAAATGATGTAGAAAAATATTTACAATATTAAATTCTGCTTTACTTATATAATTCAACAGAGTTATTATTTTCACAATATTGTATAAACATTATCCTCTTCATTTTCTTCATCCCATATAGGAACTCTGCACAATTAAGCTATAATTTTTCATTAATCACTTTCCTATTCCTTGGTAGGATGTAGTCTACTTTTGGTCTCATTGAATTAGCTTGTTCTGGTTATCTGGTTACTTCATTCATACAGGTAAAAGTTTACAGTATTTTTCCTGTTTCTGACAAATTTTGCTAAACATAATGCTATCAAGGTATCCCTATAGCATAATATTTAAAATAATTATATACATTTTTATATTTTGTGACATTAAATTCCATATAGATATCACATGTGGTAATCTTTTTATCTGTTGCACACTTTGGTTGCCTCCACCTTTTATTTCATGAATGACTATTCTGGGAATATTGGTGTTGAATTGTCCAACTTGCTTTATAAATTCCACAACAATCCTTAAAAACTAAAAGTTGAATATAGTCATGAAAACTCTTCTCATTTGTAAACTGGTGATACTGACAACATTCATCTTCAGTTTTCTGAGAGGGAAGAAAGGGTGTATTTTCATAATATGTCTAGAAATGGATCAGTCACAGAAAAAGTATTTAAAAATATAGCTCTAAAAATTGCTAGTGTCACTACCACTGAGTTTTTAGGACATACTGCACTGCTACTGTAATTGTAATTTTTTATTTACTTTTGAAAATCTAAGTTTGCCCTGAGTCCTACAATAATCATTTTCCAAAGACTCTCACTCTTAAATTCAATTTCATACTCTTCATGACTGTATTTATCAAGATAAGCAGAAAGAATCTACTGAGCACTTTCTCACTGATATATGAATTACTAGTAGATGCTAAACATAAGACATGCTTCTGATTAAAATAGTCTTGCCACTTAGGCTTTCAAGCTTGTGAAAATTCAGAAAGGTACAACAGCTTCAATAATTTCTACATCATTTCCTTTTCAGTAATGACAGTATATCTTAAGATTTATGACTTCTTCTCAAGTAATAGAGAATTCCAAGACAATTACAGAATTTCTAGTGATTAGGGAAGTCACAAATTTATAAACTGAGACCATATATAAATGTAGCCAAGAATTGCATTTCAGAATGCAATTTAATATTTAGTAAGTTTGAAAAGTAGCATAAAATAAAATGTTAACATAACTTTCTTTACAAGAAGTGGGATCTGTTTTGTTTAGTTTTAATAAGTGATGTAAATATTATAATAGTGACGCATCAGTAGGATTATGTTTTCAGAGGTATGTTAAGAAAAGTTAACATACATAAATAAAATTTAAAAACTAAACCTATATAATAGCAAATATTTGCAATTAACAAATTATATAAGTATTAACCACCCAAAATGATTTAATCACCATTTTTTTTGAAAAAAAAAAGCTTTGATATATATTTTAACAATATTTCCAAGCCATGTGGTAGAGGCCCATTCTTTTAACCCCAGAATTTATGTGGCAGATGCAGGCAGATCTCAGTGAGTTTGAGGCTAGCCTCATCTACGAAGTGAGTTTCAGGACTGTTACAGAGAGTAACCCTATTTCAAAAAACTAAAAATAAAAAAGAATATTTCCTTTACTAGTATAACTGCTATCTGTATATTTTAAACAGAATTCAAAGTTGGCCCAAGAAATCCTTCTCAGTGACTGATAAACAACAATAGCTCTTGACGTGACTCAATTTGACAACTATTTTCTTGTTTTTCAAATAATACCATCAGTTAATTTGTTTACAGCTCTGCTAACATCCCTCAAAGGGTAAAAAATGAAGATGATGGTGGCTAAAGTAGCAGCATCTGTGACTGAATTTTTAAACACTTCTCAGTTTCAAACTTTATAAAACAAACTATGAACTATATGTTTAAAGTTTTGAAGACCTCTGTTTCTGTACAAATCGGTAACATGTGTGGCCATATACAGCCCTTATAACAATCTTACATGGAACAGTCAAAATGAGTTCTGTACAGAAAAAAACAATAGGCCAGGCATTGATAAAAGGTATTTAAGATACTCTCCTAACCAAAGGAAGACAATATTTAGTAGACAGTTTATGCTGTTATAAATTAATAAACTGTTGGATACCTTAGGGTATCCCCCCATGAAGGCTTACCTAATTTTGCCTTCCAATTGCCACCATCTATATCTCTTAGATTGAGAACTTATGTTGCTGGAGTTCACTCTTGGCTAGCAGCACGAGAAAATGAGCATATATCCTAAAATCCTAAAGTATTTATCAGTAACACTTGACCTATAAATATTCTGGCTCCCCTCTCCCTTCAAAGGATTAGGCAGTTTTGCCTGAGGTAAAAATCCCCAAGCACATTAGCTAACCCCAAATTGCTCACAGTGATACTTGTTCCACAACATAGCTTTTACTGACTGACTTCCTTTTCCCATGTCTTTTGGTGTTTGTGGGGATCACATAGAACATATTATATATCCTGTCAAATTATTATTGCAGCTGTGTGTTAGGGGGAGCTAATTGACCCCGGTCTCACTCCCTCTCTATCCTGCTATCTTGTTTGAATACTTTCTCTTCTTAGGCTCTACTCTGTATTCGGATTTAATGCTAGGTCCAGCCAAGATCACTGCTATTACTACATTGTAATTTATATACTTTTACCTAATTTTACCAAAACACTGTACCTTGCTTAAATTATGAAGCTATACATCTTTTCCTCCAGATATCTCAGTTGCATAACACTGCATCAAGCACATGGGAAATTTCACTATATGGCAACTCTTGATTGATAGATGTTTCTTTCCTGTTTCTTCCCAAGGGACACCTTGCATTTATGATTAAAAATACTTTACTGAAATCTTCCTCCACTAGCTCACGAGAAGAAGCAATCTATGCTATATGGTTTTGCAAAGGCACTTCTCAAATGCCACGTATGATATTGTCAGATGTTACCTGCCCTGTTTTCCTATTTTTATAATAGCTGCCTTACAGTTTTGTAAACTATTCAATGGGCAGGGCTGTACTTGATTCCATATTATTTCTTTCAGTTCTAGCTCAAACCTTTACATGCAACTGACATTATTAAATGAAGGCAAAACAGTAGGTCATTTTGGTTTTATTTTGAGTCCATGGTTCCTGTCATTTCCACAATAAATATTTTTTCCATTTCTTTTAAGGATAAAAGAGAATCAGAAACTGCAATCTAAAATATATGGTGAGTTGACTACTACCACAAGTTCTGTGCCACCACTGCCCTAGGACACTTGTCACCTTTCTGTATGCTGGGACACTTTAATACAATTCATCATGTTCTGATGACCAACAGCCATAAAATTATTTTCTTTTTTTTTTTTAAATATTTATTTATTATGTGTACAGCATTCCTTCCATGTGTGCCCGCAAGCCAGAAGGGGGCACCAGATCTCATTACAAATGGTTGTGAGCCACCATGTGGGTGCTGGGAATTGAACTCAGGACCTTTGGAAGAGCAGTCAGTGCTCTTAACCACTGAGCCATCTCTCCAGCCCCCATAAAATTATTTTCATGTCCACTTTCTAACTGTAATTTTGCTACTGTTATGAATTATAATGTGAGTATCTGTGTTTTCCGACGGTCTTAGCTGACTCCTGTGAAAGGGTCATTTGACCACTACAGGTGCAACCCACATATTGAGATCCGCTGCCCTCATGCATCTTATGGGGACAGCAGACTGTATAGCAAAGGTCTTGTGAATGCTCTGGTGTTTATGCTTCTATCTTGGTAGCCTCCAGAGTACTTTCCTACAAAAAACCAAAATACTAGACCATAGGGGTGAAGATTCTATGTAGGCACCAGCTTCACTTTTTCCATGTTCAATAAGTTGTATGAGTGTTGTCCCTGACATGGAGGTCTCACTGTCAGTTTGCAGATAACAACTCATTGACTAAGTAACAGGCTGGGTTGTTGGGGGATGGCCATGGGACCCACTAGATCGACAATGCAATCGAATACAACCCAGTCCTGCTACTGGAAGCCTGCTTAGTGACAAGAGATGGCCAGTGGGGACTCCATAATACCCATTAGAAAATGTTGTTAGTAACACCTTCTTATATATACACCATTAAACTAAATTTCATAACGTCCCTCAAATGACTCTCAATTCCCCCTGTCTCTCCCTGAATTCCCTCTCTTAACCTTATCCCCCTTGCCTTCCCCACCTTATCCTCCCATTCCTATCCCCTACCTCCCCTAGTCTAGCTTTAAAATCTATTCTATTCCCCCCTCCCAGGAAGATCCATTTGTCCTCTCTAGTCCCTTCCTCTGTACCTAACTTCTTTAGGTCTACAGATTGTTGGTTGGTTACCATGTATTTAAAGGTTAATATCCACCTATAAATGTATACATATGATATTTATCTTTCTGGATCTGGGTTACCTCACTCAGAATGATTTTTTTTCTGGTTCCACTCAACTTAAAGCCCACTGTAAGAGATGGAACCCATATACAAGACTTCTTGAGTGACTAAGAACCAGAGACTAGATAGCACAGAGACCTAAAGTAAAACCAAACACTACTGGTCTAAAAAAATATGACTAAAATGACTCAATGAAATTCTGCTGTACTCATGTCATTTCCGTAGTGGGCCGCCATCAAAAAAGCTTCTCCTGCAGCTGATAGGAACAAATCCAGAGCCCACCATCAGATATTACATGGAGAGAGAGTCTTTGAAAGCCACAGGTCTATATGGGACGTCTCCATCAAATCTTTTTCCTTAGAACTCAGGGAAACCTGTGGAAGAGAAGGCAGAAAGAGTGTAAAAGCCAAAGGGGATGAAGAACACCAGGAGAACAAGACCCTCTGAATCAACTGGTGAAAGCTCTTATGAACTCACTGAGACTGAAGTAGCAATCACAGGTGCTGCATGAGTCTGTACCAGGTCCTCTACATATGTATTAAAACTTTCAGCTTAGTATATTTAGTGGGACTCCTGAGTATGTGAATGAGTGGGTCTCTGATTCTTTTTCTTCTCTCAGAGCTCTTTTCTTTCTGTTGGGTTGCCTTGTCCAGCCTCAGAGCGATGGCTTGTTTTATCTTACTATAATTTATTAATAAAATAAAGTACAATAAAATATATAGTGAGTGAAATCTGACAGATTTAGTAGGACACGTCTTTGATTCCAGTACTTGAGAGGCAAGCAGGCTGATTTCTCTGAATAACTCACTGTTGTGTGGCCTGTCCCTCAGAATTACATTTCCTCCAAACTGGATCATTTCCTCCAGGAGGTAAGAGCAGCTCAAAAGTCTCCAGAGGTAAATAAAGGGTCACAAAAGCTTTCTACCATCTGCCTGTTAAATTGTTGCTAAAATATAAATCCAATGTATTCATCTCTATAGGATGTCAGAAAGAAATCTGTATGAAAATAGCAACAACAAAAACAAAATCAATTGTTAACCACAAGTTTAAAATTCTTTTGGTAAATAGATTTTTCCGTCATATGATAAGGTAATGTCCTTCTTCTGTAAGTCTGTCCTTCATACATAGAATTTTTAATGCTGTCTCCACAAAATATTTTTAAATAATATAAAGCAAGTCAGGAATTTGTCTTGAAATAACTGACGACTCATCTCTTCATGTTTTGCAAGGACATATTTATATTTGGCACAAGCTATAAATAACAGCCAGTAATTTTGCGACAACCATTTTTCCCTCACTTTGCCTTCTCCCTACATTTAGGATTTTTCCTAGGTTCAGAATCAGTTGAACTCCAGTGCCACTTTCCAGTATACACTAGGCCATTCTTAATAAAGGCTCTTGTATTTTAAATCCCTTTTCTAACTCACTGTTCTACAGCATGTCCCTCAGAATTGCAACATTCCCTCCAAATTAAAATATTTCCTCCAGGATGGAAGAGAGGCTCACAAGTCTCAGGAGGTAAACAAAAGGTCACAAAAGGTCACATGTACCTTTAAACAAAAAGTTAGGAGGTTCTTGAGGGTCCCCATCAAGGGTATAAACCAGAATGAACAGTTGCTGGGGGTGAAGGCTCTGACAGCCAAACTGCAGAAAGACATGTTAGTACTGGGGGGATGCGTGCAAGCTGCCCAGAGAGTTCCATGGTTGCAGTTTTCCAGAGTCATCATCCATGCTGGGGTGGACTGTTCGGTGATGCAATTGCTTTTGAGTTATTACTGATCCTTTTAAGTAACTTCTCACCTATATTTCTCTTAGTAACCCCAACAACAACAACGGAATGCATTGGATCACCAAATTGGACATTAATATAATTGTTACTCTGGTCTGCCCTGGGATGCCTTTCTGGGGTGAGTAGATGTGTGTCATGTATGTGTGTATGTTGCATCTCCCCAGAAAATGTCTGTATGTAACACTTGGTGCCAGAACAGAGATACAAGAGAACCAAGCATGAGTTGGGAAGTAGTGATTGTATGGTCCTGGTTATGGGTAGCAAGACATGCAGATGTAACTCTGAGGAGGTATTGCAATACATGGCGATACTCTGATAGTGCTTACTGTCCCTGTATGGTGTGTGCTAGTGTGCTCTTGTGCTACAGCAGTAGTTGCATAGCTCTTGCTATGACTAGTGAGACATGCTACTAAGGCTGAGCCATCAGAAATCGGACAGTCTGTAGGAGGAGTGCCAGGATGACAGTTTTAGTCTGTGTATTAAAAGGTGGCATTTCTGCTTGCTGAGTGGGATCTACCATGTGAATATGAAGATACCCTGAAAAGAGTAAAGGTTTAGAGAAATTTTTGCAGTCCTTGAGGGCTGGAGAGTTGGCTCAATGGTTAAGAGCACTGTCTGTTCCTCCAATGGTCCTGAGTTCAATTTTCTGCAAACACATGGTGGCTCAGAACCATCTGTAATGAGATCTGATGCCCTCTTAAGGAAGCAACCTGGTCAGTCACACTCATCAACTTAGATCATGAAACCCAGTATTGACAAGTCCAACAGAACTGTCATTTATGGACTGCTCATGCATGCTTCAACATTGCCAAGGCATATTTTTTTTGAGATTAGCATGCAAGGGTTTAGATATTGGAAAACAGCAGTAGAGATTGCCTGGCCACTGGTGTATGCAGCTAGAAATGAATCTGAGGCTGAGATGTTGCCAATGTTGTTCGTATGAAGGAGTAATTACAATTAGGAAGGGAGATATACATAGCATCCTACATGTTAGCCTCTGATAAGGCAAGGAGATTAGATAAACAAGAGGATGAGATAGAGGTATTGGCTTGCTGTGTCTTACAACTTGGGAGCTGAAAGACAAGGAAAGTGCAAGTTTGATCCAAATTTGAAAGGCCCTTCCTAGGATCAAAGAACTTGGAACGCAGGGGAAGAACCAGAGTAAAAAGCAGGACAAGGTGGGAATGACAAAAGATACCCCTCTGGTCTAACCTTTAATACAATATAAAAGAAAACTGTGACTCAACATGCAGATAGAGGCCAAGAAGTTATGGTAATCAAGGAATACTGAGCATTTAAACTGCTGTAATTGGAAACAATTAAAGAAGCAATGGAAGAGCTTGTCACAACCTGACTTGTTAGCTTGTGGGACATGAGAACAAATAGGATCAATTTGATTACTGTGGAAGCAGAAAAACTGAGCAATATGGCTACCCAAATCTCCTTAAAGTAAAAGTTGCATAACTTGGGAATATTAGGGAAATCAGTCCCGCCCTGATGAACTGACTTATCAGAGCCATTAGGGGCAATTTAGTACCTCCAGCTGATGGCCCCATAGATATCAGGGGCTGGGAGACTATGGAAGAGTGATTATAGACGATGTTAATGAGAAAATTATGTATGAAAAAAGCATAAGTGAAAATGCTTAGCTCACTGGACCAGATAGGACTCTGTTTACGAGAGACTTAAGGGAGATATTGACCAGCCAAACTGGGCAAAGAAAGAGATGTTTGGACCAGGGAGTTATCTTCAAGCTGCACAGGAAGCTTCAGTGTTGCAGGCTTTCAGGATATTTCACCCACATAGTGATGAGATTTCTGGGGATCCAGAGGCTTTTTGAATTATCTCTGCTCCATGTAAGTAACGACTTACCCACTCTTGTTAGTAACTCCAATAAAGCTGGAGATTCTAAATTTCACCAAATTGGACAATGGTGCACTTTACTTCGCTCTGTAATGAGCTCCCTTTCTGCAGTGAACATAAATGTGTGTTGCATCTCTCCAAGAAATGCATTCACCATTAAAGATGTTTTTAATGTTACTTATGTAATATTAACATTATATATGAATATAGATATTCCTGCACAAAACACAGATAGATTGCAGTGATGTAAGTAGACTAGTATAGGGTTTTAAGAAAACATTGGTGCAGATGTAGCAATGGTATGCATGCAGACACCTTGGCATTAACCAACAGCTTTCTAATTGAACTTAAAATCTGTTCAGCAACAGGGAAACCACTGGAAAACTAGTTAACTAATCAGTACTAGTGAAGTCATGGTTATTGGATGTGAAACAAGAGGCCATGGATTTAAAGGAGAGTGAGAAGTGGGAAAAACTTGGAGGAAGGACTTGGAGGGAGGAAAGGAAGGGGGCAGAAATGTTATAATTTTATTATAAGTTCAAAAATAAAATTTAAAAAAGAAGAAAAAGAAAAAATAAAAGTATAAATTATCTTCCAAAAAATAAAATAGAAAGAAAATATTGAACTATAGTTCTGGCCTACTTACACCAATGATACATCTCTCTTTCAATGATAGAAGTATTTTTACTCCTATTTGGGAAGAAAGGGTTCTGAATAATGCCCCCCATAAATACCAGGTCCAAATTTATAGGAATTATGGATGCTACCTCATGATAAGGCTCTTTATTAGTCTAATCTAGTTGGAGATTTTCAGATTATCTGAAAGTATAAAAGTGTGCTCTAAATGCAATTGCACCTGACAAGAAGGATATTTACTTCACACAGAAGGGAATAAGGCAATTTTTTTTGAGTGGTGGATGGTAGACAAAACTCAGAAATTCAGGTAGCTGCCAGAAGATAGATGAAATAAAAGGTTATTGCTTACAATTTTCAGGGATATCATGGCCCTGTTGACAGCTTCCGTTTGATTCAATGATATTAATTTCAGATTTTTAAAATTAAGAATTGTTAAGAAAACAATATTTGTTAGTTTAATTTGTCAACCTTTTGGGGAATTGTTATAGCAGCCACAGGAAATTAATACAGGGATCCAATCTTTCCATGGAGTCATTATTTGTTTCTTTTAAAGAATGCCACTACCCATGGACACATCACGGTTCTCTACTTCTCATGGGTTGTATATTTAGAGATTGCATTAGCTAAATCAGTTTCGATAAGAGAGGTCTCTGCTGCTGTGCACATACGTAGGCTGTTCTATTCACAGTTATAAAATTCCATAGGGTCATTATGGCATAGTGAAATTAGTGGGCAGAAGAAAAGGGTAGCTAATTAAAAACACACTGAATAATCACTCCATTCAACTAATAGGTAAGAACCTGTTCTCTGATAGATGATGTCTAATAGGCACTGACATATTAACCAAGGAATCATATTCTATATGTGGTTACACTCACATATCACATATCTTTTCAGCAGACACTTTGTTCCTATCCTGCTCTTATTTCTCCTTATGAGTGCCTTGGTCAGCCAAACTATTTAGTATTGCTAAAGTCTCCATACAGCCTTAGCTGCGATTTCATATCCATTCACACATGTTAATAAGTGCCTCTACCGCTCATAGTCTTTCCCACTGGAATAATATCACCTGATTATAATCATTTAACGTCACCTTTAATGGGCCTTTGATGTGACTGTGGTCCTTGGTGACTTGCATATTGTGCCATACCAGTATCATTTCTGAATTTCTTTCATAGCATCAGCACATCATGAGGATACACTATAAGGCTATAGGTGAAAGGAATGGGACAAAAGCCAGTGCAGAGGTAGATGGCACAGGAATCTGGACTACTTGTTTATGTAAGTTATTGTTGCTTTCTTGGGAAACACATGAACTAGAGAATTCTCCAGCTTTACATAATGAATCCATTTAAAGAGGCCCAATTCTGTGAGCCTTTTGATGACACTTTCAATATTCTGCCAAGTTATTTCTAGCAATGTCACCTCATTTCCTATAGACTCTTATTTTTGAGCTTCAAAGAACGATTTCACCTGTGTTTTAAGATTGACTCTAGTGTCCTTGCCAGGATACTAAATCCTGTTTCAGAAGAGTGCTTCAATAAAACCTCCTCTATCTAGCCTTAAATTCAGTAACCCTCACCCCAGTCCAGCAAACACAAGACTCTTTCTCAGGCATGTTCTCAAGTTTCTTACAGGAACACATTTGCTTGGGTGATGCTGAGCCTTGACCCTAGTTTTGCGCAGAAACAAATAGGTGAAATCTGTAGACTCCCGGTTTTTTATGTGCTTCAAGGACCTCATTTCATCTTTTATTTTTAAATGAATATTGGTTTTGAAAGTTAAACCTATGAAGATATTACATATCTATAGTGTGTTGCTAACCGTATGTAAATTTGTTTTGGGCACTCTAACTATTGAAAACAGATTTTCAGCACATTCTTCCCTCTGGCTCTTGTACATGAGAACCTCTTTACTAGCTGCCAAGTAGCATTTTGACTTTAGATCATGCCTTAAACTAAATCATAGTTGGCTGCTCGCTGCCTGCAAATTTCTCTAGGGCTTCTACTGCAGTTAAAAACTGTCACCAAAATACACAATTTATATCATTTACTCTGTTCCCACATATGTATGCTGCTAGAACTATTGCACCTGCATGCCTTCCTACTTCCTCACATGCACAAATCTTACAGGTTGTGATATAGCCTAGAGTTATTAACAACAACTCTCTAACCAGCTTTAATGCTTCTCTGAAACCATGTAGGTAGTAAGTGATTCAATATCAGCATTCAGTCCATCACACAATTCTTCCTAAAACCAGTAGAGATGTCATTCACCGTCACTTCACAGTTTCAAAAACTAAATGATGACATTACGACTTGTGAGAAAGTTATTTATTTAGGAAAAGATCCTCTAAAAAACATCAGTAGAATAAAAATTGAAAAAAAAAAGGAATAACGCCATCAAAAAAATGTGTGAGCAGCCAGATAAACACCATGGCAACTATAACTCAGATCTGAGAAGAATCCTGTGAGAAGCTCAAACTCTCCAATTTATCCCACTATACTAGTTTGGGTTTTTAATGCTAAGAAAAGACATCAGGACCATAGCAACTCTTACAAAGAAAACATTTAGTTGGAATTTCAGGGGTTTTGTCCACTATTATCAAGTGGGAAGCATGGCTGCATTCAGGCAGACATAGTAATGGAGCTGAGAGGGCTACATTGTGCAGGCAACAGGAAGTCGACTGATTGTTATACTCATAGAAGTGTGAACAGAAGAGACCTTAAAGCCTGTTCCCACAATGACACACTTACTCCAACGAGGCCACACCTCCTAATGTTGCCATACCCTTTGAGGGCGAATTTCATCAAACCACTACCCCCATTGAGGTGAGGAAGCTTGGGAATCTGTCTTCCAATTCTCTTCCATTGTTGGTTGAGGAGTTCTAGAGTCCAAGCATTTCTAGCTAGTCCCTTTAATACACAAACTGAGATAAATCTTCATGTAAAAAAATCATAAGACGGGGCTGGAGAGATGGCTCAGTGGTTAAGAGCATTGTCTGCTCTTCCAAAGGTCCTGAGTTCAATTCCCGGTAACCACATGGTGGCTCACAACCATCTGTAAAGAGGTCTGGTGTCCTCTTCTGGCCTGCAGACATGCACAAAGACAGAATATTCTATACATAATAAATAAATAAATATTTAAAAAAAATCATAAGACACTCCAGAATATACTGGAATGCCATTAGAATATGATGTTTTCTAACAGGAGTATTAGAAACTGGATTTATTCTTTTGGGGAATATTGCAACAAGATTTTCAAAAACAGGCAATGTTAATTCTAATAGATGATATCATGAAGGGGATGAAATTTCCAAAGAGGAAAGGTATTTTATTAGAAGTCCAGTGGGAAATTTCAGTTGAGAAATGACACAGGAAAGGGGCTAATCCTAAGTACAGTCATAGAGATGACAGTCATTCTTCATAATTTGAGTATATTTCTTACCTCAGAGGTGTTGAACAATTTAATTGTACGGATTTTTAAGTATCTTATCAAATATCATAAATAAGAGATATTATTAAACAAGGGAGATGACAAAAGAAGCTACAAAGCATTTATCTCTTGTAGCATGCACAATTTTCTTCTGTTCATAAATACTGAAGAAACAGCAAAGTATTCAGAGTGTTGAACCAAGCACAAATTTTATTTTTTATAACTAAAATAACTAAGCAGTTTTTGATTCAGTAGCTATAAATCTTTCTATAAAAACCTATACATTACTTTTATTTTCACATTTCTACCCTCTTTGTGACTTGCAGAATGAATTATAAGAACAAAGTAATACTCCTTAGATACTGGCTGTCTATAGAAGGAAATACTGATGGGTCATAAAAATATTTTCTTTTTTTGTCTACTTTTGCTCATCTTCAAGCTCTTTGCTTCATTCCCTTTCCCCTGGCCCTCTAAATTTATAACCTAGTAGCACTTGTTTTGCTTTGCTTCTTTGCTCCTGCCTTAGTGCCTGTTTAAAAAGGAATGGCTTGAATTAGAGAGACGTGATTACTTTGCAGAGTTATAGACAGAGATATTAATGGCTGCTGAAATTAACATCATTTTGCACTAATGTTTTGTAGTGTGTTTCTCAAAGAAAAAAATTCAAAGTTATTTTCTGACTCCATTCATCCATATACTGCACATGTTCATTCTTATGTTTAAGAAATATATTTGGAACAGGGAATGGGACCATGACTTATTCATTAAAGTATTTCTTGTCTAAATATAAAGAGTTGAGTTTGATCCCCAGAACCTAAGAAAAAGGCAGGGCATTTTGATGTGCACCTCTAATCTCAGTACTAGGTATGCAGAGATAGGAGATTGCCTAAGGCTTAGCGGCCTGTCAATATAGTGAAATTGAGCTTCGGGATGAATGAGAGTCCATGAGTCTAAAAGTAACATGCAAGCATTAGAGAGATGACTCAGCTATGAGCACTTACTGCTCCTACAGAGGAGCTGAGTTTCATTCAAAGACCCAATATAGTGGTTCATAACTTCTGTAACTCCAGTTCCTGCAGATTTGATGCCCTCTTCTAGTCTCTGGCACTACACCCATGTGGTACAAAAACATATATGTGGGCAAAAACACTTATACACATATTTTTTTTAAAAAATCAATGTGTATAGGACATTTTTATAAAATTTCAAAATTGGAGATAACAAGAGAAAAATAATAATCAATTATTCTTTTAATACCTGCTGTTACAAGAAGTCATGTGATATTTAAGCTTGAGTGAATTCCCGAAGCTCATTTAAAAGGGAATTTTAGATTTTCATGCTATGATTGAAAATAAAGTTAAAGTGACTATGATAATTATGACTAATGATGTGTAGAACTTATTAAATGCTTACTATTGGTTTTAAAATATACAAAGATCTTTGCATAATTATCTTCTTTTAATCTCATGGCAAACTTGGCTTGAATGTAACATGCTCATTTTATTTTATGAAAAAAACTAGACACAGATGCATAATACTCCTTCAATTCACAGAGCAAGAAAGAGACAAACGTGATATTTAAACTAAGTCTGTAACTAAGGTATATTATCTCTCCAAATATTTTCTTGGAGTCAAGAAATATTGACTTAATTTTGAACTGACATCAATGACTAAAATTAGATCCAGTTTTGAGAGCAGGTTATAAGCCAGAAGAAAGGAACAGAAAAGCATTGGATACTTAAAATGGGAAGGAATTTGGGATATGCCAAAAATGAACATCTGCAGAATAGGTTACAGAAACAAAGACAATGTAATGTCATCCAATTTCATATTTTTTTTTCGCTAAAGGTTAAGGCTAACCCTGGATGTAGGTACTATTAAAACTCAAAGTATATTGAATACTAAAATAATCATATTATTTGACAGAATAATTCCAAATTTAATTTATGGCACTTTACATATAATTCAAAATTCCAGCCAAGATAAAATAAAGCACTTGCTTCTAAGATATGATCTATCATATTATTATTAAAAATAGAAATAAAATATTTAAAATTAAGAAATAGATTATGAATTGGTCAAAGGTTCACTATAATTCTTAATAACTATGAAAATTATATTAAGAACAAGCAGTAAAATGGTAAGTGTGGTTTTCAATTATTATAAAGAAAAAAGGAGGACTTAAAAATTTTATCTTCATTATAATCACTGCTGTGTAGTACAAATAATACCATGATTATAGAGAATTCTGTAGATGATGGGGTAAATGTTAGAACAATCAGTGTTCATTTAGGAAAATATTTAAAACCTGTTATATATCATTAAATTGTAAAAAAAGGAAAACTCCCAGGAAGAAATGCACATGATTTCCATCTTATTGTATTTTCCTCTCTGGGGAATACATAGCACATCTTACTTCTCGGTTGTGGCAGGTAAGGGTATATACCTATTGATTCCTTTCCGTTAACTCACTAAAAGAACTTTTTTTACTTTGGCAATAAGGGTAAACAATGTTTTCAAGACACTCTTAGGAGTAGAAATGACCTGACTATTGACAGGCATTTTAAAGGCATGTATGTAAAAATGTTATCACTGTTTATCAGATTCTTTTCTCATATAACATAATCTGAATACAGTTTTCCTTCCCTCTACTCCTCGCAGTTCCTCACCACCTCCTTCCCATCTGAATCAGCTCCAAATCTGTCTCTCATTAGAAAAGAACAAGCTAAGGATGTTGCACATTTCTTTAAATACTTTTTGGTTATTTGAGATTCCTGTTTAGATCTGTACCCCATTTTAAAACAGATTGTTTGATTTTTTGATGTTTAGATTCTCAAGTTTATATATTTTGGAAATTAGCCCCCTGTGTGAGGCGAGGTTGGTGAAAATCTGTCCTATTCAGCAAGATGCCATATGTTCTCTTGAGAGTGTCCTTGGCCTTACCAAAGCTTTTCAGTCTCATGAAGTCCCATTTATTAATTGTTAATCTTAATGCCTGAGCTATTGGTGCTGTTTAGGAATCTGTCTCCTGTGTCAATGCATTCAAGGCTATTCCCTACTTTCTTTTCCATCAGATTCTGTTTATTTAGATATATATTGAGGTTTTTGATTCATTCGGACTGGTGTTTTGTACAAGAAAATAGATAGGATCTATTTGCATTCCTTTACATGTCAACCTCCAGTTAGATCAGCACCATTTTTGAAGATGTTTCCTTTTTTCCATTTTATAATTTTATCTTCTTTGTCAAAAATCAGGTGTCAGTATGTGTGTGGTATTATGTCTAGGTCTTAGGTTCCATTCCATTGATCCAATGTCTGTTTTTATGCCAGTATCATGTTGTTTTGATATTGTAGCTTTGGAATAAAGCTTGAAGTCACAAATGATAATACCTCTTGAAGTTCTTTTATTGCACAGCATTGTTTTAAATATCCTGTTGTTTTTCGATATGAAATTGAGTATTGTTCTTTCCAGATTTATAAAGAATTGTGATAAAATTTTGATGGGAATTCCATTCAATCTCTAGATTGTTTGGGGTAAGATGTTCATTTTTACCATATTAATCTTACTGATCCATGAGTATGTGTTGGGGGAGGCCACTTGTTCATTCCCAGCTTCCCAGAACACAGAATAATCACTCAGTAAAAATATTATTTAAATCGATGCTTGGCCAAACACTTAAGTGTATTTCTGGCTAATTCTTATAACTTAAATTAACCCATTTCTATTAATCTGTGTATTGCTACATGGCTGTGGCTTACCAGCAAGATTCTTTCCTGCTTCTGTCTCTAGCAAGGCTACATGGCTTCTTCCTGACTCTGCCTTCTCTCTCTCTCTCTCTCATATATATCTTTCAGTCTGGCTTTGCTCTGTTAAGTCATTGACTGAAAACAGCTTCTTTATTAGCGAATGACAATAAAACATATTCACAGCATATATCAGCTCCCATATCACCTCACTTTTCTATCTAAATAAAAGGAAGGTTTTAACTTTAACATAGCAAGATTACATATAACAAAACAGGTATCGAGCAAGAATTATGGTTATAATATTTATATCTACTTTATATTTTATCATTACAAAGAAAAACTATACCTATAACTACTCTTCAAATCCATCAAAGACTCCAGAAGTATATAATATTACCTAAGTAAACAAGATGTGCATTGTAAGCAACTTCCAAAACTCTAGAATTGACAGAGACATCTCGCTGTCTGGACAGTCACACAAAATTCTTATGTAACATTGCAGGATCTGGCAGACTTTTCCATGAAGCAGGAAATTTCAAAGACATTTCTGCCTATATTCGCAGTTTGTCAATCATTTTCTTCTGTGTCCTGCAGTCTCTTTCATGACCCAGGAACCCCAAAGGACTGCCTCACCTTTATGCAAGTTCAACAGTAATTTTTCTGTGGGTTCTGCTTGTCTAGTACATACAGCATAACATCAAGCAGTCCAGGCAAGAGCAGTTTCTTGCCCAAATGGCTAGCCAATTCCATAAGGAGCTGCTTTGTTGCCCAACTTCCTCTTGAAGTTATTGGTGCTGCCAGGAGCAGATGTGTCTCATTGTCATAAAAAATTTAAGTTCTTAAAACATTTTAAATGCCATACTCCGTAGGTCTTTGAAAGGTTTGAATATTATTATCAAACAAAAATATATATTTTTTTTTTTTTGGTTTTTCAAGACAGAGTTTCTCTGTAGCTTTGGGGCCTGTCCTGGAACTAGCTCTTGTAGACCAGGCTGGCCTCGAACTCACAGAGATCCGCCTGCCTCTGCCTCCCGAGTGCTGGGATTAAAGGCGTGTGCCACCACCGTCCGGCCACAAAAATATATTTTTATATATCTAGAAAAGCTAACTAACATGACTAGAAGTTTGACTCTTATAGATGACTATCTATTAACCTATATTTCTTAATTATACATTACACTTTTAAATGAGCTGCACAAACAAAATACCTTAAGAGCAGAAATATATGTATAACGAAATTGACCTTCAACTTGTACCAATAAACCAAGATCCGTACCAATGCAAATTATTCATATCTGTATCATATCCCCATTTAAATGTAAATAACCATTTATAAGCAATCATTTTGGGAGTTTGGGCATAATTCTCTCCAAACTTCTTGTTTTTGTTGGGCAAAGTAATTTTTAGGGGTGGTCAGTACAACCTTTCTCAGGGTTTTGATTCATCAAACCATATTAGTCTGGAAGGATTCCACAGATTCTCATCCTCTGTGGAAACAAAAGAAGAACCTCTTTTCCAAAGGAACATATTCTTAGACCCAAATTTTGAAATCAAGATACCTCTAAAACATATATGTTGGTTTAGCTGAGCAGTCCATACAATGAAATGTTTCTCTGTACTTAGCTCATTCACAGTTAAAAAATTCAAAGAATATACAATAACATACACAATCCAGACTCTCTGTATATTTTTCATCTTTACATGGTTTAGTTTTTCTTTATTCATTTTAGTCTATGACTATCTGTACTCTGTCTCTTTAAAGTTTTTTTTTAACAATTTACTTCTTTTAATAACACTCTATACTTTTTCTTCTCTCTCCCAAGCCTACGTACATTTTTAAAACACACTATATCTTGTTTAGAGGTCTTTTATGTCTGAATCTGTCCTGTTGTGTATCTGAAATCCTTTTCTGTCCAGGAGCTTCTTAAAATGCTAAGCAGCCCTACTAGAACTAAGGCTGCTTTGCCTTTTGGCCCTGCCCAATCAACATGGTGCAGGCATATTTACCACCTCTGTGAGTCATGCACAGCACCCTAGTTCCAGGCATGCAACAAGTCTATGTTGTGCCATTAAGCAGATTGTAACAAACCCCATCCAAGTGCTTGGCCTCCTGAAAGAGCCAGAGTTAGTGCTGGCAGCACTAACCAGAAAGCCACTGTTTCAAACCACACATTTTTGTTTGTTTGTTTGTTTTGCTACTACCACTGAATCAGGACGACCTTTCTTAAAGGACAAACAGAGCTCATCCAGAAAAAAAAAATGCAGCTAAACAGCTAAACTTTTTTTTTCTTGTCTAGAATTTCTTTCCAAACCCTCTCGTTTTTGATTCTTTTTTTTTTTTTTTTTTTTTTTTTTTTTTTTTTTTTTTTTGATTTAACTTGCACACATTGGTGTGCCAAGTTTTGGGGGAGGCTGTTAGTTCCAAGCAGTTCAGAACCGAAAAATAAAAAAAAACAACCCCCCCCACACACACAATACTGTATTAATTAAATCACTTATTGATCTATTAGCTCTAGCTTCTTATTAGCTAGCTCTTACATCCTAAAATAACCCATCTCCATTAATCTGTTCTTCAACATAAGGTTGTGGCCTATTGGCAAAATTTCGGTGGGCTCTAACACAGATATCTGTCCTTGGCAGCTGTGTGGCTTGTTGCAACTCTGCCTTCTTTCTCCCAGAATTCAGGCCTAGCCTTACTCTGCCTTATCACAGGCCAAGGCAGCTTCTTTACTCATTAATCAATAAAAGCAACACATATACAAAAAGACTTCCTACCAAGCATGGGAGATCTTTTTGTATTCTGATATCTTCTTAAATTTCTTTCTTCAAACACTTAAAGTTCTTGTAATACAGGTCTTTCTCTTGCTTATTTAGAGTTACTCCAATATATTCTATATTTGTTCACTATTGTGAGGGTGTTTTTAAATGATTTCTCTCTCAGCCCATTTATCATTTGTATACAGGAGGGATATTGATGTTTTTGAGTCAATCCTCTTTTTTATTAATTTTTATTGAGATCTACATTTTTCTTTGCTCCCCTCCCCGCCTCTCCCATTCCCCTCAACCCTCTCCCAAGGTCCCCATGCTCCCAATTTACTCAGGAGATCTTGCTTGTCTTTTTCTACTTCCCATGAAGATTAGATCCATGTATGTCTCTTTTAGGGTCCTCATGTCTCTTAGGGTCTAGGTTCTCTGAGATTGTGTATTGTAGGTCTAGGATAAAACAGTGAGTTGGGTGAAGGAGGTTAGAAGGGATACACAGGAGATGGGAACAGGGTCAGGAAAGACTGGCAAAAATGTTCTGCTGCAGTGTTCTGGATTAGATTGAGGAATTGGATCCGAGGCAACAGAGGGAGAATATCTGCAAAAAGCCTACCTGTTTCTCTAGTTCGTATGGTCTGTGTATTAGCAATGGGATCCTACTGGAGTTGGAGGATGGAATAAAGAGATGAGTGGCATGAGGTTAGGAGGGGACAGTCATGAGACCTAAAGGAGATATGAGCAGGGGACAACGAAAGGTTGCACAGAGCTAGCAAGAATGTTGTCAAAGTTTAAACACAAAGTGAAAGCTGCCCAATTGATGTTCGATTTACAGAAAAATAGTGATTACCATTTAGTATAAGTATACTCAGAATATTTAATTAGATTTAATTTACACTAACTTGGCTAGTTATGCCTTGTTCATTTGACAATCTAATACAGTGTAACTGTGTTGTATCAACCTTTCCTACATGTAAATAAATTAAATATTAGAGACCTAATGTTTTCTGTAAATGTATTCTTTTTTTTTCCTGATTCTCTGTAATCCCTAAACATTGGACATATAGGCATGTATGGTCAATGCATTTTACTTCCAAATTATACTCTTGATTGCATTGGCCTTTTTTCTTGGTATATTTGTGTTTTCTTGATAAGTAGAGCATGTGGTCCTTTGGTGAGCCTTTTTATTTACCATATTCCAGGCTCCTAATTACTAATGTTTATTGATCACTTTACCAACAACAACTGCCACAAAGATTAAGAACATTTTGTAAGAAATTTCTAAGCTGTAAATTAAATGGTTGACATTAAGCATAGTGCTTATTTACTTAATGCTTTATCATACATGCAATTAATTTACATGGTTTAAAGTCTCAAAGATACAAAAGATTATATAATGTGAATGATCTCCCACATTCTCCCCCTGCCGCATAAGCTTTCTTCCTTTGTAAAGTACTTCATCACTTTTCTCTACAGGAAACACTTGTGCTTACAAGTTAATGTCTATATTTTAAAACTCATTTTGAAAATTAAATATTTACTGTGCACTGAATTTCATAACAGATACTGTATTGAATGTCTTACATTCAATCCTCCCAACAACTCAGTAAGGTGCATTGTCCTAATTATTCCCATTTGTCAGGTGAGGAAACTGTGTTTCACAGTATTTGTACTATATCTTTAATGGAAATTAAATAAATTAAGCCAAGACTCTGATTACACAGCTTACATAAGCAAGACTTACCTCCACAGCTCATGAAAGAGTAAGATATACTTGTCTGGTATTTGATTAAAGTAGTTGTGAAGCATGAAGATTTCAAGCACAGAGCCTATATCCTAAGTCAGAGACAGGTGTAGGAGCCAGGAGAACTTGTGGAAGAAAAGGCAACAATGTGTAGGGAGGGGGAAGGAGGGAAACTATAGAGGTACCACACAGGATTCTTCTTTCCTCTTGCTTTGTGCTTATTCTTTTGTCTATTCAGGACTTGGGTTTTCAAAGCTAAACAAAACTGGCAACTGAGGAGGTGCACTGGGTATTCAGTATCCACTTCTGTAAGGGAAACAGCTGGACTCGATTACAATTTTTTCAGAAGTGGCTGCTCTCTTACAGAAAAGACAAAGGTAGTGGAGAGAAAACCTTGACAGCAGGTTTAGTAGAGTAAGAAGTGTGAACAAATTACAAAAGCTGGTTAATAACATGTTTCCTCGATGAATTATAGAATTGGCTCTGGTGTCTGCTCATTGACTTTTATGAAGGTTAGGCTATGACCACTTCACAGATTCTTGGAGATGGAGGCCCTTCCTATTATTACATTTCAAGGAAATGATTTCTGGAGTCTATAAGAAGCAAACTGCATGGTTGCAAGAGATACATACACATCTCAAGGTAGCATATGAAGTAGTTATAAGCTTTTTGTTTGTTTACTTGCTTGTGACAAATACAGTACGCTAAGAAAAGAAGTCAAAACTTTATGATAGGATGGTGATTGGACAGGTAAATTCTTTAGCTAATTTTTACTTTTCCAGACTGAAGGAGCTGAGACATTAGAATAAGCCTTTTCAAGCACATAGCTTTACACAGCTGGAAGCAATTGCAAAGTTTCAGAAGTCTTTTGACTCAGAAACTTGGATAGAGTTATTCATGTGGAAAGGCTTTTAAGATATTCTTTATGTTTAACTCTCTCTCTCCCTCTTCCCCCCCCGTGCATGTGTGTGTGTGTGTGTGTGTGAGAGAGAGAGAGAGAGAGAGAGAGAGAGAGAGAGAGAGAGAGAGAGTTTGTGTACAGAAGAGTGAAGTATCTATGATCAGAAGAGAGCTGGAGTTACTGATAGTTTTTGTTTAGTCTCAAATCCTGGACAAACAGCTGAGGTGCCTATTTAACATATCAATGTGAACTGGCTGCTATGTTCTCCCAGCATTCCGCATTCCCTACCTGTTACAGGGTACATGGGTGGCATATCCCTTATACTTCTCCAGCCCTGAGGCTGAGCTGCCTTTCCCTCAGCTGCCCTTCCCCATATAATCCAGCCATTTTGTCTATGCAAGCCTCTTCGTCAATCTCTTGGCCCTTTTGATTGGTGACCTACTCTTGCTCTCCCTCCCCTCTCTCTTCACATCCTTCAAAGTAGCTCAGCCTGGCTCCTTTCACTCTGAACTCTGCCAGATGTCACTGCCTCTGGCTATGCTCTCCCTCTTATCTATAACAAACTTTCTCCTCCACAAACCTATGAGCAGTTATGTCCTTTCCTTTCTTATTTTTCTTTTTCAATTCAGTCATGAGCTAGAAACTGGACTCAGGTCCTCCGCAAGTGCAGTATCCTTTTTTAACTGTTAGTTTATCTCTCTAGCTCATCTTATGGAAAGTTTTCAAGTCTGCAAGGATAAAAGTCAAACCATTCTAACTGCCTTTGTGGGGCTGGACTAGTGCAAATATTAGGAAAGAAAGATATGTTCACTATTCACTTCATCCTATTTGTCTAAACCCTCAAGCTAAGAGTGTTTCCTAAAACAACATCTCTGAGAGTGGCGAAGAGAATGCAAATTGTAACAGAGGCCTGTAGAAGCACTTGACCTTGGCTTGTGAAGCCATCATCTGCCTGCAGACTTTCCTACTCACCTCTGCTGAATTCATAGGGCCCGAGGCTGAAGGCAGGGTGATGCCCACTCTTTGTGTTACTTGACAAGCTTGTCAGTAAAGATTGATCTACAAGTCAAAATAAAAGAATTCTGAGAAGCACAAGTAGTTTAAAAGTGAATTAAGTCTTGGATTATAGATTCCCAAAGAAGCAAAGAAATATGAAGGAATAAAAGAAAAAATAGAATTATCCCTAAAATGTGTGTAAAAATGTTTGAACTAGTAAATGCTGTGATAAAGAGCACAGAACAGGATGGGGGTGGGATTCAATTTGAATACCAGTTTGAGAAAGATAAAAGGGAGAGAAAGAACCAAGAGGAACTGACAGTGCAAACAGAAGTGGTTTCCGGGAAAAATGGAAACAGCAGAGAAGAAATATTTGAGTACGTAAGCCTTTTTGGAAGGCTTCAAATTACAAAGACCTAGAAAGTCCTAAATGAAAAAAGAAAAAATAATAAAGAATCTAGGATTCTGGGCCTGGTGGTACAGCCATGTAATCAAAACACTTCAGAGGTGGGCATAGAAAGATCAGAAATTTCTTATCAGTCTTAGCTACATAAGGAGTTCCAATGTAACATGAGCTACAAAAAAATAGTCTCCCAACTCTTAATCCAAAACCAACAAAAATAGAACCTGAGAAGTAGGTGAATAGCTTTGTGGTAGACTCCTTTTTATTAAGAACAAGATACTCTACTCAGTTCATTCCCTACACACACAGAAATATACAGGTGAGAGAGAGAGATACAAAGATAGACCAAGAGAGATGGAGAGACAGAAAAAAAAATTACACTTGAACATATTATAGTGTAGTACAAGAAGTCAAAGACAAAGAGAAAAGTATAAGCATTTACAAAAGGAAAAGAATTGGTGACATACAAAGGAAGAAAAATCAGGTTGATATCAAGCTTTTTAACAGTACCAGATGCAAAATGATGCTTTTCAAAGGACTGGAATAAAATTAATTTTGAACATAGTATTTCATATCTGAAAAAATGTTTTTTTTAAAATAAGAAGGCAAGGTAAAAATATTCTCAAGTATACAATATTTCAAAAGCTATGCCACACAAATATTTGTTTAAATGCATTTAGGTAAATATTAATGGCAAATGAACCTATAAACTTTACAAAAGATGTATGAACTGAATGTGAATAAGTACATTTATAATTGTCACTGATTTAAAAATAATAAATAGAAAATAAAAATGGAAAATATATTTACAGGGCCCAAGGATTAATACTCTAGTTTCGTGACTCTCCAAGTTCACTTTGCATATGAACACCTGGAGCTCTTGTTTAACCTGCAAATTCTGATTCACTAGGTTGGAAATTGAGACTATAGTTCTGCAACTTTTATAATTCTCCAGGTGCTTCTAGTTCGTGAACCACCTTTCAAATAAAATCCAGGGTTCCAGTTTCATTAGCATGATTGGTGCTGGAAAGTGGGGTAGACAAGTTCTGAAAGAACCCTAAGTGAGACATAGCATCTCTTAAAAACTTTCAAGATACAAAATTGGGAGAGTGGGGGTGGGAAGAGAAGGGAAGGCATAAGGGGAAGAGGACAGGAGAAGGGGAGGGGGAGAAGAACTTGGAACAAATAATAAAATAAATAAATAAAATAAAAACATTCAAGAAAATAATAAAATAAGATACTGGGCGAAAGAACAGATAACACTGTCATAAGAAATCAACATTATAGAAATTAAGATGATAAACAAATATAAAAGATAAAAGCATAAAACTTTAAAGGCACAGATATACAAATTAAATCAAAATTGTACACAGATTTCAATTTTAGAAGGCAGAAAGTGTTCAGATATCCAAAAGTTAAAACAAGAAATTGGGGTATTGCTAAGTGATAAAGTACTCAATATACACTACACTTGCTAGCCTGTTCACACACACACACACACACACACACACACACACACACATGAACATACACAGGACTTGAAAGGGGAAAGTATCTTGAAATAAGAATATTAGCAATATCCTAATCAGAATGATGCTCATAGTTATATTATGAAATAAAATAAAACTTTAACTAAAATTTGCAGTAAGAGAACTGTGACCTAAAAAAAGGTTCAAGTGACCAAGTAGATCAAAGAACTAAACATAACACCAAATATGCTGAAGCTGATAAAAAGAAAAGTGGGGAATAGCCTTGAATGCATTGGCATAGGAGACAGTTTCCTGAACAGAAGACCAATCACACAGGTACAAATATCAACAATTAATAAATGGGACCTCATGAAACTGAAAAGCTTTTGTAAGGCTAAGGAAACCACCAAAAGTACCAAACAGTATCCTTCAGAATGGGAAAAGATGTTCACAAGCTCTATAGCTGATAAAGTGCTAATTTCCAAAATATAAAAAGAAGTCACAAAACTTTATATTAAAAAATAAAATAATCCAATTAAAATGGGGTACATATCTAAACGTATAATTCTCAATAGAGGAACTCAAATGGCTGAAAAATACTTAAATGTTCAATATTCTTAGCCATCAGGGGAATGCAAATCAAAACTACTTTGAGATTCCATCTTACACCTATAAGAATGGCTATGATCAATAATAAGTGGCAGCTCATGCTGGCCAGGATGTGGAACAAAAGGAATACTCCTCCAATGCTGGTGGCAGTGCAAAATTGTACGGCCACTTTGAAAATCAATATGTTGGTTTCTCAGAAAGTTGGGAATCCATCTTCCTCAAGATCCAGCTATACAGTTCCTGGGCATAATCTCAAAGGATTTTTCCATCATACCACATGGATACTTACTCAACTATGTTCATAGCAGCAGCTTTATTTATAATAGGCAACTGATTAGTGTGACTGCTTTGCATTCTGATCTTTAGGCAAGCTTTATTTATTAAAACACAAATACTAAACCACCATATTACCCTTTTTGTCTAAAATAAAAAGTAGGCTATATCTAATTTAAGAAAATGATATATAGTAAATACAATAACTATATACAGGCAATAAATACACTAACAATGTCTAGTCCATTTGCATTGGACAAATACTCCATATCTAGCCTATCTTAATGACTCCAAAAGATTGTACCTAATTCTCTTTCTATTCTAAGTTGTATTATCAATTATCTTTTAATCTCTCTCAACCTTTTACAATTTACAACTCTTTAGTGAGTTTCTTTTCTGAGTCAGTTAACTAGGAAAACTAAGTAGAACTATGTAGTCTTCAACTTCTTTAGAGATGCGAGAAGGAAATATTAATTTAGTAAGCAAGAATTGCAACCAAATGACTTCCATATAATGTAAGAAGAAATGAAAGAAACAGCTGGATGCCTGGACAGTCACGCAAAGTTCCTCTGCAATGTTGGGTCATCCATCTTTGGTCTACAGAACTAGAATATTTGATAGATCAGAATCATCTGAATGTAGTAATAGGAGCGGCGGGGCTGCGTCCCCGGCACCCGGCCGCCCGCATGGCTTATTTATGTCTTGAAATAATTACACGGAAACTGTATTTTTTTGATCACTGCTTAGCCCATTAGTTCCAGCCTCCTATTGCCTAGCTCTTACATATTGATCTAACCCATTTCTAATATTTTGTGTAGTACCACGAGCTGGCTTACCAGGAAAGATCTTAACCTGCATCTGTCTGGAGTGGAAGAATCATGGCGACTCCCTGACTCGGTTTCTTTTTCCCAGCATCCTGTTTTGTCTACTCCGCCTACCTAATTTTCTGTCCTATTAAAGGGCTAAAGCAGTTTCTTTATTTAACGAATGTAGACAGATTATAAAAATATATACAGCTTTAATAAGGAAATAGACTTACAGGACCACAGGTTCCTGCGGAGAACAGGAAAAGCAGAGAAAAAAGGGCTGCTGGGATCACGCCTGGCAGATTTATCAGTAAACATTAGCCCAAGGCAAACACGCCCCCAATGGGTGGGGCTATATCCCTACATCTGAAGCAGGATATTCTGAAGGGCTGTCACTCCTTGTCTTGACAGTGTTTGGCAGTCACTCTCCTTTGTGTCCTGTTTGTCCAATTAGGACAAACATATTGGCAGTTGTCAAAGCAAGGGCATTTTCTTTCTCAGTGGCTTACTTTTGCCACAAAGAAAGTAAAATCCATGTGGATTTTCTTTAATGCCTATTATCTACTCTGAAGTAGGTTGGTCCTACCAGGAGAAGACATGTGTCATTGTAATTAAAAATAATAACAGAATTAAAACATCTTAAATTCCATATTCTGTAGCTCTCTGGAGTGTTTGAAGACGATCTATTTAAAATATCTGTTTGACCTTGAAAACATAACTAATGTGACTACAAGTTCATTTGTAAGCTGTGACTAATTATTAACTTACATTTCTTATTATCCTAAACAATTGGTAATAATAACTTTCGTCAACTAGAAATTTGCATTACATTGTTACATGAGCTGTATAGGTACGATACCTTGAAAACACTAGAAACATGCACAGTTTATTTTGACAAAATTAATCTCAATTTGTATTAATATATAAAATTTGTATATAATATACATGAGCCAAATCCAAAGTAACATATTGAAAACTAATAGTTGCTTTTTAAAAGTAGATTCAATAATCTACCTTTTTGTTTCCTTATATTTATATCTTCCTTTTTTTCTGAGTAGATTCAATAATCTTCCCTTTTATCCAATCCTATCTTTATCTCCCTTTTTTCCTGTCAAAACAAAAATTCTGAATCTAATTTCCCTCCTAACTGTAACCAATAATAGCTTGTAACCAACTCCCCCTAAACAATGACAAATACCTATAACCCATTGAATGACCAAAAACCACCCACCCAACCTCTTGGGAATGTGGACATTGTATTCGTATTCTTTAATTTACTTCCTGCTGTCTGGGGTTAAGGGCATCTTTAGGGGATTCTGAAAAGACTAATTTGGATGAATTCTCAAATTCTGAAAGAGGTAGCTGTGTTGTTTGTTTCCCAGGCTCCACATAATGGAAAAGTGCAGGGCTTCTCTCAGGTCCTGGCTGGAGTAGTCTAGGAGGCGAGATCATCTCAGCTATCCCCCTCAAAATTATCCTGGGCTGTTTGTAGTCCAAAATCAATCTTTAGGTAGCATTTTTCAGCTTAGTGTTATTATCACAGTCCTGGATGAATCGTCATTGTGGGGTCCCAACCTCCTTTTGGGACCCTCAAAGTTTTCTATTAGGCAAGCTCATGGTTCACTGCAGAAAACTGATAGGGACTCAAACCCGAAATCATATACAGAAAGGTAGATGGAAAGCACTTGTTAGTTTTATAGGTCAGTTTAGATTAAACAACCACATGCCTTGATGAACTACAAACTCTTCTAATTAAGAGATGTCTCTTATTCAAATTAAATCTTTATCATTTTTGATGGTATTCATTGCTTTTCTTCTCTTGTGGAAACAAAAACAAAACCCCTTCTCCAATGTAACACATGCTTTGCTTTCCATTCTGAGGTCAGTACATCTTTAAAATATACTGGCTGATTCAATTCATTAGTTTTTTTTTTCTATTATTCAATATCTCTCTCTACAGCTCTTGTTCCTTTCTCATAAGCAATTAGAAAATTCAAAGTTATTAAAGCACTATACAATCTATTTCAGGGGGTCTTTATCATCCCTTTGTGTTTATTTAACATATCCTTTTTTTTCTCTGTTATTTTTTTTATTTTAATAAAATTTCCAACTGCTCCCCGTTTCCCATTTCCCTCCCCCTCCTCCCACACATAGCCCCCTCCCCCCACTCCCCTCCCCCATCCCCCCTCCTCTTCTCCTCCCCCAAGTCCATTCCCCCTCCCTCTCGATACTGAAGAGCAGTCCAAATTCCCTGCCCTACAGGAAGACCAAGGTCCTCCGACTTCCATCCAGGCCCAGGAAGGTGAGAATCCAAACAGGCTAAGCTCCCACAAAGCCAGTTCATGTATTAGGATCGAAACCTAGTGCCATTGTCATTGGCTTCTCATCAGCCTTCATTGTCCGCCATGTTCAGAGAGTCCAGTTTCAACCCATGCTTATTCAGTCCCAGTCCAGCTGGCATTGGAGAGATCCTCATAGATCAGTTCCACTGTCACAGTGGGTGGGTGCACGCCTCGTGGTCCTGTTTTCCTTGCTCATGTTCTCCCTCCTTCTGCTCCTCATTTGGACCTTAAGAGCTCAGACCGTTGCTCCAATTTGGGTCTCTGTCTCTCTCTCGATCTATCGCCAGATGAAAGTTCCTGTGCCATTCTCCTTGGCCTCTCATCAGCTCTCATTGTCCGCCACATTCAGAGAGTCCGGTTTTATCCCATGTTTTTTCAGTAGCAGTCCAGCTGGCCTTGGTGAGCTCCCAATAGATCGGCCCCACTGTCTCAGTGGTTGGGTGCACCCCTCATGGTCCTGACTTCCTTGTTCATGTTCTCTCTCCTTCTGCTCCTCATTATAGCCTTGGGAGCTCAGTCCGGTGCTCCAGTGTGGGTCTCTGGCTCTATCTCCATCCATCGCTAGATGAAGGTTCTATGGCGATATGCAAGATATTCATCAGTATGATTATAGGATAGGTTCATTTCAGGTTCCCTATCCTCAGGTGCCCCAATGAACTAACTGGGGACATTGCCCTGGGCATCTGGTAGCCATTCCAAGTTCAAGTCTCTTGCCAACCCTTAGGTGGCTCCCTTACCTAAGGTATGAGTTTCCCTGCTCCCCTATCCAAACTTCCTTTATCCCCAATCACCCCGATTCCCCCAGTTCCCCTCATCCTCTCCTTCACACTTTTCTCTCCCCATCACCCCTCATCCCCATCCCACCCCACCCCCAAGATTCCAATTTTTTGCCCATCAGTCATGTCTATTTCCCATAGCTGGGAGGATATCTATATGTTTTTCCTTGGGTATACCCTCTTGTTTAGCTTCTTTAGGATCACAAATTATAGACTCAGTGGCCCCTATCCATGGCTAGAAACCAATTATGAGTGAACACATCCCATGTTCTTCTTTTTGGGTCTGGGTTACCTCACTCAGGATCGTATTTTCTATTTCCATCCATTTGCATGCAAAATTCGAGAAGTCATTGTTTTTTACCGCAGAGTAGTACTCTAATGTGTATATATTCCACACTTTCTTCATCCATTCTTCCATTGAAGGGCATCTAGGTTGCTTCCAGGTTCTGGCTATTACAAATAATGCTGCTATGAACATAGTTGGACAAATGGTTTTGTCATATGCTAGGGCATCTCTTGGGTATATTCCCAAGAGTGCTATTGCTGGGTCCAGGGGTAGGTTGATCCCAATTTTTCTGAGAAACCGCCACACTGATTTCCAAAGTGGTTGCACAAGTTTGCAGTCCCACCAGCAATGGATGAGGGTACCCCTTTCTCCACAACCTCTCCAGCAAAGGCTATCCTTGGTGTTTTTGATTTTAGCCATTCTGACAGGTGTAAGATGATATCTCAAAGTTGTTTTGATTTGCATTTCTCTGATCGCTAAGGAGGTTGAGCATGACCTTAAGTATCTTTTGGCCATTTGAATTTCTTCTGTTGAGAATTCTCTGTTCAGTTCAGTGTCCCATTTTTTAATTGGGTTAATTATCCTTTTAAATCTAGTTTCTTGAGTTCTTTATATATTTTGGAGATCAGAACTTTGTCTGTTGCGGGGTTGGTGAAGATCTTCTCCCAGTCAGTAGGCTGCCTTTTTGTCTTAATGACAGTGTCCTTTGCTTTACAGAAGCTTCTCAGTTTCAGGAGGTCCCATTTATTCAATGTTGCCCTTAATGTCTGTGCTGCTGGGGTTATACATAGGAAGCGATCTCCAGTGCCCATATGTTGTAGGGTACTTCCCATTTTCTCTTCTATCAGGTTCAGTGTGTTCAGATTGATATTGAGGTCTTTGATCCATTTGGACTTGAGTTTTGTGCATGGTGATAGATATGGGTCTATTTTCATTCTTCTACAGGTTGACATCCAATTGTGCCAGCACCATTTGTTGAAGATGCTTTCCTTCTTCCATTGTATACTTTTAGCTCCTTTATCGAAAATCAGTTGTTCATAGGTTTGTGGGTTAAAATCCGGGTCTTCTATACGATTCCATTGGTCGACTTCTCTGTTTTTATGCCAGTACCACGCTGTTTTCATTACTGTAGCTCTGTAATAGAGTTTGAAGTCAGGGATGGTAATGCCTCCAGAAGTTCCTTTATTGTATAAGATTGTTTTGGCTATCCTGGGTTTTTTGTTTCTCCATATAAAGTTGATTATTGTCCTTTCAAGATCTGTGAAGAATTTTGATGGGATTTTAATGGGGATTGCATTGAATCTATAAATTGCCCTTGGTAGAATTGCCATTTTTACTATGTTGATTCTCCCAATCCAAGAGCAAGGGAGATCCTTCCATTTTCTGGTATCCTCTTCAATTTCTTTCTTCAAAGCCTTAAAGTTTTTGTCAAATAGATCTTTCACTTCCTTGGTTAGAGTTACCCCAAGATATTTTATGCTTTTTGTGGCTATTGTGAAAGGTGATGATTCTCTTATTTCTCTCTCTGCTTCCATATCCTTTGTGTATAAGAGGGCGACTGATTTTTTGGAGTTGACCTTGTATCCTGCCACATTGCTAAAGGCGTTTATCAGCTGTAGGAGTTCTTTGGAGGAGTTTTTGGGGTCGCTCATGTACACTATCATATCATCTGCAAATAATGCAAGTTTAACTTCTTCCTTTCCAATTTGAATCCCCTTTATCCCCTTATGTTGTCTTATTGCTATTGCTAAAACTTCGAGAACTATATTGAAGAGGTATGGAGAGAGTGGACAGCCTTGGCGTGTTCCCGATTTTAGTGGGATGGCTTTAAGTTTCTCTCCATTTAATTTGATATTAGCTGTCGGCTTGCTGTATATAGCTTTAATTATATTTAGGTATGACCCTTGTATCCCTAATCTCTCCAAGACTTTTATCATAAAGGGATGTTGAGTTTTGTCAAATGCTTTTTCAGCATCTAATGAAACGATCATATGGTTTTTTCTTTCAGTTTATTTATATGATGGATTACATTGATAGATTTGCGTATGTAAACCAGCCCTGCATCTCTGGTATGAAGCCTACTTGATCATAATGGATAATTTTTCTAATGTGTTCTTGGATTCGGTTTGCCAGAATTTTGTTGAGGATTTTTGCGTCGATGTTCATGAGTGAGATTGGCCTGTAATTCTCTTTCTTGGTTGGGTCTTTGTGTGGTTTTGGTATCAGAGTTACTGTAGCTTCATAAAAGGAATTTGGCAATGACTCTTCTGTTTCTATATTGTGAAATACATTAAGGAGAATAGGTATTAGGTCTTCTTGGAAGTTCTGGTAGAATTCCACATTGAAACCATCTGGTCCTGGACTTTTTTTGGAAGGGAGGTTTTTGATAATAGCTTCTAATTCTTCACGACTAACAGGTCTATTTAGGTTGTTCACCTGGTCCTGGTTTAACTTTGGTATATGGTATTTATCTAAAAAAGCGTCCATTTCTTTTACATTTTCCAGTTTTGTGGCATACAGGCTTTTGTAGTAAGATCTAATGATTTTCTGAATTTCCTCTGTGTCTGTGGTTATGTCCACCTTTTCATTTCTGATCTTATTAATTTGCAAATTCTCTCTCTGCCGTTTGATTAGTTTGGATAGGGGTTTATCAATCTTGTTGATTTTCTCCAGGAACCAGCTTTTTGATTCATTGATTCTTTCAATTGTTTTCTGTGTTTCTACTTTGTTGATTTCAGCCCTCAGTTTGATTATTTCCAGTCTTCTACCCCTTCTAGGTGAGTCTGCTTCTTTTTTTTCTAGAGCTTTCAGGTGGGCTGTTAAGTCTCCAATGTGTGCTTTCTCTGTTTTCTTTAAGTGGGCAGTTAGTGCTATGAACTTTCCTCTCAGGACTGCTTTCATAGTGTCCCATAGGTTTGAGTATGTTGTTTCTTTATTTTCATTGTCTTCAAGGAAGAGTTTAATTTCTTTCTTTATTTCTTCCTTAATCCAGTTATGGTTCAGTAGTTGACTATTCAGTTTCCATGAGTTTGTAGGCTTTCTGGGGGTAGCATTGTTGCTGAATTCTAGTTTTATTCCATGGTGATCTGATAAGATACAGGTGGTTATTAATATTTTTTTGTAACTGTGGATGTTTGCTTTGTTACCGAGTATGTGGTCGATTTTTGAGAAGGTTCCATGAGCTGCAGAGAAGAAGGTATATTCTTTCCTATTTGGGTGGAATATTCTATAGATGTCTGTTAAGTCCATTTGATTCATTACCTCCATTAATTCTCTTATTTCTCTGTTAGGTTTCTGTCTAATTGACCTGTCCATTGGTGAGAGAGGAGTATTAAAGTCTCCTACTATTAATGTGTGTGGTTTGATGGCTGCCTTGAATTTTAACAATGTTTCTTTTACGTACATGGGTGCTTTTATATTAGGGGCATAGATATTCAGGATTGAGACTTCATCCTGATGAATTGTTCCTGTTATGAGTAGAAAATGTCCCTCTCCATCTCTCCTGATTGATTTAAGTTTGAAGTCAACTTTGTTAGAAATTAGTATGGCCACCCCTGCTTGTTTATTAGGTCCATTTACTTGATAAGCCTTATCCCAACCCTTTACTCTGAGTAGGTGCCTGTCTTTGTGGTTGAGGTGTGTTTCTTGTAAACAGCAGAATGTTGGATCCTGTTTTCGTATCCAATCTCTTAGTCTGTGCCTTTTTATAGGAGAGTTGAGTCCAGTGACATTAAGTGATATTAATGACCAGTGATTGTTAACTCCGGTCATTTTGTAAGTTGTAAATTTTGTGTGTTCCCCTTCTTTGTGTTGCGCTGGTGAAGGGTCTCTAGTTGTCTTAGATATTGTGGTCATTGTTGGACTCCTTGATTAGTGATTTTCCTTCTATTACTTTCTGTAAGGCTGGATTTGTGGCTACGTATTGTTTAAATTTGTTTTTATCCTGGAAAATTTTGTTTTCTCCATTTATAGTGAACGAAAGCTTGGCTGCGTATAGTAGTCTGGGCTTGCATCCATGGTCTCTTAGTTTCTGCAGTACATCTATCCAGGACCTTCTGGCTTTCATGGTTTCCATAGAGAAGTCAGGTGTAAGTCTGATAGGTTTACCTTTATAAGTAACTTGGCCTTTTTCCTTTGCTGCTCTTAGTATTCTTTCTTTATTCTGTATGCTTTGTGTTTTGATTATTATATGGCGAGAGGATGTTTTTTTTTTTTTTTTGATCCAGCCTATTCGGTGTTCTGTATGCTTCTTGAACCTTCATAGGTATATCTTTCTTTAGGTTGGGAAAGTTTTCTTCTATAATTTTATTAAATATATTTTCTGGACCGTTGAGCTGCGCTTCTTCTCCTTCTTCTATTCCTATTATTCTTAGGTTTGGTCTTTTTATTGTGTCCCATATTTCCTGAATGTTTTGTGATGAGAATTTGTTGGCCTTGCTGTTTTCTTTGATCAGCGTGTTTATTTTCTCTATGTTATCTTCAGAATCTGAGATTCTTTCTTCTATCTTTTGTATTCTGTTGGTTATGCTTGCTTCTGTAGTCTCTATTCGTTTACCTAGATTTTCCCTGTCCAGCTGGCCTTCTGTTTGTGTTTTCTTCTTTGCCTCCATTTCAGTTTTTAAGTCTTGAACTGTTTCCATTATCTGTTTGATTGTTTTTCCTTGGTTTCCTAAGGTATCATTCACTGATTTACTCAATTCTTCAAACTTTCTGTTATACTTCTCATCCATTTCTATAAGGGCATTTTTTACATGTTGTTTAAGGGCGTCAATCACTTTCATAAAGTCAATTTTATCTACTTCTTCGTGATTAAGGTGTTCATGTCCTCCTGTTGGGAGGTCGCTGGGTTCTGGTGGTTTCATATATTTTTTCAGATTGTTAGGTGAATTCTTGCATTGGCGCCTGCCCATCTCTTTCTCCGAATGCTCCCCTATGAATCTTCTTTTACCGGATCAGGTCTCCTTGCCTACTGATGTACCTTCCCAGTGATGGCTCTCTGCAGTGATAGCTTTCCTGGTGCTCTAGTGATGTCTCTCCTTGCTTGTTGCAGGCAGGCCAGTGAAACAAAGGAAGTCTCCTCTGCCTACTTGCCCTGAGGATTTGCCCCCAGCACCAGACAGACTGAGCTGGATGGTGTTACGTGCCCAAAGAGGAAAGGGGACAGAAGGAAGAAGGGTTCTGGATGCAAGCTGGGTGGGACAAGAAGAGAGAGGCAGTATGGGGGGTAGAGCCCCTGCAGGGAGCCCGGGGAGTATAGGGTGGGGGATGAGGAACTTCAGAGTTCCCTGTCCAGGGCTGCTTCCGCTGCCGCTGGTCACAAACTCACCGCACTGCTGTCTCTCCTGGTGCCGAGATCAGATCCCCGTGCAGGCTGGGCAGTTCGTAAACAAAGCGCCCCCCTTGGTTCGTGCAGGCGGGCCAGTGAAACAAAGGAAGTCTCGCCTGCCTACTTGGCCTGAGGATTTGCCCCCAGTGCCAGACAGACTGAGCTGGATGGTGTTATGTGCCCAAAGAGGAAAGGGGACAGAAGGAAGAAGGGTTCTGGATGCAAGCTGGGTGGGACAAGCTATTTAACATATCCTTTAGAGTTAAATTTGATCTTTCTATAACTGCCTGCCCTATAGGATTGTGTGGTATACAAGTAATATGCTTTATATTATAATAAACAAAAAAACTGTTTCATTTTCTTAGATACATATGCTGGGTCGTTGTTTATCTTTATTTGTGAAGGCATAACCATGATGTCCATAACTTCTAGCAAATGTGTGATTACCGAATCAGCCTTTTCTGAATTCAAAGCATTTGTCTGTGCTTGGGACCCTTTTCCCTTCTATTTGATTGCCTTGTTCAACCCTGATAAGAGGATTCGTGCCCAGCTTTGCATCTTGTTATGTAGTGTTCACTGGCTATCTCAAGGTAGCCTGCCCTTTTTTGAAGGGAAACTAAGGAGGAGTAGGTCTTTGGCAGAGTGGAGCCGGGGAGAGTGGGATGAAGTGGAGGGAGGGGATGGTTCTGTAGGAATATTTTGTAAGAAAGAAAAATTTTAAAAAGTTTCTAAATTTAGCCATAACAAAACCGTTTTCTATAAATTTAGGGGAAATTACAACTGAAGCATCATGCTCAATTAGATCAAAAACATATTAAATCTACCAGAAAAAAAAAGCTAGAGAAAACACTAGACAATAGAGTCTGACAGAGACATTAGAAAGCCACGATTACTGATATTAAAATAGAGGAAACCATTTAAAACTAATGATGTTGATATCCACTTTCCTTTTTTTAAAAAAAAATTTCTTTCTATTTTATGTGTGTGCCTGTTCGGCCTGAATATATGTACCTACACTACCTGAGGGCATGCTTGGTGTGAGCCGAGGCCAATAGAGGGTGTTAACTCTTCTGAAACTGGAATTATGGTTTGTTGTGAGCTATCAAGTGGGTGCTATATACCAAACCCAGGTCTTCTGCAAGAACAGTGGTCCTAACTGCTGATATGTCTTTCCAGCTCTCTAAGTATACATCAAAGATGCTAGAATATGTAAGCTGAGAATGCAGTCAATAGGAGAGCTTAGAAGATACGAGGCCCAGAGTTTTCTAACTCCAACCCTGAAGAGACACTAGCCCACCTGAACATGTGACTCTGGTAGGCCTCTCTCTTCTCCCCCATTCCCTCTGCCTTAGTAAAATCCAGTAGACTATATTGCTAAAGCTAGCCACGAAGATCTATTCCATTATTTGGCCACCTCTTTCTCCTGAGGCTGACTACCAAAGTTCAGCAACTAGAAGCTCCTGTGGGTCACCTAGTTAACATAAATAATTAAATTAAACACCTCATCCTAACACAGCGTTTCTCCTTTTACCTTTATAAACCAGTTACCTTTGTACCACGTCTATCTCCTCTCTCTCCAGAGACATTCTTTTGTCCCTTTTGAACAAATATTCTTTCCCCTTTTCCTGTCCCTTTCTCCTTCTCCCTCATCCTCTATCTCCTTTATCATTGCATCCTAACCCATTCTAACACAGACCTCCCTGTTTTTTCTTCTTAAGAATGACATCTACAAGGTCATTTGTTGCTGTTTTTCTGCCTGATTGAAAGCAGCCACTTTAACTTTTCCTCTCCACCTAATAAAGGACCTCTTTGTGAAAACAGGCATTTGGTTGTGTTTTGAACCTAATCCAGGGTCTGTAAGGGAGCCCCCAGTGTGCATGAGTCCCCTTCAAACTCCAGAAAAATAAAGCAAAACAAAAATTTATCCAGATATTGCATTACCAAAAATAGAAGGCAATATATATCAAAAATAGCAGAAATAGACAACAAAATAAAAATCAAAAAAGGTGTTATTATTTATATGGAAGATAAATTTAGAGATAAGTAAAATTATTAACATGAAAGCAGTATTTGTATATGTATCTTTGGGGTAAATGTTGTGGTTCATAAACAAATATGGGATATGGGAAATCGATTTTCTGTTCTTTCTTGAATTTTCCCTGTATTTTTCTTTTTGTTTCTTTCTTTTTTTTTTTTTTTTTTTGGTTTTTCGAGACAGGGTTTCTCTGTAGCTTTGGTGCCTGTCCCAGAACTAGCTCTTGTAGACCAGGCTGGCCTCGAACTCCCAGAGATCCGCCTGCCTCTGTCTCTGCCTCCCGAGTGTCCCCTGTATTTTTCTATTATTATTTTTAATCATTCTTTCTGGTTCACTTACCAGAAACTTGCGTTCTAATTATTCTGCTCTGGAATGTTCTGTTGTGGAATACTGTGTTCAAATTAATGTCTTTTTTCAAAATGGAAGGGATAAAGAATGAACTAACCAATATTAAGCTAGATTTTATGATCCCTTACAAATTGCAGTCCCATAGAACAAGTAAGTGCATTACCCGCTTAGAGTTGTCTCATTTGCTAGGCCCTGTTGCAACTGCTTTTTGCATCCCCACCACAGATCTGACTAGCTACTGGGACAGAAGAGAATTAAGAATCAGACAAGTTATGTTAGGGGTTTATCTCTGCATTTTCTCCTGACTATTAAGAGTTCCTTTTCTGAGGGGGCTAGGTGGCTCACTTCATAAAAAAAAAAACAGAGGACCTAGGTTTGCATCCCAACACTCATGCACAATGCTAAGCAAAGACACAACATTGGGCTTAAAAAAAAAGGAAACCCCAAGAGTTCCCGATAGCTAAAAGAGTAAGCTTTCCATTCATTGAAAAATTTGGCTAAAAGACACCAAATAAAGAAGAAAACGAGAGGAAGGCACAAGGCATCTGGCTATGGCCTTTGCATGAGTGAGGGAGATTCACACACTCATGTATATTCACAACACATCAGAAATGAACACACAGAGATGGATAGACACACAGAGGAGAGACAGTGAGACAGAGACAGAGAGAAGGTGAAAGAAAAAAGAAAAGAAAGAAAAAAAGAAGGAAGGAAGGAAGGAAGGAAGGAAGGAAGGAAGGAAGGAAGGAAGGGAGGGAAGGAAAAAATAATTGATTTTTCCTAGTCTTCAGAGTCACAGGAAGATACTACTTCGTGGTCTGTAAGTCTGGCCTTTAGTGCTAACTTCCAGGTTTTCTTGTTTCAAGTTGGGCAAATCTAAAATCTAAAATTGTTAAACTGAGAGTAAACTTTGTACTACCTCAAGTTCCAGCATTCATTATGCTCTGTTTCCTACAACTTCCTTTTCAGTGCTTTAAAATACTAGTTCCCTACATCTATCCAGGTTGTAAACTTATGTTCAGAAGAAGAGAAAATATCAAATACATCTACTGCATTTTATCCAGAACTGGAACTAATGATATTTTATGAAGTTAAAATATTTGAATTTGAAAATGTATATTTATATTAATATCCATAAATGCAGTGAAAGTATCTTTCTTTAAAATGCAAAGTAAAAATGCATGTACTATTCAGGAAGATGATTAGGTGAAGAGAGGCAGATAAATAGGTAAATATAAGGACCATTCCATTTGTTTAATATAGATAACTATCAAGATGCTTGCTTTTGCTTTGGTTAGTGTTTTTTAAAGCATTTATAGCCTCATACAAATATTTTCATAATGAAATTAGTATGTGCATTGACAAAACCCACTATTTACAGAGAAATGTGATCAAGATAATTTCATTCATCTGAAATATAGAAAGAAACGGAAAATAAAAAATTTCTCTGACTCTGACTGGTTATGAGTAGAGGCTATAAATCAGCATTATCTAAACTATGCTGTGCTAACAAAGAGACTGGAATTCTGGGTAGCTTAGTATAATGAAAGTTTTTTTCCAGGCTGTTGCTCCTGGCTACACATTACTCCTCTTAGCAATGATTTAGGAATTTCAATCCTTCCCACATGATTCACCATCTTTCAGCCAGTTCCTTCAGGCCACCAATATGCAGAAAAACAAACAAAATAAAGATCTTCAGAGAACTAAGTCCCTAGAGAGGATATGGACAAGGTCTGGAAGAGTTAACACATCTGTCCACAATTCACTGTGGATCCAACTAGATATGAAAGGCCTGGGAAATTTGTTAGCCTATATTGTTTAATAAAGGAATTTAAACACTTTGTGTCCTTTTCTGTTTGGCATTGCTCTGTTATAGAAAATTTTTTTATAATTTTGTTTTTAGAAGTTATCACCTGTATTGTAATATTCTATAATCTCCTGTAGTATTTAATACCCATTTATAGTATAATATCATCACAGAATATTGTAATAGCCCTGTAGCATAGAATAAGCACATTAATTGAGCTTCGGTGTTTCCATAATTATTGCATCCTGTATGACTAACTACAAAAACTAATTCTGAATGCCATACTTTCATTTACATAATATTAACAAACCCTTCATCATATTATTTCCTAGTTATCTATAAAGTTGAAATAGTCCTATTTTGCCCTTGAAGTTATAATTTTATCATATGTTTATGAATTCATCAGAAATATGATGATTCTCTTAAATATTTTGTAAGTGAAAGACAAGAGAGCAAATATGAACATGGAAGCAAGAGTCACAGACTCTGCTGGGCAAACACAGTAGTAGAGATTGTGTTGAATTTTACTAATTCATTTTTGTACAGATTGATATGCTTGCAATTGAAAGGCAGTGAAAAAAACATGCAAGTCGTAGAAAACAAATTCATGGTGTGAGATAAATGTAATATGGAAGAAGAAATCAGATGTTGAAAACACCAGATAATAAGGCTAGTAATTTAGAGACACCGCAATTTCCAACTTTATCACTGTGAAATATTGAAAAAAAAACTTGCTTATTCTCATCTATAAACTGGCCATGTTTTTAGAAGCAATTCTGTTAGCACATTAAGGTACTTTTCAAAGATACCTAATGTGTAAATTCTGAAAAAAATCTTTTCTAAGGTCATTTCTGAATAAAGTTCTGATTGGTATTTAAAATCCAAAAATAGCATCTTATTTTATTTCTTTTCTATGTTGAATTACATAAAGTTGATTATTAAGAAATCACAGTCAAAAAAAAAAAGAAAGCACAGTTATTTCCTAAAAACGTATGTTATTTATATGTGCATGTGTGGATTTGTGTGGATTTGTGTATGTGTGCATATATGTAGAGGCCAGAGTTTGAAGTCACCTTCCACCTTGATTTGTGTTATGAGGTTTCTCTCCGAACCTATAGCTCATCAATTTAGCTACATTGGCTAGCTATGCTGACTGGCCAATAAGCTCCATGGATCTCCGTGTTTGCACTCCCCCACCACAGTTCTGCATTACAGACACATGCTACTACTGTACTTTGCTTCCATGTGGGTGATGGGACTCTGAACTCACATCCATGGCTTCTGTGGCAGGAACTTTACCAGTGGGACCATTTAGTTGCTAAAAACAAATTCTGACATTAACAAATATTCGCTTTTCATGGCACTTTCATGGGCACATTCTCCCCAACTTTTTAACATGCAACCTTGGCACTCCTGTGCTTAAGATTATACAGTGTAGCCGGGCGATGGTGGCACATGCCTTTAATCTCAGCACTCGGGAGGCAGAGGCAGGCGGATCTCTGTGAGTTCGAGACCAGCCTGGTCTACAGAGCTAGTTCCAGGACAGGCTCCAAAGCCACAGAGAAACCCTGTCTCGAAAAAAACCAAAAAAAAAAAAAAAAAAAAAAAAAAAAAAAAAAAAAAAAAAAAAAAAGATTATACAGTGTAATACATTAATGGTTCTTTTTAATCATGCATCATTGATTTGTATTTACATATATTTTCATGTATTAAAACACATTTCTTTGCATTAGATTCATTTACTTATCTGTCAGGAAGTATATAGGATAGCTTGTGAGAAAACCAGCTCTCATCCATTCCAATGATGTTAGTTAGGCTTTTGAGTAATTTCTAACTTTGAACTTTGTTAAATAGCCTGCTCTAAATTTTCTTGTACAGGCTTTAGGTAGAAATATGTATGTATTTGTTTTAGATATATACTTGAGATTTTCTGATTTTGTGTATCTGAATGTTTAGATATAATACAATGTGCTAATTCTCTCAAAGTTGTTAACGGGATTTTTTTTTCTCAATGTGTGTACAGTTTTGTTCTTTTTTTTCCTTCTTTTTTTCTTTTTATTCTTTTTTAATTAAAATTTCCACCTGCTCTCCGTTTCCCATTTCCCTCCCCTCCTCCCAAATATTGCCCCTCCCCCCACTCCCCTCCCCCTATCCCCCACTCCTCTTCTCCTCCCCCCACACCATTCCCCCTCCCTCTCCATACTGATACTGAAGAGCAGTCCAAATTCCCTGCCCTGCGAGAAGACGAAGGTCTTCTATCTACATCCAGGAAGGTGAGCGTCTCAACAAGCTAAGCTCCCACAAAGTCAGTTCATGTATTAGGATCGAAACCTAGTGCCATTGTCCTTGGCTTTAACAGGATTTTCAGTTGCATAATTAGATTGTGTGATCTCCAGTTGTTTCAAACCTTCACTCACATTTTCTACTGTCCATGATATATATTAAAATATTCTAGAGAATATTTCATTATATTACATTGCATTTTTTATATTTATTTATTATGTATACAATATTCTCTCTGTGTATATGCCTGCAGGCCAGAAGAGGGCACCAGACCTCATTACAGATGGTTGTGAGCCACCATGTGGTTGCTGGGAATTGAACTCAGGACCTTTGGAAGAGCAGGCAATGCTCTTAACCTCTGAGCCATCTCTCCAGCCCCCTATTACATTGTATTTTAAATTTGTATCACTTTCATATATCTGGAAGCCACTTGCCTATTTACTTGTTCATTTGCCTACTCAAATGTGTTTATTTGCTGTGTGATTGTTCTCTTTTTTGCCTTAAGTAGAACAGACTTTTTAATCTGTAAATACAATTTCAGTTATAAGTCCTCATTATTGTTACAAATCAGATTCATCTACTTGACTTGTGTTTCACATGGAATATCAAACTAATCTTGAGACCATGTAATAGGAATACCCATAAGCTGGAATCACAAAACAGTCTAAAAGAAACCCTAACAATGTCTTAAGTAAGAGCCATCTTACTTGGGAATCTGATTCTCTTCCTTCTTTAGCTTAATATAACAAAAACAACACAAAATTGTAATCATCTTTTGCTGCATTTATTTCATTTTCAATTACTGTCTCTAACAGATAAAAAGAAGAAATGAAAAAGAAAACCTAAAACCCATCATGAAGCAAACATACTCTATGCTGTAAGCATTCCAATGAATGGATGTGCTACAGTATTCTCTAAAGAAGTTTGAACTAGTAACTTTATTTTTTTTTTACAGGAAGAAATTAACTTCAGAGATGTCAAGAAATTTTCTCAAGGCCATATAGTAAGGGTCATATGCCAGGAATGATCCCAGATCTTGTTTCAGCCAGTATCTTGATTATGTCCCAAACTTATCTTGGAAAAGAAAAGGCTGACAGACACTATGGCTGAGCCATACCGAGAGAGACCTCTTACCACTTTCTTGCTGTGTAAGCTTAAATAACTATGTCATTTGGTCAAGTGACACTCAATTTCCTCTGTCTAAAAGAAAAAAAAAGATTACTCAAGGTTGTCTCTAGAGCCACCTTCAAAGTAGATTGATTCTATGATTTTAAACACTTTGAATTCTACTATCAGAACTATTGTGACGTCCTTCTGGGTATCAGTAAACTGATCTGTTTCAGTGTTTCTCTTTATTCCTGATCTTCAATCATTTCTGCTTTTTATTTTGCTTATGCTTGAAGGTCACTGTACTAACACCTTCTCCTAGGGAATTTATCATATTATAACATCCATGTGTCTCTCTAAAATTAGATATGAACTACTTAAGGACAAAGATTACCCCACTTATCCCTTGAATGCCAACAGCTAGCAATGCACTTTAAAACATGTAATAGGTGGGCAAACAGCTACTAGGACAAATATTACTGTTTTTAGTCACACAAGTTAAATATCTGAAAGCAAGAAATAAAATCTATGATTATTACTTGTTACCCTGAATCAAAACAAGCATGTGACTAAAAACACAGGTCCAGTCTCAGCTTGATCCTGCGGGAGAGCTTGCAGTGTACACCACATGGTTTTTTTTTTTCTGAGCTATAGTAAACAGAGCCATGGTATCTGAATCACCACCAGTTAGTCAATAGCCAAGGGACAGTTTTCTGGCCTTTGGAAGCAAATCTTAAAGAAGCAGCTGGTGGTTGTCACCACATAGAGCTGGAACCTCAGTGAATCTGGGCTGAACTTCAACAATGCATGCTTTCCCTTCTTTTCCTGTTCTATTTTCACTTGAGAAATATTAATCATCTAGTTAATTGAGGCAACACTGAAATTTGACTCTGTATTTCACGCTCTGGAATACTAGTTCACATTGTTCCCTTTCTTACGCAAACTGCATTTTCTGCCTTAGTTACCTTAAGGTGCTCTGCAGCATGTCACAAGAAGCCATCTTCCACATGATTACATTGATATATTTTCATTGAATTTCCCAAACCACGTAGAGTAGTGTTTCTCAGCTTCCATAATGCTGCAACCCTTTAATACAGCTCCTCAGGTTGTGGTGATTTCCCCAACTATACATTTATTTCCTTGCTACTTCATAACTGTAATTTTGCTCCTGTTATAAATCATAGTGTGATTGTTTTCCGATAGTCTTAGATAACTTTCATGAAAGGGTGATTCAATTCCCCCCCCCCCCAATTGGATCACAACCCAAAAGTTGAGAACCACTGCTGTAAAGGTTGAATTCTGCTGAATCACCTTCCAAATCATTCTACCTAGGAAGTGTTATTACGATTTTGTCTGCTTAAACCATCTTATCAGAAGTCTTTCTCTCCCACTCCCTCCCTCCCTCCCTCCCTCCCTCCCTCCCTCCCTCCCTCCCTCTCTCTCTCCTCTCTTCTCTTTCCTCTCTTTCTCTCTCTCTCTCTCTCTCTCTCTCTCTCTCTCTCTCTCTGTGTCTCTCTTTTTCTGGTGTGTATTGACTAAAGTGGAAAATATCGCAATAGGTCATGTGTCCTGAATACCATGAAGTAAGATATAAATAAACACAAAAGTAGCAAGAGTTCTATTTCTGTGGAACTATTTGCAGAGATCAGACATTTACCAGGAAACGGAGCTTTTAAATTCCGAAGTTCCAGTCAGATTGCAATTATGTATAAGCTTTGGGAAAATGAAAAAGTTGACCACACATACACACAAGGAATACTCTTCAAATCTCAAGCAGAACCCAGCACATAATGGGTATTCCGTGATTATTTCCAGAACTGATTATGATTTGAGTATTTTACCCACCTGAAGTCCTGCTCTGTGGTTTTTTTAAAACTGGTTGTCAGCATGGAATGACTTCTGCATTCTCTCCTGGAAGTGGGTGAATTTCCATGGTGAGCAATTCCTCTATATACAGTTTGCAAATCATTTTGGGAACCTTCCAAATGAAAGGCACTGTATAAATATACCCTCCCACCAGCAGCCAGCCGGCTTTCCACCGGGGATGCATTTGCATCGCTTATGTACATAGTGTTTCATTTGGGGCATTGCTTTTATTTTTATGACCATAAAAGAAATATGCACAGTATGAACAATAATGTAAACTGCATTCACAAAGATATATATTTGTGTATTTTTATGATTCAAAACTTAGAAATCTGAAAGAAAATCAGGCATGGTATTTTTCTTTCCTGTTGCTGTTTGCTTTTTTCATAGCATTCTTTATTATTTCCTAACATTATGGTGGAATTTTGCTGAAATGCTCAAGTCTTTGTCTGTACCTCATTTGAGAATATGTGGTGGTGGGTTCAAATGAATGTTGCTGGCAAAAGGCCTGAAAATGGAGGGCACGTGATTGTGCATTTATTCATGTCTATAATAATAGTTTGCTTTACTGGCACGTTTTTGTGCATGGAGGCCTCTTTAAGGAGAAAAAGAGAGAAGGAAGCAACCTTAGGTATAAAGTACTTTCTAAGTAACTTAGCATGATAATGGTGACTTTCACAGGCTATAAAGAGTTGTATTTTAGTCATTATAATAAAAGGGGAGTTGATTTCATCCAGCATTACTGGGAAGTTAGACTGTGACTTCCTATCATACAGAAAATGCTTATTGAACTTTGAAATAAAATGGCAATGAATTAAATGAAAACCTCTGTGAATTGTATATTTATATATGTAGCATCACTTACATACAAAGATGAGCTGAATTATAAGTTTTCTTTATAAATTACCATAATTAATTAAATGTGGACTGAGTGAAATAACTCCAAAAAGGTTTCTAGCTTTGAGGAAATACTCTGAATATGCAAAGTAGTTTTAAATAATAAAATACCTAAAAGGGGGTCAATGAAACTGTTCTCCACATATCTGAGGTATGGTATAAAGAGTAGGAAATAACACTTCAGATACCAATAGGTAAGAAAGAATCAAGAAGAATTAGAATTATTTTCCACTGCTCACTACTTTCTTCCATAGACAGAAAGTTTAGCATTTTATTACATATTACCACCAAAAATAAATGTGATTGTGCTTTTTAAAATCTCAGCTATAACATATTAATATCAAAAACCTGTTCTCTCAGGTTGTTTTGGGGCTGAGAAAGTAGATATTATTGCATTCTCCTCAGTCACAGTACTCTTGCACCTAAACCCTAATTTCATCAATCTAGTACTATTAAACTTTATTTCATTAATGTTATAAAGTATCTTAATGCTCTTTTTCCCTAGTATCAGAAAATAGAACAGCAGTTTCTTCCACTGAGAAAAGCTAAGAGCATGGATTAATCTGCAGTCAGTTTTTACTACAAACCCCACAATGCTTAGCATCCTAGCCTACAATTCCCATAATGCAGCACCAAACTTACTGTTAACTATCCTGTTACTGGCAAAGACAAGAACATTTGAGAACTATGTACAAAGCAAGTACTCTACTCAAATAGTGAAATACTTTTTCAGTGTTTTGAGATTTCCTTTGTTAAAATAAAATAAAAAAAAAAAACCTTCATGGTTATGCATACTATTACCCCATCCTGAATTTATCATCCCCTATTTGCAGTTTATCAGGGTATATACTTTTCATGTCAAAGCACTTTTTAAAAGAAATATCTTCCTGTGCTACCCACTAACCTTGAACTCAGTGTGTAGCTCAAACTACTTTGTAATTTACGTCCTCTGTCCTCAGCCTCCTGAATGCTGAAATTTTAGATATGTTGTATCACACCTGGCATAAAGTCTTCTTTTTAACACCCACCATGGATCCAGGGTTTGTTTCATTCCCAACATGGAGAGTGGTCAGCTGTTTCCAGATTTTAAAATAAAATCACAATATATTGTTTAATGCTTCAAACATCTGCAAACGAGAATTCAGTGAAGTAATTAAATTTCTTAATTAGATGCACCTTGCAGCTGCTGTTAGTCTTAATTGGCAATAATGCAGCTACATTTTGTTCTGACACATATCTTCAGAAGAGTTAGAGAAAGAACTGAAGGGAGGCAAGAGGAAAATGTTCCCACACAGTTCAAGATAGTTCGCACAAAGAGGATCCCATGGCAACAAACAGTGAGGCCCACAGTTGGCTCTGTAAGATCCAGGAATAGACAATGCTTCACCCCAGATTTAAACAAACACTTCCCTTTCTTGATCTGAAGAGAAAGCTTTTAAAATCATCCCTTTCAATAGGTTTGTAATGAGCCAACACTCACCTGTGTCTTTAAGCCTTAATCCAAGCTTCCTGATGCTCTCTGTAAGCCATGTCGAGGTAATATTTCAAGTTGTTCCCTGTGGAGGTAACAAACTGATTTGCAGAAACATTACATAAGGGATTTGAATTGTCTCTCATGCGGACCTGGGTCACACCTTGATAACAGGTTCATTTTAACTGCCACTTTACAGATAAAGAAATTGAGGTCAAGAAAGATCTGTGATTCCTATGGATAATTATGCCAATTTAGGAATAGAATTTTAGTTCTGGTCTGAGCCTGTGGCCTAAACTTTTACTTCCAAACTTCGCTTGAAGCAACAAAGTGTGTTAATTATACCCCCCTCAGTACATTGGAAGTCTAGTCCTTCACTTAAGTGGGTCAGCAAAAGGACTGTGCGACAAGGGATAGGAAAATGTATCATTCACTAGTAGGTACTGGTAAAATTTTTTCTTCAAACTCTGGCCTTGAGATTTTTCCAAATTGTAGCATGTGGGGAGGGTGTACGGAGAAGAGAGCCACATACATACCAGAGGTTAACCTGGGTTAAATCCCTTCAGAAAAACCATGCAAGTCTTGAAAATGCACTAGCAATTTAACACATCTTTCCTCACCTTGGTTTATGGTTTATAATTTCAATTTTATGGACAGTCCATCAAAATATAGATTTACCTCCCCCTTCTGGCTCCCAGCCCTCATTCACCCTCACCTGTGCCCTGATTTAGTAGTCTAGCTTCCAATTAATTTACCCCCTCCCACTTCATCTCATTTTGTTCTACTTCCAATTTGTGCTTTAGTCCCTGAATTACGTGAAGATCTAGCTCTCAAGGTACAAGGTTGTTTTGCCTGTTTACTTTTCTACCTTTGGTGTATCTCATGAAGTCTTTCAGTTAAAAAGCTTGAGGAAAACCTTGTTCAGCAAGTTAAGGTTTTCAGAGTTGGCACTGCAGTGGGTGTACGGGAAAAGCTGAAGTGTGGGGAGGGAAGGGGGGGATGGTGGCAGGAAAGCATTTATCCATCCTCTTTCCCCGTTTACTCCGTTGTCAGAACCTATGCTGCGGCTGCAGTGTAAATATGCTCACTTCCCCAGGGGCTTGGTACTCTAAGTGCAGTATGTAATCTGACAGCATTATTATAGTCCACAAACCAGCTTATTAGAGACTCGGGCTCTCAGGCCTCTCACTACATCTCCAGAATGAAAGTGCGTACATTAAAATCTGGGAATCACAGAATTAAGAGTTTCATAACATCTCAAGGTAAAAAGGCAAGGAACTGTAAAGTAACTCCCTTATTTATCTAAAAGTACCTGCTTTTGTCCCTCGTTCCTCAACACAAATCCGTTTCCGAAAAATGAAGCGAACTCTAATGAAGTAAGGAAATCTTGGCAGCTTGAGAAGAGGATCCTCTTCGATCCCGCCCTGACAGTTTCTCTTCCCACTCTCCTACTCCCTTCCCCACCCCCTCTGCTCAAGGGGTGCCCATCACAAGCATTCTTTTCCCAAAAGCCTTTCTCTAAGGGAAGATTTAGCTTCTCCACAAACCGAGGGGGCACCTGCTGAGAGGGTAACTGCCTGAAGGACTTACCGTTTACATACCAATACACACACACACACACACAGGAGCACTTTGCAAAACTGCCTTTAGGACCGATTATCACCTGGCCACCTGAGACACTGAGCTGTGTTTTCACGTCACTACCACCCACTTTTTTTAACGGGGGGGGGAGGGGGAGAGAGAGAGAGAGAGAGAGAGAGAGAGAGAGAGAGAGAGAGAGAGAGAGAGAGATCGCGCGCTATAATAAATCTTCAAAGAGAAAAGACGAAAGGAGGATATTATGAGTGTGTCAGACCAGGCATCGCTCTCTGTACCTTTCAGCTGCCTATAAAAATGTAACCACAATTGTAAGGTGGCTAAGGCAAGCCTGGGTAAACGTCCAATTGGCTGGGACACTTTTGCCTGTTAGGACGGATTCCCATTATTCCTTCCAGGGTCCTTTCCGAAAGATTCCCAGGCTACGGTCCTTCTTCTTCGGGTCTTCCGCAAACTAAAACTCGCAAAGCGGTGGCTGTCTGTGGATTGGCTAGTACTAAAATATCCATTGGGTGGCAGTAATACTATCCTCTTTATGACTTGCAGCAAACCAGAGAATGCATTCAATCAAATGAACCGATCTTGTAGAAACACTGGAATCATTTATGCATTGCAGTTTCTCTTTCTTGTTTTCGCTCCTTCTTCCCTGGGATATTTTAAGTGGATTCTGGCTATTAATCAAGATATCGTGCTGTTCGCGGTTTGCTTGTCGTTTTCGCTCAGGATTAGCATCATTCAAGATAAACGCAAAGCTGCTTCCCCCCACCCACTCTCTTTTGAAAAATCATTTTTGGGGTCTGCTGAAGAGAGCTAGGACCCAGGAGACACCTTCCCAAACAGCAGGGGTTGTGTGCTTTCACATAGCAGTACTGTACAAGGAAAACCCCGTCGGATCTGTTATTGCGGGATACTTGTGAAATACACATAGGATTCTTTCTTATGGCTGCATCCCGGATCTGGAAATTTTACTTGGGGACCAGGAAGATTTGAAAGGCTACATGTATTCAGAAGATTTGCAAGCAAGACTCCGATTCTTGTCATAGAGCTCACAGACTTCTTCACTTATCGTCCGTTTTCCTTCCTTCTTAAAAAAATACCAAAAACAAAAACAAAAAACAAAAGAACAAAAAAACCCCACACATTTAAATTTTTCTCCTCTTTTTCTGATCTTTCCTCCTTCAGTCTCTCCTTTTTTTATTCTGCCGTTTCTTTTTTCCTCCTAGTATTTTTTTCCCTTCCCTGCTCTGCACCTGGATTGTATCGTCACTAAACAATCGGGCACTTTGAGAACTAACTGGAGACAGTCTTGTAGGGAAGATCTGTATGGAATTATCTGCTTTTATGGTGAACTTGGCATTTGTGAATGGGTATCTTGTTCACAATATTAATTGCTAGCCAAAACAAGAAAAAGAACACAGGAGTAAAACGTGGATTTTTCTGAATACGCATTGTGATGACCAGCAATTACCTTACCGACTGATATCCAGAGGAGAATAATTCGGAAGACTGTTGTGGGTAAGGTCATTTTTATATTAGACCCATCAGTGGCGTGAGCAAACTTGGGTGTCTGTAATGGGAATGGGTGACTTGGGTGATTGCTGCATCGCATTGATGGCTGTGATGTGACCGTTATTGGCACTGAATGGAATAACTGCAGTTGGGTGTGTGTGTGTGTGTGTGTGTGTGTGCATTCTGAGTATAACTGGAAATAAATCAAAGAATCACTCCCCAATTATTTCAGTGTGGAAGAGAGTCTTGGATTAATTCTGGATAGACACTCTTTGTTTGGAGGCAATATTTGTGGTTCATGCATTCTGGATGGATAGCATCGGTAAAAGGAGCACTTACTGAAGAGCCCATTTGAAATAAAATAAGCGACTCTTTATTCTTTAAAAGAAATATGTTTTCAACTCAGTGCAGCATTCTGCTGCATTTCCCAGCCGCAATGGGACCGGGGATATCCCACTTGTCAAGTTGCTAAACTTTAAGGTGATAATCATTGTTAATTGTTCTCCAGGTTGTGGTTATTGGAGATAATTAAGTGCTGTGGACTACTTTTCTGTCTATTTTAGTAGATTATCATTCAGAGTGGAAACATATGAGACTGAAATAATCAGTAAAATAGAGAATAATATAGTAATATTATCTTAAATATCACCATCGTACATTCTTTTCTAAGTTTGCTTACCCAATAATAGAATTATTTACCCAATACCCTAAATAGCTGAAGCTACGACCCACGTGCCAGGGAGTCAAAGGTCTGGAAGTGGAGATGATCCTTTTATTGCAATGCAGCTAGCTTGGGAAATGCAGTCAATTGCACTCCTCTCTTAACCTTAAGTTGAAGATGTGTTCTATCTGTTATTTTAGCCTTTTGCTAAAAAGTTAGAGACAACAGCACTCAGGATTCTTTAAACATATTCTGCCTGGGAAATGGGATAAAAAAATCGATATTGATGACGTGGTTCAGTGCACTGTACTGCAATGCTAAAGTCCCATATTCAGTTCCTATGATGAGAGAAAGAAGCATTTGCATGTGTTATAAATCTCACCTGGTAGATTGATCTGAAGGGGAGGGGAGACAAGATGTGGATATGTAGGAAGATGGATGGAAGTCGTGCATAATCGGTGATTATGTAACTTCATTACATCAGTGAGCTTCAGTCAACGATAGTGAGATGGAATGATTGTATAGAGAGAGCCTCCATCACCCTCTTAACTTTTGAAGGCGTCTAACAGCTAACAGAGGAGGAGGGCAGACAGAGATTAGCTCCAAGGGTCCTGTAAACCTTGATCTCTGCGGCGAATTTAACATGAGTTTTCTCACAGTGAGTTTTTGAGGGCTAGCAGCAGATCATGTAAGCTTTAGGGCTGGATGGGAGCAATTTTAGCCACACCCGTGGAGAGTCAAAATGTGTCTGCAATGTTTCACAAGTGCCCCATTGAGTCTCTGGAGCTGATGATTCCAGCCAAGGTCATAGTTCTCTTCCCTATGGTTGAAATTATGTGACCTCAACTGAGTGGAAAGTTAAATCCACTGAAATGACTGAGAGAGACTGAAGGGAAGGACCATTTAGTGTCCCCTCTTGCATCTTTCCTGGTAGAGCTTGATGCAGATTTCAGTCTGGTGGTTCCCTTGTTAAAAAAAAAAAAGATTGCTTCCATGGTGTGTCAGAAATGAGTGCTTCTTACCTTTATCTTTGCCATGACAGCCTTGTTCTGGGCCATTTTAACCCTCAGGGAAAAAGAGAAGTAAAAATCTTTAAAGGTAGCTGCATCATGTTAAATTAAAAAGAAAAAAAACAAACAAACAAAAAGAAAACCACAACCCACAATGGTTTCGAACTCATTGCTAACACAAATCCTAGATATCAAGAGCCATCTATTTTTGAGTTTTACTTAATGAATGCCTTAAAAGACATGTTGCAGTCGTTGGAGACTTTCACCATGAGATGAGATAAATCCACTGTGCTCACTATACAGAGGAGGGAACACTGCAGAATAAAATGTCATTTTCCTTCATGCTTTATTTGAAGCTGTGCTTTTTTCTTTCCCTTTTTCTTTTCTTTCTTACTTTCTTTCTTTCTTTTTTCCTTTCTTTGTTTCTTTTCTTTTCTCCTTTTTTTTTGAAGCAGATGCACATCAGCTACTTAGGCCTTCTACTGTTTCAGGATTTGCTCCCCATAAGTAGATCATATATTCACACACACACACACACACACACACACACACACACACACACACACACACACCACAAACATGAAAGCTGCTAATATTCTAACCATGATTATTTGAGTCTTATGTAGTAGTCCTAGTTCTAATTTTCCTTTGCATTTATTTTGAGAAGATGGCTAAAAGACTTTCTTTCTGAATGCTGAGATGATTCTTTCTGTTTTTGTTTGATTTCTTGCATTTCATTTTTGTAGAGTCAGGGGTAGGAAGGATCTAGAGACTCCCTAAGTAACTTTGAAAAGATTTTTCTCACCTTAAATCAGATGGTGGGATTGTGGAATGAAATTTTGAGGTCTGATATTTGAGGTGACTTTCTTATTTCTGCAGGACATGCCCAAACATTGATATGTTGTGCCAGTGAATTTGGAGGTTTGGTGTTCATATTGTGTAGGAAATTGAATGTGAAGTTAACTCCTGATTTCTTCCTTCAGGGGTCAGGGTAACACTACGGCTGCTCCCAGGCTGTTAGTCTCTATCTACGTGCAGAAATACAGCCTGCAATGATTTTTTTCCCTATATCCTCAATTTTCTCATTGTATAAATGACTTCCTTAGTTGTTTTCTGGCTTATAGCATACCTATGTTGCCCAATAGGGCAACTTATTGAGGTTTTCTAATCCTAATAAAGAATAGAAATAGATATAGATGGGAAAGAAGTCTATTTCAAAAGACACTGAGTGTGAAACCAGTACATACATGTAATTGCTATCTATTTGCTTACAGACCAAATATACTCACATCAGGACAGATAGTTTCAGACATTTTAATAGCTACTTGTAACCTGTTACTTTCTTTAGGAAGATTATGTAATGAAGACACTTCATAGCATTGATATTAAGTATCCTACAAATCAATAATAAATAGTTTTGCTTAATAAGAAAGCATTTAAAGGTGCAATCAGTGAGTGGTGTAAAATATGGCATGCATTTTTCTATTTTATTGCTTTTTTAAAGCTAACGTAATGTGTTTTATTGCTTTTTTAAAGCTAAAATCATGTATTTGTATTAGAAAATTTTAGGGAGAACAACTACCATTTATGATATGAATATGTAAGTTACTGATTTCTTTCCTGATAAATTACTTCAGCAAAATTGGGCGACTTAGAAAACAGGTAATCATAATAGTCCCATAAGTAAGGAAAATTTAAATGACATTTTTTATTGCAGTGTATGTGAACAAATCAACGTTTTTTTAAAGAGACTGATACGTAAAGCATTTTCTGGAACTGAACTTGGAAAAAGAATATTTCTATTTTGAAATCGTTTAGACTCTTGTATGTTTACTGAAATGTTTTATATATAGTTAGTATTAAAATGGACATTATCTTGCCAGTTGAGAAATCTCACGTTTTCATAAGGAGGGCTACTTTAGAATTTTTGGTAACTAAAGACGTATTGATTATTAAGATTTAAAAGTAACAAGCTTTCTGGTAATGCTGAGGTTATGGAGCAAGATTATAATTTCACTATTTGAGCAGATATAGATAAGGTCATGTCAGCATTTTTCTTATTAAATTCCAGTCCAATTTTCATTAGTCAAATCAAGAATCTCAAAAAGAAAGGAATTCAGCTGTAGAATACTGGATTGACCACGGTTTCCTGACTTGTATTTCAGGCTCGGTTACTTAGGACACTTGTACACTCTGACATTACATTTGACCTGCAAGACTTCCAGATATCCATAAAAAAAATAGAATAGTTACTTGTTGCACTGAACAAAAGGTAACAGTGTGTCTAAATGCTTATCAATATGCTTTACCTTAGAAACATATGCAAAATTAGAATTCCCTTATCTTATGAATTTTTCAGAATATTGTTTTTGTGTCCTAATTTTAAACTTTATAAACATTTCCTCGTATCTATTACAATTCCCTTGTAGATAATATCATTTGGTGATTAAACAACATAGACAAATGAAAAGCTTCTGATATGAGATTTCACTCACCACTCAGTTTTGTTCTTCAGGGGTACCCATAAGGGAATATAGTTGTTTTAAGTAATTCAAAAAGAGTTGCATTTGAATCATATTCAAAAATTTTTGTGTGGCTACTTTAAGGAGATAATTTTCTCCCCCTTAATGCCCCTGAGGACATAGGATCTGTTTCTGGCAGGAGGACTACACAAACAAATGCTTACAAACAAACTTGATGCTACCACTTGAATTAGGTCAACTAACCACAAAGCCACTCTCAAGGATCATTTTATTTACCAAAGTATATGGGCTTGAGTACCCAGAGTAATAGAGCAAATGAGAATGTAAAGGCTCCGATGCTGTTTGTAATTTTCTAGTTGCAATAATTACTAACGTTCTTTAGGGGGAGGCAATCCCCCATGTGTGTCACTGCTAAAGCTGCATTGCTTTAATGCTTGCATTTTTAACACAAACATATTCACATAAATGAGGACATAGTTCATTATCTGAGTTTCTGTATATGCTTTATGTGGATGACTAAAGAGGCTAAGAAGTGAGGTTTTATGTTTTGGCTAAGATAGAATTAGAAACTGTAAAAATCTTGTAAAAATAAATTAATGTTCATAAACTTAAATAGCTCCTGTGTTAAAATATAACCTCCTTTAATTCCAAGTCTCTTGGTTTTTATATTAAAGATCCTCAAAATTTCTTTATTTTGGATGAATCTTGTCATGTATATTTATCTTACTTTGTTGATGCCTATAAATAGCAAGTATTTCTTTGCTATCCTGTATTTAAAATACGTGTCTGTGTCATGACAATACTTCAGCTATGATCTAGTAGGTTTGCAAAGAAATATCATAGAAATGTAAATAGGTTTGTTTATTTGACAAATTCAGTTAATCACCTTACAAATATGCTTTTAATTTTCACCCAGAGAATGCCACCCTGGAGAGTCTTACAATGTGTATAGCATACCATTACAGTCCAACCACATGGCTCAATGGACATACCCCTTGCTGCTTACCCTGGCCATTGGCTCACCATGACAAATCCTCAGTTGGCATGCTTTTCTGGTTCTGCTGTGCAGATACACTATTTAAGTGCCAAAAGCCTAAGATTCCTAAGGCTTATAGCACGGAAAAGGGATGACTGAGTGGCTTAGTATTGCCTTCCAATCATATAATCTGAAATTGCCAAGCAGTGAGCTGTGGATGAAGAAAAGGGAGAAAGCAAATCTCTTTAGTATTTTATTTCTTTTTTCATATTATAACATTAAGAGGATCATTTTTCATGGTAAGATATTCAAAAGGTTTGTTATAGTTACCTGCATGTACACACACATGCACACACATTACAATAAATAGAATTAAATTAACGATGTTGTTTCTACCTAAATTTGAGAGTAAAATTAGACAGTATTTAAAAATACTATGTCAGGATATAGTATGTGGTGTGTAAATTCACTGAAAAACTGAAAATCTTTCCCTGACCTTGCTAAGGTTAATTAATTGATGCATTCTTATTGTACCAATATTTACATGCAATATCCATTTTGTTAGTATACTGGTAATCATGGACTTATTTATTAATTTAAATGAAACTAAGTATTAATTGGGCTGGATAGGTGATTCAGCCGTTAAGAGCACTGGCTGCTCTTCCAGAGAACCTGGGATTGGTTCCCAGCACCCACACAGTGGTGCACACCTTTAACTCCACTTCCAAGGGGTCTGATGCTTTCTAGAGGCACCATGCAGGCACATGGTGCACAGACATACATGCTCACCAAAGATCCATAGACATAAAATAAGATGAAATAAAAATTACTTTAAAAATGTTGAAAGCCATTTAATCAGTTTTACCTTCAATATCACTTGATAGAGAAAATGTATAATAACAAAAATATTTAAATATATTAGGGAGTGTACAACTGAGTGAATAAATGTCTTCAGAATGCATTGTTCATCTGTGTACCAAGTTTAGTGAAGAACAAAAGTTCTAGAATGAATTAAATAAAATGTTCACATACTCACAGTCAAAATACTTAACATTGCATCTGCACATGAGCCATGTTTATCAAATGTTGAAAAAGAAAAGTAAGCTTTTACTGTGGATCTTGAATCCACAGAATTCAGATAGTGGGGTATGTGGGTTTTGGAGTGTATAACCTCCGGAAGTTTCACCATTTTCAAACCGAATTTTAAATTTATGTTATACAGATTATTATAAGACCATTATGTATGCATCACAAAATAATAGCTTTAAAAAAGATTATATTGCTGCCACAATGAAATTCATTTTAATAGATCTATTCAGAGGTAACTAGGGTAGTGTCATAAGAATCTAATGGAAGTGTACAAAGTTGATGGGTAAAAGATGCCCATTATGTCATTTTACATAAGGAAATTGTGGGCCAGTGAAATGAAATTGAGTGCCTGAGATCTGATCGTTTGTTGGCCTGCTCATTGTTTATGATTCTGATTTCTTGATAAGGTTTAAGCCCACAGCTTAGTATTTTATTTACATTGCAATATGCCCTGACATACCATATTGTCTTCTTAGTAGACAGTAAGGAAACAAAGTTTCTTTGTTGGGGTTAATGTTACTAAATGTAATACTTTAAACTCTAACTTGCTTTAGTGACTTAGGATAACTCTCCGCCTGCCCCACTTGTACTATATGGGCTGAAGTCTTATCTTTATGCCTATTGTGCTACTCTTGACTTTATTTGATGTCTGTGGACATCATACAAGGGAAGAGTTGGGAAAAATAGGTCACTGGTGAGTCTCCTTGCTTTTTCTGAACAGTTCTTTCCCCAATAGTTGTATATCTCCTCTCATGCAGAGAATTGCTCTTGTATAGAATTCTTCCCTTTCTGTCAAAAAAAGTGACCCAGAAATGACATCTGTAAACATTTCACTCTCTGGCCTTTAGGACAGTCTGCTTTGTCTCTGTAGTGCACGCTACCCGCTTGCTTCCAAGGGATTCTACTGAGGACCCTTTTCTAAATATATTTTAGTCACTCACTCCACTTTAAAGACAGAACCTCTTTTTAAATGTCTCCAATAATAGGATCACTCTCTTATATAGGCAACTATGGAGTAATTTTTGGAAAATAAAGAGCAATATTTATAGAGCTTGCTAGCCTACAATAACATAGCTATAACCAAAAACTAGCAGTTCATAGATCTATTTATCTAGTATCTTTAAATTATTTCTCTGTATTAAGTGTACTTACATATTCTAGTGTCTACACAGAGACCTCTGTATACATAAACACCATTAAACATGCTAATTTTAAAATTGTAGTTAAACTACAATACAAAATTTGATCCCTTTTTCTTTCTTCCCTCCAGCACCCCCTGTTTTCTTTCCCTCCAGGTCTTTCCCTGTCCTACCCATTTCTCCTTCTCAAAGTAATGGCATCTTTTTCTTTGATTATTTTCATCATATATATGCATAAATAAGTATAACTTTCTGAGTACACTTAGTGTTTATATGTACATGATCTCAAGATTGACCACTCAGTATTGTGTATCTTATTAAGGCCTTTTTATTTTTTGTTACAATATTTGGCATATGAATCCCTGTTAATATGCTAAACGGATATTGTAATGGCAAGCATCACTTCTTTGGACTGCAATAGTAACACTTACAGAAAAGATGATATTAGCTTTTTTTTCCTCACTCAAAGCTGCCTTCAGAGGAGTGTATTCTAGATGATACAGTGAGAGAAGATTGTGAAGGGCATATTTTCATTCAGGATAGATGCTGCAGTGTACTCCAGACATACTAGGTAGGCAGCTGTTAACATTTTCCTGTATGGAGAAATGACACTGAATAGGAACACTCTGATGTTTACAGCGTCATGGTGAACTTTATTTCCGAAGAGACATAGCCAGGGGAGATAAACACAGCAGTAAAGAATGGGAAAGACAAAAACTTAGAATATTTTGTGTAAACAAAGCTTCATATAGCCAAGGGAGAAAACTTGAATATAAAAAATGAATCTGGTGGCTCTCAGTGTTTAGTTTTTGAATATCCCTGTTAAAGCTCCTAATTGTTCTCACCATGACAAAACTCCTGAATAGTACTCAAGAGGAACACAGCTCCACAGTGTGCAAAATAAATTCATTCAGGGAATCTCTGGGGAGTTTGGACTGCTGCTCTTCCTTCTTGGGATTTTCCTACAGGCCCTTAATAACAATCTCCGAGTAAGTCGCTCTTGTCAGTGGGTGTGCTCTTCTCAATGACTGAATGGTTTAGTTTAGCTCCAGGGAGCAAATGCCTGTCAGTCTCATACTTCTAGAGACTACAAGAATCATGCAAGACATGTAGTAGTATGTCAATAAACAACTGCACAATAATGCTTAAATATTCGCTAATTACAAATAGTTTTAGATTTATGTTCACCAAAGCATGTGCTGCATTGTAAGTTGAGAATAAAGCTTCTAATGGAGGAAAGTAATAAAAGGAACTTGTAAAATAAAGGAGAGAGGATGAATAGTAGTTTATATTTTACAAGTGGCAGAAGAAGATGAAATTACTGGCCTACACTGGTCCCCTCCTTTCATCCTTTCCTTTCCTTTCACCGTAACTATAGTTTTTTTTTTAATTATTATTATTATTCTGATATAGAGTGTTACTATGTAGCTCATGCTGAATTTGAACAGGGGGACCTCCTGCCTCACTTTTCTGAGTGCTGAAATTCCAGGTGTGTGCCACCCCAGTCAGCTACCAACATAGTCATTTAAGCTAATTCACTGTTCAGAAGCAAGAAATAAAAAAATGAGCGATATTAGATAGTCGAATAGAGAGACAGATTACTTAGAGGAAGGTGTGACTAAGAAACAGAACCATATGGAACTGAAATTCGAGGCAGTTTTCCATTCAGACTTCTAAGAGTGGAATCAAGTACAGTGAAAATTTAGAAAAAGGTCAGAACTCATGAATAGAAAGCAATCAGGGAGGACTTACTAAAGAAGACAGGCTTCATGTTAGACTTTGAATAAACTAATATTGGTATGTATGCGTGTAACATTCCAAGTATGGGAGAGGTTTACACATACACACATTAAAAGCAGGACCGAATGGAGCATGATTAGACAAAAGGAAATACCCTAGCTTCCCTAAAGCATCAGATTTATGATGTGAAATGTATGAATATAAGGCTAGAGTCCCAGAGCTCCAGTTCTGGTTGTGAGGAGCTAGTAAAATAAGGTTGTGTGAACGTAAGAAGAAAGAACATGTAACAACCTACCCACATTTTTTCCTTTGGAAAAACAGGAACAAGATGAGAGCCTGTATCTCCCAAGTACCTTTCATTTTCCATTTTGTTAACTTCCAAACAGCTCCTTAGTATTATCTTTACTGCAATTGTATTACATTGAACACTGAAGCTCCAGTTCCCATCATTTTCTGTCTTCATTTCCTTTTTGTCTTCCTCCTTGCTGAGACATACGATATAGATAAAAATAATACAAATATACTACACTATATATAAACACTATACATAAAACTATATAAATAACTATATATAACTATATATATAGTTTTAACTGTACATAAAACTATATAAATAACTATATATAACTATAGTTTTACAAAATGTAGACGTGCTCTATGTAATGAAACCAATGTATTTAAATAATATTTTCATAGTGGGGTTAGATATTTGTCATGCACACTAGTAAAACTTTTCAGTTCAAGTATAATTATTCAATGAATAAATGGGAATATTGAAACTATATTAATTTACAGTAATGGAAGGGGCAAAGTGTCAATTCGATTAGAAGGAATAGAAAAATTGAAGAAAACAAGGGAAGAAAAAAGAAACAGGAAACACTTTATATAATATAGATATATAATTTCCAAAATAGTTTCATTCTAAACCATGTGGGAAAGAATATTGTTTTAGAGTCGAGTGTGCATTCAATTTCAATAAGATATTAGGTTTTACTACTAGTCAGTGTGAACCCTTTTCTAACTGGTAATAATTATAATAATTTGAAGAGTATATATTAAAGAGAGTAAGCCTCTTACTAAGAAAAATAATCTCATTCAAGCTTAATTTAAAGTATTTCCTTGATTAGATACTTTGCCCCTACTTCTAATAAGTAGAAAAAAAGACTCACACTGAGTCCACCTTAAACATTTGGCCTTTTCTTTGTATGGACTGGAGATTCAGCCTTCTCTCTTCTTAGTAAGATGCCTCTGAACCAGTAACTCTTCTGTGTGATTCTTGGTTTTGCTTTCTCAGAGGACATGGTGCTCTTTTGGCTAATGATGGCCTTTTTGAAATCCATGTTCATGTGCAGCAGCAGTCTCCACTTCCATGTCCCATAGTTCTTTCTTTGGTATTTCATTTGCCCTGCATACTCCTTTTTATGTACCTTCCATATTTCTAGTAACCAGAGTCACGCAGGCTATGTAGTAGCATGTCAGTAAATCATTGCATGTTTAAATATTTGCTGATGAAAACATGAAGAAGAGTGGCCTTTATTTAGGCACAAACTACATGTAATATACATCATCATTAAAACTTACATAAAAGAGGAAAAAACTGACTGCCATGTGGTTGCAAATGAGCCCTAAGCAGTATCTTTTGTAAGTTCTCCACTCTTGATGGTCCTTAAATTTGTTTCAAAAACAGTCAAGGAGCTGAAATTTGTAATCTCATACCCAACAGTTTCTATATAGAGCGTAGACACTGTCTTGCACAGTGATGTTCTCAGTTGCAGGATATGCATATAGACCATGGAGAGAGAAATGGTTGGTCTTTGGAAGCTCCAACAAGCCTGTAGGATTCTCTTAGTCCTGGATGTACATTTCACCAATACAGCAGGAACCTACTGGAGTAGTATAAGGAACGGGGTAAGGAAACAAAATATATTTTATTACAAGGAATTAATGTATACAGTTTTGTTTCAGAGTATTTTTCTGAGGAATAGAGTGAAATCATAATTAGTCATGCTATGCATTTCCAGGGCACAAGTACATAAGGAACACCTCATATGTCCCTCAAACTTCCATGCACAGTGAGAATGTCTAGTGAGTTAACATGAAACATTTTTTTCTTTAGCAGTTTAGTTTGATTTTAAAGGTTAGGAGAATGTTTTCTTGGAGGTCAAAGAAGGAACAAGGCCATGGAGTAATGTGGGCCAAGTTTTCCGAATTGCAAGGATAGTATAACGGTTCTTTAATTTGTAAGGGATAATGAAAGTCCATAAACAGTACAAAGACTTGAACTGAGTGGCAATGAATGTAGATTTACTGGCTGGTTAGAGCAGAGAAAGCTGTATTTCAGTAATATTTGCTCAGCAGACATATTTAGTAGGTAGGTGAGGAGGGGACTAAATATGAATTGATGAATTCAAAATCATAGAGATAAGTTATTGCAGAGTTCAAATTTTATATGATTTTCATATAATACTATTCATTTTATATTATGCAGATATATTAATTTTATTATTGAGTGTGAGGGAACTGCTATTACTTTAGTTTTAAAATGCTTTCTTCAACTCCAGTGAGGTGATAGGAACACCTTTTTTCTTACTGTGAAGATTTTCAATCAGGTTGAATATGCTGATACCATTTTTCCCAGTAATTTTTTTAGAAAGTAGTTGCTTTTTTAATAACCATTCATTAAATCATAGAGATTTTTAATAGAAATGAACTCAGTGTACACTCTTGAAGACCAAAACAAATTATCCATGACCTAATGTTCATTTTAATAAACACGCCCTTTGACTATTTTGCTTCTCAAGTTATCTGACATCTTACTAGATGTCTAACCCATTTCAGTTCAAGAAAAACTCCCAAATTTTGTATCTACCTACTGTGTGCTTAGTAGCAAGAACAAAACTAGAAATAACAATTTGCTTACTGATGATTGAGAAAGTGCACTGTTAAGCATTTTTAAACATTTGTTTTCTGAAATAAATTCAGTCCTCTCTATCACCCTCAGATACACTTAAATAATTTGATTTTTTCTTCTCTAATCTTGGATTGTCACTGGAATTAAAAATATAGTTTTTGGTATTTTCAAAAGATCAAATATTCAATGAAAGTAGTACTTCTTTTTTCCATTGCAATAATGAATATATGTTTTTATTTTTAATATAAATTATAATGGTTAAGAAAGAGACCCCAACATCTTTATTTTTTCTGTATGCTTGATTAAATATAATGTTGAGGGTCCAGTATTAGAATTATTCTATTTTTACAGATTGCATTATGCTATTTGTGCACAGCATTCATTTCTTTGTGTTTTCACAAATTTGAGATAGACAATTTTGTGCTAGCACAGAGTGTTGCATCCATTATAGTAGGTAAGTCATGTTATTTTAAGTTTCTTACTCAAGAGAGTTATGTAGGTGGTATGAGAAATGAGTGACGACTACTGGAACAGGCTATGTGCATCAGAAGTTATTTAAACCTCATCTATACTTGGAAATAAAAAGGAGAATTGTTATTTCCTGTTTCTAAAATTGCAATTGTCTCTAATTTCTAAAGATTATAATAATTAAAATGTGGGTTTTTCTATAAGCATATTCCTTGTAATATTGATTTTCTAGAATCAAAAATTCAAATACTAGTAGATTTAGTTCACCCTTTATTGATTTTTGGAACTTCTGCTTGCCCAGTCTCACTAGATGTGAAGTTATTATTAATTATAAATTCAAAAGAATAAAAGTACATATAGTAAAGCTTCACCATAGTCTGGGTTTGGCAAACTGAAAGATATTGAGAAAATTTAAATTGTTTAACTTCACTGAACAATTTCTGAAGTCATAGGTGCTTACTATTCCTAGGTATTACAATAAACTGTTCAACACTTCAAAAAGTAAGGAATCACAACACCCAAAGTGTATATCTTTTCAATTGTATAAGAATTTAAGTGGAAATTATTTTATACTTAAAGATAGTCTCTGAAATTACTTGTGTGAAAAACTATCCGATCTACTCTTATGCTGAGAGTACTATAGTGTAGGATAAGATAGGGCAATTAAAAAGTACTAATTTCAATACCAATAGTATCATCATCACTATCATCACAATTATTTTTGTCATCATTGTACAAGCGCTGATATTAATTCAGCAGCTAGTACCTAACCAAAATGAACAGAACAGATAAAAACAGTGGCCCCAGATTTAATGAGATTCAAAGTTTCCATGCCCCTTGAAAGTAATGCCAATTACAGGAGGGAGTCTTTGCCTGTGACAGACTTCTTCCTTCGGTCTTTGTTAATCCAACAGCTAATATAAATAGCTTTGATGTCTGAATGTTTAAAAGTTCCTCGCCCAAAGAACATTGTGAGCTACCAATTCACTAGTAGATATGTGCTTTTTTAAAATTAAATCTGCTATTTTAAATGTATTTATTTTAAAAAATCCTTATATTTTATACTTGTTTATTTATTCTCTGTGTATGTGTTTGAATACACATCCATGTGCCACAACATGTGAAGTCAGAGGAAAACTTGCTGTAGTCATTTTTCTCCTTTTATCATATAGTTTCTAATAGTCAAACTTGGATCCAGAGATTTGGCAGCAAGCAACCTTACACACTGAGCCATCTCATAAGCCCTTAATGTGATTGTTGTTTCTCTGTAGCTTTGGAACCTGTCCTGGAGCCCACTCTTATCGACCAGGCTGGCCTTGAACTCACAGAAATCTGCCTGCCTCTGCCTCTCAAGTGCTGGGATTAAAGGCGTGTGCCACCACTGCACGGCTAACGTGATGCTTTATGTCTATCCCAACTTGAATGTAAGGATGAAAAGATATCCCTAATCAATTTGATTTAGAATATGGCTCTATTGACTCAGAGATTCCTGGTTAACAGTACAGCCTAGTGGAAGGAGAGAAGGTATGTATGGGGAAATCACTCTCTGTGTCTTCTTTTCAGTAATATAATAAAAGAAGAGAAAGTGTAATTAAAACACACACCATTTTGGTTCTTATATGGCATTAGCATTTTACACATTTAATTCATGATATAGTATACTTGTATAGTGAAAAGCTGTTTTCATTCAAGGGACTGAGTGAAGGCCCCACACAGGCTCTAAACTGCTAGGTCATTTGATAAAATAGCTTGCAGTGTCAAATTGAGAGCATAGTATGAACCCACAACTAGAAATTTGCAGCACATCAGTAGTGAAGAAAAGAATGTTTGAGGGCTAACAAATCTAATCTAACAAAAATTTCATGTGAAGAAAACAAAAATAATCTTCAGCCTGCAGTTAGGTAGTACTCTCTCCTTATAGACTGTAAGATAATAAAGCCCCTAATAGGTTTTGTTAGCTTTTGCTTCCTATGATTTCTACTATATGTAAATATCCACTAAGAGGAAACTTTAAAAATAGCATTGATTTCCATTTTATCACTTTCGTAATATTAATAAATCCTGTGCTGGTTATAAAACATATTATGGTTTGCTATTTGTTTACATTCAGATCAAGGCAAGTGTGAGTTTCTCTTTTGACTTCATTGTTTATTAGCTGTATAATATTAAACAAGTGACTTATTTGATCTTTTGTTTTCACAATACCCAAAGAGAAAAGAATATATGCTTTTGGAATTTTTGGGGAAAATACAGCATTTGTAAGACATATAGTAGGCAGTGCTTGACAAATATGTCTATGTAATGATATGAATCTACTATAGTGTTTGAGGATACCCTATATTGCAAGAATATAACAGCTAGTACATTCTTTAGCCTTGCTACTGTACTTTAGAGGCGATTTTCTATCCTCATCTCATTTGACCTGTCATTAACGTTTGTGCGTTGGATAACGCCTTCTCCTTGGCATATTTACTTTACCTGGTGTTCACGTTTTCTTTGTATCATAAAACCTGTGACCACAAAGAATTTGAGAAGAAAGGGGTTTGTTTGTATTTCACTTTTACATCACAATCCACCATTGAGGAAAATCAAGGCAGGAACTCGAGAAAGGAAACTGGGGGTAAGCAACATTTCATTACAGCACAGGACCACCTGACTAGGAAATGGTGTCACTCACAGTGGGCCCTCCAACGACAATTAGAGAATTGACTGTCTTTCACAAACACGCCCAAATTAACTTAATAAAGATAATCGTTCAAATGAGACTTTTCTTTTAGGTAATTCAAGGCTGTGTCAAATTGACTGTTAATGTAGGATATCTGACTTTCATTATAGCGCAATGTCACAGCTTTATTTGCACTTCATTTCTTGTTCCTTTTCACTCTCTTTTTCGCTGCTTTTGGCTCACTTCTTGATTTGTCCTCACCTTTGTGTCTTCACGCACTCTTGCCTCACTTTGATTTCTCTGCTGATCTTCAAACAAATGTATTCAATTGCCTATTTCATACCTCTTCTCAGTTAAAAGCAACTTGTCCAAATCAGAACTTTTAAAAATTCAACTTTATCCAGTTTCTCCATTTCAAACTACTTTAATTTTAGTTTTCCATTCTGTATGACAAAATCCCTTGAAACCAACCATCAATATGCCCCTTCTTTGCACATTATACCAGTTGTGCTATTGGTATTACCTTCATCCCTCCAGAATTTAACCACTTTTTCCCACTTCTATTGGTATCATGCTTGTTGGACCCTGTTATCTCTTTTACGAATTATAGTAACATGTGATCTGACTGAATGACTCTGTCATTGCTCTGGAGAGTGTGATCTAACTACAATTGTAGTTGTCCTTTGAAAAGAAAGCCAAATCATGCCATTTTACTCTTTAAAGTCCTACAGAGCTTGGCTCACTTGGCTTGTGATTTTTCTTGAAGTGAGATCAAAATTCCTATAATTGTCTAGAGCTATTGGCTTACATTTCTTGACTTCATTTTTCTAGCTCATTGATGTTTTACATACTTTCTCATTTATTCCTGGCTTCAGTTGACTGTTGTTAGAACATGACAGATAACTTATTGACTTAGAATCTTTGTATTGTCTATTATCACTGTCTGGAACAACCATTTCCACATAATCTGAAACTTACCAAACTCCTTCATTTTTGTCATATCTGGCTAACTCTGGGACTTACTGGCTAGCTCACCTAGCTGAATCTGTGAGTCTCAGACCCAGTGAGAGACCTTATATTAAAATATAAGTTGGATGATTATAGATGCCCAACACCCAAGGCTAAAATATGACCTCTACAGACACCCACACGTGTGCATATGCACCTGCACATAAATACATCCACACATATAAGAATATGCTCCTGCACCCAAAAACACACACATATAAACAAAAAAGTAAAAATGAAAGTTATTGCAGTGTGAACACTTTTAAAATAAACTTTCGTTTTCTCATATAAGAAGAGTATATATACCTGACGTGTAAGAAGCATATTCCATTTAATTAAGTTCACCTAATGTAAAGCTATATAAATACTCATCAGCTGTAATAACTTACATATCAGTTAAATAAATTGAGGCTGTTCTTTCTTTTTATTTTACCAATTAGACTTAATATATATTTTAAACTTATATGAGGTCCTTAAATATTCTTTAATATGGATTAAGACCTATTGTGATTTAGCAGATGATGGTTTCACTCTGCAATGTATTACATAGCAAAGTTTTTCTCTTTCTTTCTTTCTTTCTTTCTTTCTTTCTTTCTTTCTCTCTTATCTAGTGACAATTTGGATTATATAACATACATTTCCTTTTTCTGTTCCGTGTTTTATAAAGAGAAAATATTAATAATTGTTAAACATTCTCCTTTGCATTGCAAATGTAAGTTTAATCTGTAAGCTTCAATAGAAAACACATTTTATTTTTCTACCATTATTTGTAAAAACATAAAAAATAATTATAATGAAAGTCTTTTGTTAACCAGAACAAAGAGTATTATTTCTAAATATCAAATAAATAGTCCTTTTGTTTCCTGCTTAATCATTAGTCATCTATACTAATAAAAAATTTATTCTTTATTTTATTCATGCACTTTTGTATTTTCCAAAGAATTTTCAAACACTTGAGTGTTCACCAAGCCCAGCCTGATTAAAGTAGATGGTTGGATTTTGGGAAAAGTTTTGATCCATGATTGTGGAACAGAGATTAATATTAATACTTTACATTAAATCCATATTGATACACACATATGCATTTGTGTGTGTATGCATGTGAATGTTTGTGTATTTATACAACATCACCATATTGCTTATAGAATTTACTGAACAGTTAATTTACCACTACATCTATTACCATCTTTTCTTGTTTTTTTCATTGTCTTGGGTGTCCACCATATCCTTATTTTCTCTCCTTCAAGTGTGAAATGTTCTGATAACTACCTGTTTCTGCTAAAGTTTATTGGTTTTTCTGCAACCAGAATGAGGATAAGAAATAGAAGAAAGGAGAGAAAATAGAATGAAAAACTCATCGAAATCTCTGGATGCTATCATAGATTTATCTAGATGTTGTAAGTTTTCTTCTAACTATTTTAGAAAGAATCACTTTTCCCAGCAGTTTTATTGCCACTCATGCCTGCTTTACTTTGTTACTCCTCTGCTGCTTGTGGGTGGATGGAGTTCGACTATTTCAGAATAGTTACTAGTGGGTGGGTTCAAGAATCTCTAGTGGGTTGAGAAAAAAGCCATGTTTATATAGATAGTGATCCTTCTATTAAAATCCCAAGAGTGAGTAATATTTAATAGCTGTGTTTACCACGCACACAGCAGAGTCCATCTGTACAGAAAATTCCAGGGTACTTTGCATTCATGTACAGGATTTTTTTGAGCAGTTCTTATCCCCTAAATATGTTTCTTGGTGGACAAGGATTTCCTCCTGAGGGTATGACATGAGTCTGGATGCCTATGGATCTGTACAAATCTAAGATGCTATGAATCTGTCAAGACCTAGCTTTCCTACTGCAGCAGATCATAGCACACAGCTTTAGGGCCTTGTGTGCACTGCTTTGATGACAGATGTAATACCTTTAGGTTCACTGGCTTTAAATTGTGGATAGCTGGGGTAAAGGCACTCACATGATATACTTAGCTGCCAAGTGAGTGCATTCACTATTTTGATTTGAAGTCCAGTTCTTTTATATTTTAAATATAGAACTAGCAGCAGCCAGGATACATGCCAGGATACCTTGTATATTGTGAAAGCTATACTAAATCTAGAGAACAATTTCTGTGTGTCCAGGACACTGCAAATGATGAAATTTTCAAAATGTAGACGTTTCAACTGGTTGTTATATAAACAAAATAAAGCAACAACAAAACACTTAATTTAATGTGATATTTAGATGATTATGGATTCTTAATAGACATCATTGATTCTCATTTTCTGTTTCTTATTTTAGGGAAAATACTTTACCTTAATCTTCAGAGACTGAGTAGCCATTGATGTTCACGACTCACTTTATTACAACAATGCTACCATCAAAACTTGAGGTTTGGGTAGCTACAAATGTACAACTCAATTACAATTTTTGCAAGTGGAGTCCCTGTAGTAAAATTACATATATTGTTTTGTAATTATCATTCCAAAATTCAATACTAGGACAATTAAGGACTAAATGGTTTGAGATACAGAGCCCATTTTAAAAGCACATTTTACTTTCATTTTATTGGCAAGTTTTAAGACCAAAATTTAAAAAGACCAAAAATGGACATAATTTAGATGTGCATTTTAATGAAGAAAGCAGAGAAAATGTGAAATTATTTTGAAAAAAAAAAAGGATACTTAGCGTGATACGACTTCTATAAATGATGATTGCCCCCCACCCTGTTATTTAAAGAATGAAATAAAGTTACGTGTAATGGGCACTACTAAATTCAGGCTGACATTAAGATGCGAACATTTTAAATAAGTGACATATTTTAATTTAAAATTTGAATCTAATATAAAATGCAAATTGCTGTAGCCCTTAATGTAGAAAAAGGGAAAATGTCATGATTGAGTTTGGAGAAAATGTAACTTGGACAGATCTAGCCAGCTGCAATGATGAACAAGGCTTCCTTTATTATTGCTTCAAGAAAAGCTATTGAGTGGGTAGCACAAAGTAGCTACTTGAGTACGGGAATATCCAATATCCCTTTTAGAGGCGTATTTGATTATAGATCTTCTATTTACCCTCTTATTTCTTTCTAACTCTCCAAGTGTCACAAAAAGACCCCGAGATCAGTGTTGTTGTCCTTGTTGTTCTTTTTTTTCTTTTTTTTTTGATCCTTGGGATGTATCACTGAAAACAATTGTTGTCTATTTACAGTGATCTTTAACAATCTCTAGCTTTATACCTAATCATTTGAAATCTTCCCGTAAGTCCCATAAGTCTTTGGTACTTACAGGATTCACTGTGAGAAGGTTAGTGATAACACCCTCCATACTTCCCCCATCCTGTACAAGAAATATTTCTCAGCTTTTTTTTTCACTTTGACACAAAAAACTTCTTGCTATACCTAATCATGTCCATAGACACACATAACATTTAAACATCACTGATAAGTGATCCTAGTATATTTTTGCCAAGAAAACTCATAATTATTCTTCAGTACTCATCTCAGATATCTGCTCTTTATAAGTTTCCTTTGCTTTCCTGATAGAGAATGTCCCTCACCACTATTTTTACCCTCTCTTATCCCAATGATCTGAATACATATTTCTGATAAATTGATTGTTTGGTATCAGTATTTAAGATGTTTCTTTCCCTGAATGTTGGGAGCTTAGTATGGACCAAGATGCCATTTATTCATCCTAGAAAAATATCAATCCATCATACAGGGTTTAACATAAGATGTCTCAAGGGATAGTTGATTGACTGAATGAACAGATCTTCACTTGTGGATTTTGCTCAACCTAGAATTGTGGGTGCCAACTCAATATGCAGAGTTGGAAACTGTTTGCAGCTCTGCCAGTCAGTTTTATGTTCTGCCAGCACATTCTTGGTTGTTGTACATTCCCCACTGATAGGATTTTTCCCAACAGTACTTGGCTTGATTACAGTATTCACTTAAAAAAAATCTGAGTTTTTTTCTTGTCTTTACCTCACTTCATTCTCTCAGTTTCTGTACAGCAGGTTTCTGGGCATCCTGTTGTTACCCATTCCCTCCTGTGTCTCACCCATCCATGTAACTTTGTTATGAGAGGCTGGGAAGCTGGCCAGTTTCCATCATTTTGTTTCTGGTGATCCTGTAATACTTTAGGCATTTGAGTGGTGAACCTGGGCATGCTGCCACAACCAGCAGTGAAGGTGAATGCAGTGCCGTGCCAATAAAGACTAAGGCACAGAAATAAATCTATACAGAATTGACTTAGTTGGTGCTTTCTAGTAAAGGAGGAGATTATACATGTAAAATGCCTTAGTAGTGGTGAGTGTTATTGTCTTATCTGTAGTTCTAGATGAAAGAACACTAATATTTTTCACTTTAACTGCTGTTTTAGCAAGATGATGCTGTTAATGGCAAGTACTATGCACTCATTGCATTTCTTGCCCACTTTGGCTGAGGCTAAAGAACTGGATGGTATGCATTACTACAGATTCATGTTTCTCAAACTTGGATTACATATGGATCCCCTGGGAATTTTGATTCACTAGGTATGGGGTGAAGCTGACAGACTACATGACTAACAAGCTCTCAGAGGACCTCACTTTGGGCAGAATAAGCTCTTCAAAAAGTAATGATGGATAATGGGATATTCTTTCATCTTCCTGTTTGTTTGTCTGACTGTCTGTCTATCCTTTATCAATCTATTAGTCAATGTATCTATAATTTATTTATCTACAATTTTCTATCTATCTACCCACCAATCATCGATCTACCTCTTCAACCTAATTAATCAGTTGACCTATTTATAATATATGTATATCAACCATCACCCATCTATCTGTCTGTCTGTCTATCTATCTACCTACTTACTTATATTCTGTCATGCCTCAGCAATGTCACATAATGACAGAAGATGCCCTGGCTCAAGGTGAATGAACTATATATACAATCCTGTGCTTTATGTTAGTGCAGCTTATGACTGATGGTAGTCACATCTCTGAGTTATTGGTACTTTTCCTCCTGCACACATATGGGAGAGGTTGGCATTGCTTACTAAATCTTTTGATGAAAATGATTAAGTGCATCAAAACTGCAAATTACTCTTATAAGGTTGATATCGTTAGCTATAAAGGAAGTGAGGTTCAATTGCCAAGGACTTGGCATGTGCTGATTTTCTATCAGGGTTTTTTTTTTTTTTTTTTTGCACTGGATTCTCCAAAAGAGTGGTAATAGTGCTATCAATTGTATTATTCATGATGTATGTGGTCAATCATGTGTTAGGTGCCAGAGGCAAAAAAAAAATGTGTTAAATTTGATACCTTTTGGAGTATTATATAGTTGATTCCCTCAAAAAATAGTGTTTGTTTTAGCAGAGATGGTTCTTACTTTTCACCAAATTTCCAAAATATATACAATAAACTCATTAAACATTATCCTTGCCATAAAAAGTTCCAAGATAAGTATAAGAGTATTTTTTCTTGCAGTGCTAGGGATCAAACTCAGAACTTTATATATGTTAAACAAGCCCTCTACTCATGAGCTATATATTGAGAGAGGATATTATTCATGACCAAACCGAAACATGTCCTTAATTAATTGGTGGTCTTCTTGCTTCTTTCTCCTGTATCCTAGAATTGCTGGGATATCTGATCCTACCTGGTAAACATGTTGCATTTTAAAGTTAACTTGTGATTTACATTATTAATTTTTTCAATCTTAAATTTTATTACCAAAATAATTATCAGCAGAACAATAAAGAACATCTAGGGAGAAGTCCACACATTTATGACCAATTAATTATGACAAAGGAGTCTTTGGAGGAAGAGGAGTCTTTTTTTTTTTTATTAAAAAAAAAATTTCTGCCTCCTCCCTGCCTCCCATTTCCCTCCCCCTCCTCCCGCCCCTCTCCCCCTCCCCCCACTCCTCTTCTCTTCCCTCTCCAGTCCCAGGAGCAGTCAGGGTTCCCTGCCCTGTGGAAAGTCCAAGGTCCTCCCCCCTCCATCCAGGTCTAGGAAGGTGAACATCCAAACTGTCTAGGCTCCCACAAAGCCAGAACATGAAGTAGGATCAAAACCCGGTGCCATTGTCCTTGGCCTCTCGTCAGCTCTCATTGACCGCCATGTTCAGAGAGTCTGGTTTTATCCCATGCTTTTTCAGTCCCAGTCCAGCTGGCCTTGGTGAGCTCCCAATAGATCGGCCCCACTGTCTCAGTGGGTGGGTGCACCCCTCGTGGTAAAGAACTCAAGAAACTAGACGTTAAAATGATAATTAACCCAATTAAAAAATGGGGCACTGAACTGAACAGAAAATTCTCAACAGAAGAAGTTCAAATGGCCAAAAGATATTTAAGGTCATGCTTAACCTCCTTAGCGATCAGAGAAATGCAAATCAAAACAACTTTGAGATACCATCTTACACCTGTCAGAATGGCTAAAATCAAAAACACCAAGAATAGCCTTTGCTGGAGAGGTTGTGGAGAAAGGGGTACCCTCATCCATTGCTGGTGGGAATGCAAACTTGTGCAACCACTTTGGAAATCAGTGTGGCGGTTTCTCAGAAAAATTGGGATCAACCTACCTCTGGACCCAGCAATACCACTCTTGGGAATATACCCAAGAGATGCCTTATCATATGACAAAAGCATTTGTTCAACTATGTTCATAGCAGCATTATTTGTAATAGCCAGAACCTGGAAGCATCCTACGTGTCCTTCAATGGAAGAATGGATGAAGAAAGTGTGGAATATATACACATTAGAGTACTACTCTGCGGTAAAAAACAATGACTTCTCGAATTTTGCATGCAAATGGATGGAAATAGAAAATACTATCCTGAGTGAGGTAACCCAGACCCAAAAGGAAGATCATGGGATGTACTCACTCATAATTGGTTTCTAGCCATGGATAGGGGGCCACTGAGTCTATAATTTGTGGTCCTAAAGAAGCTAAACAAGAGGGCAAACCCAAGGAAAACCATATAGTTATCCTCCTGGCTATGGGAAATACACAAGATTGCCGGGCAAAAAATTGGAATCTTGGGGGTGGGGTGGGATGGGGGTAAGGGGAGATGGAGAGAGAAAAGTGTGAAGGAGAGGATGAGGGGAACTTGGGGAAACGGGATGATTGGGGATATAGGAAGGTTGGATAGGGGAGCAGGGAAACTCATATCTTAGTTAAGGGAGCCACCTAAGGGTTAGCAAGAGACTTGAACTTGGAGTGGCTACCAGATGCCCAGGGCAATGTCCCCAGTTAGTTCCTTGGGCACCTGAGGATAGGGAACCTGAAATGAACCTATTCTATAGCCATACTGATGAATATCTTGCATATCACCATAGAACCTTCATCTAGCGATGGATGGAGATAGAGACAGAGACCCACACTGGAGCACCGGACTGAGCTCCCAAGGTCCTAATGAGGAGCATAAGGAGGGAGATCATGAACAACGAAGTCAGCACCGTGATTTACATTATTAAGATGATTAGTAGGGTTACAAGTGATGATGCAGTCCATTTCCAGACAGTATATTATAGCTTCATAATTTTACTTTAAACATAGAATGTGGCCTTGGGCTAAGTGCTATATGTATTATCATAATTAATGTCTTATTTGTCAACCTTAAATGAATATACCAGAGTTATTATTATGATGCCAGGTATAAGATTGTATGGTAAGCGGGTAGTCATGCATGCAGTGTATGCATGCAGCTATACTTGTTACAAGTATGTTTCTTACAAGAGAGATGAGTAAAAGGAGCAAATATCTGGAGTATTAGATGAAATATACTGAAAGTCAGGAAAATCAGTCAAATGTAATGTAGCTATTGACAAAGTTCTATTAATGTTCTGCATATGGCTTGCTATTTTATTTACTTTAAATAAAATTTAATTGGAACACAACCATGCCTATTCACCAGTGAATTATCCATAGCTGCTTTTATTGAGATGGTGGTGTTCAGGAGTTGCAACAGACACTTGTTAGCCTACAGAGTCTAAAATCTGTGCCTGTGAGAAAATAATTGGTGAGCCCTTAGCAAAGTGTGTTTCTGATATTTCAGGGTAAGAAACAAAACAATGCTTTCCCAGTCATCAGCTACTTTATTTTGACTATTGCCAACTTGCGCCTGCATTGCAAGGTAATGAAAACACATTCTTCCCATATCTGTGTTCTACTTACCTTCTGAACATTCTTCCTTTCTAAAACATTTTGACTACGATCTTCTTTTGACGGTGCAAGCATACACATAAGCACTGAAATTTCCTTAGAAATCAAGATAGGAAAATGACAGTAGTGGACCCAGTGCCTTTTTGGACAAAACATTTTAAATTTTTGTGTGCTTGGTTTTGGTCTGAAAGGCAGTGGGCAATAGCTTTGGGAGTACACACATTCTTGGTTTCCCAAAAATTTACCCCGTGAACAGATGCATGGTAGAAGTAAGTTTAGAACGGAGCAGAAATATCTTCTACTAGAGGGGTAATACAAAGGAGCCTTGCTTAATTTGGATGTCGGGTAAAGTGACTATTAAGAAAATGTGTTTATCTAGTAATTGATGATCATGGAGATTTTTTGATATGAATGTTAGAAAGTTATTCCAAGGAGAGAAAATATAATGAGCAGAGCCAGGGTGATGATAAAACTTTAAATACTCAGAGAGAACGACTAAAATTTATGGATATATTATACATTTTAAAATACACACAGCCTAACTTTATCTTTGTAGCAAACCCTTAGGGTCAGTATGGAAAATGCTCTGTCCAGTGAGGGAGAAATTAGGCCATATATCAGCTAAGAATTTGGAAAGCTGAATGCTCATTTTAATGTCAGTATTGTTAATAACACAATGAGCTCTGGAGATTTCTCTTGTCACTTTTGAGGATAGAGCTAATCTATTTGTCTGTTGCTGTTGCTGTAAAGCAAGAACTTGCTCAGCAGCCCAGACTACTCTGGAATTCTCACTGGTCTCTCCTCAGCCTCCTTAGTGTTGGATTCCAGACATGTGCTGCTATGAAGGGCCATGCCTGTTCTTATTCTGTCTGTAAGTAATGGTTATGTTTATATGTTATTAAGGTGTTGGAGTTCAATTTGAGAGAGAGAAGGAAAAGAAGAATCAGCTTTAAGCTAAAAATTAATCATCAGTGTAGACACTGGTTCACATTGCCCTTATTTTATTTTTAGATTTGCTTATTTTAATTTTTATGAATATAAGCGCTTTGTCTACATATTTATATGTTCACAATATATGTAACTGGTGCCCATGAAAGTCAGAAGTGGGTCTCAGATTCCCTGGAACTAGAGTTACAGATGATTGTGAGCTACCACGTGGGTGCTTGGAACAGAACCTGAATGGGTCCTTTGCAAGAGCAAATGCTCTTAATCTCTAAGCTGTTTCTTACTCTCCGGTTCCTTTTATATTAAGATGAGGCTTAAACAAAATGACAATTAGTGGACGAACTAGAATTAGAAACTGCCCACTGTGACATTTGGGCTCCTGTTGTTTTCCATCTATGCTACATTTGATTAGCGGCAACAAAGAGTCAGGTATGGCCAAGAAATCAATTTACCACTTGGTAATAGAACATGGACTAGACCAATGTTTCCAAAAACTTGGTAAAAACAGGTTGTTTTCGCTGAGCCTCTGTAAAAAATTTGAAAAGAACCTGTAGAAATTTAAATAAAGGTGATGGTTGTGACTCATTTTGAAAAGCTGTGGAATACAATGTGTTTCCTCCTCTTTTGAATGCAGCTCTTTGCTGAAAAGCTTTTAGAATGTAAAAAGCCTAATTTATCTCTTCTCAGACTATAACTGTCTTGCATGGACCCACTTGCCTTATGTATTTCTATCAAGGTCTATGTTTGAGCCCCTGTTTGAGCCTGGAGTTGGAGAGTAACCTACTTCCCAGGAGGAAAAGACAGTTTTCTGACCTTATCTGATTTTTATCATTGCCATGCTCTAACTCGCTGAGCTAACCAGCCAGTTTTGTTGGAACTCACCATGGAGACAGCTTAATTTTAACTCTGAGAGAACATGGGCTTTTCAACACAAGTTAAATATAGGCTGGCACAGAACATTACAGAAGCATTAGGTCCTCAGAAAATTTATTTAGCTCCCAAACTTTGAGCTGCTGCTACTCATGTATGATACTCATACCTTCTTCCTGGTCACTCTCACATTTTCTTCTTCCTTTGATCACCGAAATAGAGAAGGCAGGGCTTTAGCTGCCCATATTAGAGGTCATTTATGAGTATCTTTCTCTTAAATGTTATCTTGAAAATTAATATAAAGAAGTCATACATGTTAGGATCTTATGTTGCCCGAAACTTTTGGTGTTTGTGTTCACTTTGACGGGAACATTTGAAGTAAAGAAATACCAAATATGTTTTGTAATAAATTGTATAAAATAAAAGCTTTAAATTTGACAAAATGGAAAGATTTGGTGATAAAACTACTTCATAGTCCTCTATGTTAAAGTTTTTTTCCTGATGAATTTGCGCATACATAAAAAACTCCACTTTGAACAGGTATTTCATTAAGATACACAAATTGAATGTTGAGTTGTTTTCAAAGAATGGAATTAAAATGCTACTTATTTCTCCTTCATGTGTGACTACCAGTTGGCAGTAAATTTGTACTTCTGAAGAGGGTACAGAATTTAGAAGATCTTAATTATTTCCTTATATAATTTTATATAATTATAATTTATATGTAATTAAATTTTGTATTGTATAAAATGCAAGATAATCATAATGTTATTATTGATAACTTACAAGAAAAAAAGCATCACACAGTAATATTAAATAGACCCCAAATACTTAAAATCTCAGGGTATATCTATAAAATTACAATAGCCATTCTAAAGGTGTGAAGCTTTGTGTTTGATTTTACACACTCACTAGCAAATATATTTTTATGTACTCACTTACCCCCAGAAAATAAGATACAACCAGAGAAATAGTTAGCTTTCTGTCCTCCTTAATGACAGAAGCATCCATTACCTACATTCAGTTCTTCCTCATCACCCAATATTTACCCTTTCTTGGCTAAATTCTGTCCAGTTCAGTGAGAAGCAAATGAACATTTTAAAATGCTAGTTGTAATAACAATCTGGCATTATAAGTTAGCGTTTCATAATAGGAATAAAGCAATTAGCAAGAGATTAGTAATATGAAAAAAGCAAAGGTAATTTTAAAATTATTTTATAGGTGGCTTAAGTATTTGAAATGAATATTTCATGAATATCTTTATACAAGCATGTACATTAATTTATTGAAGTCTATGAATAAAAAATAAGTACAAGAGAAAATTTTAAAGATAGGCCTATAAATTATGAACATGCTTCCAAGTTCTCAACAGGAGGATAAAAGCCACAAACTGTTCCTTGCCCTGCTGAGTTTCCATGTGAAGCCAACAGATCGTCTATCTTCTTAAAGGCCATGGAGGCTTGAAAGTCAGACACTGAACATAGAGGTCACCATCAGATTTAATTCTCTTTTATTCTTAAGTATTTCTTTTATTTTTGAGATTATGATATGGGTAGATAATTTCCTGTCTCCAAACCCTTCCTAGATCCCTCCTTGCTCTCTTTCAAATTCATTTTCTCTGTTTTCATTAATTGTTTTTATATACATATATAATCCTTAATTATTAAAGATAATTGGCTCACATCTGTGACTGAATCCATTTCTGCGAGATACAAGATATTTCTACATTTAATATTGAACGTAAGGAAACCTAACCACACCCAAGAATCATACAATATTATGATCTATTAAAAACATTAAAAGCTGAAAAAGAAGACAGACAGTACATTGAGACCCTCAGCTAAGCCTCTTCTTCCTCCTGGCTTCAAGCTGCAAAATACAGGAATCCAAATATGTAAAACAATAGTGATGATTGTAGATCTGTTTGAGGTCCTATTTATATAATGCTTTATTGTTTTAGATCTCTCATAATTATATTTAGTCTCTAAAACCCTTGTGTTTACTGTTTGAGATATACATACACAATTTGGGCATTTGACAGGGTAATCTGGGGAATTTTAAATGATTATCATTTTTAAAATGGAAACACATCAGGTATATTAATACTCAGACAGATGATATTTATGGTTTTCCTGATGTCTATTAGTCCTGTCAGCTTGCCATAAAGCAGAATTGAAGTGGTCTTGTAAGATAGACTCTTCACAGGCTTTATTGGAGACCTCTCGCCACCTTCCTGTTCTCGCAGGTGCTTTACAAATTGGGTTTGTCCTAGATCTTTGTACAGGTCCCTAAAACCTGGTTAATTTGTTATGTCCTAGAATTTAAAGTTCCTAGTTGAGTAGTTTTCATAACTCTTCTCTACTGTGTCACTATAGATCAATGTTACCTTTTATTGGAATGGATTTCTGTATAAATTAAACAATTGTAATATACAAGATGGATATCTATAACTGAGGGTATAATAGAGAGCCATTAGCAAGACTGCATAGAGTTGAAGAAAGGAGAATTGCATTGGCTATAAGAGTGTTCAAAAATAAATGCCTGTGATGATTTTTTTCTTTTCTTGCCATATAAACTGCATTGCTTCTCTCACTCAAGTAATTTTAAGAATTGCTTCAGAAAACTTTAAATATCCCAATAATATTTAAAATACCTACTTAATGAAATAGTTAAATAAGCCAAAAATTGATAATGTTTATGACAAGCCAATGGAAAGGAAGAGAATAGGAGAAAAATGAAAAACAAACTAAGGTGAGAGGACCAAAAAGTTAATATTCTTAGGCGATGTCTTAGTTTGCTTTCATTCCTATTTTAAAAACCATGGCCACAGACAAGTTGGAGGGGAAAAGGTTTATTTCATCTTATAACTTACAACCCATCATTGAAGTTAATGACTCAGCTATGGTCTGGGAGTAACACCTATACCTCCCTTAACACTAAGTTCTAAATGTCTATGAATGATTGCTATTGACAAGTGGTACTATTCACAATAGTGTTACATATATTCACTGTTTAAATTCTATCATATGAATAATAATATACATTATCACTCTAATTTTTTTATCCTGGAAATGTTCTCAATATATTATATATGTATATATTATATTAATATGATCTTATCTTTAAAACAAGAAAAATAAAAGTGCCTATGACAAAGTTAAATTTACAAATTGAAAGAACAGATGCAAATAAATTACCTCAAGTTTAGACTAACTCATAGAGCATGTTTAATAAATGGTAGTTGCTGTTGATAAAGTGTGTTTGGTAGATTCCTTCACTTTAAAACTGTTCTTTGATATATCCTTTTTTTGCCTACATTTATTTATTTATTTGCATCTTTTTTATTATTATTATTACAACTTTTCACCTCCTCCCTTCCTCCCATTTCCCTCCCCCCACACCCTTTACCCCTCCCCCATTCCCCCTTCCCCTCCGTCTCCAGTCCAAAGAGCAGTCAGGGTTCCCTGCCCTATGGGAAGTCCAAGGTCCTTCCCCCTTCATCCAGGTCTAGGAAGGTGAGCATCCAAATAGACTAGGTTCCCACACAGCCAGTACATGCAGTAGAATCAAAACCCAGTGCCATTGTCCTTGGCTTCTCAGTCAACCCTCCTTGTCAGCCACGTTCAGAGAGTCCGGTTTGATCACAAGCTCCATCAGTCCCAGTCCAGCTGGCCTTGGTGATTTCCCATTAGGTCAGCCCCACTGTCTCCATGGGTGGACGCACCCCTCGCGGTCCTGACTTCCTTGCTCATGTTCTCCCTCCTTCTGCTCCTCATTTGGACCTTGGGAGTTCAATCCAGTGCTGCAATGTGGGTCTCTGTCTCTATCTCCATCCATCGCCAGATGAAGGTTCTATGGTGATATGCAAGATACTCATCAGTGTGGCTATAGTATAGGGCCAGTTCAGGCGCCCTCTCCTCAGCTGTTCAAGGAACAAGCTGGGGACATCTTGGACACCTGGGAACCGCTCTAGAGTCTATTCTCTTGCCAACCCTAAAATTGTTCCCTTAATTAAGATATATACTTCCCTGCTGCCATATCCACTCTTCCTCCATCCCAACCGTCCCATCCCCCCAAGCTCTCCCCATCTTCCCCTTCTCACCTCTCTCTCTTCATCTCCCCTTATTCCCGCCCTCCCCAAGTGTCAGCTTGAACCTGAGAAATACAACTTGAACATTAATGTGGCTTTTCTTGAGCTTTGTATGAAACTCATACAAAGGGACTAATATTTTCAGTTTTCACATATCAATAGATACCAGTAATTTGCATATAAAGAAGGCAAGTGAGGGAAGAAATGACTTTCCACTTACTTATTCTTTTCAAAGTGCTCTACCAGAGTTCTCAAGCTGAGAAGGCAGCTTAGATTCATGTTTATCAGTTCTCTGTACACATTGCTGTACCACTAGCATTTTTATCCCATTCAAGCATACAGTTCACTTGGGAGACCACTCAAAAGATGTCAGATTAAAAAATGGTTTATGTCACTCTTCTGGGTCTTTGACATCTCCATTTTTTATCCTGAAACCTACATGGATAGGGAAGCACTCCATTCCAGCACTCTACGAATAGATGTCTTTTTTTCTCTACACCTGTCTCTTCTAGTATATTATCCTGCTTATCTCCTTGAGGCATTTTTAGTAGTATAGTTTCTGCAAATGTGATTTTATCAAGAATTTTCTTTATGCTTTAGAAATGAAACTCTTACTTCTCTGGGAATAGTTATATCTTACTTGTTCAAGGTTTGGAATATATCACTGTATCTGATATTTCAGAGCTTCACTGATACACAATGGTTCTGGAATGAAGTAATATAGTGCTGTTGTTTCCAAATGTTATCTTGACCAGTGGGGAAAAATGGATGGAATATTTGGGTTAAGTTAATATAGGTAGTATATTTATTACTAAAATTACTGTATGCCCATTCTATCATGTGTAGTATATAATACATACTAATATTATTATCAAAGTACAATGCTACCTTTCTATTTATCAACATTGAATAATCCTCTAACATTATTTCATTTAATTTTACATGTCTGTAGTCAGGATGCCAAAAGTCATTGTAATTATGTTGCATCAATTTTTGAATAAAGACCATGATTCGTTTCAAGAAAAAAGTTCAAAATTTGTAGGCAAACATGATATGAAATTTTTCCATTATATTTTATTTCATATTCTGAAATTATCAATTTAACTTTAAATACAATGGCTATTTGGATAGTATTTGGAAGGCAGATTAAGCTAGGAAAAGACTTCAGAAGTAGACTTCAACAGGAATTGGGAAAATTCATATGTTCCATAAGATAGAGTTGATAGTGTAGGTCATAAAAGTATGCGTATTTCCTGTGCAATCAGAGATCCATCTAAAATGCAAAGTTTCGATCACAGACATGATTGAGCAGTAAAGAGTACTTACTGTTTTTTTCAGAGGACCTGATTTCATTTCTTAGAACCCACCTGTAACTCCAGCTGCAGGGGGACTCAATCCCTGTTCCAGACTTCTCAGGTATTGCACACAGATGTGCATACCCAGACACAAATAATTAAAAATATTAAAAATAAATCTTAAAAATAAGAATGCAATGCAGTTGGCTATACCATATTTAAAGGGAATCCTATTGAATTTTAAAAAAGGGAAAGTTGGTTGAGAAGGACTAGTGTTAGTAGTGTGTGAATCCTGGTTCTACTAAATAAACAAAATGACACAAAACAAAACTTTGCAGTCCCTGAATAAACTTCAATATTTCATTTTACTTACTTAGATGAAAGTATTATTTACTTGAATGTACTAAATGCAGAATTTATTTATTAGTTATTAAATGAATTCCATATGGTTCTTATCTTTTATGTTATATACATCTTATAACTTGTATTTGTGGTCTGGAGCTATGGTTCAGTGCAACCCTGTGGATCCAAATTTAAATTTTCAGAACTCATATAAAAAGTCAGGAATGGCTCTGTGTATGTGTAATACCAATGCTTTTGGGTGAAGAGACAGTAGGATCATTGGCACTTGATGGCCATTAGCCTAGATCCTTTTTCAATGTGAGATCTTGTCTCAATTCTAAGCCAGACAAATATTGATAGAGAAACATTCCAGCATCCTTCTCTGTCATTGGCTTGTCCACAGATATACTTAAACACACATCTATCACATACACACAAAAAAAATAAAGTGATAGTGACCGAGAACACGATGTAAAACAACAATTTTAAAATCCTAATATTACACCAAATATGGTTGATTACTCCTTTATAATTTATATAATGTAGTTGTACAACATAAATACTGACACTTAAGTGTATCATATATTTGTGAATTATTTCTGATTATAAAACCTTAGTTTGTGTACTTAGTTCCATTTATGTAATAATACATAGATATCTCAGTTATTTTTCTATTACTATGATATCATGAATAAGGTAACTTACAAAAGAGAACATTTATTGGGACTCTTAGTTTCAGAAGGCCGAATCCTTGATCATGATAGAGAGCATGGCATCAGGCAGACAGGTTTGGTGTTTGAGCCGTAGCTGTAAGTTTATATCATGATCCACAAGCACAAGGGAGGGAGAGAGAGAGGAGAGAGGAGAGAGGAGAGAGGAGAGAGGAGAGAGGAGAGAGGAGAGATGAGAGAGGAGAGAGGAGAGAGGAGAGAGGAGAGAGGAGAGAGGAGTGAAGAGAGAGAGAGGAGAGAGAGAGAGAGAGGAGAGAGAGAGAGAGAGAGAGAGAGAGAGAGAGAGAGAGAGAGAGAGAGAGAGCGCTAACAAGGAATGGTATGGGCTTTTGAAACCTCAAAGCCCAACGAAGTACCACTCTTTCTCTAACAAGGCCAAACCTCTTAATCCTTCCCAAAATGTTCTACTGACTGGAAGACTGTAGTACTGTAGTATCAGGCCACTTGTTCATTCCTGGCTTCCCTGACCTGAAATATTCACACAGAAATTGTATTAATTACAACACTGTGTGGCCTATTAACTTATGCATATTTCTAGCTCACTCTTATATCTTAAATTAACCAATTTCTATTATATTTTATTTTATCATGAAGCTCTTGGTTTACCAACAAGGTTCCAGAGCATCTGTCCCTGTCATATGCTACATGGCTTCTCAATGACTCTGACTTCTTTCTCCCAGCATTCAGTTTAGTTTTCCCCACTTAGCTCTAGTCTGCCTTGCTATAGGGCCAAAGCAGTTTCTTTATTAATCAATAATAATCTCAGCATACAGAGGGGAATCACACATCAGAAGACAAGCATTCAAATATACAAACTCATGGGAGAATTCTCAGTCAAACTACCACAATCTATTCCCTGGCCCCATAGACTTGGAAGCATATTATACTTTAAAGTGCACTTAGTCCAACTTCAAAAATCCCTATGATAATTTACAGTCTCAATGCATTTCAAAGACAAGTGTCTCTTTTGAGACTCAAGGAAGTCTCCTAATTGTAATCACTTTAGAATCAAAAAAGAAATTAAATACTGATAGCATATAATAGCACAGAGAGGACACACTGGAACAAAGCAAGACCAAAATCCAGCAGGGCAAACTTCAAATTCTGTAGTTCAAGAATTTATATAACCCTATCCTTCTGGTTTTGTGACTGCAACATACTTCTCTGTCTTTGACTGGTTCCCCTCCTTATCTATAGCTTAACTTGACAGGTTTCCCATGGCTTTTGCAGCTCTAATATTTTGGAATCTCCAATACATTCCAGGCTTCACCACCATAGTTTTAAACAATGGACACTCTGGGCCTCTATTCAGTGACTCCCCTGTCACCAGTCTGGCCTCAGTGGGTTTCCATATCCTTAGGGAATGATTTCACAACTCCTTTACTCCTGCAACCTTTATACCTCTGAAGTCATAAACACATGGCTAATATTTCCACGTTTCATTGCCTGTTTGGGATGGAGCTGTTCCTATTATTGAATTACATTTGGATAAACTTTGATTCGTTGATACATTTATGAACAAATAATATATTAGACCTTTTCATTTTGCAAGTTAGAAGCTTAGTTGGGTGGGTTTTTTTTTCTTTTTCTTTTTTTTGACCGGGGGGCAGCAGTCCTATTCCATTTTTTTTTCAGACCTTTTATGTCTTTTAACACAAATATTGGCTCAAATATTACATTTCCTGATGATCTTTTTCTTCTCATGCTGTGTATTTTGTGATTCTTTTTTCTTTTTTAAATTGTAGACCGTCATAAGAATGATCACTAAGAATCATGTGACAGAGTCAGAATCAGGCTGTCTTGAAATCTCCTCTGCTATTGAAATTAGTCCAAAACTCTTCAATTTAGCCTTAGGCAGATCCTTATGACAAGGGCAAAAAGCATCCAAAATATCATAAAAATGGTGTCTAGCATAGTTGCTAATTTTGTTCCCCACTGACTATTGAACCTGGACTTTGTAGCACATATTTCTCTGGGAACCATTGCCTTTCAAGCTCCTATTATGATGACCTATTCTTGCCTGTTTACAGCATTTAATCACCTTTCTTGTCCAAAGTCCCAAAGTCTTTCACCTTTTTCCAACAAATTTCTGTTCTAGTTATTTTTCTATTGCTTTACTAAAACACCATGACCAAAACAATGCACAAAAGAAAACCTTTACTGGGGAGTGTGATTGCAGAGGGTTAGAATCGTGATTTTCATGGCAGGTAGCATGGAAGAAGGAACAGTAGAAGAGAGCTAATGGCCTGATGAAAGGCATGAGTCATGGAGAATTAACTGGCTATGGTGTAGGCTGTAGCAGTATGTTTTTATTATTTTTAAGCCCATAAATAATAACATGGGGACTACTTAATAATTGGGAAAGGTTGGCTTTTAGTTTAGACTTGTCTCAACTAGCTCTTTTAACTTAAATTGAACCTTTTATACTAATCTACATTCTATCATGTGATGTTACCTCTCTTCCATCTTCCATCTACTGTTTCCTTGATATATCTTCTAACTTCTCCTGTGTGACTAGATTCCTTCTCCTCTATGGAAATCTCACCTACAAATCCTACATAGCTATTGGCTATTCATCATTTTATTACACTAGTCATAGAAAATACATCATTATACAGTGTACAAGTATGCCACATTTCCCCCATTTTGTATAAAGAGAAAATGTTTTAACTCTAACATAGAAAAAAATATACAACTAGAACAATTATCTGGTAAGAATTATATTCACAATGTCCAGTACAGTTGTATTTGGAAATTTTGATGAAAACACTTTATTATTTATCCAATCCTAGTGAGTAAAAAGTTTATACCTAAGCCCCTTTTTATCATAACTTTTATTACAATCATAGAGATATTTTTTAGACCTTTAAAACATCTTCTTAGATAAACAAATTAAACTTTATTTTTCTATGATTATAAACTCTTATCTATGTTTTAAGTTTGTAGCAAGGAAGACTGCAATTATAACTATCTCATCTCAACTTCATCAGAGACTCCAGAAGGACATAATATTACCTGACTAAATAGGAAGTACAGAGCAATTAACTTCCAAATCTATAAAAGTGACAGAATCATATGGCTGCCTAGACAGTCCCACAAAGTTCCTCTGTAATGTTAGGACATCCGTATTTAGCCTACAGGCTTAGAATAGCTAGAAAACTTTTCTGTGAAGCAGGAATTTCAAAGGACTCTCGTACCTTGTCTTAGCCAAGTTTAGCAGTTTCTTTCTTTTGTGTCCTGCTTGTTCAATTTAAACAACATGTTGTCAGCAGCTGATGCCAGAGCAGTTTTTTTGCCCAAATGCCTAGCTTTGCAACACTGAACATAAACTACTTATGGAGGTTCTTTGATGCCCATAATTATCATCATCCTTTTTTTTTTGAAGTAATTGGTGCTGGCAGGAACAGACATTTCTCGCTATTATGAGAAGCCATATGTAATTAAAACATCTAAATGCAATATTCTGTAGGACTCTGAAGTGTTTGAAGATCACCTATATAAAATATATCTGTTTAACCCTGAAAACATACCAAACAAGAATACAAGAATATAAGTTTGATTATTATAGATGACTAACTATAAGCCCATATTTTTTAATCATAAATTACATTTTAAATGAGCTGGTAGGTAGAATACCTTGAGCAAGAGTAGAAACATATATATATATATAATAACAAAAATAATCTTATAATTATATCAATGTACAAAAATCCATACCATTGAGAAATGAAAAATATTTGAGGCTGGTGGTTGTTCAAAAGTAGACTCAACCACCCATTCTTTCATCCTATCACTTCTATACTATATAACCCCCCCCCTCCCCAGCCTTGAGAAAGAGATCCCTGGATATAATCTCATTTGTTTAACTTTTCCCTGATCATTACAAATAGCAACTTTTAACTAACCCTTCTAAATGATGACAAATATCCATAGCCCACCAAATGTCCAGAAACCACTTACCCCACCTCCTGAGAATGTAGGTGTTATGCTGTCCAGACTGCTTTATGTTGGCTGGGGGTGATAGCATCTTTGGGAGTCCCTGAGAATATTGGTTTAAGTGCCAAGTCCTAGGAAAGCTAGCTATAATATTTATTGTTTAGTATGTGTAATAAGAAAGTGAATAGCTTATCTGAAGTCTGCCTGGAGTAGTTTGCGAGGTTTGACTATCTTAGCTAGCAGCTTTGAAATTAATTTGGATGTAGAATTTTGAGGAAACTGCAGCAAAGGCATTTTCAGAGGCTGGATCATTTGGGCTACTCGTATTTATTGGTTTTTGGTATTTCTTTTTCTTTCTGAAAACATATAAACTTTAAAAGGTAACATATATACCTGCATTGACACAAGTTTGGAATATGTGGCTTGCACAAGTAATTTATAGATGATTTTTTTGATTTATGTTTGAGAAGGTAAAAGATATTTGTTAACTTTATAAGTTTATTTCAACTGTATAACCAATCTTCATCCATGCCATATGAAAAGATGACAGGCAATAATAAGTCATGAGAACTCTGTAACCATAAAGATTTATCATGTGCCGTCTAGTTTTGGAGCTGTTCCCATGCAAAGGAATCAGAATGTACATTACCTGTCCTGTAGTCTTCCTTAGTTTTTATTTATATATGTAGCCAAGATTTTCAGGAGTTCTCCAGTACTCAAATCTGATTTTTTTTTTTTTTAATTTTGAAGAGAACCAGAGTATTTTCTGACTTTCATTCTGAAGTTAAGACATTCTTAAAATATGTAGGTTGGTTTAATTTAGCAATTATCATAATTCAGTGTCTTTCAGAAGCTATTGTTTTATGTTCATTAACATTTAAAAATTCATAGTTAACAATGCATCATATAGGATCCAGACATTCTGTGAATTTCCCATCTTACATTGCTTAATGTTTTTAAATTACTTTATTCTTTCTTTAAAGACTTCATTGTTTCCAAGCTAATTTCTCTATGACTGTCTATACCCATTTTCCCTTTATTATCTAAGCACACATTTAACAATACTACGTCTGTTCAGAGGTTTTCTTGGTCTGGACATGACTTTCTGTGCTCCTGCAGCATTCTCTGACTGTGATATAAACCTTAAACTGCCATGTCAGCCTTGGTGCAGCTCTCATGGTACGGTACAGAAGCCATGTTTACTACTCTGGCTATGGGAATTTTCTGACTGTGAGCTGCAGGCACTTTTGCCTAGTGGGCAGGCTGTTCAAATACTTTGAAGTACAGCAAGGCCTCTAAAAATTCATGCCTTTGTATGCTAAGCCTAAAGCCTACCCAACTGCATACATTTCTGTGCTGCGAACTTTCTCTCTCTCTCTTTCTCTCTCTCTCTCTCTCTCTCTCTCTCTCTCTCTCTCTCTCTCTCTCTCTCTCTCTCTCTCTCCCTCTCAACTTTTTAGGCCTTATGTGAATATACAGGGCCAAACATTGGGTGCCATATGTAGCAAGCTTTTTGTCAGGACCTCTAGCCTGCACATAAAGATACAGAGACTTCTTAATAAATAATAAAACCTTGGTCTTCAGCTTAGGCTTATCTCAACTAGATCTTATTATGTAAATTAATCCATTTATATTAATTTACATGCTATCACATGGCATTTTTTGCTCTGTGCCTCCTGGATTCTACTGTGTGCCTAGATTCCTTCTCTTCTTCTTTTCTCTCTCCAGAAATCCTACTTATACCTCCTTCCTAGTTATTGACCATTTAGCTTTTTATCACACTAAGCATAGCTTACCTTTACACAGTGTACAAATATCCCACAACAGTAGACTTTTGAAACCTCAAATCCTACCCCAATGACCCACCTTTTCCAACAAGGCCACATGTCCTCATCCTTCTCCCAAAGTTCCACCAACAAGGGACCAAACACTAAAGTATATGAGTTTATGGGTGTTATTCTCATCCAAGGCACCACAATCAGAAAACTTAAGTTTACACCATCTTGTTGAATGTTTAAAGAGGTATTGCTCAAAATTCAGTGGGATGCAATAAGAAAATGTGGAAAAGAATATCTTTGATCAAATATACCTATGTGCTATAACTTATGATACAAGTTTTGAAATAAGAAAGTTTACTGTTTTTGAAATGTTCTTATGCAGTTATAACCTGAATTCTGAAATTATTTTACATTGTAGTTGTCAATATCATCTCCATTGTCAAAGTCTTTTGTCACTCCCCACCCGCGAGATTTATCAATTTTGGTCTTTGTGTAAATGTGTATGCTTAGATGTATGAAGGTGTAACAAATGTGTGCCATGCCCATGGATGACTGAAGTTGTGAGTCACTATGTGGGTGCTGGGAATGAACTTGAGTCCTCTTCAAGAGCAGCCAGTCCTTTTATTTGTAGTTGTCTTTCTATTCTCTTCTTATCACATTTTAATTGTTTGTATAGTATCATCTTGTGCTTAAATATTAGTTTATTTCATTTAGAAGAATAATTCTATAAAACAATCTTGGGAAAACAATATTGTTCTTCAAATACCTTTAGTAAAGCACAATATTAATAGATTCAAGCATAACTAAGGAGTTTGAGAGGCCTTGAAGATAATAAAAGCACAAGCTAGTGGCTGAAGAGGTGGCTCAGTATTTAAGAGCTGCTTGCTGCCTTTGCAGAATATCAGTGGATCAAACCCTGTTCTGGCCTCAACTGCATACTTAAACACACAAACACAAACACACACAGATAGGGGGAGGGGATATATATATATATATATATATACATATATATGTATATATATGTATGTATAAAGTAGATTTTCAATCCAGTGTCTTATATTAGATTTGACCAAGGGCAGTCTTTTCTACATTCTTTTGATACATCCCACTGAACTTTACAAAATGCTTTTAGGTGCCCAAGAAGATGGAATAAACTTTATTTTGTCTATGTATTTTTACAGAAATGAATCTAACAGCTATATTTTCCCAGGAATATACCACATTTAACATCTCCTATAGCCGTCATCTCACTTGAAAGCATCTCTTGTTCCTGTACTGTAACCATCAGACAACTTCGTCCCTGGAATTAAGCTCTTTCCAGTGATTGACACCCATCTCTGTTTTTAATTTTCTGCCTCACCAGAAGGTCTTGATGTTAGAGTTAATTTTACTTCTCCGGTTTGATAGTGTTAAATATATGGGATATAATGAGCTCTATCTACTTCAAGCTTATAGGTGTTCTTTCCTTTTAAAGATATTCCAACAATTCCTTCAAACCTTCCTTCTATTTCTTTCATTGTGGATTTTGATGGAACCCAAAGACCAGTTCATCCTATTGTGCTTTACTTTGTGTTCAATGAGGCAGTAATCTTCAGACAGATTTAGTAGACGAGTGACAGCTTTTTATTCCATACAAGAAAAAATAGAAAATTTGGCTTATACAATAAAAGAGTCTGAAATAGTTAGAGCATGATATAGTTGAGACTGTATCATCTTTGCTTAACTTTGATTTTATATGATTTATCCTGAATCTATCTCTATCTGCCATTAAATATCATTTCCCATCTTGTCTATTAATCTCTAGCCACACTGTCTGCGATTTTTCTTCTTTCAATCTCAGTCTTCTTTGCAAACAAGAAGTGGAAAAAAGGCTGGGAGATGGTGGCACACGCCTTTAATCCCAGGACTCGGGAGGCAGAGGCAGGCGGATCTCTGTGAGTTCGAGACCAGCCTGGTCTACACCCTGTCTCGAAAAACCAAAAAAAAAAAAAAAAAAAAAAAGGAAGTGGAAAAGACAAGATCTCCTGAGTAAATTGGAAACACGGGGACCTTGGGGTGGGTTGAAGGGGAGGGGAGAGAAAGGGAGGGAGCAGAAAAAAATGTAGATCTCAATAAAAATCAATAAAAAAGATCTAGTTATAATTATCCTGTCTATCACCTTTATTTTGGAGGAGAAGCAAGGTGGTTTCTGGGCCTCATTGGATGCTTGCGCAGATGTGTATATGAACGACATTCATTGGACTTACTAGATTATTAAAAAATAAAGTTAAGAGATAGATGAGAAATATGTTTGGGGAGCCTGAGGGAGAGAATTAGGTAAAGATATGACCAAGAGTCATTGTATAAATGCATGGAATGAAAGTAAATAATTTTTAAAAAATCCTGTTCTTGCATAAGTCTTCCCTGAATAACAGAGTGTATCATCTGAATATTTGTTTAATATAATTGGATAGTATTTTAGTCCATACATGGTACTTAGTGTTATTTGATATTGTGATGTTTATTCATCAGTTTATGTTTGTCATCGAGTGTCAAAGGTATAAAAGAGATAGGACAGTATCTGTCTTGTTTCCAGCACTTCCAAAATACAGTGTGAAGGAAATAATACAGTTCCAGAAATATCTGCTGAGTAGATGAATGAACACACACTGTATTTCACATGTTTCTCAAGTCCTCGGTTATTTCTGGTCCAATTTTTCCATTCTTTGTTTGTCGAAACTGCAGTTATCCTTTGGATCCATCCGTTTTATTTTTTCAACACCCTCCCACTGCACTTAACCACTTCCATGTCATCCTAATGTACCTTTCCTTTTCTTACCTGTACTTCTGAACAGCTTCTGAGGTCCTCAGTCAGGCTTTCATGTGTCCTGTTAGCATACCACCTCGAAGACTACATTCCTTTCCATACTTAAATTTGTTACTTCCACAGCAAAACCTTTCTATATAATCTTTTTGAAATTATACTATAATTCCATAACTGACTTTTCAGTTTTTATGTTTCTGAGGAATAGATGTTGGTAAGTCATTATCCTCTCCTTCCTTATTATCGCTTTTCCTTGTTCCTTATTATCTCCTTGATTTAATATGATTTAACAGTTTTAAAAACTCTCTTAACATTTCCTCATTTGTTACTTGTGCATGCCATTGCATACACATGGAGGACACAGAGGACCACATCTAAGCATGGTTTCTCCCCCTTTCCTATGTGGGTCTCTGGGATCAAACTCAGGTTCTTAGATTTCCAGGCAGAACCTTTTATTTGATGAGCCACATTATCATTCCTGATTTACTTTCTATTTCTCATTTACTTTCTTTTGAAAACAAAAATTCCATATGTCTGCTATACCTAGTTGTTAAAATTTTAAAATATAAATGTGGAAACCTTGAGTAAATCCTCTTTTGCAATAGTCTTATATTTAGTCAAACATAAGAATGTATGGCTTATATAATCCAGGCAGAAATAATCTCCTTAAAATGTTTTATATATAGTATTATTTCCTTTTCTCAAATATTGTATTCTTTCATATTGCTATGGCCTAGGAATTTCATTTTGGTGTTAATAAATTTAAACTATACAAAATTATACTGAGTAAATGCACTAAATAATTTACCTGTTTAGGTTGTACTAGTAACACATTTATTTTTCTAATGTAAAATTTTATTAGTGAGTTAAAAAGAAGCCAAATCAAACACAGCAATGGCATTCTACAGTCACCTACTAAAATTTTTTCTGTGTGATCATAAATCCATTTGTGATTTTATTACTCAGTAAGTAAAGCAGTTCTGTCAACAAAAGTAAGTTATATCTCTATCACAATGTTTATGAAAAGGTCCAAAGAACTAGTGGAATTCTTATGTCATGAGGCAAAATGCTACTGCATAACCAAGAAAATTGGTTTTAGTTGCAACTGTTTTCTGTGAATTAAATCACTACCAAAATGAAATTTTTATCCACAGAATTTTAAACTATTTAAATTCTATTTTCTTTCGAGATCCAACTAAAAGGCAAGCTACTGTATACCCACTTATTCTCTCATATTTATGTTTTCTAGTCTGATTTGGGTTTTGAAAAGAAACAAAAACTTAGATCCTCCTCAAAGCCAGTATCTACTCTGTGGTAGTGGCCTTATACCTAAGAGTTGAGAATTAAATTTTTATTCACAGAAAAAAAAAATGGGATTCATACTGTCTATTATGCCAACTTGACATAAGCTAGAATCATCTGAGAGGAGGGAACCTCAACTGAGAAAATGTCTTCATAAACTACAACCTTTGGTAAGCTTGTGAGACATTTTCTTAGTGATCAATGTCGGAGGGACCAGTCTATTGCAGGTGATACCTTCCATGAACTGGTGGTCCTGGGTGCTATAAGAATGCAGTCTGAGCAAGGCACAGGAAGCAAACCAGTAAGCAACACCTCTCCATGGCTTCTGCATCAGCTTTTTCCTTCAGGTTCCTGCCCTGTTTGAGGTCCTGTCCTGATGTCCTTTGAAGATGAGCAGTGATATATAAGTGTAAACCAAATAAATCTTTTCTCCCCAACTTTAATTTTGGTCATGGTGTTTTATCTTGGCAATAAAAATGCTAACAAAGATAAGATGTAAGTTAAATGTTTCAGTCCATGAAAAATGTTAGAAAAAAATCTACCCATTTGCCAGTTTATGTCTCTTCCTATTGCAGAAATGAGCATTTGTGACTTCAAGTGTAGTTCTTAATTCACCAATGGAGTCTATCTATCTGTCTGTCTGTCCGTCCGTCCGTCCATCCATCCATCCATCCATCCATCCATCCATCCATCCATCCATCCATCCATCTATCTATCTATCTATCTATCTATCTATCTATCTATCTATCTATCTATCTATCTATCTCCTATCTATCCATCCTCTTCCTTTTAGGTAGTGGCCCTTATGCTAAACTTATTATCTGTGTTTTCTTATATGGGTCATCTCATAAAAATATCTATTTGAGGACTTGTCTGTCAGGGCAGATTTTCTGAGAGAGCCATTATACTGTTTATGCATCTTTTGTCCTTGTCAATTTAGGATATTTTCTCTCATTGTCCTCATACAATCATGGAAAAATTGTTATGTATGGATAAAGTTATGGATTTTGTTGTACCAGCTCCTAAATTTGGAGAATTTATTGAAAGGATGTTTCATAATGGCCTGGCACTAGGTAGGAAGCTGTTATCAGTAAATCAATTTGTTACTCAGTGCATCTCCTGCAACAAGACAGACAGCAGCTTTGAGAAAGCTAAAAGTTTCTCAGATGCTAGTGATATTTAAAGTGTATTTTTATTGCCTGCCTACATTGCACTGTAGAAGTAGAAATGAGAATAGAAAAAAAAAACAGAGGGTTGGATTACTGGTTAAGAAATGGCTTCTTACTCTTTCATACTTTTTATCTCAAAATTGAAAACCCGGCTTTGGGGAATTAAGTCCTGATTGTCTAAATGACAAAGTAGAACAGCACCTGCAAAGTCCTGTGTTCAAATATGTCTGAATGCATATCAATTTCTTTATTGTGATCATTCACCAACTCTAGGAATAGTTTTACATATCATTTAAGTTAGTAAGCAGTACAGGTAGAATGGAAAAGGAAAGACCTTTGATGCTATGCTTTAGAAACTCTTAGTGTCAACTAGAAATAAAAACGTTTGGTACTTCTTTTGTTTCTTACTGAGATGCCCTGTTACCACAAAGTCCCAGGCTTTAGCCTTTTCCCTTTAACTATACAAAAAGAAAAATCATTTGAACACTGTACGCATTCTAGGAAGGCTTCAAAAAATAAGGTCAAGTTTTTTAAATGTGTCCATGTCATTTTCTGCTTATCCTCTCTTTTTTCTGTTCTCAAATTTGCTCTCCTTTAGATGGGAATTACTTGTAAATATTTACAGTAGGATTAGATTTAAATTGACTCTCTTCCTTTTAAAAATTCTTGTCTAAAACAAATGGAAACCTCGCTTTCTACCTTCTAATGGGCTATGTTTGATTCCTGTCCTTTTCAGTTATCAATTTACTTTGAGAAGGCACTCTTCAAAAATAGGCTCCTGATTTCCCATGACATTACTACTGGTAAAAGTCATTATATTTTAGACAAAACTTCCTCAGACAAATGTTTACTAAGTCATATTGAAATAGTGACAATTGTATTCCTGCCCCAGCCTACTAATAGACACTTGCAAATATGTCCCTATAAACCAAGGGCATTGCATCACCTACACAAGCATCTAGTAACACCCTATTGCCCTTTCCTTCATGGTGTTTTTTTCCCCACCATTAGACCTCTTCTAATCTTCTTGAAACCTTTGTAATACTCATGTCACATAAAACTTAAAATCCTCTATCAACAACACAATGCTGCCTTAATCTATATAATCCTCCACCACTTTTCTCTTATTTTTATCATGCATTTGTAATCTACAGAACAAGATGAAGTAGTAGATTGTAGTTTTTTATTATTTTCCTTTTATTCCTAACAGATTGAATAGTCCTCAATGAATCCAATCTAAGGTAATATTTCAGTTTTAAATATTGTATTGTACCTTTTCTCACCTTTCTTTGGAATAATTATGCCACTGTCAATGAGGCAAGGTTACTCATCTCTGTGGAGTTTGCCATGCATACTACTTCGGTTTGAACATAAATAAATTCCCTGAATCATAGGACTGTGAAGTTCTACCTGCATGTGAGCAAGAAACACAGTCTTTACAAGGTAACCTGTTACTTGGATAGATCTGAGGATATTAATGATGAAAAGGAGTGGCCAGAGGAACGACTTTTCCCTTCTCAATTGGAGCACTGTAAGTAAGTGACTTCTGCTAGATCAAATAGACTATTTTGGGGATTCCTGCTCACCCATCTCCTCTGTGTTTTCAGAGCTGCTGTAGAGCTGTTAGAACAGTGAACTGACGCTTTTTGACTTGCCAAACAGTGGGAGCTTTCTATTTAAATAGTTATCCCTTAGAAGAGCTATATTAGGGAGCTCAAAGGAAAGGATTTAAGGGCCCACACAGAGTAGAGAGGCAGCAGATCAGCCACCTACTGAGTCCTTGTTCCTTCCAATGCTTCAAGCTACATATTTGTAAGGCAGATGACCTCCTGCTCACCCAACTGTGTGCTCCTCGCCTGCCCTTTTGTGTTTAGCAAACACATGGGAAGGGCAGGTCTTTGCTGCTAATGTGTCTTTCCTTGTTGTTTGTGGTAAGTGATACCATACAGCCAAGTGGGCAGAGATCCAGGTGTGTGGCTGGTACCCAAGGATGTGACCATCAGAAAAAATGCTTTCAGAGGGATGATGTTCAAATATACATATTTTAAAAATTTGTAAAATGACACTAGACTAAGAACTCAAAGAAAATAATTGAAAAAAAAATTAAAGCAACCTTTCTTGTCCTTTGTTAAATGGATTCATTTAACTCCCAATTAGTAATCACATTTACCATTTAATGATGGGAATATTCTTTGTCCTTTATTGTGACCACAAGTGCAGTAGTTTCCTAGTTTTTAAAGCTATTAGAACTTTAATAACATCTTTGAGAATCAATTACATTCTCACGTCCAATTTACTTTTCTTGTACCCATTCCATTCTCTACAGTAAGGGCACAGAGAAAATGTGTTAACACCAGGAAGCTCATTGTCCTAACAGATGAAGGATTCTTTTTAAATCTCATTGAATCCTGACATTCAGAAATAGGTCAAAAAAATAGGCCTTGATATCCACTCAGATACTTCTTTTTGTTTTATCATTAAACATCTCTTGGAAGTAGCTGGTTCCTTGGTAGGCACTATACATTCTCATACTATGTTTTTGGTTGTTTGTTTTATTTTTGCCATTCTATGCATATTATTATGAGTGCCTTTAAAATAAAGAAAATATATCTAAACTATTTCAAGATCCAGATCTAACAGATAATACTATGATATCAACTATCTCCAACTTCCTCTCTTCTTTCTAAGTGAAAAAGCTTCTCTTTTCAGTCCGTTCTGCCCCACTTTTCTCTGTAATTATTATACACCAAGACTTGCAATTCTTTCAAGAGGTAATTTCTTCCTTCTGCTGGCTGCTGTAGTTTAAAAAAAGGGGATAGTTCTGAGTCTTGCTCTTTTGCTATTCCATTTTAGTACTTCTCTAATTTCGTGTGTCAAACTTAACCCACCCTCTCATCTGGTGTCATTGGTGTGTAAATATTGTCCCTCTTTGGAAGTATTCACAGAATGACTCATTTTTAAAGCCAGTAATGTGAAGCTTAAGAGCTTTCAAAGTACTGGGGACATTTCTATACACTACCTGAAGCCACACACAGCTGCTCTTCAGATTTTAGCATTTTGTCCTTAGCTGCCCTAAAGACTAATGATCCCTTTTGTTGTACTCAGTTTTGTTTTAATCACTGCACTGCTGGTACCTCAAGTCTTGTGGTGACTAGATCTACAGGAAAATTTAACACAGTTAGGTGAGGTGGCTTACTGAGATGGAAGCATACACTTTTGGCTAGCCTGAATTTGTATGGTATGCTTTCCCACTGCAAGGGGTACATCATATTTTCTTGACTTTGAATCCTCCAAAATCAAAATCCATACCACAAGTGAAGAAGCAGAAGTTGTCAGCTATATGGTTTGTGGATTCAATTGTTCCTACATCAAAAGATTTATGAGCTGTGCATTTTAAACAGTTCTTGGTTCATGACTCCCTTTAACAGAATCAAGAGGAAGAAAAGGTGAGGCAAATGTGAAAGAAAATGGCCTAGGCTGTTCAATCTTGTGTTACTGATAAAAATTTAACCAAGATAAGTTGAAGAGGTATTAAGACTTGAAAACTCCAATTTGAAAGGACAAAATGGAAAGGTCGGGAGTAAATTCAAAGCAGCAAGCTTACGGAGACCTTCTCCTTTGCTGCTCGCTGATGCAGCTCTTCTGTGGAATAGAAATTTAAATAGAAAACTCACACTGCTTGGGAAGCAAAAACATTAAGACATTGCTTTAACAGCTTTACAGATTTTGCCATTTTCATCCTGCCTACATGCTAAGAAGTGAGCAGTAATCTCTGGGGTGGGAGCACGGCCCACGGTCAACACCTATGCTCAGTCTGTGCTTTTTGCACTTTCACTTTTCATTTTCCTTAATCAATATTTACCATGTGACAATCACAGCTTCAGTGGCTTCTGTTTTCTACTGATCTTTCTGTTGCTAGTATTTTAAACTTTCAGTCATTTCCTTGTGTATAATATTTTCTATGCAAATTCTTCTTTTATCAATAACCACATCAATTATAACAAGTTTTTAGGATCAGGTGCACATTTAAGAAACTGGGATTTATATATTGATTATTAACAAGTAAAAATATTCTGCAATATACTTTTCATTTACCAGGTCATGGCATTTTCTTTTTTGCTTATTTTAAGCAACACTCTCTCAGGTAATTGTCATTTACAAGGTTAACTACTGCTGTGTAACAAACCACTATACAATGTAATCTATTAAATGCTAAGCTCACCAGTTCTGGCTTGTACGGGCTCAATAATTTCACTGGAGCTTGGCTCTGGCAGTTTTGTGTTGGCTAAGGATGAGTGATCTGGGACGGTTTCAGTCACATGTCTTTGAGAGTTGGCTGGATGTCAGCTAGGCCATGTGTCTCTAGTGATCTAGCAGGTTTGCTTGAGCTTGTTTTCTCACAGTGTTCATACGGTTCTGATGGAAAGAGGACAAAGAACACATGTGTTTGCTTGAGCCTAGACTCAGAGTTAGTATGTCATGACTTCTGTTGATTAAAGTGAGCCACAGGCCTACCAGAGTCAAAGGGAAGGCCAATTAGCTCTGTTGCTGTATTGACAGGAATTACAATACTGAATTACAAAAGTGCATGGTTGTGGAGATCAGTAAAGAGTTTTGGTTCTTTTGTCATTTCCTGCATGCACTTAAGCTTTCCCCATGACATAGCTGTAACAAGCATTTCCTTTTGCGGAACAATTGTTTTGATATGCAGGAAGTATTGATCCATCATACTTATGAAGAAAATTGCAAGACAGAAAGGATTATTTGGGCATCATAATTCTTCAGAAGAATGAAATCTGCCTTAAGCAGAGTGACTTAAGGCACCAGTTTCATTTCTTAAGTGAAAGAATTTTACTCTTCCCACTCTGGACTCCAGTGTTACTTTAATTAATATGACTCCAATGAAATGTGTGCAATTGCATTAAAATGTTATACAATTTCTTACTTTGCATCAAGCACCATTCTCCGATATAGGCATAAAAAAAGTGTTCTTTGCTCAGTTAAGGTTTCTTCTTATTGTGGACTGTGTTGTCCATGAATTTGGTATTGTCTGGTTCAAAAACCATTCTATTCTTTTAAGAAATCTTACTCATCAGAGGAATCTGATTCATTAGAGAATTTTGAGAGTTTACTAGTCAGCCTCTTCTGGGTGACCATTTTATCCTAAAGAGCACCAAAACATGTGCATATTTTAAATAATTCATATTTTCATTTTACAAAATCAAAATGCCTTGCACAAGATTACTAATAGCAATGCATTATATTTGAGAGAAGTTGAGACTACCAAGTGGATAAAATTATTTCATACTACAAGTTTAGTGAGTTTACATCATAAGTGTAAGTGTACCTTGTAATATACAGTGAATAGAAAGGCAGGAAAACTGATAATATGAAAAATAGAAGCCTACATTCTTATTTTTGACTTTGTTTTAATAATATATTTAATAATTAAGATTGTAAATAATAATATTTTAATAATATATAAAATATAAGGTTTGTGACTTGGAAATTCTTTAATGGCTTTGTGGCATAGTCCTGTTTGAAGATCCTAATGATGAAAACGTTTCTATATTGAAAGATTGCTAGTCCATTATTGAGTGGCATGTTAAGTAGTCATTACTGGAGGTATTTGAGAAAAAGCTGACAAACAGTAAGAGAACTTACTACCTGACAACACTTTCATCTTAAGGAAAGACATAGTCTACTTCAGATAAAAATAATTATAATGAACTATGAAGTATGCAGAAATATACAAATATAGTTGGAGGATTGGTTCAATTACTTTATTCATTATTGTGTTAAAATAAATAGAAAACAATAGCTTGATGGGGGGGGAGAATTGAATTTATCTTACAGTTTTAAGGGATGTAGTCCATTACATTGAGATGTCATGGCTGTAGGGGCTTGAAGCATCTTGTCATATTGTATATCATAGTCAGGAAACAAAAAGCAACAAATACTTGTTCTAAGCTTGGCTTCTCCTTTTTCAGTCAGTTCAGAACCTTAGCCCATAGAACAGTGCCATCCATCTTGGACAAATCTTGCTTTATTTAACCTAATCTACATAATCCCTCATGAGCATATCTAGAGGCTTTTCTCCTAGACAATTCTAGACACCATTAATTTGACAATCCAGATTAACCAGCACAAGGACACAGAGAAAGGTCAATTTGTTTTTCAGTATAATGGCAAGAACCTGGTAATTATCTCCATAGGGAAAAGAGCCAAACATGATGTTATCACCTAAAATTTGGAAGAGCTAGGAATCACAATTCCTGCAATACCAGAACACTCTGGACCATAGCATTCAATGACTCAAGCCACATTTTTTTTTATTTTGAAATGAAATCCTATTCCAGCTCCATTACTGAAATATAACTTGGACATCAAATGAGCAACTGCCAGGACAGTTTTAAATGATTGGCATCCACGGCACAGAGAGGCTTTAAATCGGCTAACATGTTTTCTTTGCAGCCATCTTCTTCATCTTGTGACAGGTTTGAGCAGTGTGGCAAATTAGTATTTTAATATTACAAATAAATTTGATTCTCCTCAGCAAATTTCTTCCTAAATTTCTCCAGTTACCTGATGTGTCAAAAAACAAACAAAAAAAAAACAAACAAACCAGGCAAAACTCAGTTTGTTAATTCTGGGAAGATTATTGTTACAGGAGGAGGTCATAGTAAGAAATTAACAACAAATTTAAAACAATACCAATACCAGAGACTGAAGACAGAGAAATCAGAATCAAGACACACTTTTCTATCTTTTGTATCATTGGCTGATTTGCAGTCAGTGATATACCTTTTTTTTTTCCATTTGTTCTCATCCTCTGGCTGATCTTGGCTTCATTTTTGTTTCAATTTTCCCTAGCTTTCTGTCCAGATAGTATCTATTTCCTTTCCCTAAACCTTAATTTACCCTTTATCATTCTCTTACTCGAGAAACTAAGACAACACTCCAGCCAGGGTATATCTATCTAATCAGTTTCTTCCAAGGACTTATTTGAGGCTTATTTGATCATCATCAAGAAGATAATTGTCTATCCTTAGAGCTGGGTTAAAAGGCAAAGCAGGTAACATACAGAATTGGAAACCATTCTGTTGCATTCTCACAACCAACCTCTCAAGCATATCAGTTGCATCTGGGATTTTTTTTTTTTTTTTTGTCTCCATAACCGTAGAGACAACACCAGGCACTTCAGAAACTTGAAAGTATTCCTACTTCTAATTTATCTCTTTTCCCCCTTCTTAATCCTTTTTTTCCAATTTGTTTCCCATTCATATATTGCAGTTCATCTGTTCTATGAATTTTAAATAAGATAAAAATAATTCTTGAGGCAGATATACTAGTGAGTGATCTGAGATCTACAGAAGATACGTTATGAAAAGATTTTTGCATATGAAGATATTTTAATGGAAATATACATGGAATCATTATGTAAGGGTCATAGGTGCTTCTGTGAATTAATTCCTTCACAGTGGTTGACTAAATGCTGGTTCCTTGATGGCTTGTTTAATAGATCTTGTATTCAAAGAGATGAAATCACATTTTAGTTAAGATTGTCTAGTAAGCAGGATTGAGACTTGAGTTTAGATGCAGATTCACTTGGAAACTAGAAACCCATGAATCAACATGTTCTGTTTGACCCTAACTCTGTCCCCCATTGAGTATACCTAGCCCAAACATTATTTTTGAATTTTGTACCTTCACTATTAAATGGGGTCTGATAGTTCCTGAAATTGTCCCAATAGTGATAGCAGAGAATATAATAGATAACATGGGAATGGCATTTGCATGAATTCTCTTTCCATAAAAATTATAAATTTAAACATAAATAAAATGTCATCAGAAAAAAAGAACATGGCAGCACATGTCTTTAAACTCAATAATATGGAGAGAGAGGCAGAGGCATCTCATGTTAAAGAAAGTTAGCTATATAACAGGCTTAAGGTCAGTTTTTGTCACAGGAAACCCTATCTCAAAATAGTGTCATTAATTATGTTTATTTGTCAAACTAGATATATAATAACCTCATAATATTTGAATTTTTACAGCTGAGTCTCTCTCTCTCTCTCTCTCTCTCTCTCTCTCTCTCTCTCTCTCTTTCTATTGCATTTTATTTTCCCTGCCCCAGAAGAATGTGAAGGCTTCATGTACTCAAATAGGGTCAGGTATTTTCTATCGTGGCCCATGGTTTAGGAAATGTGGGCCATCAGTGTGACATAGAACATAAGGACTGTCTGTATATCATCTTAGATATTCTGAACTTACTTCTTTTCTCCAAGAACATAACTTTTAAGAATATTATGTCAATAAGAAATTAGACATTTTCAGGAATAAATGTCATAAGAGATATATATTTGGGAGATCAGCATACAATTTGTTAACCTAAATGTCTGTGCTCTGCTTTTTCTTGTACAAATTTAGTTTTGAGTGCTTCTGTGAATGTGAAATGATTTAATAGTAGACAATTATATTTCAGAAACATTTTGATCACATTCTAACCAATAATTAACTTTATGCCAGGATTTCACCTTTCTCTGTTTGCTTGCAGGCTACTATTTTAGTGTTTATTCTCTCAGTCATGTTATTTGAACCTGTAAATTAGGGTTTGGTGACTTAGGAAAAAATATTTAGTGTACGGCTAAATGGACATGAACCTTATTATATGTATCTTGAGATATTATTATATGTAGAACACAACTAAAATAACCTAGTTCAATGAAAGGAAGAGATTTCCATGCCAACAATTTTGTAATTCTTAACATTTCATATTATATCACTTTATATTTACCTCTCTCTCTCTCTCTCTCTCTCTCTCTCTCTCTCTCTCTGTGTGTGTGTGTGTGTGTGTGTGTGTGTGAGAGAGAGAGAGAGAGAGAGAGAGAGAGAGAGAGAGAGAGAATGTGTATTGAGGTCAAAGCCACTTTTCTCCTTCTATAATATGGGGCCCAGTGATAAACATCCAGTAGACAGCCTAGTGGTAAGTGCCTTTACCCAATGAGCCATCTTACTGCCCTCAATTTGATAACACGAATGAAGTAATACAGAGGAAGTGGAAAATTTTGAGGGAAGGATTTCCCCATCACTTCCCCTACATTAAATCCTTTTTTGTGCATATTATAAAATGTGACAAATAGTTCAAAATTTAATATCCAAAATGCTATAAAGTAGAAAATAAAGGATACCAGCAATACAGAAAATCTTCATGAGTTAGGAAGTGAGGCATGGCATTATGGATATTCTTGATGAAGAGAGTCCTCCATCAAAATAATTCAAACTTGCTTTGGCTTCCCAAGAGCATGTTCATAATTCATAGCTCATGTGAAATTTCTACCTTGTCTTATCTTGATCTTTCCACATTACTTATTTTCTTAATAGGTTCTCCTGAAAGCCTATTGATGGAAACCTGCTGCTGTGGGAATATAGCTACTAATGACTTAAATGCAAATACTTTGGGCAACAATACAGATAGTGATACGGTGGATGGTGTGTTTGTTTTCTCTCTACATTTAAGAAAATTAGATGATCAATTCAGGATGGAAAATGGAATTCTTGCAAAGAAAGCTGAAAATGTTAACACACCTCAGCAGTGGGATCAACTGGGTATCATTTAAAACAACAGTATTTCATTGGCTGGTGATGCACTGAATCCATATTATCTTTAACATATGGGGAGTGTGTGGAAACTTGGTTTAGCTAATACACTAACAAAAGTCCTTCATGAATCCAAATATCCCACATAGTGTGATAGGCAGCAAAAGTGACTCTAATCAATAGTTTCTTACTGACAGCATATCATCACTTGTCAGAATAGTCTAGTTTTGGTGACCATACAGACAGAGGCATAAAGTTTTTCTTTTCTTTTTTGCTGTTTTGAACCAAAATTTCCTCTTGCAACTCCAGCTGATGTGGAACTATATATGTAGCTCATGCTGACCTTGAATTCACTGAGATTTATCTGCCTCTTTGTCTTGGCTTCTGAGTTTTGAAATTAGGGACTTGTAACCCCACAGCCAGTTCTTTAATCTGTTTTTTTTTTTTATAAATTTTTTTCTGTAATCATGTAAACATTATGACCCTCAGAGATTTTTGTCTGTGAAGGACTCTTTCTCTAAGTGAGTGTGATGATTGAAAAACTACATCAAACGCCTTTACACACACTCTGGCATTAAATGAGAACTCATTATATACTAATTGCCTTCTAATTTCCCCCATGAGAGCAAAGAATGATTCAGAGTTTGTAATTCAGTTAAGAAGAAATCTCAGAATTGAATAAAATGCATTATTGCTTATATATTAGTTTGCTAGTCCCTTTATTATCACTGAGTATGTTATTTGCATTATATAGTTCAGCAGCAGTGTATATAATTTGAATGTAACTAGAAACAATATTAGTACCATCATTGTTGCTTACAACTTAATTACCTGGCCTCCAGCTAGGTGGAAAACAATACCATTTTTTCCAATTATGGAATTAAAATGAGTAATAATTCTCATTTTCTATGATAATTACCAAATAATCAGATCAACAGTTGAATTGGATACTTGGCCATATTTGTTGCCAAAGACAGGTGATGGAAATGTCTGTAAGATAGAAAGATGAAAGAAGCTGACTTAGATTCTAATGCAAGTTTTCTGCTAAGGAATTGCCTCCAGGAGTAAGATAAGCGACATGAAAACAGGAAAGAAACCAGCAAATTTCAATTATGGTGAAATAGCAGCCTTAGCAGCTTATGAGCAAGTCTGAGAAGAAATACTTCACTTCTGAGTTGTTTTGTGTCAAGGCATAAGTACTGTCATTTAGTAAGCATAGAACAGTCAGTCTTATACTGTTGCCTGCAACAAGGAGCAAAAGTCCCCCAGAAACTTCTGATCCTCAGGGTGAAGAAGTTACCATTGTCCATAGTCAGTGTTCAGAAAGAGAAGGTGTTTCTACAAAGCACAGAAGAGTTATGGAACAGAAACAACACAGGAAAAAGAAATGAAATGTGTTATGACACAGAACTAATTGTGTTCAGTTTACCTTTAATGGTTCCTAGCATTTTATGTTTAAAAAATATTCAAGAAGCATCAGGGCACCACTATTTCCCAGTATGGATTTTTTTTAAATTGGACAGCACCCAAACATCAAAAGAATTAGCAGAATTGAATGTTGTATAAGAGGGAAAGTTGATTTTATTGTACCTTAAGGATTTCTGATAGCACTGCAAAGATATAAACAATTGTTGCTTTGGTTATCAATATATTAAAGTATAGGATATGCAAAGGTACAGATTAGTGGTTTATGATCTTTACTATCTTATCAAATATCAAAAGCCCCCTTTTAGTTATGAATATTTTGTTACAGTAAATGTTTAGAAATTCCATATTTAGCAATGGTTAAACTAGCATCCTGGTGCAAATCTGAAACCCTCATTGCTTCCTTCCCATAAGCAAGTTTGCTATTGAATATCACTATTAGACTCCATCATATAGTAGGATGCTTTTGGTATTAGATACCCATTTCTGTGTAGTAAATACATTGTTGAACCCTAAAAGACCATCTATCATCCTCACGTTTTCCGTGGGTTGGGGACCCAGAAAGACCTTATCTCATAGCTGGACATTTGTGTCATACATGCGGTTGTCAGGGATATGTAAGTTAAGGACGCAATCTGCTGAAGGCTTGACTAGAACTAGAGGATCTCCTGTGCAGGTCGATCACTGAGACCATTGTCAGATTAATGTTGGTTCTTGGAAAGAAGCCTCAGTTTCTTGGTACACGTTCCTCATCACAGAAGTGCTTAAAGAGCCCCACAAAACAGAAAAGGTTTCTTCCAGAAAGAGTGTGTCAACAGTGACCAAGTTGGAAGATAAAATACATTTGGTAACTTTGCCTTGAAATACACATTATGTTATGTGCACAATATCCTATTATTATATGATCAGCTGTATTCAGTGACTGAGCAGACTACGGAGGGGCATAGAAACATAGAGATATGGATTATTGAACCTTATATGGGAGGTAGATTTTTATGCAGTGATATGATGCTTTTCTTAGTATCCCAATTGTAAGCAGTTTTGTTTTCTCTTCCAAGGATTTGCTATGTACTTTGATTTTGCCACCCAGGAAAATTTTAATTAAAAGTGGTAAATTACAATCCACCATCCCATTTGTAAAAAATTGGGAAGTTACTGAATATTTAGAGGGGTGATCAACATGAGGATTTACATCACAGAACTCTCAATGGCCACAAGATTAAAATTTCCTTTATTTCTGCCTGCTTTCCTTTCCTAAATCTCTCTCATCTGCTTCCAGCTGTCTCAAATTTTTTTATCTCTTTTCCACATAGCTTCAAAAACCTTGTTTGTTGTGCCAAATACTCAGCTCTAGTCATGAGTTTAAAAACACATTCTCATCAAAACAAAATACTGACATCCACTCTCACTTTGGAGTATAAGGAACATTCTGCCCTATTATGAAAGACTTTGGAGATGGGTGGGTCAAGTAGCTTACTGATGATATTCATGCAACAAAAAAGTTTATCTCCAAGGATGCAAGGAAAGAGAACAATGTACTCTCTTGTTTATATAATAATGCTTTTCTCCTATTTTTTGTCTTTTTATTAAGCTCTTCTGGCTTTTATATGCAGGGAGAACAGTGATCCTTAAGTTTTATGGCAATTGTATTCCTGTTTAAGGTTATAGCTCTTAAGATTTTGCCATTGTGTTTCTCACAGCATTATTACTGAGCACTTAGTGATCCAGTCAACATCCAACCTTATTTAGAAATAGTCTCATGATCTGTGTTTTACTTCATCTGATTATGCAAGCCACATGAAAATATTGATGCTTAAGGACCCAAGCTAGTCCAAGTGACATATATAACATATGGTTTCTAGCTTGGTCATCCTCCCTAATACATACCCCATTCAGCACCCCGTACTTAACAGAAATGGTTCACATTTGTGTTAATTGGCTCTAATTGAGGTTCTCAGGATAAGAGAAAGCATGAAAACAGAGGCTTGTCTGCCACCATAAACTCTACTAATGACCTCCACTTTCCTTTAATGTTCATGATTTTCCTAAACATAAAATAAGAAAAGAAAAGAAAAACAGTCTCTCAGTTTTTAAGGGTGACCATCATTGTAATTTTACTACAATAATAGAAAATATAATTTTGTTAACATTAAACAATCACAAGCAGTATTTTTGCCTCTCAGTTTTATTTAAATGAGAACAAAATTTATAACTCCTGAACATTGACAGCAGGTTTGAGAAACTAGGTTTAATTAAGGATATTTTATGTTTGTTCCTCATTTTTACAATCATTCATAAAATTTGAGATATATTGATTATGTAGTAATTGAAGGCTGAAAGCATGAATCTAAGAAACATGGCAAGGAATTTACTTTTATAGATAGTGCAATATCGTTGGAAAAATATAAGTAAAAGAGGGAGGTCGAAATGGGAGAGTTAATTAATAGATAATTACAGAGAAAAATCTGGAAGTCATGTTTGAGAAAACCTTTCATGTTTTTTTCTGAGTGTAGTGGACGTTGAGACACAGGGAAGTTTATATTAGAGGCAAAAGGGAGGTATAGATGAGCTAAGAAGATGCATGCTGAAATGTTGCTTTCGGGAAAATTAAGCTCAATTGCCATATGTAAGTTAGGTAAACGAAAGGGAAAGTGGAATCTTTTTTTTTTTTTAATTTGGTAAGGTTGTTGTTTGTTTATTTATTTATTTATTTAATTGAAAAAAATTCTGCCTCCTCCCCCTCCCCCCACTCCTCTCCCCTTCCCGCCACTCCATTCCCTCTCCCTCTCCAGTCTGAAGAGCAGTCCGGATGATTCCGTGCCCTGTGGGAAGTCCAAGGTGCTCCCCCCTCCAACCAGGTCCAGGAAGGTGAGCATCCAAACAGGCTAGGTTTCCACACAGCCAGTTCATTCAGTAGGATCAAAACCCAGTGCCATTGTCCTTGGCTTCTCATCAGCCCTCATTGTCCGCCATGTTCAGAGAGTGCAGTTTTATCCCATGCTTATTCAGTCCCAATCCAGCTTGCCTTGGTGAGCTCCCAATAGATCATCCCCACTGTCACAAGTGGGTGCATGTACCCCTCGCAGTCCTGACTTCCTTGCTCATGTTCCGCCTCTTTCTGTTCCTCATTTGGACATTGGGAGCTCATTCTGGTGCTCCAACGTGTGTCTCTGTCTCTATCTCCGTCCATCGCCTGATGAAGGTTAATATCCAGGAGGATGACTATATGTTTTTCTTTGGGTTCACCTTCTTATTAAGCTTCTCTGGGATCACAAATTATAGGCTCAATGTCCTTTATTTATGGCTAGAAACCAATTATGAGTGAGTACATCCCATGTTCATCTTTTTGGAGAAAGTGGAATCTTAATAAAAACTTAAAAATATGAAAATGTAAGTTGAGATGAATAGATCAATGTAACTTAAGATTCTTTTTTGTTTTATTCATTATTTTTGATAGTTTAATATATGTATATGAAACATTCTAGTCATACTCATCGACCCCCTCTCTTAGCCCATGCTGTTTCTCACATGCTCCTCCATTTCTCCAATTCCTCATCCCACCTTCACATGTGGAGCTGTTTTTTGTGGTTTTTAAATCTAGGCTTCCTGAGCTATTCATTAAAAGCATGATGGTTACATTGATTTCATGATTCACTAATTCCTTTTTCTAATTTACTTATGTTTGTATGACATACTCTGAAAATTTCATTTAGCTGTAGGTCTCTGTAAACTTGGCAAAAGTATTGAAGTTTTAAAATGGCCTTGGTAAATGTATATCATCTTGTCAATACATTGTATTTGAAATTGTTATCAGAATGATTTTTACAGGGTTTTTATTTAGTGGCAACAAATAAAAATAAGAATTCTAAATGTTACTTCCAGACATATTAGTATACATGTATCATTTTATGCTCATACTTTGTTATATTTGGATTAAGATAACATAATCATACTCTCAAACTCATGTTTCCTAAAGTAATTCTCATGGTAGATTTGTTCAGTGCAATGCTGTATATTTTACCTTTCTAAAGAGCAGAACGGTGTGCCAGTACTGAATATACATGTGCTTGCTGAAAGCAATAAATTGGTGATTTCCTCCTCTGTGGGACAGAAACAAGTCAGATGGATATGAAGGAAAAAAATCCTACAAGTAATACTTTTAGAGCACTTCTTAGTAGCAATTTCAATTTGTCACCAGCACTACATGTATTCCCAACTGTTACTCCTTTCATTCCATAATTTTTATTCTCAGATATTTCCATTTCATATCCCAAAGATAACATTTGCTCAAACATAAAAATAACATTTAACTGCTTTTACACAGCTCTTGCAAATTTATCTCCCAGCTCTTTTTCCCTTTAGTTTCCCAGTAACTTTGAAAAATACCCAAGTTGGCTGAATTCTAAACTGAATGACTCTGACATCCCTACAATAGCATAGTTCCCAATGCCTGTTTGCTAGTTCCAATTAATGGCAAATCAACCTTTCGAAGTTAACATGACTAACATGGAATTCTTGCATATCCCTTTCCATACTTAATGAATCTCTTATTTTAGTTAGTTCACTGTTTTATCCAATCATGGGTGCCCAATTTAAACCTAATAAATTTAACAATTAAAAATGAATACACATCTATTGTTGCTAATAACTTCTTGAAATCAAGTTAGCACTACCATGTGGTTGTATAGCCATCAACTGGGACATGAAAAATCTACCACTAACCACATCTACTATTAAATGGATATCACTCTAGATTTTTCTCATTGCCAAAGTACATAAGGACATAAGTATCCAGAAAGCCCTGGTTGAAAAAGGGTTCATTTGAGTATTTGAGAATGTTATTCTTTTATCTGCCCAATCTATTCTGTATAGGTTTATGATTATGCAAATTTAAACTTCTAAATCTATTCTCTGAATGGAATTTCAAAATGGGAAATATAGTGTAGATATTTATTTCATTTGAGGTTATGAATGGCAAGAATGAAGGATTTTGGTGTGAGTCTGGCCAGAGAGGTATAGTTTGAGAGCAGACAGATTTTATTATCTGGATTTGTCTGTTGAATACATTTGGGTGAATGACTTTGGAGTGGTTGGATTAGAAGATGTGATTCTGAGGTGAATTTTTTAGTTAAAATTATATATTGTGTCTGGGCTTGTGTGTACTGTAGCGCATGTGTGAAGGTCAGAGGATAACTTGCAGGAGTTGATTCTTCCCTCTTCTCTGTGTGGGTCCCAGTGATGTAATTCAGGGGGTGAGGCTGGGCTGTACATATCCACACATTTACCTCCTGAAGTATTTTCTTTCTCTTTCTTTCCTTCCTTCCTTTCTTTCTTCTTACCTCCCTCCTTTTTTTCTTTTTGTTTCTTAAGACAGGTTTTTTCTGTGTAGCCTTGGGTATCCCAGAACTTGCTCTGTCGACCAAGCTGGACTAGAAACCAGGGATCCATCCACCTGTCTCTGCCTCCCGAATATTGGGATTAAAGGCATGCACTAGCATGCACAGCTTCCTGAAGTGATTTTTGACAAGAATGTTCCTAGGTTTGTTTACAAGTAATAATTTACGGAAAAGTCTTCTATCATGTACCTAGGCTAGTTTTGCAACACATTATTTAACATAGTTCTAATTTCACTGAAGATGAAATTACATTTCTTAAATATTTAAATTGTTTATAATCACTATGCCATCAATAGTAAAACCCAAACTCAGAAGATTGAAGATAACCTCATCATTATCTCCTCATTCGCTTCAATTCTTTCCATTCTTATGCTTTCTCTGTGTAGTCCAATCTGCACTAACATTTCCCCCTTGAATAAGTCAGGCCTCTTCCTGGACTTGCTGGTTGCTTCCATTTAGAATGCTTCTATCGTTCTTTCCCGTCAACCAGTTCTGCCACAAATATTATTTCTCAGGGAAGACTTCCTAGAATACCCATAAAAATTAGCTTGTGAGTCCAACATCATTTTCTTCTGGAATTCATGGCATTCACTTCTACTGCTATTACTATATAGCTCAAGTTCAGCTTGTTCTGGTACTTATTAGCCTTCAGATCTTTTTCATGTTACGTTGACATGCTGTGCCTTATCCACAGGCTGTGTTTCCCCATCTATTAAAGTCTAATAGTGACAATAGCTTTAATAAGGTTGTCAGAATTCATAAATGAACTGAGCTTTGTAGAATCCTGAGTCCCCAAACATCAACCACAAAATGCATTGGTAAAAGAATTATGGCAAGAATAACTAGTGGCTCATCAGAACTTGGACTGTCTTTATGAAGGGAAAAGGAAGGGTAAGAACTGACTGAGAATTGTAAGTTTCATTTAAGTAAGTATATTTTAAATAATGGAAACTTTACCCTGCATGCCCTGTATCCTGGGTTTGAGCCCAAAGTGTTACTAAAATGAGGGTGAACTTTAATATGGTGGAGTAAGTAAGTGCAAATAAGATTGAACACTCTAAGATTGGTAAAAACCTCAAAACTTTGATACTAAAAGAGAAATTTAAGAGGTCTAATTATTAAAACTGTTTTGCACCATGGAAGAGCTGACAGGTCTTTGGCGAAGTCACTATGAAGAATAGTGAAATAATTTGTGTTCCTAAGATTCAGTAAAATGAATAATGTTAGAAGAAAATGCTACATCATTACAGAGGGATACAGATAGACAGCTTTAGTCCTTGATGTTCAAAATTAAAGCAGCTTTAGTTTTCAGCCTAACAAGTACATAGAATAATGCCTGGCACATGATAACAGCTTTGAAAAGTTTTTTTTTTTTTATTATCCACATGTAAGCCATAGGTTAGGAATTTTTAAAATTCATAAATACCTGGCACAAACAGTGTCTGGCCCAAAGGATGTATTCAGTAATTATTACAGAATTGGTGGTCTTACACTAAGCTGAAAACTGTATTAGCACAAAATCTTTTTCATTCACAGCAGCACTCAAGGGCATGTATGTATATGTATGGATCATACAGTACCTAACACACAGGAAGTACATATTTTATCTTTCCTCACTAAATTGGTGAACTCTAATATCAAAAAAACCAACACAGAATGTAAATTTAGACTGAGATTGTTATTAAATCTATAGACATAGAAAAAAAGAAAAAGAATTATAAAAATTCTAATTTAAAAAAATCGAATAAACACTTTTAAGTAGAGTTTTAAACATTTCATTTTAGATTTTTTCTGAAAAAATGTTTTTAGTGAATAGCTGATTGTTGAATCAAGTGTATATTTACTTGATTATGGAAAGTTATTTTTCTCTTTTGGTATAGGTGAGTTATTTGTGGCTCAGGAATTAACTGGTGTTATTCATGTTGAAGTTTTGGAAATGATGCACTCAGTCATTTTATCCCCCTCTACCCGCTGCCCCCAAAGTCAGTCACCATAATTGAAAACCAAATGGGACTTGGTGGCAGTGTTCTTATATCATCACTTGATGTTAATGAAAGAAGCACATATGAAGATTGCACAATCTTAATAAGTACGGGGCTGCTCTAGAGTCTGTGCATAAATGGGCTGTTTCTACACAACTCTCTTGGTTATGAGGGAGTAAGTGCAAAAACGTCTCTCTACTTGTTGAACATTTTCCAATATCACTCTTCAGTTCTGTGTGTATTTGATGTGAGAGAACTGTTTTCTATAGACATTCAAGGTAAAATTGTTCTTCTAGTTGACTATGACATATGACTTCAACTTGAATTGTTACCCAAAAGTTTGTATTGTCTTACTCCCCAACCCAAACCAGAATATGTAAAGGAAATTATGCCTTGGAGCCTCCTGTCTTCCCTTGACATACAAGCACTAGCCTACTTATTTCAACTTCATGTTGCTCCTGTATTTCAGGGGCAGTTTAAGTGCCATGAATTATAGTTTGAGATTCATAATTATAAGCAGCATTAATGTGGGTTGAGTCCAGGTCTGTCTAAACTGACATCTGGGGCCAGCAAATCAGTAACTATTCTTAGAGGCATGAAGTTAAAAACAATCCTGTTCTGATTTGCTTTATCTTTATAATTTCACTGGGTGAGGAAAAACTCCAACTAAAAGTAGTTTTATTGTTTTTCATTGTTTTATGTGTATAATATAAAGAATATTTCACCTGTAATATACTGTGAAGCTAGCCTTAGAAATTTAATCAATCAACTGAATCTTCTTTCTTCAGTGAATTGAAGATAATATATCAGTAATGTGCCGAAGAATCTGCTATAACAAAATAGTTTTAAAATGACAATACTAAAAATCAAATCAAGCCCACCTCATGTTTTTGGAGCAACTATAAACTAATATATTCTTGCTGTTTCGAATGCTTTGAAAGGAACTTAAAACATGACTACTTCATCAGGCACAATAATTATATAATATTTAACTTTCACTATCCATAAATAAGGTGTTGAGGAATAAAAAGGCACCTATTTATTTATGGATTATCTGACTTTATGGAGCTTCAACAGCAAATATTTCCTCAGACTGTGTACTATCTGTCCCTTTACAACAAAAATGTGCTGACCCATGACCTAAAACATCATTCAGCTCCTTTCTTATCAACAACATCTAATTGCTTTTGTTCATCACATATTATAGTTGCGTAGTGTGGTGATATTTTGTTTGTATTGTAACCAATAAAGCTTGCCTGAAGATCAGAGTGTGGAGCTAGCCACACTAGTTAACCATAGAGGCCAGGCAGTGGTGGCACACACTTTTTATCCCAGCACGCAGGAGACAGATCTCTGTGAGTTCTAGGCCAATCTGGGCTACACAACATTGAATCAGTCTAAAAGAGAAACAGAACTCACCCCTTTGATCCTAGCACTTGGGATCGTGCACCTTTAATCACAGCACTAGGGAAGTGAAGAAAGAAGTGATATGGCTGGTCAGAGAAAGGAATATAAGACAGTAGGCAATAGGAGCTTAAGACACTCAGTCTGAGCCGGGCGGTGGTGGTGCACGCCTTTAATCCCAGCACTCGGGAGGCAGAGGCGGGCTGATCTCTGGGAGTTCGAGGCCAGCCTGGTCTACAAGAGCTAGTTCAGGGACAGGCATCAAAGCTACAGAGAAACCCTGTCTCGAAAAATCCAAAAAAAAAAAAAAAAAAAGAAAGAAAGAAAAAAAAGACAGTCTGAGGACTTGTAGAGACAGTATATCCCATTAGGTCTGAGGATTTCATCAAGGTAAGAACTAGTGGTTGGCGGCTCTGCTTCTCTGATCTATCATCTTTCACTCCCTATTATCTGACTCTGGGTTTTTATTGTTAAGGCCAATTAAAATTGTGCTACACTATAGTTCTGCTGAAGGAGCCTCGATAGATGGTTCAATGGTTAAGAGCACATTGTGTTTTTCAAAGGATCCGAGTTTAATATCAAACACTCAAATCAAGTGGTTTACTATCTCTGTGTAACTCCAGCTCCAGATCTCAATCCTCTGGACTCTGTGGGCAGCAGCAATTATGTGCACATCCCACTTCTCTAGACTCACATACATACACATAGTTAAAAGTAGTAAATGAAATCTTCAAAAAAATCCTGGAAACATAATCTTCTCAGATGGGACCACGATTAAGGGTCAGAATGTACATACTTCCCCCGCAAGCTGTGAAACTCCTGTGTGTAAGAACTGGATTCTTTTCTTGTGAAGTTACATAGCACACACAGAACATGCTGAAAACTGTTCTGCCTAGCCACTTTGTGAGCATCTTTCTTTAAAAAAAAATAATAGGAAGGAGGGTGCATCTAATTGAATACTTTCTATTGGAAAGCAATCAAGTTTCTCTGTGCATGCACTTCCCTGTATGATCAATAATAAATTAGCATTTTATTTATACTGTGTAATGCACTTCTTTTCAGAAGTCTGATTGAAAAGCCAACTACTGTTGTGTTCTCCAAAGTGATTTTTGATGGAGTGCTAATTGTATTCTACCTCAAGAGCAGTGCTAAGGGGGAACTGCAATCACCTTACTGTAGAAAAAAGATCCAGTAGATAAATTTTCCAGGCTAGCTTCATGCTATATTATAAGTGGCAAGGAAATGTGAAATCATATTTTTGACCAAAGAAATAATACTGTTTACATATCACTAACATAGCTTTCCCTTTGTAAAACAACTGTATAACCAGGACATGATTTTTTTCTTAGTAGAGGGGAAATTAACACAGCAGAAAATGTATATCAATTCACACCACTGGTGAAATACGGGGTTAACATGGATGACTATGTTTTAAGTAAATGTATCTTGGATGAGTTTTTGTTCCAGACAGAATAGCAAGTTAATAAATTTGTCCTAAGAAAAGCTATATGTCACATTCAGCAAAGAGGACAATAAATGCAAGTAAAGGCAATCTTTTTCACTTATGGAAAACAAATCTTCTTACATACTTCTACTGTCACAAAGATTCTTACGAATCTCACCTTGATAATCATAGCACTAAATTCAAAATTTTAAATCAGTCAACTAAACTCATTTTATAACCAGTTATTTTACCAAATGTCACAGGTACTTCAGTATATAATGCATAGTTCATTTTTATAGCCACCATCATATCAAGGATTACTGCCATGATATGCAGTCCATAACCACTTTTTATTTTCAGAAATGAATAAACTTAGGGGTTAAGAAAAAAATAATTTGGACTTATAGAAATTCACTTGCCCAAGGTCAGTATGCTGGTACAGTATATGGCACAAGTTATTAGTTTCTGCTTCAGGAAGTTAAAAATGGAAATTTACTCTCTCCACCCATATCTTCTCTCTCCCACTATTTCCCCCACCCTCCATTTCTTAAAGTGTGATCTCCTTTTAAAAACCTGTTTCAGCAGTCTATAATTTGGTGTACTTCCTCAGTAAAATAAACTCTTTAAAATGTAATAATAGTTACTTGTTATGGAAGATTTAATTTCCCACAACACACTGTAAGCAATTCTTTTCACTTATTGACCTCCTTATTTTTAGCAATAAATCTACATCATAGGGGTCATTATATTCACTTATAAAGTACATTATATAAAAATATCACCAGTGACTTTTATTATGGTCATAAAAGGCTTGTGGAACAGATTGTGTGTAATATATATGTATTTTAAATTTTTGATTAATATAAAATAAAGAACTTCGTATTCAAATGTGTTGGGGGAAGGCAGCTTTTCTGCATGGAACTTAATTGATTGTTTTAAACAGTATGTCTGTTATTTATGACTCTAACTATCTCCCTGTTCCATATAAGCATAAGAAATATCACACTCAGGGAAAGAAAGCATTAATATGATTTTAACAACTGTTATGCATTAGGAAAAGTATTTGGTGCTTGACACACTTATATGTCACAAAAATCTTTTGAGACTCTTTTAAACATTCTTTAATTAAAAATGAGGCAAGTAGAGTTCATAGATTTAAGAATTTTTTTTAATTAAAATTTCCACCTGCTCCCCGTTTCCCATTTCCCTCCCCTCCTCCCAAATATTGCCCCCTCCCCCCAGTCCCCTCCCCCTATCCCCACTCCTCTTCTCCTCCCCCCACACCATTCCCCCTCCCTCTCAATACTGAAGAGCAGTCCAAATTCTCTGCCCTGTGGGAAGACGAAAGTCTTCTATCTATGTCCAGGAAGGTGAGCGTCTAAACAGGCTAAGCACCCACGAAGCCAGTTCATGTATTAGGATCGAAACCTAGTGCCATTGTCCTTGGCTTCTCATCAGCCTTCATTGTCCGCCATGCTCAGAGAGTCCAGTTTCAACCCATGCTTATTCAGTCCCAGACCAGCTGGCCTTGGTGGGCTCACAATAAATCAGTTCCACTGTCACAGTGGGTGGGTGCATCCCTCGTGGTCATGGTTTCCTTGCTCATGTTCTCCCTCCTTCTGCTCCTCATTTGGACCTTAAGATCTCAGACCGTTGCTCCAAATTGAGACTCTGTCTCTACCTCGATCCATCGCCAGATGAAGGTTCTAAGGTGATATGCAAGATATTCATCAGTATAGGATAGGGTTATTTCAGGTTCCCTCTCCTTAGTTGCCCAAGGTACCAGCTGGGGACATCTCCCTGGACACCTGCTAACCCCTCTAGAGTCAAGTTTCTTGCCAACCATAAGATGACTCTCTTAGTTAGGATATATACTTCGCTGCTCCCGTATCCTCCCTTCCTATATCCCAACCATCCCAATCCCCCGAGCTCCTCCCATCCTCCCCTTCTCATGTTTCTCATCCCATTTCCCCTTTGCCCCTTGAATTTGTGATCCTAGAGAAGCTAAATAAGAAAGTGAACCCAAAGAAAATCGTATAGTCATCCGCCTGGAGAGGGGAAGTAGACAAAAACTGAGATTTAAGAAATTTATCCAAATGTTTAATTTTGTCACTTAAGAAATCACAGCCTGATAACACTGTAACAATACTTAAATTCAGGGATGTAGAGGAAGTATGTTTTAAAGTAAAACCACTTAAATGGGTCTTGAGTCCATAAAAAAAAAAAAATAGGGAGCCTTTTTCGTGTGACCTGGGAAAGAGGTAGAGGAAGTGGAGATGGAAAATCAGGTCTGTTTGGGACCAAATTTAGTTCTGTTTAAAACACTGAAGTTCTTTCAAAGAAATTAAACTCATGACCTGGTCTACATGAAATGAAGCCAGACAAATTAACCTGACATGCACACTTATATAAGAAATCATTGAAAATGAGGAGCTGATAAAAACAGGGAACCATCATTCCTGTGGGAAAATTCAAGTGGTAAAAGTACGTATTTGAGAGGTTGTTTGGCATACCATATAACGTGCTATCAATATCACAAAAACCCACATGAAATTGTGAAAATTTGATCTAAAGTAATGTAATCTATAAATCGTGGAACTATTCTTTATTTTTATTACATCTATAACTCTAAACTTTGAAGAAAAACAAAACCTCCTTTGATGTTGCATCGGGGATTGGGAGACACCACCACCAAACAAACACACCAGAAACTTCTTTTTTTTTTTAAATATTTATTTATTTATTGTGTATACAATATTCTGTCTGTGTGTATGCCCAAAGGCCAGAAGAGGGCACCAGACCCCATTACAGATGGTTGTGAGCCATCATGTGGTTGCTGGGAATTGAACTCAGGACCTTTGGAAGAACAGGCAGTGCTCTTAACCTCTGAGCCATTTCTCCAGCCCCCCACCAGAAACTTCTTAAGAATGATGTGTGGATTATAAGAAGTGCATCTCAGTTCATTAAAACATATACTGTAAGTAGAATGTGATTAAATAAAAATTTCTAATGGGAGTAGGCAAGTTGTCAGCAATCTATCATGGTAAGTGCTTCATCTTTAACAAGGGTCCATAAAGGCGTGAGTGTACAATAAGCTCTAAAATAGGTAACTCCAAAGATGCTAATGATTCTCCCTCAGCAGAACAGTCAGATACATGATGTATATATATGAAAGTGAATAACAAAGAAGAACATAAAAACTCAGTGAATTTCCCTTGGGTTATAACTATATGGGAAAGAGAATAGGCATTTAGCAAATAAAATTGTAGGATAAGAAGTCAGGCTAGTTATTAGATCTGTTGTTTCTAAATGATAAATTCTTTCTTCTTTCTCATCGAGATACTTACTATGACTTTTCTTTTACCATCTTGGCATTCAGAAGCATCTAAGTTAGACTTTACAGGCCTGGCCTGTACCCATCTCTTGTTCTATTCTTCTGACTACTGTCCCCTTTTGCTGCCTCTCGATTGACTGCAAAACATACTGAATTGGCAGTTCAAATGGGGGTTGGCACCTACTTATGAGTTACAGAGGATTGGAACTAGAAATCATTCACACACACACAGACACACACACACACACACACACACTCCACCCAATACCTTATCAGTGCTTATTCCCAGGCATGCAACTATTATCTACCTTACTCCTCTCTCAGTTTCAGAACTTTTAGCTTTCTTGATGTGCCTAACCAGTTGATTCTCTATGTGGAGGCTGCTTCATCCTCCTTGATCTACATCCTCCATGCTAGAATAATAGCCATGCTGCACTGACTGATGCCCTGTTTTTTTTTTTAATTTTTTTTATTCTTTTTTAATTAAAATTTCCACCTGCTCCCCGTTTCCCATTTCCCTCCCCTCCTCCCAAATATTGCCCCCTCCCCCCTCCCCTTCCCCTATCCCCACTCCTCTTCTCCTCCCCCCACACCATTCCCCCTCCCTCTGGATACTGAAGAGCAGTCCAAATTTTCTGTCCTGCGGGAAGACGAAGGTCTTCTACCTACGTCCAGGAAGGTGAGCGTCTAAACAGGCTAAGCTCCCACAAAGCCTGTTCATGTATTAGGATTGAAACCTAGTGCCGTTGTCCTTGGCTTCTCATCAGCCTTCATTGTCCGCCATGCTCAGAGAGTCCAGTTTCAACCCATGCTTATTCAGTCCCAGACCAGCTGGCCTTGGTGGGCTCCCAATAAATCAGTTCCACTGTCACAGTGGGTGGGTGCATCCCTCGTGGTCCTGATTTCCTTGCTCATGTTCTCCCTCCTTCTGCTCCTCATTTGGACCTTAAGATCTCAGACCGTTGCTCCAAATTGAGACTCTGTCTCTACCTCGATCCATCGCCAGATGAAGGTTCTAAGGTGATATGTAAGATATTCAGACTGATGTCCTGTTAATGTCTCATTGGAATAGTAGCCAGAGTTTCATGCATGCTAGGTGATCTGTCTACCAACTGAGCTAAATTCTCAGCCCGCATTCTTGTCATATTTCTTTTTTTTCCATATTTCTTTTTATTTATTTATTTATTTATTTATTTATTTATATTATTTAATTAATAACTTCCACCTTCCTCCCCTCCTCCCATTTCCCTCCCACTCCCCCCATCCCCGTTCCCCTCCCTCTCCAGTCCAAACAGCAGTCGGGGTTCCCTGCCCTGTGGGAAGTCCAAGGTCCTCCCCCCTCCATCCAGGACTAGGAAGGTGAGCATCCAAACAGACTAGGCTCCCACAAAGTCATTACATGCAGTAGGATCAAAACCCAGTGCCATTGTCCTTGGCTTCTCAGTCAGCCCTCTTTGTCAGCCACGTTCAGGGAGTCCGGTTTGATCACATGCTCCATCATCCAGCTGGCCTTGGTGAGCACCCATTAGATCAGCCCCACCATCTCAGTGGGTGGGTACACCCCTCTCGGTTCTAACTTCCTTGCTCATGTTCTCTTTAACATATTTCCAATTTTGTCTAAATATCCAATCTCTAGGACTGTTTATTAAACTGTCCACATAGTTGAAGTCTCCTCATAACTATAGTGCATAATGGGTATTTTGTTCAATTATCCCTTTAGAATTCATATACTAATGTCCTTAACACCTCACAAACTATAAATTCCACAGGGCATGTTTTACACCTGTATTTTGCTTATTACTATATCTTTAGCACATTGTATTGGATTTTGCATTTAGTGAATAATAAAGACTTATTGAATAGATAATATTGGACACGTAATATTTCTATGTTTAAACCTATTTCACTACTAAAAATAAAGACCAATTATCAGTAGTTTACACTTCAGACTAGTGCTCACCATTTTTGCAGTGTAACAGTGATAGATATTGAAAATTTCCTTTTGGCATTGTTCCTCACATTTTGCCTTGAGTGAAATTGTGATTATGGAACTTTTACCAGTTGTAGTATTGCTATCAAATTATTCTAGGAACATTTAAATACGATGTCTGATAGTGGTGAAGAAGAAACAAAAACTCGGCAAAATCAAAAGATATTCCTGATGTAGAGAATCTGAATGTGTTGACCAAATTAAACAATAAGAGGATTTGATTAAAGATGTAATAGATAAATGAATATTTCCAGATTTGATATTCAAATTGCAAGGACATATTCTTTATCAATTAGTCAAGTATATAGTGGCAATTCATTTATAATTTAATAAATAAAGCTTGCCTGAAGATCAGAGAGTAAAACAGCTCCACTGGTCAGCCTTACAAACCATGGTAACACACACCTTTAATCCCAGTAGCTACACTAGTTACCATAGAAACCGGGCAGTGCATGCCTTTAATCCCAGTGGTACCCGCCTTTAATCTCAGAACTAGAGAGAAATATAGAATAAGAGGACACAGCTCACAGTTTCAGTCTCATCCTGAGATTCCTGGAGGCAGGATCACCATTTTCAGACTAAGGTTGAGGTGAGAACTAGAGGTTGGCTGTTTTGCTTTTTGGATCTTCAGTTTAAACCCCAATTTCTCTCTCTGAGATTTTATTAATCATGTTTCACAAGTGCTTCACATTTTTTTAGTGGTGCATACCAAGTAGGAACATCAGAAAACTCAGAAATCTCTCTTGATAATTTGTATGATTGTAAATCCGACACTTAAAGTACATTTAAAATGGCACTGATTGAGAACCCATGAGGTAGAGTTCAAGGTCACAGATCTTTGTCTTTATAACAGGTCACAGTATTTTTGTGTAAGTTTTTGATGTAGTCACCATCAGTAAGGGCTTAAAATGAAATACTCAAATTCAAATTTATTTTAATGTTTTGTTTTTAAAATACTAGGTTGGATATTGAGTTAAAACTAGAAATGTACATTCCGTAACATGGTTATTCTGGAAAAAAAATGTTAAATTTCCTAAGTATTTACTTGGAAAATGATATAATTTAAAACTGGATTATTACCTGCCTACACAGTTCTTAATTGTTTTAAATATTTGTGTACACTCTAAAGATGTGTCTCTGCCTAAGGTGTCTTTTGATTGGTTTGCAAAAGATCTGAATGGCCAATAACTAAGCAGGAGAAAATAGGTGAACTTCAAGAGAGAGAGAGGACACTGGGAAGAAGAGAGGCAGAGATGCCAAGAGACACTGAAGAAGTCAGACATACAGGACAAAGAAAGGTAATCATGGCACATGGCAGAATGTAGATTAATATAAACATGTTAATTTAAATTATAAGAGTTAGTTGGGGAAAAGCCTAAGCCAAGACCAAGTTTCATAATTAATAATAAGTCTCCATGTCATTCTTTGCAGACTGGTGTCTCTGAGAGAAAGTATTACTACACTTAGGGAACATTTGAAGGGTGATCTTAACTATTTGAGAAAACGACAAGTGCCTGTAGACACTACCATATTATACTGAAGAAAAGTCACAAGGAAATATAGAGATACATCACCCTGGGGGGAATGGATAACACAGAATAAGCAAGCAAGCTAATGAAAGAAGGAAGTATTGCAAGTATAGGTATAAAATAGTTTTGGCATGGAAAGGTTGGGAGAAAGCAGAGTAAGCTATAATAATATTTATAACCTAAAGATGGGCCAGATCTAAATGTATACTTTGGCCTCTTTCCATCTTAAGATATTCTTGTATTACTAAAAGGTGTTATGATTTATACTCATTTCTAGGTCGAGACTGGTCCTTGTTTTTCTTTAAGATTTATTTTTGTCACTTTTAAGAGCGACAGGGGAGGGAGAGAGAGAGAGAATGATGTTTGTATATATATATATATATACATATATATATATGTGTGTGTGTGTGTGTGTGTGTGTGTGTGTGTGTATAGTCAGAGTTCTCTAGAGGAGAAGGACCAATGGGATGGAGATTTTATACAAACATAAAAAATTTATTGCATCATCTTATGTTAAAATAGTAACAACAGTTGTCATACACTGGGGAAGTTGGAAATTCAGTAGTTGCATGGTCCTTGAGGCTGGGTGTCTAAGCAGTCAGAGTAGTATCAGAGTGGATGTCTCACACTGGAGACAACTTGTGTGTCTTGGTATTCCCAATCTGCTGCCAAAAAAAACAGAAAATTCCTGGAGAGTTGCTGTACTTTTATCAAATACTGAAGCTGGGAAATGCTGCCTGACATTAGCAAAAGAATCAGCAGCAGCAAAGGGGTCAATCAATTCTGCAGCAATAGTGAAAACCAGGCCAACAGGAGAAATAGCCAAGTAAGCAAAGGGTATAAATTATTTTCCTTCTGCCATGCCTTTTTTTTTTTCCTTTAATCTGGTAAACTTCCAGAAGGTGCTGCCCTTACTTGGGGTGAGTTGTCCCACATCAATTAAGACAGTCAGGTCTACTCACTTGAATCTAAAATTTGGCAAGTTGATATTAAAACCAACCATCACAGTGTATGTGGATACTTGGGGAGGACAGAAGGCATCAGATCTTCTAGAGCTGGACTTATAGGCAGTTGTGAGCCCCTCAGTGTGGATGTTGAGAACTGAATTTGGGTAGTCTACAAGATCAGTAAGTGAGCTTATCCCCCGATTCATCTTTCCAGCCCAAAGATCCCTGTCTTTACACCTGCTTCTTTCTTACAGGAAAATGAGCCATCTAGAACACAAGTGGTGTACGTAATTACTTCATAAAATTTAATTTCGTCCAAGGAGGCAAGTTTGTTACTAAAATGAAATAAAAATACTAGCATTTCTGATGACACTTTACAGAATTATGTATACTATCATAGGTATCTTCAAGATAAATATGCATTTGATTCAGGAGATTAAAATTCAGTTGAAGGTAGTTACTGTATCATTAGAAAATAGAAAAAAGCATTTATGTAAAAGTCTAGCTAATAATATAAAAAGATCAAGCAAATGTGCACTGACAATTACATACTGATGGAATTATTAAGTGGTTGCAGTCACATTTGAATCTAAATGTTTTTGAATAGTCAGAATTTGTTGTGTTAAGTAATTTGTAATGTATTGCTAGAAAAGATTAGTAATTTATACTAAATTAATATCTCAGTGAACATATTCTTTGAAATGTACTTGTTTTTATAATTATAATGTTCTGCGTTTAAGAATAAAGCAATCTGTTTTCTGAAGAATTGGCACTAACTGAAATATAGACTGTATAATCGTCAATTTTTCTATCTTAAAACTCTAACAATTAATGAGGGGGCAAATATAAATAGAATGAATTAGTGATAATCAAGGACAACTAATTGTCACATAATAACCCCTGGATGTATTACCACAAAACATTTTTATGTTTAGAGAATACTCTGTATTTTCCAATGAATGCCATTATCTGTTCTGCCTGTGCCTTTTTGAATATGGTACATGTCTTCAAATACCTGCTCCATATTTTTGTCAAGAAGTGCTATATACACTTGTCCCTGTCTAAAAGTAATAGCTGGCTCAATTACAGGGAAAGGAATAATGCAAGATCTCTATGCAGGAGAGATATCCCCACCACATGTTTTTGCGGACTGGGAGATTTATAGAAGAGACTGTAGAGTGGGAAGGCCCCTATTCTCTGTTAGATCAAGGGTTATCCATTTAGATGCAAGTTGATGGAAGGAACAGAAGAGTAGTTTTGTATGTAACCTGTAAAGCGTGAGTATACCTAAGATGCCATTTGCCAACCAATTTGGAAAAGTTTTAAATATTTAAGACCTGGGTCAGCTTTAGCCTTTTGAATTCTTGTCTTCCTTAATTGTACCATAGGTCAGAGTGACCGAACCTTGCAGTGAATCTCTAAGGAAGCTTTCAAGCAGGAGCCTGACTAATGGTTTGTGTTTTAGAAAGTCTTCTCTTAATAATGTTTAACAATTAGTTGATTAATTGGATGGATTTGAGGACAGATGCAGAACAATTTATTACAAAACTCTGAAAAATAATTGAGTTAGTAGGTAAAGTGCAGAAGTGAATAAGACAATGTGAAATCTATTTAGGAAAAATGATTTTATGGAGTCATTGACAGCTAGAAAGGGGTATGCCCACAACTGGCATTGGAGAATGATTTAGACTCCTAGGATTCCAGTTTAAACTACTGTGGAAGAGTATCATTTCCTATGAGAGGAGGTAACGTGTAAAGGTGTTTGTAGATAACTTGCTTTGATGCTTTATTAACGAGCTTTCTTTAAGTAATAATTGAATGCAGTTATATTTATAAGCAGAAAGCAAAATTGCTAATACATTCATCATAAACATTGCGCATATATCACCTTTATTATTTAGACACACAGAAACCTGATAATTGAAGAGATGGAGAGGGTAGGCAGGAATGCAGTCATACCTGAAAAAGCCCTTTGTTTTATTTTTGAATCACATTCATACTAAGTAGAAGATAATACCATCACCATTTAACAAATAAAAAGACCCAGCTTGCAGAAACCTCCCGACTTAGCAGGAAGCATCCAGCCCATTTTCTCCAAGCCAGAAATTGGCAGCATTGCAGTCCAAACCTGGCTCTATGTCAGAGGTATTGGTCTTTGAACTACATGTAAGTTAAAATGAAAAGAAGAAAAAGAATCGATGGCAAAAAAAAGGAAATGATGGAAATTTTAAAAAGTGGAATCATCATTAGCAAAAAGAAAAAAGAAAGGAAGGAAGCAAGGAAGCAAAGTCCAGTGGAAGGCAAGGGAAAGCCTTATCTGCAAGTAGTTCCTACCCTCAGCTAGACAAGTTCAGCGTACTCACTAACTAACACAAGTGAGAGGTTTCAACAGGATGTGGGCTCCCCACAGAAGTCAGTAGCTTGCAGGTGACCTCTATTTAGCCAGGAAGTGAATCAGTGTCAATTTTGAACTAAAACACGCTTTTCAGAGTGGTACTTCGTAATGTAGGCTGCTGTAGGTCCTCACATGATTTCCGGCCTGGGTGGGTAACAGAGAGTAGGCTGTCAGAAGCTTTTATAGAAGTGGTACTGCATAATGTTACAACTGCTGGATCCACCACTTTAAAATGGGCTTGTTTCATTTTTCAAGTAAATGGTATTGCATTTTACAAAAAGAATCTGTTCTGGATTGGGTACAGATGCACAAAAACTGGCCCTTCACTGCAGATCATTTGAGAAGTAATGCACTACATCAAAAGTGGGGAGAAAGGTGAGACCCTCATAGGTGTTTTACTTCTCTGGGTAACATAGATTTTTTTTTTAAGAAATGTGAATATTTATATAACTGTATTCACATGGACAGCTAGTGATTCCATATACAAATATAATCAAACGATTTCTATCATTCAGAGCTATACAATAGATAAACCCGTTTTTTGTAATTTAACAAAAATATCCAATTTATGTAACACATTAAAAGAAGAATTATCAACTTGTTTTCTTCTCAAAAGACTGTAGCTATTAAACTCCTTAATTACTTCATTTTCACTCTCAGTATAACATTAGCACTTTAGCACTTCAAGTACAAAAATGATTAATGAGCCTGATAATTCATTCGCATATATATTACTTTGCAGCTTGACATCACCCTGAAGCCTATTCTCAGGTTCTAGCCATAGACATACCTTCCAAGTAAATTATTTTATTGCACATAAAATGCATAATTATTATAAAAATATACATAGTTATAACCACCCCCTGATTTTTCTATGCAAATGGAAAGACGATACATCAAATGTATTCAAATGTTGATAACTGTTAAAACAAAAGTATAAATTCCTAGGAAATATCTTGACGTTTGTGGCATTACTATGATGGGAAACTCAATTGTACTTTGAGTTCAATTGCCACCTATTTCAAAATGTATCTTCCTTAAAAGTTTGAGTGTGAAGGAAAACACTTCTAATTTCTATATTCTATCCATGTGAATTCTGTTAACTTGGTGGAAAGAACATGTAAGACGATATTTGGATTCAAGAAGTAAGAGTTTGTTTGAAGTGACTGGAAAACATCTGTAAGGGAACTATCTCTGTTTAATAATCCTTGACTTTCATTGGTGGTATGACTCTTTTAGCTGTACTGAATTTAAATTTTTTCCATCTCCAAAATTCAGATTTGTACAGCTATTTCTAGAGCTCAATCTCTTTAAGTGTGATCACAGGTACTGATTTTTTGTTCCTTCAGTCTTCCTGCGGTACTTTGCACAGTTCTTGCCTGATAACTCTCTTATCTCTACATGCTTTTAACTTTAAAGCTGAGTTCTATCCTGACTCAGGACCACATCTGGAAGGACAGATGAACTTTTGCTCAGAACTCAGAGCTGTGCTTGTTAAGCCTGTTGCCATGATACCACATCATAGCCAATGAAAGGTGAAACAGGCAATTCACTTGGGCCTCCCTTTGTGCAAGGGAAAAGCAGAACTGTAGACCATTTTGTGGGCTCTAAATCATACCTCTCAGCTATTTTGTTCAAGTAAGTTAAAGGACAGCATAAATATGTATTGGCTTCCATTTGCTTATGTGAGGGAGACATTAATTTTTGGAATAAAACATAATTTGTTCCACTGAAATGGACAGGGTCAAATTAATGCAATGAAAAATTTAAAACTGTAAATAGACTCTATGAAGGCACAGGTAATATTATTTTACTGACTAAATCTAAAATGTAAATGCAATGATATGATTTTATGTTTTTGACTGAGAGTCTTTTCTTTTGGATATTGTAAAGAAAAACAGTCAATTTTTAAAAATCTGAGTAGGATAAAATTGGGAGTCTGTAACTACATTCTCACTTGATCAACTTGTTCAAACGCAGGACTCCCACATAAGGAAAATTTTAGTGTAAGTCTGTCCCACGAATTATATGAAGCATACTTATATTTTAAAAATCTAGTTGTTTATATGAAATATCAACTCCATCAAGGGTTCTATATTTTTATTTACTAAATATGGAAAACTTACTTATAAGTGGCACTTCATAAGTTGCATAGATACTTTGAGATAGTGAATTTCCGGAAGTTAGTGACTAATGAGATTATTCCTCTGTCCCCAAATGTCATGGAAGTGGGTAGGAATGTGAAAAGAAGAGAAAATCATGAGTGGGAGCCACTTCTGGAACATGCACATACTCTCCAGAATTTGCGTATAATGACTTGGCCTCTGAGGCCCTAAACTAGCCTGCTTTATGCCTACACCAGTCTACTGTGGCCTACACAATATCACACTGGCCTACACAGTAAGTATCACACTAGCCCACATAGGCCTACAGTCTCCTGTACTTGCCTGGTTAGAGTACTTCCCCAGCAGATGGTGCTTCTCTGTGGAGGTATTAGGGTAGTCTTGATATGAGCCTCTATTCCTGTTCCTGTTCTCTTTTCAGATGTGATACCTTTGATGTTGGATAGTGGCAGCTCACTGTGACAAATATTTCTGTGGTAGGACTCAGGATACCAAGTGAAAAAAGAATAGCTCAATGCTTCCTCTGTGGATTTAAAACTTCTTAAAGCAAGACAGTGAATTCCTGTGATTTGTGGTTTATACTAATGGAAATAATTTAACATAACGATATATATCTTGGTCATGTGGAAACTGATGGATCTGTCTATAAAACAGAAAACTCAAGAGGAAAATGTGTCAAAGAAATAAGAATTCTATGGCTTTGAAAATACTTAAACACCTCCAATGTAAAACGGCTTAGCTCCAAAGAATAAAACAAAGTGTATTACTTTTCTGTGTGCACAGTAGATTAAACACAGGGTCTAAAGTGTAAGTGTTCAGTCTACTACTCAGCTACATATTGAATGGTTTTGATATAAAAATATCCTTTGTTGTTTAGAAATTTATCTATTTTTCTGTATCTAGGTCCATATTAGAGTAAAAAAAAAAAGAATAGTGGTATGGGTTAGTACACAGAAAAACATATAAAACGTTTTCAGTTAGCACAAAACCAGGCAACTTTGTATCTTTTCTTAAAGTACCTGTAAGAAAAAAAAATATACCTGGTATAAATGAAATCTTTCTATCAGGCAAGCGTTATTATTTTTCTGTTAGTTGGTTTCTATGGCTATCTAAATATAATTTAGTATTAGTTAATACTGGCAAAGATATTTCTCATGTTCTTTAGTCAGTATACTTTCACAAAAAGAAGAAAATATAACTTAGCAGTGTATTTATAGCTACATTTTATTAATACTTCTCTGCATCCAGCAGTGGTTTACTTCATGTGCTGTGTCCTAATACCTTACATCTGGAATTCGGCAAATTCAGTTTATTAGAGATATCAGTTATGAATTTTAATGCCATGGAGCATATGCTTTATTAATTTTTGTCCATAATTTTTAACTCACTTAAGATAGGCATTTTGCTGGGATGTGGCAGCACATGACTATAACCTCAACACTCAAGAGGCAGAAGAGGAGAATTATAGACATGTAAAAGAGACAGATAAAATTACGAATGAAACAAAACAAAAGAAAAGAAAGCCATGTTTTTGGGAACCCATTATCTTTGAATGGATACCATGCTCAGCCTAGATATAGTAGGGAGGGTCTTGGCCCTTCCCCAAATCAATGTACCTTACCCTCTCTGAGGAGTGGATAGTGGGTGGGATGTAGGAGTAGGTAAAGCGAATGGGAGGAGGGGAGGAAATGAAACTGTGATTGGAATGTAAAATGAATAAAGATAATTTGTTTTCTTTTTAAAAGATAAAAAACAAAAGACATTATTTAACATAAAAAAGAAAGCCATGAATATTGTAGTTTGTATTTCTCTCTTTTAATTTTTATTGTTAATACATTAATCACAATAGTTCTTCATTCTTTTTTTTAAAAAAAAAACACCAGTCAAATAAATACATGGGATTATTTTGTCATCTCTTCTCATTGCCCACTGTCTTCAAGAATTTTTGGAAGTCAAACTATTTTTATCTAAGTGTATTAATTGTACAACATCTAATTTAGAATGACATTTGCATAGAAACAGGAGGTATTTTGATCATATCCACCTCTTTTTAACATTCTTTCTCTTCTTATCAAATTTTGAATCTATGCCTTTCTGTAGGAATTACATATCTCTGTAGGCAAAAGTGTTTCATTGATTATTGATGTAATATTTAATATTCTAAACACCTAGTCCTATATTGTGAATGTATTTCTACTGACACAACTTTTAGAGTGCCCCATTTCTCCTACTTGGAGGTCTTATGGAAAATATTCCCTTTGAAAACTAATAATTTAGTATCAAACTATTCTTTAGTTAGAATTATATTCAAAATATACACTCTTCCAGGGACAGTATAATGTTATCATCATATTGGTAGTAAAACAGACACTGAACTGAATTTATGTTGTACACATGAGCTGGTTACTCTGCTTCCCTGTGCCTATTTTATAAAATGTGGAAAATCATAACATTCATTTTATCACAGTGGATAAAAAGATAACATAAAGAAATAAGTATTTGATGAATATTTGAAATCAAGAAGCACTCAAATAAATTGACCTCCTCTACTATGTTGGCAAAATAGCAGATGTTATGTTGTAGATAAACATATATAATAGAAATTGATAATAGAAATTCTGATTATTCAATAAGCAAACTATCTCTGAAGTGCTGTTTTACCTCAGGCCACAATTAATTATCTAGATAATATATGATAGAAACTTATTACAAACTATAATAGAGAATTTAACATGCTAAGATAGCTACACAAGGCATGATAAGGGTGCAACTAGAGCAGCCAAGCTAAAACTATGACCAAAAATGTTAAAAAGAATGGGAAAATGATAAACTGCTTGAATGGCAGTGAGAGAAATTAAAGCTCATGCAGACATAGCTAAGCCCTGAGGCTAGAAAATTATAATTTTCAGATGTTTTGATTATGTGGACTTGATTGAAAAGTAAGAGATACTTCTCAAACACAAGAAGAGAATCACTGCTTTATTCCCATGGCCTTTCAGAATGTCGCTCTTATAATTACTTTGGTATTGGTGTTATTTTATATTTCCAGGCGTGCCTCCAATCTATATCATAAACCTTTTCTAAGTGGAGAGTTCAACCATCGCATTACCAGGAGTGGGTCTGAGAAAATAAGAATTTCTATGCTGAAACAAGGAATGCACTGTATGGGTTGGGATCACTTGTAGTTTCTTGTACTTTGAACAGACCCAACAAAATATATAAGGTGAAATATATAAGCCCCTGAAAGGCTTGTGATTTTTGATGAGTACTCTAATTCCTTAAACTTGAGAAAGGATAAAATACAGAGTTGCTGGCTTAAAACAAAGGTAGGAAGGAAAGTAGTCTAAACTGCAACATTAGAGAAAACCGGCTTCTGTCTTTAGTTCATACCTATAATTTTATCCTTCAGTTTTGTTTCAATTCTCAAAGTTTTCACAGTAAGGTTTCTCTTACACATCATTGTAATGAAATCACAGCAGAGGATGAAACTGAGTCTCAGCTACAGCTTCACTACTCTCTCATGTAAATCTTAGTTAATCAAATTCTTTAAATAATCTTACCTTCAACCAAAATCTTGCACATTAGAACAACATCCCTACAGGACACAACCTCATATAACTTTATAAGATACATTCATAAACATTTAAGGACAGTAGAAATTGTAATTATTCTATTTATTAATTAAGATATGATGTTATGTGTTGACATACATGATTAAATTACTTTAATCATCATGTGGTACTGAGAAGGCCTAAACTATGAAAGTTTCCATGTTCACCTTTAAAGGAAAGTAACTGTAAAAATCTACCACACACCTCCACACTCACAACTCAGTAGTGACTTGTAAAATTAAATTCGTGTGAAATTTAAATCTGTGGCCTCTTAAAATGCCCACACTGTCTCTAAATTCACATTAAATTTAGCTCCCCAAATTTCCCACCCTAACTCCTTTACTTGTGAGTTATAATTAATGATATTACTCAAATCTTTTAAAAAAACTATTTAAAAACATCATCCAATAAAAAGACAAGTTAGTCCTTGAATAATAACAAACACATAATGTCAGGGTCCAACACATAACTAATGAGCAAAAGAACTAGCTAGTTATATTTTTATATATAAGCATAATCATCTTTGTAAAGTCTTTTCTAACACACATACCAGCTTGAAGAATAGAGCATATTTAATAATCAAACCAATGCATTTACTGTTTTGGGTTGCAGTTCTTCTATTGTGAATTTGGACTTCATTGGTCATCCGGTGTCCACATGACACTTAACAGTTATGTTGAAATTTATTTCAGTTCCCCCGCCCCCCAATTGACTACATTGTCTGATGAGGAACTATGATAACAAAGATGTCTGGATTTCTCGTCCAGCTGGGCAGCATAGTAATAAGGGTCATTTAGCAGCAATGTCTGCACTAAATTTCTTAAACAAGAGGAGAATGTTCACGAACCATGCACACAAGCTTAACAAATCCGGTCAGAAAAAAAAATTCATTTTGGCAACAGAAATTAAAAAATCATGCTTTCCAATAACTTATGCCAGAGGTATTAGACCAGAATCTGGGCCATTCTGTTGATCCTTAATATGTGCGGGATTTTTAGCAGAAGGAGCTATGAAGTTACTGAACTGTTTCTCTGCCTATCCAATTTAATACAAAACATTATTGAAACCAGTAAGTCTGCACTGGTATTTATTTATTTTCCAATGCTTTTCTAAATGAGTTCTGTAGTATTCAGAGCATAGTGTTAAATTGATTCACCTATCTCAGGATGAGAATTGTAAGCAATTTTGATTAGCTTTTCTCTAAATTCATCTTCTGACATATTCTGTTATAACTAATAAAAATCAAAGCCTTATGTTTCTACTGAAAATAATTTGTATTCAATAGCATTTTTGTGCCTTCACAGAACATAATCTCTGCAGGCTTGAGTATCAACATTTATAACTATATGGATATAACAGTATTAAGCAGAGTTCCAAAGACATTTTACACTTCTCATAATAGTAAGTTTATGCCTCAGATCCTATAATTGAACTTTACAAACCAAACTCACTTTTGTGTGTTTATGTGGTGAAGCAAAGAAGGAATGTTAAAAAAAAGAATAAAATTATATGTTTTTTATATGACTACTGAACTAGGTAAATTAAAGTTATCATGCTACCATGACAGACATAATTCTATTGATTGCTCAGATAAAGGCGGCTAAATGAGTAAATGAGAAGACAAACCTTGGTATCATTCCTCAAGGAAAGAATCTTGTGCTAACAAGGTCATAATGTCCACCAACATAGGGTGCCTTGTAGACTCTTTTCCTATTTTTATTGGGGAGTCTTCTCACACTGTTCACTGTTAGTTTTACCACCCTTACTTTCTGTTTATCTTACCCTTGGGAATAAGATCATCGAATCTAATCTAACTTATATTAATAAAATGATTTTGCTCTGGTTTATTGTCCTCATATAACTACCTTTCTAATAGTAAGAGCAAAATTAAAGGTGCTTGCATGCCCTCTTAAGCTCAAACACAATGTATCCATTATTTCTAATGTCCTACTTGAAGCTTTTTCCTCCCTTCTTCCCATTTCTTTTTCTTTCTCTGTCTCTCTCTCTGCCTTTCTCTGTCTCTCTCTGTCTCTTTCTCTCTCTCTCTTAAACACACACACACACACACACACGCACACACATTGTACAAGCCAGCAGTACCTCTTCCTTATCCCCATCCACATAAATGATCTAAATTAAATGTCTCTTATGTGTCAGGAATGGTTATAGACTCTGAGGATTCCATGAGCAGAACAAATACATAGTTATGTTTCCATTATTAATTTTATGCCAGGAAAAAATTTTGAAGGATACATTTTAGACATTAGTTACTTTCACTTGTATAATAGATTTTTATCCTAGATTTCTTCAACTGTCCTAATTTTGAAATAGTCTGAATTATTTACCTGTATTTCATGTGGGTGACCTAATTTGGTTTTGAAAAATACAGTCCCCTGAAGACATATTTATTTTGGAAAAATAATTACTTCAGAATTTTTATTTTTATTTTCCCTGAGTAAAGATAGATTTATGTTTTAATAGCTAGAAGAAGAGAACCTTCAAAATAGTTAAAGCTTTTTAAAGTTGGAAAATAAATGCACTATGTATAGGCATAATGTATTTAAAATTTAACTTATAGACCAATCAATAGCACAATGTGAATACCTAGTTCTATTTTATAGCATGTATGCAATATATGCTCATTTTATAAACATAACACTTGGATTATTGTTTCTGAAAATATTACTTCAAAACAAGAAATAAGTATTTCCTTTTAATTTTGATGAAAAACACAAATACTAAAAAAGAACAGCCTGTTTAGTGTAGTGTGATGGCTAATCTTGTTTGTCAACTTGACATATCTGGGATTAAGGACTCTCAATTGAGTATTTGCATCCACTGCATTGGCCTGAGGGCGTGTATGTGAGACATTTTACTGATTGCTAATTGATATGGGAAAGCCGAGACTGCTGTGGGTGGTACCATCAGATGGCATATTGGCCTGGGCTGTGTGAGAACGGTAGCAGAACACCGAGTTCAGAAACAAGCCAGTAAGCAGCATTCTACTATGGACTCTGCTTCCGTGTCTTTCTCCAGGTTCCTGCCTTCGCTTCTCTGAGAGATGGACTGCAACCCATGACTCAAGTACAACCCTTTTCTCTGTTGGTTGATTTTGGTCAGTATTTTATTACAGTAACAGAAATTCAAACTAGGACATGAACATGAAGAAAATTATGGGAAGATGGGTATATTATGCTTTGTAGTGAGTAGGGATCTCACCATAATAATATACCAACATTTTTGACAGATAATTTCTTAGCTATAGCAGTAGCAATATGTCGTTATTTTAATCTCTTCTTTTTATAATTATAGGCATAGGCTTGGTTTTAGTTACTTTTATATGACTATGAAAAGACACTATGAGCAAAACCACTTGGAGAAGACTTTATTGGGGTCTTGCTTCCAGTTTCAGAGGGTTAGTCCATGGCCATCATGTTAGGGAGCATGGCAGCATGTGTGTAAGATTAGCACTGGAGCGTTGTTGTTTAGACAACAAGGACAAGGCTGAAAGAGAAGAAAGAGGGCGGGGAGTGCCATGGGCTTCTGAAATTTGAAATTTCAAACCCAGTGACACACCTTCCCCAACAAGTACATATCCACTATGCCTTCCCAAACAGTTCAATCAGCCATGAACCAAGAGTTCAAGTATATGAGCCTATGGGACAAATCTTATTCAAACCACCACAGGCTTCAAATGCTTAAATATTTTTGCTCATTCCTCCTATCTAATATTCTAGTCATTGCTCATAGGTACATCTCACAGCATCCTTAATGAATGATTTTCATCATCATTGTATCTCTGACATTTTAGGTGATGGTTGCTTGAGCTTTCCAATCACTTTGTGTGTGTTTGCCAAGTCTCATTTGGGTTGGTAAGAGTAAACATTGCTGTTAGTTTAAGATGATTCATCTTAACCACAGAATTTTCAAGATGAGATGAATATGTGTATGGTAATATATCCTTAATTTTAAAATGAAAACCTTTAGTATTTTTATCTTAAAATACCTGTGCAATTACTGATCTTATTATTGCTACAATATTGAATGTTCATAGATTTTAAAATCTGTCTTAAAGCCAAAAAATTCCTGAAATTTGATACTATACTTAAAACATAATTAAGAGTTGAAGAATATGCCAATACACTTTAGCTGTTGTCTGTTGCTTTCTGTGGTTCAAGGTTGAATATGCCAGTGATCTTATCCAAAGAAAGCACAGATTCTTGTACACTTCTTCATTTATAATTAGGAATAATAAATTCATGAATTTTTAAAATCTTAGAGCTGAAGACAGTCTGTGCAAGAATCATCCTGATGAGGACATTTTTACATGTAATTGCTCAGGAAACTATTCTTTAGGGACCTTGAGTTCATAGTGAATGCCTATATGACTTCTGCCTGTATATTTTGAGACTTGGAAATAGAACTCAGAGAAAATTGGAGTGGGCAAGAGAAGTTACCTACTTAGTGCCAGTGAAGTAAAGAAACTGACACGACTTGTCACAGTAAGTGGGCCTCATTATCCCTCAGTAGTTTCTTCCATACTACCTAGGGGAAGGAATTATCTTCTTCCTGAAGCATAACGTATAAGTAAAGGAAAGTAACTCTTTTTGATCCAAAGGGGCAGGGGGTAGGGGTGATTAAATTGAGAATGAAAAAGAAAATACACTTAATTATGATAGTTTTGATAGGAAGGATGCTACACGGATTGTTATCAGAAAATTTAGCACCAAAGGCCTGGACTTCTAAAGCAGTCTCAACAAGCTAGGCTTGGCAACCCTTCAGTGTTTGCCAATTAAAGAGATAAGCAATGGTAAATCCAGAAGAAGTAGATTTCTTTAGTGTGGCTGCATTGGGAAGAGAAACAAATGAAAGGATCTGGTGATGCTTGAATCTTCTTCTAAGATACTACATTAGGTTGAGTATTAAGTAGAGGACAGGAAGGATAGATTAAGTATTTCTAGTCAAGGTGTGGTCCTCTCCCTTCACTGACCTGCAGTTGTGATAAGTAAATTCCTTTTGACATAAGCAACTTCTTTTTTTTTAATTTTTTTTCTTTACTTTATTCTTTTTTAATTAAAATTTCCACCTCCTCCCCGTTTCCCATTTCCCTCCCCCTCCTCCCACACATCTCCCCCTCGCCCTCTCCCCACTCCTCTCCCCTTAACCCCACTCCATTCCCCCTCCCTCTAGGTACTGAAGAGCAGTCCAAATTCCCTGCCCTGCTGGAAGTCCAAGGTCCTCCCACTTCTATCTAGGTCCAGGAAGGTGAGCATCCAAACAGGTTAAGCTCCCACAAAGCCAGTTTATGTATTAGGATCGAAACCTAGTGCTATTGTCCTTGGTTTCTCATCAGCCTTCATTGTCCGCCATATTCAGAGAGTCCGGTTTCATCCCATGCTTATTCAGTCCCAGTCCAGCTGGCCTTGGTGGGCTCCCAATAGATCAGTTCCACTGTCACAGTGGGTGGGTGCACCCCTCGTGGTCCTGACTTCCTTGCTTGTGTTCTCCCTCCTTCTGCTCCTCATTTGGACCTTAAGAGCTCAGTCGGTTGCTCCAAATTGGGTCTCTGTCTCTATCTCGATCCATCGCCAGATGAAGGTTCTAAGGTGATATGCAAGATATTCATCAGTATGGCTATAGGATAGGGTCATTTCAGGTTCCCTCTCCTCAGTTGCCCAAGGTACTAGCTGGGGACATCTCCCTGGACACCTGCGAGCCCCTCTAGAGTCAAGTCTCTTGCCAACCCTAAGATGGCTCCCTTAATTAGGATATATATTTCGCTGCTCCTGTATCCACCCTTCCTATATCCCAACCATCCTATTCCCCCAAGCTCCCCCCATCCTCCTCTTCTCACTTTTATCATCCCATTTACCCTTAGCCCCATGCCACCTCACCTGCAAGTTCCCAGTTTTTGTCAGGCAATCTTGTCTACTTCCCCTATCCAGGAGGATGACTATACGTTTTTCTTATTTAGCTTCTCTAGGATCACAAATTATATGCTCAATGTCCTTTATTTATGGCTAGAAACGAATTATGAGTGAGTACATCCCATGTTCCTCTTTTTGGGTCTGGGATACCTCACTCAGGATAGTGTTTTCTATTTCCATCCATTTGCATGCAAAATTCGAGAAGTCATTGGTTTTTACCGCTGAGTAGTACTCTAATATGTATATATTCCACACTTTCTTCATCCATTCCTCCATTGAAGGGCATCTAGGATGTTTCCAGGTTCTGGCTATTACAAACAATGCTGCTATGAACATGGTTGAACAGATACTTTTGTCATATGATAGGGCATCTCTTGGGTATATTCCCAAGAGTGGTATTACTGGATCTTGGGGTAGGTTGATCCCAAATTTCCTGAGAAATCGCCACAATGATTTCCAAAGTGGTTGCACAAGTTTGCATTCCCACCAGCAATGGATGAGTGTGCCCCTTACTCCACAACCTCTCCAGCAAGGCTATCATTTGTGGTTTTGATTTTAGCCATTCTGACAGGTGTAAGATGGTATCTCAAAGTTGTTTTAATTTGCATTTCCCTTATGGCTAAGGAGGTTGAGCATGACCTTAAGAGTCTTTTGGCCATTTGAATTTCTTCTGTTGAGAATTCTCTGTTCATTTCAGTGCCCCGTTTTTTAATTGGGTTAATTAGCATTTTAAAGTCTAGTTTCTTGAGTTCTTTATGTATTTTGGAGATCAGACCCTTGTCTGTTGCAGGGTTGGTGAAGATCTTCTCCCAGTCAGTGGGTTGCCTTTTTGTCTTAGTGACAGTGTCCTTTGCTTTACAGAAGCTTCTCAGTTTCAGGAGGTCCCATTTATTCAATGTTGTCCTTAATGTCTGTGCTGCCAGGGATAAATGTAGGAAGTGATCTCCTGTGCCCATATGTTGTAGAGTACTTCCCACTTTTTCTTCTATCAGGTTCAGTGTGTTCAGACAGATATTGAGGTCTTTAATCCATTTGGACTTGAGTTTTGTGCATGGCGATAGATATGGATCTATTTTCATTCTTCTACAGGTTGACAACCAGTTCTGCCAGCATCATTTGTTAAAGATGCTTTCTTTCTTCCATTGAATACTTTTAGCTCCTTTATCAAAAATCAGGTGTTCATAGGTTTGTGGCTTAAAATCAGGGTCTTCTACTTGGTTCCATTGATCGGCTTCTCTGTTTTTATGCCAATACCAAGCTGTTTTCAATACTGAAGCTCTGTAATAGAGTTTGAAGTCAGGGATGGTAATGCCTCCAGAAGTTCCTTTATTGTATAAGATTGTTTTGGCTATCCTGGTTTTTTTGTTTTTCCATATAAAGTTGATTAATGTCTTCTCAAGATCTGTGAAGAATTTTGATGGGATTTTAATGGGGATTGCATTGAATCTATAAATTGCCCTTGGTAGAATTGCCATTTTTACTATGTTGATCCTCCCAATCCAAGATCAAGGGAGATCCTTCCATTTTCTGGTATCCTCCTAAATTTCTTTCTTCAAAGACTTAAAGTTCTTGTAAAATAGATCCTTCACTTCCTTGGTTAGAGTTACCCCAAGATATTTTATGCTATTTGTGGCTATCGTGAAGGGTGTTGCTTCTCTGATTTCCCTCTCTGCTTCCTTATCCTTTGTGTATAGGAGGGTAACTGATTTTTTGGAATTGATCTTGTATCCTGCCACGCTACTAAAGGTGTTTATCAGCTGTAGGAGTTCGTTGCTGGAGTTTTTGGGGTCGCTTGACATAAGCAACTTCTAAATTCCTATTTTATGATCACTTTAATTCTGCTTCCTTGTTTGATAAAGGAAGGTACTAATTTAAAGCCAGTCTTGAATAAGGCTAGAATACAGCTATAACATTTTCCATGACATTTATATTTTTTTAGTAACCACTTTTCATGGACATAATATTGCAATGAATACAGCTATATTATTTTTACCTCATACGTGTCATAAGTCTGGTGACATTGGGCTAAAATCACGGTTGACAGAGCTTCATGTTTTCTTGTATGCTTAAAAGAGAATCTATTTCCTTCCATGTTTTCATCATCTAGGAGCTTTTTTGGATTCTGAGTCCTTTCCAGCAGTAAACACATCAGTGGTATTACAATACTTGCATTGTTACATGTTTTTCAGGAATCTGACTCTCCTACTACCTTTTTGCACTTATAAGAATTTTAATAACCCCCATATAATGCACTATAATTTTCCAATCTTATGATCCATAGTTTAATTAGATCTGCCAACTCTGTTTTATCATTTATGTAAGGCAATATGATCACATGTACAAGATATTTCATCATATACGTCTAATACAATTTGGCAATTCTTCCTTTAAGAAAAAATATGGAGGAAAACAAAATACACATTTATTTTCAAAGCATTGTAATATTTTATTGACAAATACTTTCTCTTCAAAGTATCATAATATTTTATTGACACACACTTAAGCTCATGTAAAGGGGTAAATTATAATTGTGACATTTACTGCTGCTTTCCTATACATTATTTGTTCTTACTGTGTATCTTTATGAATTGGCAACTAAAACTTATAAAGAGGGGTAAATTTTGAAAACAAAAGATGCTTCTTGAATATGAATTTCACATAAATTCAGTTATAATTTCAGTGTGGGCAACATCCTACACACTGAATGATTGAATAGGTTATTGACATTTTCTCTAAGCCCTTGAGGTTTGGTTGAAGGGTTTAAAGGATATTGCAATACACGAAAGTCAATTTGCAACTATTATTCACCCGGTTAAACTTCTTTAAAGCCTCTCTTGTGAACCAATACCATATCTTTTGAATATATCTTGCAAAGTACTGTAAAATTTTGTTTTTTAAACTCTGTTACAATTTTACCTATTTTAATGTATTCTGAATAAAATTTAATTATAGGACTTGATATCTTGTTTTATTTAAAAAACAAGAATCTGTGTGTTTTATGTGTAGGAGTGCTTTGTTTATATGTATGTTTGTGTACCACATGTAAGTCTTGTTCCTGTAGGTTTAGAAGAGGGCATAAGAATACCTAGAATGAGAGTTGTAGATGGTTGTGAGCCAGTCACCATGTGGGTGATAAAAGCAAAACCTGAGCCTTCTGTAAGAGCAGTGAGTACTCTTTACCACTGATCTATTTCTTCAATATTTCCACCTTATTTTCTAATCTATCTAGAAAAGAAGAAAGTGATTTTTTTCTACATAACTGTAATGCATTAGAAGCCAAATAATAAGGGGTGCCAATACCACATTTATTGTTGTTGACCAATTCACAAATGTGAAATTATCAGATTATCATTTTTATTATTATCACCCCGTTAAACATGCTGTCTTGAAACTTGTGTAGCTCAAGATGACCTTGAACACATATCTTTTTGCTTCTACCTCCTGAATGCTGGAATTACAGGAGTCAGCAACTATCAAGCCTGGCATATATTTGAAATAATTATCAAAGGTAGGAATCATGCTTTATTTTCTTAATAGTACTTTTATTTGAAGTACTAATACGTTTTTAATAAACTTAGGCTGAATGACCACATTCTGAAATAGTAAAGAGTTTAACGAGGAATTTATTTTGAAACTTTAAGGTAGTTAAACATTTTAGTTATTTATTTTCAAGTCTCTTTGCCGTCATATTATGAAATAAAAGAGTCTTTGTTGAAATCAACTTATAATATTTTGCTTTGAATATTTGTTACTTTAACCACAAATGTAGACATTTTACACATTTTATATTTAATTCTTTACTTCCTACAAATATCATAAATCTTTTAAAGTTTTTTTTTCCTATCATGATTATCCAGTCTAAGGGTATCCATACTTTTTAATAGATAGATCAATAACAGCAAAGAAGTTTGAAAAATTCTTTATGTCAATTAATTTTCTAGTTTATAGTTTACAAATTTACTTCTCTTTTTGCTTTTTTTTGTTGTTCATTTGTTTTTCAAGACAGGGTTTCTCTGTGTAGCTTTGGAGCCTATTGTGGAACTCACTTTATAGACCAGGCTGGCCTCAAACACATAGACATCTACCTGCCTCTGCCTCAAAAGTACTCAGATTAAAGGTGTGCACCACTAAATTTAAATTATTTGAGTTTATGTTTCAACTACATGTTTTTTATTAGAAAAGTTGATACTTTATTAAACACTTGTCATATATAAGATCTGAAGACAGAACAAAATTTTTCATGACCTAAAGCTAGAACATAGTTTAACAAGATACACAATTGTAGAAGTAAGATATTCACTGTATAAATTACACTTTATAAAGCATCTATCATGTTTCAATATGTTAAATATTTATTTAACTTGATATTAATACTAGCAAGGTGCTTTTACACTTTATTTTTCTCTTAACTTTGTGAATCAGGCATATTATTTGAAAACAGGGAAATAGAATTTAGAAGGGCTTCTAAGTTTGTCAAAAACACATTTTACATTACCAGTAAATTAATTCTTGCATGCTAATTTTAAAAGTGCAGCCATTTCCCATGAATCCATTCACTTGGGCGATCCTTAAAGGTTTAAAGTATTTGTACGTGTTTGTGTCTGTGTGCACGTGTCTGTGTCCATACATATGTATTGTGTTTGCATAATGTATGTACGTGGTTTTTCCTGTGTGTATATGCAGAAGTCATAGAAATGCAGTGAATGTCTTCCTCTACCACTCTACCTTATTCCTTTGAGTCAGGGTCTCTCCTGAATCTGGTGCTGTACTTTTTCCGTAACATTGGATGCCAGAAAGCCTCCGTAATCTCGTTTCCTTCCTATTCCCAGCACTGGGGATACAAAAACTCTCTTGAGATCACACCCTACTTGTTATATGGGTAATGGAATCTAAACTTGGTTCACATGATTATTCCACAAGTGCTCTTAACCATTGGAGTCATCCATCTCCTCATTCCCTAGTTCTTAAACTTGCAAACATCCATTAAATGGTACATCTATAACTTTTCCAGATTCTATAAAGTACTTAAAACTTCAAATTTCTGAGGATATTAATCCATTGATGAGTTTTGTAAAAATTATATATATAAAATTTTAATAGTCAGGTTCATGTTGAGAGAATTATTAATAAAGCTATAACATCAACCACACTATGATCAAGATCTAATTAAGGAATTTAATTAATGTATCATTATATATGTCATCATCAGGAAGAAAATAGGAGTCTTTAGTTATGAATATCATACATACAAATGTGAGACAAATTGTATTACATTTGTATTTATCAAGAAGATAGGTGCATGCCTTTAATCCTAGCACTTGGGAGGCATAGGAAGGCATATCTCTATGAGTTCAAGGCCAGCCTGGTGTACAAGAGCTAGTTTCAGGACAGGACATGCTTCGAAGATACAGAGAAACATGTCTTGAAAAAAAAAGAAAGAAAGAAAGAAACGAAAGAAACAAAGAAAGAAAGAAGGAAAAAGAAAGAAAGAAACTGGTTATTTTAAAATATTTAATTTATGATGAAGAATAGGTATTAGTAAGTCATGCCTGGTATTACTATCCCATAATCTCAGCTACTTGAAGGAGATGCAGGTAGATTGCCTGCCTTACCTACAAAGGGAGTATGAAGTAAGTCTGGGCAACTTGTGGGGCATAATTTTTTTTAAAAAAATATAAAAATGACTAAAATTGTAGTAATAGAGTTCTTTAGTAGCATGCACAACTTGCTGTGTCTTCTCTCCAGAGTCAGTAAAAACAGATCTGAAGAGGAAAATGAGAAAAGTTTTCCTGACCCATTTATTGTAGTTATTATAAAAGTTATTTAAATTATTTGTAATGTTCTATCTGCCATGATGAGAAAATTCAAAACCTCCTTTCAAATATTTCTAAAACTGATGTTTATTACCTATACATTTATTTTTTACAATTTTCTACAAAGTCAAGCTCTATTTCAGGATCTTAATACCGATTTTTATTAGTCTCTTTAAAAGCAATTCCTGTCTTTAAACTAGAATGTAGACTGTCCATAAGATAATGCCACTTTTCTCATAAAACTCAGTGAAACTTTGACTGTTTTTGCTGTATCATGAAATATTTTTTTTGCAAATTTCTAAGCAACCCTTTGTTGCCATGGGACACCAGTTGCCATCTTAAGCCATCTGCTTTGTGTATTGGCTTTTCTATTTGTGTATAATGTTAATTATAACATTTATGAAGTGTAAACTTTTAAAAATATTTGAAGATCAACTAATGCAGCACATATGAAACAGATAATAATAATGATAAAATAGCAATAATAATAATAATAATCTATTTCCTTTTCTGCCCTTAACTACAAATGTACATACTACAAGACATACTTGGAACTAAGTATATGCTGAGTCTTTCTCTTGAATAATGGCTTTTATTTGGTGCCTATGCAAAATTTCTTTGTATATGAAATCTCCTTAAATTTTAATGATTAACTGTTCATCAGCAACTAAAAGTAATAAGATATTTTTATTATAATGAAATAATAATTAAAAGTTATTAATTACTTCTATCACAAATTTTTTGCCTGAAATTCATTCCCAGAAAATATGAGATTTTTCCATTGGATTATTTGTGATCATCTAGGTATTTAACACTAGGAACTGGGAGGGAAATTAAAAGTAAAAATCTCTCACACATATATTATTTTTTTAATATACCAGCTGCAGTTTTTTCTAGAAAATATATGTTTCGATAGATCAATACATTTATACTCCTAGAACCAACTTAAAAATATAATATTATTACTAACTTAAGTGTTTGTGTTTGTACGTGTGCATGAGAGAGAGAAAGAGGGGAGATAAAGAGAATACTTGTGGAGGTCTGAAGACAGCTCTCAGAAGTTAGGTTTTTTTTTTGTTCTATAGTGGGTTCTAGAGATTGAACTCAAATCATGAGGTCATCAGCATTGTGGAATAATTATTTTTACCTGCTATAGCATTTTATTGGTTCAATACCAAATTTAATAATGACACAAGCATACTGAATTATAATTGATAATCTAATGGTATGGCAAGTCACTGTTGTAGTCAAATTCATATGTAAACTTAGGTCTTCATGATTCACTTCATAAAGAATAATCAAATACAGAATAGGTTTCTTTTCTTCTTCCTTTTTTGAGATAACACATCGAAAATACTTCATGTTTCATGTTGATTATGTTTACTATCTATCCTTATCAATTGACATCCTTAATAATTGCACTTGGTGAGCTGCAATATATCATTACTATAAAGTTTGCAAACATGTGTCTTCAAGTTGGTTTTTGAAATTATTACTGTTGGACTGTCTTAGGTTAAATGAAATTTCGTCTCCATTGTGCTTTACTCATATTCTCCTCACTCCTTCAAAATCCTACTCCCCCCCAACACAGACTATTTTGGTCCCTTCTTCATTAAATGAAAGTCTTCCGGCTGAGATCATAATGAACAGTTTGTTGTCAAATCCACTGCGAAGTTTTCATTCATTTTTCATATTTGATCTTCTTTGCAGCAATACACACTTGACCATTCTCTTCTTGAAGTACTTGTTTCAGATTTTTTTCTGTGGTACAAAATTATCTTAGTTTCTGTTCCCCATATTTCCTTTCATTTTCTGTTTCTATTGAAGGTGTTTTCTCCCAGAGAGCAATCGATTCTCTTCCTAGGCAATCTTGTTCACTTTTCATGTGTAGCTCTCATTATGTTTTTGATAATCCACCAGAAACTACATTTCAGTTGAAACATATGTTGCTACATATCAAGGAATCAAAATAATCTAGATAATTTTATGACTTTATCACATGTCCTTAGTGGCCCAATTAGGAGGTCTGTCTCATATCCTATGCTATCTATATTAACTGCAAATGATGTTTACTCTTCACTGTCAACTTGCCCAGGTTCATAATCATCTAATCACCTGTTGAGTAGCAGTATTCCCCTTTCTCTGCTTTCTGGTTGCTTGGAATGCAGGCAAGTGAAAAATCCTAACCACATGCTGTCATCACTATAGAACCATCTGACTCTATGCCTTTTCTGACATGATTGAATATATTCAGACAAACTGTAAACTGAAATAAGTACTTATTCCTTAAACACTATAAGATGTTTTTTCATAACAGGAAGACCAGTTATTAATACATGGGATAATTAGTATTTGACTTATTGTTCACCTATGTGTCAGAAAGAATAAGAGTTTTAACATCAGCTATTACATTGTCCTTATAAACTTACATGCTTCACCTCCTTTATAATACTCACTAAACAAAACTCATCATATAATTCATTCTAAAATAAAACCCTTTTTGGAAACAGAATGAAGAATAATTTAAAACACTGGGTGACTCCCATATTTATTTTTTATGGTTTACAAATATTTGACTCACTAGTAGAAATAACCTTATTAACTCCCAAATGTGGGATTTTATTAATCTTATCTAAACACACAATTTCTAGGTAATGATATCTATATCATTTCTGATGTTCAGGCATAAATCATAAATATAGGGATGTCTGTGCCAACTATAGTTAACTTTTAAAAAGAAGACCATTTGACGAGTAAGCAAAACATATGCCAAATATAAGAATGGTGTATAGAAAGTTACTTATCCCTAAGATATATTATTGGTCTTCAAAACTATAGTTGGCAGGTGATTTTAGCCAACAATTTTCCATGGAATGATGGAGGTTATAATCCTTCTAGATTGTAATTTAATTAGTTATACTGAACCAACTAACCAAGGATAAGAAGATTGTAGTAAGGAGGCCACTTGTTTGTTTCCCTGCTGCCCAGCAGCTCAGACCTGAAATAATCACACAGAAACTGTATTAATTAAATCACTGCTTGGCCCATTAGCTATAGCTTATTATTTGCTAACTCTTACATCTTAATTTAACCCATCTCCAATAATCTGTGTACCACCACAAGATCGTGGCCTACCAGCAAAGTTTCAGTACATATGTCTCAGACAGCAGCTCCATGGCTTCTCCAGACTCCACCCTTCATTCTTCCAGCATTCTCTTTAGTTTTCTCCACCTAGCTCTACTCTATCCCATCAGGCCAAGCCAGTTTGTTTGTTAACCAATTGTATTCACAACATACAGAGGGGAATTACACATCAGACGATGTCTCACCCTACTTATCAATTCTCATTTTCATATCTCTTAGGATAGACTAAGTTATTTTTTTTATTGAAAAAATTTCTGCCTCCTCCCCACCTCTCATTTCCCTCCCCCTCCCCTCCCTCTCCAGGCCAAAGAGCAGTCAGGGTTCCCTGACCTGTGGGAAGTCCAAGGTCCTCCCCCCTCCATCCAGGTCTAGGAAGGTGAGCATCCAAACAGGCTAGGCTCCCACAAAGCCAGTACATGCAGTAGGATCAAAACCCAGTGCCATTGTCCTTGGCTTCTCATCAGCCCTAATAAGTAGCAAACAATTCTCAAATCTCAAAAGATCCAGTGCTCTAAAGAGAAAAGAGTCAGAGTATTTTTTCATAGGCTGCATGATTTTCTTCTTTGTGCATCAACTGTGGATGCCACTCCATGTGGTATTCACTCTGTGCACCTGGTTGTCTGAGCGGTCACTATTCAGAATGGTACTGATCATTATGCCAAAAGAAAGAGGACAACTGAGAGTTTTCTGCTGGTAATTGAATGTCCTCTCTACCAGTGTTGTCCTTTTTCTTTATTCTGTTCATCAATCAGAACTACTGAAAGGCCCACTGTGCTAGTTTTGTCTCAGAACATTTACTTACACTTATCAACCCTGACTCTGGTTCACAAAGACTACAATTCCCTAATTTTCTTCTAGTGTGTTACAAGTAGTTTTGGCTATTTGGAGGTATTCGTGAGAGAATGGAGGGGAAGAGGCATGGAGAAATAAGATTATTCAACCCATTCATCTTTCTCTTTGAGATGGTATCAGTGGCTGCTTGGACTCAGCTCCCCAGAAGACAGTTCTCATGAAACATGAGCTTCTGCATGTGGCTTTGAAAGTTTTATAATAACAGTCTCATTTGGATTCTTCTCTTCTGAAGAGTTCCTCATAGTTCTTTCTTCTCATTTTGGCCTTGCAGGCCGTGAAACACATGTGCAAACAATTTCGTGTATTAAATACCCAGGGTTGGGGGATGTAGAGATGACAAAGAACCCTAAGAGTGTATACTGCTTTTGCAATGGACCAAATTCAATTCTGGCACTCATGCGAGCTCTGTGTAACTCCAGCTCTAGGAATATCTGATGCCTCTAATCTCTGCACACAAGAACTCTTATATACATACCAACACATATACATATAATTGAAAATAAAATTTAAAATTTCTTCACTAAGTTAATGTGGCCTTGTTTGTTTTAGTTTGAGATGGGGTCTTTTTGACTAGCTCTGGCTATCTGGGAACTCACTATGTACACAAAGCTAGCCTTGGACTCAGAGCTATCTCCAGCTTTATTTCCACTGTCTTTCTACTCTGTATCACTCTTTGCTTCCTTGTCTCACCAGCATCTTCATGCATTTTATCCTTCTTTGTGCTTTTTAACCCAAATAAACTCATTGTACCTATATCAGTCAGTGTTAACATGTTAACATCTGTTCAGTAGTCTTATTTTCATCAGTGTAATTTCCTCAGCAAAGTCTTCCTAATCAACTTAATTATTCACCCTGTTGCACACATGAGGTAATGCCTTGTGCTTCATGCAATGCAGCCATATTGAGACTTTTTTACACTTACTTCTACACTATAGAATGAGGAACAGTAAATTTTTTGTTAACTTTTATCTCAAGCTCTTTGGAGAGTCTGATACATAATTAGTGACCAACAAATGAATAGACACTTTTCTTCCTGTCTCATTTCTCTCCTTTCTCTCTACCTCTCTCTCCTTGAAGATTTTTTTCTGTGTACCTAATATTGAGGAGTGGTTCTCAGATACTCACTTTGTAGTTGATGTATGGGCTATGAATGCTAAGAGCTCATCAGTCTTTTTTTTGTCAATGGTGTTCTTCTTTATAACAGTAGAGATAGAGGATGCAGATCATCAAAGAAAAGGTATAGATATTTTTACTCCCAGCCTTGCCATTTCCTTGCTGCATGACTCTGAACTATTCCAGTGATCCCTGTAAAGCCAGTTCTTCCTTGGTGTAATAAGGGATAATTACACATGTCTTATGTAGTAATGGTATGGATAATGAAAGAACTTCACATTTAGAAACTCAATAAATAGGAGTCACTTTGACTTCTGTTGAAAGCATTAGTTAATAAGGATTGTTAAGCAGCACAGAGTATTGAAAATCCATAAAATACTCATATTAAATGTTTAAATCAGAAAATGTGATCATTGATAATTACAAGGTAAGATTTTGAAGGATTAAGATACACTTAGTAAATATTTTGAGAAGCAGTGTTTATGTGGCAATTAATAACTATATAAATGTATGTGTGTCAACTATTTTTATTTGTCTATGAATACATTTTAGCCATGTTTATATTTTAATTGGTGCTACTTAAGTTGTAAAATCATATCTGTATTTATTGGGTACCACATGATATTTTAAAATAGATAATTGAGGTGGAATAAACAGAGAGATATGAATATATTTATATAATCAAGTGATATTTTTGTAACTCTCAATTACTTTACATTTTTATTAACTTACTACTTTAAAAAATCATGAAGCACAAAAGGCACTGTAGCTTATTTTTAACTCTCTAGAAAGATAACCCCACTGGAATGAAGGCTTTGATCTCTTACTTACATAGCAGAAACGTGGAGGAAGAAAAAGTGTGTGCTTTATTAATCGTACCCTTAACAATGACTGTCTTTGTGGAGTAGGGATTGAAGTCATTTTTGGCAACTACACAGCTGATACTGTTCTGTGACATTGTATCATACCAGTATATTTCTGATACCCTTTCCAAGTGGTAAACAACCCTTCTTAAGGCAGCATTGCCAGATTTCTCTTTTACTATCCAACAGGAAATCACCAAGACAGTCTTTTTCTCTTTACTTAAAAAGTATATGTCTTTAATGATTATTTCTTGTGTGAGCCATCTGTGGATGTGCTCTCTATTCAAATTCACCAGAGTTAGATTGTTGATTCTTATAAATTATTGCCATTATCTCATTATGCTTTTGTCAAAAGATGGTTATTTCATATAAAAACTCTAGGAAAATATGTTTCAAAACTAAAATGGAACTCAGATTTTTGACAAAGTCTTCTTTTAAAATAGTGGCAATGTACATTTTGCGTATTTACAGGTATTTGGAGTATCAAAGTGGGTGAATTTTTTTAAATTTTCTTCATCTGAATTGAGTTCAAGTGAATTTAATGGAATTTTCGGGGCTGCCAGTGCCTGGAAAAATAGTGATGACTTACAGAAGGAACCAGCAAGGATGATACTGTTGATGAAGGGATGCTTTAGACTCCTCATTTTCAGCAGGAAACCATGTTCTGTGATCCATCTCTTGAGTCCTTCCCAGTGCAGTACTAACCCGTTTTACTTAGAAGACACAAAATGTATCTATTCAGCCAATATTCAATTATGCATAACTAGAAATTCTGGTGAAGTAACTATTTACCTGTTAAAAATGTATTTCCAAAATGAGTTGTTAAGATTTGTCTTGTTACACTTGTTGAACATATATGATTACCTTCTAGCTTAGGGTCTCCTGTGATGGTATGTTTTCTGATTTTCTTTTGGTACCACCTCTCTCAGTCGTGTTCATTGCAGTTGTTAGCTTTTGTTACCCAGGAAACCAGAAAACTTTCTCTGGTTATAATTTACTTTCCATTCTCTACTTATAGACCATTACTAATCAGATGGTTTTCATTATTGTACAGTGTATTCTTATGCCAATCCGTATGCTTTCATTGTAAATTTGGAGAATATGGATCAAGTTCTTTTGCAAGGAGGCTGACGAGGTATTTTAATTTAAGAAATTAACCATCACCCTGTTTTGTTCCACGGGAAATTGACTTAACATATTATACACTCTGGCCTAATCTGCCAGGCAGGCATAAGGATATTGCTTTTTAAGCCACCTTCTAATTTAAAAATGTGAAGATTTCACAGGTCAACAATAGGCAGTATGAACTGAGAAGTTTTAGCATATTAATTGGGCTCCGAAGAATTCACTACAGTTAATGAAAGTTGTGCTTGTTATCTAAGATAAATGGAGAGTGCTGCTGAACCTTTCTTAGGACAATTAAAAAAAAACAGAATCAAATATTAATGTGAAATAGTTAAGCAATTAATAGATGAGATGTAATTCATATTATGATAGGTATGAATCCATTTAATTTAATTCGTGTACTTACCAACCAATTCAGGGATATTAATTGGCAGACTTAGAGTTTCTTGCTGGCTAGTAGGAAAAACAGATTTCTGATGATGCTGCATTTCCCATAAAATTTTCTTTCATTACTAGTATACACAGTTATTATTTTCCTTTTATTCTGTTGTGTCTTTTTATATTCTATTTTTTATCTTACTTTATTTAACCAACATTTCCTCTTGATCTTTAGTGTTTGCTTTCTACTCATTTTTATTAACAGCTCTAAAATAAATATGTGGCTTTAGATTGTGTGTCTTCTGGTGTTTTGCCATTCCAACTCGGTCCCGATCCTGGTCACAGGCTTCAAAGCTGTTAGTGGGAGATTCTTTGGGTGAACATAACACTCTACACAACATTCCTACTAAGATTAAAGACTACATTGTTATTGGTAAGCAGGTAATAAAGAATATATTGCTTTGTTCTTAATAATACCTCATTATTAACAGTATTAGAAAACCAATTTCTGCCACATGCTGGGAGTTTTGTGTACCATTCCTCCTATAAGGCTGATAGTACAAACAGAAAGCCAAAGGGGGTATGTGCTACCTCTCTGGATCACACAGTTACTAGAGAAACAAGAATTTGAATCCTATCAATATGATTGCACAGCCTATATTTTTTAATTGTTGAGACTATAGTAGAATAAACTACAAGGTATGGATTTATTCCTAACCAACTAGTCAACATTCACCAATTTTCAGTTTGTAAACACTGCACTGTAAGTTAGTCTCAATTTTCTTTACTTTCTTGCCGTTTTGAGGATCAAATCTAGGTCCTTGACTATGCTAGATAAGCACCATACCACTAAGTTACATCATTGACCACAAATCATAATTTAAATGACCTTGGCCTCTCTTTCCTTTTCAAAGAGGTAATTTAAGTACATAGATGTGTGTGCATAGCAATAATAATTAAAGAGGAGGTCATGAAGATGAATTACAGTGCAGAGTGATGAAAACAGAAAGTACAGGGTGAAAAATATGTAAGTTCAGTTCTTATGTATGAAATTCTCACAATAATAAGATACATATTTAAAAAGAATTAAAATTATTTCAGTGAAAACAAAATTAACAAATGTTGAAAACATAATGTGATGTTTCAATGTATGTATCTATTGTGTAATGCTGAAATCAGGTTAATTGACTTTTGTTTCTTTTAAATGATGGCCATTTCTGACTTATTAGTATAAAATTAAAATAGTATAAAATCTGAAGTGAACCTTAGTATACCTTAAATCTATTCAGAAACCAGATTTTTGATAATCATTTAAAATCATATTTAGACATTTATTCAACACATTCAACAGCTATTTCTTCAGTTTGTATTATGCTTCGCAAATACTAAAGATGATGGGGTTTTACTAGATATAAAGAGAATTCTTCCTTTATAAATTTACATATTTAAATTATGTACCTGACCAATTATAAAAGGAAGAACCCCTTACAGGAATTTATTGAGTCTTAAGCTCAACTTATTTAAAAACAAACTAGTAATATATGTTTATATGTGTCTATTTGTTTATATATATTACAATTCATATATAACATATAATATATATACACACATATATACATTTACATACAAAAAACCGTATAGGTATATGTAAGGTGTGTGTGTATGAAAGTATACATATTGTCTTCTGCAGCATCCAGTAAATGGAAGTAATTTCATTTAATATTCTAAAGACATTAACAAAGTTACTTGCAAACAAATAAAAAAGAACAATGAAAAAAGGATAGTACAATTTTCCATAAACAGTATTTAAATTTAGGTTTAAATATTTTGATAGTTTCTTTTGTAGTTGTATCATCTCACACAAATACCTAACTTTAATCAAAACATAATCATTTTCCTTTCCTTTCTTTCATTATATTCTGCTTATATCTTTATTTTCCCCTTGATACACATCTACTGCTCCTTACAGCCATGCCACTTAAAGTCAGAACACATTAGTAACTGAGTGTGTATACTTGCATTTTCCCCCTATGTGATCTTTTATTCATATTTAAGCATCACAGGCCCATTCTCAAATAGAGAGTTTTATCTTCTTTTAGAAATATGATGAAATATTGGCTTTTCTACATCCTGCTTTTAGCACTCAATATTAGCACATGGGAATCTGTATATGTTAACTGAGATGGCACAGATTTCTTGTTTTTTTTTCTTCTATAGCCACACTTTTGCCTTAAAAGGTTCATAATATTTCTTAATGAAAGGCCACATTTCATTTTGTTTTTATATTATTTCTATAGGCATGTCTTAGACTTTTACAATATAAATATCGGTAAAGGTAAACATCTTTAAACATGTGTGCTTAAATAATTCTGTATCTTTGGGAGAGATTCCAAAGTGTGCCAATGTTTGGATAAAGGTTATGACTCCTTTAAACAAAAATCATACCATTTCTGTTTCTACAAATATGTGGAGACATTTCCTTACATGGCATACAAGCAAGATGTGAGAGATTTATAATTTTTATCCTTGTATTGTTATTTTGAATTTGGCTCATATCTTATACATAAACATATTTTCTTGTACTTTTAATTTTTTCTCTTTTATAAATGATGTGCTTGAGATATTTTTCCCATTTTTTAAAAATTTTTGATTGTTTCCTTATCAATTCGCAAATGCATTTTGTATGTCACAGATATAAACAGTATGTGTTTTCATTATCTAAAATTATTTTTTAATTCTTTCATTTAATTTCATACTGTTTGGCCTTTTAACTCAGGCTTATTATTAACTAGCTCTTAAAACTTAAATGAAACTAATTCTATTATTTTATATTCTACCACGAGGTTTGTGACTTGTTACCTCACACCTTGTTTCTCAGGCAGCTGCTGACATCTTCCCTGACTCCACTTTCTTTCCCCCTGTATCCAGTTTGACTTTCACATCTAGATATATTCTGTCTTATAACAGACCAAAACAGGTTCTTCATTAACCAGTGGTAATAAAACATATTCATAACCCACAGATGGGCATCTCACATCATCTCTTCTTTTCTTTCTAATTACAAAAGAAGGTTTTAACTTTAACATAGTAAAATTACATATAGAAAAACAGATATAAAGCATAAATTACAGTTACAATATTTAATATATTTGTACTCGGCAAAATTTAAAAAATACTCTATCATTTATCCTATCTTTGTGAGTCTATTTTTCATTTTTTTAATTTATTTAAACTTTTTTTTTCCAAACTCCCACTCCCTCTCCTCTTCCCACTTCCATCCCTCTTCCTCCACAGACCTTCCCACCCCACCACCTCCAATCCTAAGAGAGGGCCATGCACCCCACCCTGTAGAAAGTCCCAGGCCCTCCCTACTACATCTAGGTTGAGTGAAGTTTACATCCATAGGGAATAGGATTCCAAGAAGCTGGTACATGCAGTAGAGACAAATCCCAATGTCATTATCAGTGGCCCCTCAGTATGCCCCAACTGTCAATTCTTTTCAAAGAGGCTTGGTTGTTCCCATGCTCATTCACTCCCAGTCCTGTTGGAGTTGGTGAGCTACCATTAGCTCAAGCAAACTGTCTCAGAGGATGAACCCCTCATGGTCTCACTCTTCCACTCTTCAACTGGTACTTGGGAACTTAGTCCAGTGCTCCAATGTGGGTCATTGCCTTTGTTATTGGACAACGGTTCTATGGTGATATGTAAAATAATCAGTCTGACTAGAGGGTAAGGCCAGTTCAGACACACTCTCCTCTATTGCTTAGGGTCCTAGCTGGAGTCATCCCTGTGGATTCTTGGGCATTTTTTCTGGATCCAGGATTCTTTTGTGGATACTTGGACATTTTTCTAGATCCAGGGTTCTTTCTAACTCCATAATGGCTTTCTCAATCAAGATATCTCTTTCCTTGCCCTCATATCTTCATATCTAATTGATCTTTTATCATATCTAAGGAAATATATAATTATAACTATCTAGTCTTCAACTCTATCAAAGACCACAGAAGGATGCAATATTACCTTAGGAAGCAAGAAGTGCATTGTAAGCAACTTCCAAAACTCTAGACATGACAGAGATATCTGGCTGCCTGGATAGTCACCCAAAATTCTGTAACTTTGGTGTATCTATTTCATCATATATGCCAAGAGTTTATGGAAGATTTTTCAATGAAAGAGGAACTCTGAAGGACTGTTCCACCTATTTTGGTAAATTTCATCAATTGTTTTCTTTAGTGTTCTGCAGAATGTCTGACAGACTTTTTCATGAAGCAGACATGCTGAAGGATTGTCTCACCTTCTTTTGTAAAGTTTGATAGTCATTTTCCTGTGGGTCCTGCATGTTCAGTTTAATATGTTTTGATCAAGTAAGATCCCTGAGAGGTCTCCATGGTAAGTAATGCCCTAGGTGAACATCCAGAACAGCTTCACGGCAATTGCTGAGACTATGTAGCTTCACAGACTACTACAGCCAATATTTAATGATAATTTTAATTTTTTTCAGGATCCCTATATTACCAGTGCTCCCAATCACTAGGAAATAGTATAGAAAACTAGAACCAAATTCCCCAAATATTGCTCATTGTAGCGGAGCCTGTTCATTCATTCCCTAGCCATGCAGACCTGATTAATCATACAGAAACTATACTAATTACAACACTGCTTATTTTTTTTTAGCTCAGGCTTCTTATTAAGTAATTCTTACATCTTAATGCTGGAGCTTACCAGAAATTTTCCAGTGGTGTCCCTCTCCTTTGGCAGCTACATGGCATCTGCTTGACTCCACCTATTCTCTCTCTCTCTCTCTCTCTCTCTCATATATATATATATATATATATATATATATATATATATATATATATATATGTGTGTGTGTGTGTGTGTGTGTGTGTGTGTGTGTGTGTGTGTGTATCTGCCTGGCTTTACTCTGCTAAGCCATTGGCTAAAACAACTTCTTTATTAACCAATAATACTGAAATATATTCACAGCATACAGAGGGGAATCCCACATTAGTTCATAAATGCTTCTTTTCATTTAAATGGAGTTAGATAGAAATTGTTAATGGTCATAATCAATCTCTTTTTAAAGAAAAAAAAAGAGGGATATAATATAGAAATGATATAATGGTAGATTATTAAATCTTTCATTAAAAAACAGCTGTAAGTCTCAATATACTTTAAATTGATATGAATTTTGGTTTATTGATACAGATTTAAGGTGAATTTGTTACACTATATGTATATTGATACTCTTGATTAATTTATAATGTTTATGCATTCATTTTACGATGTAATGTATAGTTAAGAAATCTAAATTAAGAGTCATATGTAGTAGTCAAACATAATCATATTAGTTAGGTTAATTCTAGGTATTCAGAGATCTATTTCAGAGGGCTAGGTAATCTTCAAACACTTCAAAGATCTACAGAATATGACATTCAAAATATACTAAGAACTTAGACTTTTCCCATCAGTGAGACATGTCTGCTCCTGGCATCACCACTTTACTTCAAGAGGGTGATGGGCATAGAAGAAGATCCTTATAGAGTTTGCTTTCAATGTGGCAAGACTAACCATTGGGGCAAGAAAGTGCTCTTCCCTGGACTTCTCATGATAACATTTTGAGATTACTGCTGCTTGATAGAGATGTGGCATTCAATTGTGAATACCCCCAAATCAGAAGGCCTGGCATCTGCTAATGAGTCTCTAAGTTAGAATTTGATAGATTCTAACAGTCAGCAGTTCTTGGCTTCAATTTTCTTAAAAATCAAATAAGGAAGATTAATCCAATGATCTCCAATGCCCTTTCTAGTCCTCATGTATGGCAACACACTGTCAAATCTACTGTCCTAGACAGTTGTGTATCATTGTGTTCTGTCGAAGTAATAAAATCTTTCTTGCAGAATAGGGTGGAAAGGATTGAGGGAAGGACGCAATGAATATGAATAGCTAGGAATGTTTGGTGTAGTCAATCAGAGATAAAAGTAAAAGCTATTATTTTTCATATTGTGTCATTTCTGTGCCTTCATGTTTTTCTTGTCTAATTACTAACAAGGTAATTTGTCACTATTACACCATTATGTGTCATGCAGGTACTTGTTGTGGTTCCTATAAATTGGTGTTGTAGCTTGGTAGGACTATTACTTGCTTCCCTCCCATGAAAGCTTGTATAGCACCTTCAGGTACTGTGCAAGCTAGTCCTCAGGAGGATGCTAGCAAGTCATAACTAGCACAGGTGCTCTGGCTCTTTTTTATTTTTTTTATTGATTGATTGATTTTAATTGAGCTCTACATTTTTCTTTGCTCCTCTTCCTGCCTCCCCTTTTCCTTTTTAACCCTCTCCCAAGGTCCCCATGTTCCCAATTTACTCAGTAGATCTTGTCTTTTTCTACTACCCATGTAGATTAGATCTATGCATGTCTCTCTTAGGGTCCTCTTTGTCACTGGGGCTCTTTTGTTCAAAGTGCATGATGTCTTCAGTTGTAAGTACATAACCTTCAGGCCCTGGGAGGCAATCTAGGCCAACAGTAATAGCTTATATTATTCTGAGAGTTAACTTGGACTCTCCTGATAATGTACTCAAAAGGGTATTTTTAATTCCTGATATTTGGAATTTTGTTAGACAGTTGATGGCTCTTGGGAGGAGTTTTGTAAACCCAAGTTTTATAACTTCACTTGTACTATATATGTATATGTATACATATTACCCTTTTCAAAATCCTTAGGGTAATTTTACTTTCCCTCTTCTCTGTCTGTATTGAACGTCTCCCTCCCATATTAAAGCACAGCTTCATTTTACCCAATTTTCCTTATAAATCTCTTATGTGCTGCTCTTTGCTTATAGTGCACCACCATGTTGTTGGTCTCTTTTTAATTTTCTGGTTTCTATGATTGCTCCAAGCTATATTTATCTATGTCTCAAGAGTTGGATCCAGAAATCACAGATAAGAGATAACATGCACTGTTTTTCTTTCTGAGTTTGAGTTATCTCACTCACTATGAACTTTCTACTTGCATATTTCATTATTTATTTTTTCTTTTCAGCTGAATAGTGTTTTATAGTGTGGAAGCATCACATTTTCATTATACATACATTAGTTGAAGCACTTTTAGGTTGTTCCTATTTCCTAGCTATAAATAATAAACTAGCAATAAACTAGAGAGTATCAATAAACATGGATGATCAAGTATCTGTAGAATAGGATATCAAGCCCTTTGAGCACATAAGCAATGACTGATGTATCTGAGTCATATGGTAAGTTTATTTTTAGTTTTTGAGATTCTCCAAACTTATTTCTAGAGAGACTGGACCACTTTGCATTCCCACCATTAACAAATGAGGGGTCCCTTTCCCCTATATTCTCTTACACTTGTTATTAGCTGTTTTGTTGATCTTTGTCATTCTCATGGTGCTTAGATGGGATCTCAAAGCTCTTTTGATTTACCTTGCCTGAATTTATAGGAATGAAAACTATTTTGAGGTATTCTTAGCCAGTTTAAATTCCCTTTTGGGAATTATTTGTTCCAACCTATGGGGCATTTTCTGAATGGATTATTTTTTTTCTGGACTCTATTTTTTGAGTTCTTTATAAATTTTGTAATTAACACTTTGTCAGATATAAAGCCAGTGATGATTTCCTTCCCTTGTGTAGACTTTCTCCTTCCATTGAATGTTTCTTTAGCCATGCGTAAGCTGAGTTTTGTTAGGTAAAACGTGAAAAATGTTGACTTTAATTTTTGTACAAACAGAATCTTATATTTTTTCTTAGAAGCATCAATGTTTCAGGTTTTAGATTTAAGTCTGATCGATCCATTTGAAGATTGTTTTTGTGAGAAGTGACAGATATAGTTTTAATTTCATTCATCTACTTGTGGATACAGGGTTTCTGAGCACTATTTGTTGAAGGTGATGTCTTTTCAGTGTTTATTTTTGAAATCTATATCAAATATCAGAGGGTTATACTTATGTGTGCTCAGGTTATGTTTTACTATTTTGCTCCATTGATCCACATATCAGTTTTTGTGCCATTACTATGCTGTTTTTATCATCACCATTATTATTAATAGTATTAGTATTATTAGAGTTCTTTAATATATCTTAGGGTCTGATATGGTTATCCCCCAGTATCATTTTTTTTTGCTCAGTATTATTTCAGCTATTTGAAAATATCTGAGGTCTTTTGTAGTTCCAAATAAATTTTAAAGTACTTTTCTCTATTTCAATGAAGAATAAGATAGGGATTTTCATTGGATTTCAATAAATCTGTAGATAACTTTTGGTGGAAACTTTATTTTTATAATTTTAATCCAACCAATCAATGATCATAGGATGCCTGTCTATTTTCTATTTTTTTCTCTATTTCTTTTTTAAAAATTTGAAGTTTTCATTGTAAAGGTCTTTCACCTTCTGCCTATTGTAAATGGAAGTAGGTCCATGATCTCTTTATCAGAGTGTTTGTTGCTGGTTTATAGTAAGGCTGTTGATTTTTATAAGTTGATTTTATATCCTGCCACTTTGCTGAAATTGCTGATCACTTCTAGAAAATTTCTGGAAGGATTTTTGGGACCTCATGTACACAATATATCAACTGCAAATGTGGATATTTTGACTTCTTTTCCTACTTTTATAACTGTAATTTCCTTCTCTTGCTTTATTTTTCAATCTAGTGCTTCAAGCCCAGTATGGAAATGGAGTGGGGATAGTGGAAATTCCCATCTTATTCCTGATTTCAATGAGATTTCTTCATGCATTTTTTTCTACATTTATGATGGTGTTCTCTGTATGTGGAGTTCCTGAAGCTCATAGGGAAGTGACCCAGTGGATATCTTCAATTTGGGCTCACTATGACTGATGTTTGCTCCCAATAGCTGCCAAATGAAGCCTCTCTGATAACAATTGGGCTAGGCACTGATCTATGTGTAAAGCAGAATATCAATAAGAATCATTTTATTGTTGTCATTTTAAATCCTAGGTTTCTGGACTATCCAGCCTCCAGTCCCTGGTCATCCAGGCAATGTTGAGTGCAGATTTCCTTTCATGACATGTGCCTCAAATTAGACTAGTTATTGATTGGCCACTCTCACAAATTCTGCACCTCAATTGCCCCTGTATATCTTACAGGAAGGATAAATTGTGCAGCAAAGTTTTATGGTTGGTGTCCCAGTCTCAACACTGGACACCTTGCCTGATTACAGAAGATAGGTAGTTCAAGCTCCATACCCTCCATTACTAGGAGTCCTCACTAAGGACACCCTCACAGGTTCCCAGAACTTTCTACCACAATAAGCTTTAACATCATTCCCTCCAAATGCCCCCCAATTTTCATTGTTTCTCCCTGTACTTTTGCCCTCTGATCCTCTCTTCCCAAATGATTCCTCCTGTCACAATCCCCACCCACCCCCTGCCCACCCACATGATATATTCTATTTCTCCCAGGGGGATCCATTCATCCCCCCTTGAACCTTCCTTGACACTTAACCTCTCTTGGTCTGTAGATTATAGCATTATTATCTTTTTCTTTATAACTAATATCCATTCATAAGGGAAGACATACCATGTTAGTCTTTCTGGGTTACTTCCCTCAGGATATATTTTTTTCTAGTCCTACTTATTTGCCTGCAAATTTCATAATGTCATTTTTTAACAGTTAATTGTATAAATGTACCACATTTTCTTTATCCATTATTCTATTGAAAGGCATGTAGGTTATTTCCAGGTTCTGGCTATTGTGAATAAAGCTGCTATGAACATAGTTGAGCAAGTATCCTTATTGTAGAATGGGATACCTTTTGGCTATATGTCTAAGAGTTGTATAGATGGATCTTGAGGTAGATCAATTCTCAATTTTCTGAAAAGCTACCATATTGATTTCCATAGTGGCAATAAACATTTGCACTCCCACCAATAATGGAAGAGTGTTCCTCCTGCTCCATATTCTTGATAGCATGAGCTATCACTTTTGTTATTTATCTTAGATATTCTGACAGATGTAAGATGGAATATGAAAGTTGTTTTGATTTGCAATCCCTTGATGAATAAAGGTTCTGAGCATTTCCTTAAGTGTTTCTCAGCTATTTGAGATTTCTCTATTGAGAATTCTGTTTAGATCTGTATCCTATTTTTAATGCGATTAATTAGTTTGTTGATGACTAGTTTCTTGAGTTCTTTATAGTTTTGTTATATTAGTCCTCTATTGGATATGTCATTGGTAAAAATATTTTCCCATTCTGTAGGCTGCTGTTATGTTTTACTGACAGTTTCTTTTGTCTTACAGAAGTGTTTTAGTTCCAATTAAGTAATTGTCAATCTTCATGCCTCAGCTATTGATGTTCTCTACAGGAAGTTGTCTTCTGTTTTAAAGTGTTCAAGGCTATTGCCTATTTCCTCTTTATCAGGTTCAGTGTGTCTGGTGGTATGTTGAAGTTTTTGATCCATTTGGGTAGAGTTTTGTGTCGGGTTATAAATTCGGGTCTAATGTATTCTTCTAATATAGACATCCAGTTATAACAGTATGAATTTTTAAAGACAATTTCTTTTTATTGAGTATTTCCGGATTCTTTATCAAAAATACAGTGTCCATAGGTGCATGGATTTATGTCTGTGTCTTCAATTCAAGTCTGTATGTCTGTTTTATCCTAATGTCATGTGGGATTTTGTTAGTATTGCCATGTAGTGCAGCTTGAAATCAGGGATGATGGTCCCTCTGGAAATTCTCTTACTGATCTGGATTGTTTTAAATATCATGTTTTTTTTTCCCCATATGAAGTTGAGTATTGCTCTTTCAAGGTTTGTAAAGAATTGTGTTAGAATTTTGATGGAATTTCATTGAATCTGTAGACTACTTTTGGTAAGATGTCCATTTTTACTATGTTGATTTAACTCCATAATAAGCATGGGAGATCGTTCCATCTTTTGATATATTCTTCAATTTCATTCTTTAAACAGTTAAAATTTTGTCATGCAAGTCTTTCACTTGCTTTGTTATTGTTACTCCTAGATATTTCTTATAGTTTGTCAGTATTGAGAAAGGTGGGGTTTCCCTGATTTCTTTTACAGCCCATTTATTTTTTGTATGTAGAGGAACTACAGATTTTTCTTTTAGATAATATTGTATCCAGCCACTTCACTAAAGGTTTTAATTATCTGTAGGAGCTCTTGATAGAATTTTTGGAGTAGCTTATATGTGCTATTGTATCATCTGAAAATAGTGATACTGTGATTTCTTTTTCAAATTGTATCCCCTTGATGTCCTTCATTTGTCCTATTGCTTCCACTATAACTTCAAGAATTATATTGAGTAGGTATGGAGAGAATGGATAGCCTTGTCTTGTTCCTGACTTTGGTGGGAATTGCTTTGAGTTTCTCTCCATTTAGTTTGATGTATACTATAACCTTGATGTAAATTGCCATTATTATATTTTAGTATGTTCCTAATTTCTTCAAGAATTTTATCATGAAGGGATGTCGGATTTTCTCAGAGGGTATTTAGGCACCTAATGAGATGATCATGATTTTTTTCTTTCAGTTTGTTTGTATTTTGGATTACATTGACTGATTTTTGTATGCTTTTTCATCCCTGCATCTCTGGGATAAAGGCTACTCGATTATGATCAATGATCTTTTATGAGTTCAGTTTTAAAATATTTTGTTCAGCATTTTTGCATCTATGCTCATGAGGGATTTTGGTCTGTAATTTTCTTTATTTGTTGAGTCTTTATGTGGTTTGGGTACCAGGGTGATAATGGTCTCATTAAATAAATTTTGCAGTGTTCTTTCTGTTTCTGTTTTTGTTTTGTGGAATAATTTGAAGAAGATTGGCATTTTCTCTTTGAAATTATTTTAGGATTCTGTGCTAAAACAGTCTGGCCTTGGACTTATTTTGGGAGGAGACTTATATTTTCTTATATTTTATTTATATTATATTACTTATTTTTTCTCAGGTGTTATAGGCCTATTTAAATTGATTATCTGGTATTGATTTAACTTTGGTAAGCAGCATCTTATGAAGAAAATCACTCATTTCTTCTAAATTTTTCCATGTTGTGGAGTACATGTTTTAAAGTATCACTTTATGAGTCTTTGAGTTTTTTAGGTGTTTGCTGTTATGTTCTCATTTGCGTTACTGTTTTCTTAATTTGGATATTCTCTCTGCTTTTTAGTTAGTTTGGATAAGGATTTGTGTATCTTGTTAATTTTTCTCAGTAAACCAACTCTTTGTTTCATTGATTCTTTGTACTGTTCTTTGTTTCTATTTTAATGGTTTAAGCCCAGAGTTTGATTGCTTCCTGCTGTCTACTCCTCATGGGTGTGTTTACTTCTTTTTGTTCTAGAGTTTTCATATATGCAGTTAGGTTGCTAGTATGAGATATCTCCATTTTTTTATATAAGCACTTAATGCTATGAATTTTCTGCTTATTATAGCTTTCATGTGTCCCATAAGTTGGGTATGCTGTGTATTCATTTCTATTGAATTATAGAATGTCTTTAATTTCTTTATTTCTTTCTTGACCAGGTGGTAATAGTTGTTCAGTTTTCATGATTTGTAGACTTTCTGTTGTTTTTGTTGTTGAAATCCACTTTTAATTTTAATTCTCTTGTGTCTGTTTGTACTTGTGACACAGTATGTAGTTGATTTTGGAGAAAGTTCTGTAAGGCGTTAAGAAGATGGTATATTCTTTCGTGTTTAGTTGAAATGTTCTGTAAATATTTGTTAAATCCATTTGGTTTGTAACTTCAGTTATCTCCATTGTTTCTCTATTTAGCTTTTGTTTGGACAGCCTGTCCGTTGATGAGAGTGGGGTAATGAAGTCTCCCACAATAAATCTGTGAGGGCCAGTGTATGATTTAAGCTTTAGTAATATTTCTTTTATAAACATGGGGCACAGACGTTAAGAATTGAAATGTTATCTTTATGTATTTTCTCTTTCATTAGTATAAAGTGTTCTTCTCTACACCTTTTGATTAACTGCAGAAGTCTATATGTAATATATATATATATGATTTTTATATAATAATTTGATGTCTATTTGGTTTGATATTATCATGGGTAATTGGTTTTATTGGGTAATTGAGTCCATTGATATTGAGTGATATCAATGACCAATAATTATTAATTCCTTTTATTTTGTTGTTGGTGGTGGTAATGGTGATTGTGGTTGTGATGTGTGTGTGTGTGTGTGTGTGATTCCTTCTTTTAGTTTTGTTGGTGTGAGATGATTTATTTCCTGTGTTTTCATGGGTGTTGTTATCATACTTGGATTGTAGTTTTCTTTCTAGTATCTTCTGAAGAGATGGATTGTTTAGCATATAGATATTGTTTAAATTTGACACTGTCATGAAATACCTTGCTATCTCCATGTGTGGTGATTAAAAGTGTTAGTATAGTAGTCTGTGCGGGCATCTGTGGTCTCTTAGAGACTGCAGGACATCTTTCCAGCCCTTCTGGCTTTTATAATATCCATTGAGAAGTCTTGTATAGTGCTAACAAGTATATTTTATATGTTCCTTGCACTTTTCTCCTTGGAGCATTTAATATTCTTTCTTATTTCTGTATGTTTAGTGTGGAGAAGGGACCTTCCTTTCTGTTCCAATCTATTTGCTGTTCTATATGCTTCTTGTACTGTATAGGCATGTCCTTTTTACTTATTTATTTTTAATTTTATATACTAGCACCATTTTCCCCTCCCTCCCCTTCTCTCTTTCCTACCTATTTTATCCGATCCCCCCATCCACTCCTCATAGGAGGTAGGACATCATTTGGGAAGTCATCCAAATCTGATATACCAAGTTGAGGTGGTACTAAGCCCCTCCCTGCTGTATCAGGACTGAACAAGGTATCCAAACATAGGGAATGGGCTCCAAAAAGCCTGTTCAAAGCATCTTCTTTAGATTAAGAAAACTTTAATATAAGGTTTTGTTGAAAATATTTTTTAGGCCTTTAAGTATTCTTATCTTCAACACCTGAGATTCTCTCTTCCATCTCTTGTATCCTGTTGGAGATGCTCACATCTGTAGTTCCTGCTTGCTTGCAGAGATTTTCCATCTCCAGGATTGCCTCAGTTTGTGTTTACTGTTTGGTTCTATTTCCCTTTTCAAGTCTTGATCAATTTTGTTTTCTTCAATGTTTTCCTCCCCTGGGTTTTTTTTTTTAAAGGGATTTACTCATTTTCTCTAATTTTTGTTTGTATTTTCTTTGCTTTCTTCAAGGGATTTATTTGCTTCTTATTTAAGGATCTTCCAATGTTATCTTCATAAAGTTGGTTTTCAGGTATTTTTTTCTTGTGTTTCAACTGGATTGGGATATTCAGGTTTTACTGGAGTAAGACAATTGTCCTTTGGTTGTTACATATTGTCCAAGCAGTTATTGACTGTGTTTTTATGCTGGCGTCTAGGCACCTGGGTTTTTGGTGATGATATATCTAGGAGCATATTTGTGAACTTTTTTATTTGTTGGATGGTTATTTTGTTCTTCGGTTTCTGTTTCTTCTGTGATCTTCTGGCCAGTGTGGCCTGTATTTGAGCAAGGGTCTTCTCCTGAATTGGAGGCCGGGCTTCTGGTGGCTGACATAGCCTCTTGTTGATCAGGGGTGGTGGGTATCTGCCCAAGTTAGGGGATAAAGTTCTTTTGGCCTGCATGGCCTCTGATTCAGCACAGGGTGTCTTCCAGAACTGGGGATTGGTCTTCTGACAAGTGTGGCCTGAGTTTGAACAGTGTGTGTCTGCTAGAGTTGGGGACTGTTCTTCTAGTAGGTGTCACCTGTCATTGGGTATGGAGTGTTTGCTTGAGAAAACCAAGAGAATGGGAAGGTATGAGGGTGGGCTGCCTATCTGCTCTTCTAGAAGGAGTGCCATGTATTTAGGCAAAGGGTATCTGCTGAAGTTGGGGGAAGCTGGGGCTCTCTTTTAAATGTATGTGTTCTTTGCAATTTGTATATTATTCCTTATAATTTGTTATCTAACCTATGTTTATTCATCACTTCATTTATAAGTATCACTTCCTGAATTGTTTCTAGGGTTGGTATGTTGGTTATCAAATATTTTAGGTAGTTTTTGTCATGTTTTTCTTTCCCCATCAACTACTGCAGAAAATTTTGTGGGCACAGCAGTCTAAGTTGACAGACATTTAGTATGTCTTTTAGAACTTGAGGTACATTATCCTAGACTCTTCGTGCTTTCAGAGTTCCCATTCAGAAATTAGTGGCTGTTCTGTTGAATTTTATTTAATTTATGACATATGAATTTTCTTTTGCAGCTTTCAATACTATTCTGTTATTTAGCATGTTTACCGTTCTAACAGTGATGTGCCATGGGGAGTTTTTTCCCTGTTTTTGTCTTTTTGGTGTTCTTTTCCTTTACCTATTTGTGTAGATATACCTTTCATTTGTTTGGGTAAGTTTTCTTTCTCTGTTCTTGCCTAAGAATTGAACTATGCCATTGACCTGGGATTCTTTTTTTTTTCTTTCTTTCTTTCTTTTTTTTTGAAAAAAAAAATTTCTGCTTCCTCCCTGCCTCCCATTTCCCTCCCCCTCCTCCCTCCCCTCTCCCCCTCCCCCCACTCCTCTTCTCCTCCCTCTCCAGTCCGAAGAACAGTCAGGGATCCCTGCCCTGTGGAAAGTCCATGGTCCTCCCCCCTCCATCCAGGTCTAGGAAGGTGAACATCCAAACTGTCTAGGCTCCCACAAAGCCAGAACATGAAGTAGGATCAAAACCCCGTGCCATTGTCCTTGGCCTCTCATCAGCTCTCATTGTCCGCCATGTTCAGAGAATCTGGTTTTATCCCATGCTTTTTCAGTCACAGTTCAGCTGGCGTTGGTGAGCTCCCAATAGATCAGCCCCACTGTCTCAGTGGGTGGGTGTGGCGATTTCTCGGGAAATTTGGGATCAACCTACCCCTGGACCCAGCAATACCACTCTTGGGAATATACCCAAGAGATGCCCTATCATATGACAAAAGCATTTGTTCAACTATGTTCATAGCAGCATTATTTGTAATAGCCAGAACCTGGAAGCAACCTAGATGTCCTTCAATGGAAGAATGGATGAAGAAAGTGTGGAATATATACACATTAGAGTACTACTCTGCGGTAAAAAACAATGACTTCTCGAATTTTGCATGCAAATGGATGGAAATAGAAAACACTGTCCTGAGTGAGGTAACCCAGAACCAAAAAGAAGATCATGGGATGTACTCACTCATAATTGGTTTCTAGCCATGGATAGGGACCACTGAGTCTATAATTTGTGATCCTAAAGAAGCTAAATAAGAGGGTGAACCCAAGGAAAAACATATAGTTATCCTCCTGCCTATGGGAAGTAGACAAGATTGCCGGGCAAAAAATTGGAATCTTGGGGGTGGGGTGGAATGGGGGTAAGGGGAGATGGGGAGAGAAAAGTGACCTGGGATTCTTATCTCTTATATATGCCTATAATTTAAAGATTTGATATTTTCATGGTGTTCCACGGTTCCTGTATGTTCTTTTTAAATATTTTTTAAACTCTTAGCTTATATTGTCTAGTCTCTCTATCTTGTATTCTTGGTATTTCATCTGTTTGAGCCACTATACTTGTCAGACTTCCTCTTGAGTTTTCTAGTTGAGTTGTTGAGTTTTTCAATTCCATGTTTATGTTTGAGTTATGTTTCATACTTCTATTCTTTATTGAATTTGGTTTTCAGATCCTCTATCTTGTTTGCTATTTCATTCAATCTCAATGCTTGTGTTTGAGGGGCATCACTAAAGCATTTATTGTCTTTGAGTTCATTCATTGAATTTCTTGAGCTGTTCATTTGTGTCTTCTTTAAATTTCTTGAATTATTTGATGAAGTTCATTACTGCTTTTTTAAAGTTCTACATCCTGGGTTCCATCTACATATTTCTCAGCCGAGAACATTTCTACAGAACTGGTGAATTTGCATGTATGTATGAGAGACATACTGTATTGTCTTTTAATAGTGTTTGGTTTTTTTTTTTTTTTTTGACACCTGGACATGTGGGCTTCTTATTTTGTTGTCTAAGGTAGACATAGCCAGCTGGATTGGAGATACAGGATAGGTCCTTTGACATGAGCTAGGTCTAGTCAGAGCCCAAGATGTATGCTTCTGACTGAGTTTGGGGGGTGAATCTGGTACAAGAAAAAAAGGGGTGATGGTAGCAAGTAGCTATGCATAAAGCAGTTTGTTGGAAGCTATGATAGGGAGTATCTATATTTCTGCCTCACATGGGCTGGGAAGAGGATTTCTAATAAGTACTGAACAGAGTCTGGTGAGTTCAATAACTGTGGGAAATGGTTGTAATCCCTAAGTTGTAATTTTTTTCTTGGGCTTTCATCGTTATACAGACATTTCTTACTGATACGTTATATGAATTATGATGATGGAACACAAGTTTGAAAAATCATTTTCATAAAAAAGTTGACTTATTCAAAGTTCATTATTACAATATGTGCAAGTTGTCTAATTCTAGTGGTAATTTTTAAGTATTTAAAATCATTATTTTTTAACTTGTATTCTATTTACATACCAAACACAGTTCCCCTCCCTCCTCTCCTCCTGTTCTCCTCACCTCCTCCCACCTCCATCCATTCCCCAGAAAGAATAAGGACTGCCATGGGGAGTGAACAAAGCCTGCCACATCAAGATGAAGCAGGATCAATCTTCCCCACTATACCTGCGTCAAGGCTGAGCAAGGCATCCCACCATAGGGAATGGGTTACAATAAGCCAGCTCATGCATCAGGATATATTCTTGTCCCACTGTCAAGGGCCCCACAAACAGTCCAAGCAACACAACTGTCATCCACATGCAAGAAGCCTAGTTTGATCCCATGCAGGCTTCACACGTGTCGGTTCAGGGTTCATGAGGTTCCATCGGCTCAGGTCAACTGTCCTTGTCATGATCTTGAACCCCCTTGCTCCTATAATCCCTCCTCTCTCACATCAACTGGACTCTCAGTGATTAGTCCAGTGCTTGACTGTGGATCTCTGCATCTGCTTCCATCAGTTATTGGATGGAGGTTCTATGAAACAATTAGAGTAGTTAGCAATCTGATTACAGAAGAAGGTCAATCAGGCACTCGCTCTGCTATTGCTATGAAAAATCAGTGTGGTGGTTTCTCAGAAAATTGGGAATCAATCTACCTCAGGACCCAGCAATACCACTCTTGGAGAAACATGTTTTGTACTCACTCATAAGTGGATATTAGACATAAAGCAAAGGATAACTAGCCTATAATCCACAATTCCAAAGAAGCTAGGTAACAATGAGAATCCTAAATGAGATATTCATGGATACTCCTGGGAAGAGGAAACAGACAAGCTCTTCTTTAAAAAAAATTGAGAGAGAGGGGGAGAGAAGGGATGGTGGAAGGAGGAAGAGAACATGAGGGAACAGGATGCTCAAGAATGGGGGAAGGGCAGTGAAGGAGAGAAAAGAAAGAGATATCTTGATTGGGGGAGCCATTAAAGGGCTAGTGGGAAACATGACACTGGGACATTTCAGGAATTCACAAGGGTGACCCCAACTAAGGCTCTAAGCAACAGTGGGGATGATGCCTTAACTTGCCTTTCCCTATAATCAGATTGATGACTACCTTAATTGCCATCATAGAACCTTCAACCAGAAACTGATAGAAGCAGATACAGAGATCTCCAACAAAGCATTGGGCCAAGCTACCAGAGACATGTGCAAGAGACAAGAGCGATATATGAGCAAGGGGATGAAGATCAAGTTGGTGATACCCACAGACCTGAGCTAGTGAGAACTCACTGACTCTGGACTGATAGCGGGAAACCTGCATAGAACCAAACTAGGCCCACTGAATGAGGGAGGCTGTTATGAGGCTTGGGAAGTCTATGGGGCCACTGGAAGTGGGACCAGGATTTATCCCTAGTGCTTGAACTGTCATCTAGGAACACATTCTCTTTGGAGGGATATCTTGATCAGCCTAGATATAGGGGGCAGGGCCTTTGTCTAACCTTCAAGTGAAGTGTCAGACATTGTTGACTCTCCATGGGAAGCTTTACCCTTTCAGAGGAGTGCATGGGGGTAGAGTGGAGGAAAGGGTCGGGTAGGAGGATGGTAGAGCAGGAGGAGGTGAGGGAGTGGGAAGAGGGATAGCTTTGTAAAATGAAACAAGATTGTATTTAATAAAAAAGGAAAGAAAAAGTGAAGAGGAAATTAGAGGGCTGAGGGTATAAGTCAGTGATAAAGTGTTGCTGTAGTGTGTATAAGGTCCTAAGTTTAATCACCAATACTATAATAAAAATAAATTATCAAATAATAAGTCAGTTTTAGACGTTGGTCATATTGTTTTTGGAGATTCTCATTTCCCTTATATTTTTGTAATCTTGTTTCTCATTAGCATAACCTGTGGAGTCATTCTTCTATCTTTTGGCATTATTCATAAGGGCACACACAAGTCTATATCTGACCATACAACCCACTGAACCAGAGAATTGGTTGCTATCTGAGTTTTATTAGAAATCAGCTACCTCAAAGCTAATAGAACTGTAATTTGGTGACTGTGTTCTTTTAACGTTTCAACAGAAAATGCTTATGTTTCCTTTGGCAATATAAAATATCCCTTCATCACTCTCATCAGAATACTGGGTACAAGTTTTCTAGTCAGTGTGTCTGCTACCAATTTAAGTTTGGGCATTAGGTTCTCTTATCTTCATTGATAAGTGTATTGTTTCTAATTGCTGACTCACTAAAAACATTTATCCAGAGCAGCAATATTCTTAATATACAAATATTTCTTAATAGCTTGATTGGTTTAGGTAGACATTTCATCCAAATATTTTCTTTGAACTGAATTGTCTTCACTGTATCAGAGGAGGACTGCAGCCAAGTAAGGTAATTCTTGCCAGACGAAAATGACCCTGGCAGCTGGTTACTCCATATTCTCTCTCCCTTCTGTTTATTGACACCTCACAACTGAAAAAGGACTTGAGTAACCTTGTCTTGCTGATTGCTATCTACTGCTAGTGAACCATATTTAGTGATGGTAATGTTGTCACCAGCTATCTATGAGCCATATGCAAATGATGAACAGAGAGATAGATGAGTCAACCAAAGTTCATGATTCTACTAGGAGTCAGAAACTTAAAATTGTTTGAAGGCAATGCAGTTAAAAATAGGTTAATTATATTAGGTCACCATAATCTTACCTGCATTCACTTTATCCATTCTCACCAAGTTGAGGGATCTAATACAACTATACAAATGGAAAGATGAGTGTCTTGGGTCTCTAAAATTCAGATCTGGAATATTTTTTATTGGGAGTGATATTAATTTTTCAATTTTATCAATGAAAGGGAAATTAATACTATTTCATTTATTGCTAAGGGTAGATATCTTGAGAAAAGTAAGTCTTATTTAAAAGAAGACCAAAATTCTGGATTTACTTAATTGACTATCAAAGGAAGAACATGAGATTTTTAATGGTTAATTTTATGGGATTCTATTTACTGATTAATAACAATATAATGTTCCCCTAAGCATGGTGGTATATGCCTTTATTCCCAGCACTCAGGAGGCAGAGGCAGGCACATCTCTATAAGCTTGAGGACAACTTGATTTACAAAGAGTTCCAGGACAGCCACAATTACATAAAGAGATCTTTTCTTAAAACAAAGCAATCCAATATACTGTTCTACAAACGAGATACTGACACAGAACTACTTAATTTACAGAATAGAGTGTAAAGTTTATATCTAGGCTATTATACTTTTAAAGTAATGTATAGTAATGATACTTTTTAATATAGTTTTCAGACACTTTACATATGAAAGTCATTTTGTTCTTGCATCATTTGTATGATGTAAGTAGTATCATTATCCTTATTTTATAGATAAATAAAATAAAACCTAAGGAAAGTAAAGCATAAAGCAATTAAGTAGCTGATGATAAGATAGTTGAGAATTTTATCTCCAGTCTGCTTGTAGGTTGCTACTCGAACATTAAGTGCTAATACAGATAAGATCAGGCTAATAGTGAATTTATTTTATGTAAGTGCCCTGATGTGCAAGTGGAACTCCTGAAAATAGTGTGTACTTGCTAAATAGTTATTTGATCTAAGAATAGATTAATGGATGGAACATATGCACAAAATGGCGACCATTGCTTTAATATTCTGTAGGAGGCAGTTATATTTTGTAATATACAGCTTATAGATGAATTGTCATATTTAAAAATGATTAATTATGAGAGTACTATAAAGCTGCTTTGGGAAATCCATCTAGCAATATGTTTCAAGTGGTTTTTTTTGTGTTTCAAGTGTTTTGATCTAAGAGAAAAATTAAATGAATTTTATTAAGTTTTTTTCTTGAAGAATAGAGGTGTATATGCCTAAGGAGAAAAAGTCCATGTGTCTATAAATGACTTAGTTGTTGATACCTTGTCCAATGTATGGTTCATGTGAGCAGAGACTTACCACTGAAACTATTTAATCATTATAACTTTATCTGTGTCCTTTTTTTATTTATTTATTTATTTTTATTCTTTTTTAATTAAAATTTCCAACTGCTCCCTGTTTCCCATTCCCCTCCCCCTCCTCCCACACATTGCCCCCTCCCCTCACTCCCCTCCCCCATCCCCACTCCTCTTCTCCTCCCCCCAGTCCATTCCCCCTTATCTGTGTCTTTTAATGTACAAAACTCAGTTCCAAAATCTGGTGATATCATTGAACAAATTTTCTAGAGAAAACATGCACAATGGGAAATATGGGAGGAAAATTTCAGGAGAGTTGGAAAAGGAAGAGCATTAAAGAAAACATGTCATACTCCAATGAATATGAAATTCTCAGAATGTTTTGAACATTTTAAGTAAGTCAAGCACATAAAGCAGTGTTCCTGCTTAAACAAATACCCCATGCTTATGTCTGCCTTAGGAGCATATGACTTTGAGGACCGGTGCTGGAGGAGTTCTAACTTCAGGGATGATCTTTCTGATGTGCTGTATTTTATCAACACTTGGATTGTAGATAATTCCTCTAAGAAATAGTCACTTAGATTCCATGATATTTCCCTTTATCTTTTTTGGGGATGTTGTGTACTTTATACTGTTCAAATTATGATTCACGGTGAGTATTATCTTCAGATATGTAGTTTCTAGATTGTTGTAAGCAAATATTGTATTCATAGGTTATACATAATAGAAAATAAAATAGAATTAAAAACAATTTTAAAATGTTTAAAATGTTTATCACAAAAATTGCTTTAGAAGGTTATCATAATACAATGGCACAGGTGTGAAGACACGTAATTGGTACTTTAAATTTAAGAAAACTTTCAATACAACTGACAGATTTTCAAAAGGAAGAAAGTCCAACACATCAAGAAACCATTGACCTTTTCAAGTAATCATTTCTGTGGGGCTCTAACAAAGAAACTATTTTAAATGCAATAGTTTCATCATGTACATTTAGAGAATGGATGCCTCCCTAAATCATTGTTAATGAAAAGAAAGTTAGAAGGCTTTCTACTTTATACTGAAATGCAATGAATTTCAGTAAATTAAAAAGACATCTCCTTTTCATTATTAGTTTAGAAGTGGTAATCAGAGGCACACTGTCCATCATTTTGAAAGCATTTGATATTTTTGTATCACATTAAACTTATTTATTTTTTTCTAGTTATGTATAGTGATTTTCTTACCAAAAATAAAAAATACAGCTTCACATATTCAAACTGGTGTTTGTGTGTTCCCTTTATAAGAAAATGTTGAAAGGATGTCTATATTTTTGTCTAGGTAAATAAATATCATTATCACTAGCTTTGCAATCATTTAAATTCTCCCAGAATCTTCCTATTTACCTCCCATCTCGGTTATTTAGCAGTTTGGATTCGCCATCAATTAAATTATTACATTCTTTAGAGACACTTAGTAATAGTTTCTAGGAGCTATTAAACCTGTTCTAATACCAGAAGGAGAGAAAAGAAGTAAAAATTAGATATCCTGAAATAATTTTGGATTAAACTCTTTGTTCATAAAACAATAGGCAATGATTTAGTGAAAAATATCCTAATACCAAATAATTTGCACATACAAAATTTGCATATTGTTTAATCCTTATTTATAACTGTGAGATGGCTCTAAGATTTCTTCATACTAAACTAATAGTGCAAATAATATTACTTATAGTTTTATTCAGGGAATTATATAATTTATTACAGCATTCCTTTTTTCTATTCATTTTTCTTTATTGTGAGGATTCTTCGTTTATTTTTATTTTTCTACTAAAAATCATATTTTTCTCTCAGAAAAGTATCAATTACATATTTATATTATTGTTCAGTTACTATTTCAGAAGATATATGCACTTGTGTACACACATACACACACGACTTCTCCAGATCTGAGACTAAAATACAAAGGCAAACCCAACAAAAAGATCGTTCTCTCATGGCACTTTTGTCTAAGTGGAAAAGTAGAACATACAAAATTAAAATCTCATGGTAAGACCAAAATAAAAATAGTAAGTTCACATTAAATATGGTTATGTAGGGGAGAATAGTTAGTCAGTATCTCTGAAGAGGTCATAATTCCCCCTACATGAATGAGAAGATAAAAGTAGATGCAGGGAAGACATTCAAGGATCTCATGGCAGGATCAAGTTTTCATGTTTGAATAAGTGTAAACACTGTGTGACCGTAACATGGTTTGTAAGTGCAAGCATGGGACAAGACTAGAGAAAGATTCATAGGCCAGTTCTTGTTCCGCACTGGCAGTAAGGTACCATTTTGCTGAAGATACAATAGATCCATTAGAGAATTATAGCTCTAATTGTAGAATTTTTTTGCATTCAAATTTGCCAGTGTGATTGCTTTTGGAAAATGTTTTGTGGCAAAATAAAGATGGTATTGTGATCTGTTTTGGGATGTCATTACAATTTTCTCAGATCGATCTACATTTGTGAGACCTTAATTAGGGAAATTGATAAATTTAAGACAATTTTAGTGACAGAGACAATGGGACAATCTGGTAGTTCTATTTGTATTCCAATAGAAGGGCCCTGATTATATATGATAAATCTAACCACAGTGCCCATGATGAGTTTAAAGCCGAGGTAAGAAAATTAAACATTGAACAAAATCTCAATTCATAAAAAAAACACTATAAACAAAACAAACACAATTAAAAAATTTAAATTTCATCTTGAATTCCCTTTCAAATGTACATAAGTTTTATTTAGATTTATCAGTTTTCCTTAGTTGTATAAAATTTTCTGTAATAAAAGATGCTCTACTCTCATGGAAAATTATTCTAATGAATCATACATCTTAAAAGATAATGTTTTATATATAACTGCAATGAAAGCACAAATATATACATGGTAGCTGGGTACTATAATGGATATTATGATATAAAAGTGAATGATACACATTATCATCACCCAAGGATCTTATATTCCAATGGTACAGCCAATATGGTCATAACATAAATGCTCCAAGGTGCTTCAAATGGCAGAGAAAATTGTTCATGAGGGCCTGCTCAATGGACATCCTTTATAATCAGGTTCCCCCAAATGACATTTTCATGTTTCTTATATGACTGGATTCATATAGACCAACTGCTATTGCATTGGGTGTGGTCACTGTCATATTAGTACTCATTCCTCAGTCATAACAAAAAATGATTAGTTCTTTTTATATTTTTAATAACCAGTGTAGGCTGAATTGCTTACCTTTTCTTCTTGATTTTTATAGCATGGGTCTCTCTTCTTTAAAAATTTTTTGGAATTAAAAAATTATAGGGTTAGATATATTTTATAGAAAATATATATGTATATATTCTAAAATATACATGTATATATATACACATGTGTGCATTTTTTCTGTCGAAGCTAAGTTATAGAAACATAATGTAATGTCCTGTGTGATATTTTTATGTCTATTAGCATTTGCACATACTATAGTTACTAATAAGTATGCACATCAATTACATGATTTCCAAATAAATGAACACTTCAGAAATATCTTTTAAAACTTTGGAATGAAGTCTTAAAGTTTATAAAGAGTTATCTGGTATAAATAAACCAGATATCAGACCTCTAATTAATCTCCTTAACTGCTGTAACAGAAACTTGAACTTCTATTTCGGTCTACCTAATGACGTTAAAAGAGTATACTTAAAAAACCCACTAATAATATGAGGTGTGGTGCCCTGGATGGAGGTTTTTGTAGCACATTGACTTTAATGAGATGTATGTGGCCAAATATGTTAGTGCAGTTAGCACGGTCTCTCTTTTCATAACATCAAAGTTTTACCTAAAGTCTCAGGGATTTTTTCAAATGGAATTGACATTTAGGATAGGGAGAAGTATTGTTGTCCAGCAAAGTCATTGAATCATGGAGGACATCTATCAGTATCCTGTTTCAAATAGACTTAGATCTTTAAGTAAAATTAATTAATTACAGCAAGTTGCTGGACTAATGCACATTTACAAACAAGTACAAATGTAATAACTGTGAAGCAATAGTAGCTTTTCATTTGATTTTTTTTCTAGATAAAACCTTAGTATCTCCAAATTTTCATATTTAATTATAAGATGTTCCTTTCCAGAGGAAAAAAATATTTACTTGTATCTTTAAGTCAATATCCTTAATATACTTAAGACAAGACTCAAAAGTTAAAAGAGAATAAATCAGTGAACAATTTTGATTGTCCCCCATGTACAATGAAAAGTGCTAGGTGTTTTCAAGCATTGTAATTGTAATGAATAATCCCCATCTTTGAGGAATTGATGTTGAGAAGATTGAAAATATATACAAATGAAGTTGATAATATGCAAGTAGTGAATAATCTAATTCAGTGGATCTCATACTCTGGGGACTGATGCTTTGGGTATCAAACAACACATTCATGGGGGTCGCATATCAGATATCCTATATATCAGATATTACAATTCCTAACAGCAAAATTACATGTACAGAGTAGCAACAAAAATATTTTAATTATTGAACCACACCACAATATGAGGAACTGTATTACACGGTTGCAGCATTAGGAAGCTAAAAACCACTGATATAATATGAGTAAAGATTTAGGAAGCATATCTAGAAAAAAGGATTCCAAATGCTATATTTATTGCAATACAACTAATCATCACTGGAAAGTTAGTGGAAAATATTGTTTGTTATTGTCATTTTTTTCCAGTGAAGAAAAGAGGGACATAGAGAGGTTAGTGAATAAATGAATGTCACTGTATTTAACAGTGGAGAGGGAATTTAACCCCCAAATTCGGATGACTAATAATTATCACAATCAGTCATATGTACAATAGTGCTTGACAGAAGAGACTTGGCAGAAAAGAAGAAATTTGCCTAACTTTAAATGGAAAGCCAGATGAATAGAAAAGAATTGGAGAGAGTTTGTGGGGGTGTATGGATCTAGAAGTATGGTTGTGAGAGAGAAAGACATGGCAATGCTTCAAACATCAACTTGAAGGTAAAGTAAAAATGGAGCAATGTGAATGTATGCATGGGTGGAAAAATGAATAGCAACTTCTATCTAGGTGATTTTGTATAAGAGGCTAGTAGATAGTAAAGAGGAATGCAAATTGTTTCATTTTTGTTTGCAGGTAATTCTGAAGCTTCTCAAAATATAAAATTATATGATTTATTTTTGTACAGGGTTTTCACAACATAGTAAAACATTCCACAGCAATACTTGTACTTTGTTGTTTTTGTATTATAGGGGTGTACATGGTTAAATGTAACTTAGTCTAAGTTCAAACTTGTTATGTAGCTGAGATTAGCTAACCTTGAATTTGTGGTTCTCTTGCTTCTACTTTCCAAGTATTGGTATCAAAGTGACAACACCTGGCTCATTGTTTATAAAACTAGAATGAAAATGTAATGAAACAGATGGTCCTGTTAAAATTAAATGGATCATAAAACCAACCAAAAAGTCCTGAATGTGGGAAAGGGACTGGTACAAATGAGTGACAGTGAGGATTGATATGGATGGCAGTAAAACCCACAATAATAGGACAGATAGAAATTGGAACTATATATATATATATATATATATATATATATATATATATGAATGAGTGAAATTGTCAAAGAATAAATTTAATTACTAAAAATGACCTCCAGAAGATAATTATTGTGGTGCATTGAATTGTACCATGGGATATTTAAAAATTTAAATGTCATTAATTTTTGATACTGAGAGGTGGTTGCCATTATATAGGAAATTATGATGAGAAATATGTATAATTTGATTTTAATTCCCTAAATTGGGAGCAAAATAATTGCCAGAATCAGAACTTTCACTATTGGCTAGATACTAGTTCATGTATATGGAATGCAGTAGGTAATCAAACAGAAAACCATATGCAACCAATCAGAATCCTTGGTGGAATCAGGAAATGAAATTCTGGAGGAGAGTCAACACACAAAAATAATAAGAATAATAAGTATGTTAAAAATGGAAAGTAAATAGCATGTATAAAAAACAAAACCAAAGAAAATCCCATGAGGATCTAGAGGGGAAATAACTTGTAAAAGATATGTAGAAGAAAGGTAGCCCATCACATCAATAGCCCATCACATCAAAAATGGACTATATATTACAAAAGATAGAGTTATCAGTGAATGTTTCAAGTTCCCTAGAAATGCCTACTGATATGAAGAGAAATATTGATTGAGATGTAACGTTTCAACTTTCAAGAAGCTAAATAACACACACAGCAGGAAATGAGAATATCACCTTAATAGACACATCTTATAAAGGTGAATCTCAATGAGTTTTCACAGCTTTCAGAATACTATTATCACACATTTTAAGTAAGTAGGTCAATGTTATCATTTATGCATGATTTTATTGCTTTAGTGCTGTATTTTTATGATAATCTTACAAGTGCTTCACTAAGAATACACCCAAGTCCCTGGTTTGTTTTATCCTCATTCCTGTTTTACCTGAGATGTCTTAACTTTCAGTCCTCACTTAATGACCTGAATAGCTTTCCCTCCTTTCCAACTCACACTGCTCACTGCTCATGATCTCTTTTTCCTTTGAGTCCTGACAAGTTTTTTGAATAAGATGCATTTTCATAAAAATATAAGAAGTAATATTATTCTTTGTTATTTAATTATTTCCTTGTAAACTTTAACAATAGCATTACCATAGCACCTGTATTTCTATCCCAAACGCATGTAAAACTGGAGAAAACTTTGGACTTCTAACATTCATTGCAAAAAGGAAGGGAAGGAAGGCAGAAATGGTGAAAGAAAGGTTGCGAAGCAGAAAAGAGGAAGGAAGGAAGGAAGGAAGGAAGGGAGGGAGGGAGGGAGGGAGGGAGGGAGGGAGGAAGGAAGGAAGGAAGGAAGGAAGGAAGGAAGGAAGGAAGGAAGGAAGGAAGGAAGGAAGGAAGGAAGGAAAAAATTAGGGTTACTATAATAAGAGGTAAATCTACAAAAATGGCCATGCTTTTACATATTGCAATAAGTGTGAAGAATTATTAGTGGTGTGGGTACCTGAACTTTTCAAGAAAGATGAGGATATTTTACAAATGTGCCTCAGGTCCCATTTATGATTGTGCTCATGTAGCTGTCAGTAGAGATAACTATATCATATTGAAATCATTTGTTAACATTGTACCATGTATTGGTGCCCAATTATCACTCTTGCTCTTTGAGGCCATGGTGATACAGTGCATCCTTTAGAGTAGATAAGGAAGTCATTCACACTTTGAAGGATGTATTTCCTGCCTCCTTTGTTTGGTGATATTGTGACATCCTTAAACTTCTGAATTTATGTATCAGTGTGCTAAGGTGATCCAATGCTACATTTTGGATAATAAGCCCTAAATTCTATTGTTCTGTGACTGTGTTAATGAAAAAATATGATATCTAAGTAAATATTCATGAAATTCTTTAAAAATATGCATTAGAAATCCAAGAAAATCACTAAAAAGTCCAAAGGGTGTGATGTGTAAATAAAGTCCTGAGTGAATGTATGCTGTTGACAAACAGGGCCATGTCAAGGATCCTAGTGTTTCAAACCCATAGAAATGACAAGGCCTTCACTGTCTCAGGCTAAAGGGAATGACAAAGCCTTCCCCTCATCTTAGTAGATAGAATACAGATGTTGACAGTGTTCGGAAATTCAATGACAAGCCAAAAAAATTCCCAAAAGAATGGTGAAAAATAATTCATTATGTAAATTAGTAAATATTTTTGAGCACATACTATATATTGCTAGTACAGTTATAGTCAACTGGGATATACCACTGAAAACGTTAAATATATAAGTTACAATATGTATTCCCTATCCATATATTCCTTCTTCATTTAAAAGATTCTGTTTTATTTCTTCTGTTATTATTAATATCTTTTCATCTATTGATTACTATTCATAAGTAAAATAACCATTGCAGTTTAAGTCACCTTATTTGTATATAAAGAATTTATGTGACTATTTCTTTCAGCATTTACTGTATCCTTTTCTTCTTTTGCTATGAAATACAAAACGGAATTACTATGAAACTAAATATTTTAATGAATATTAATTAAAACTAAATTGTAAATGGCAAGTGGCCAAACCATGTGAGCTTTTCTAAGCTGCATGTCCGTTATGTAGTTCTTCTGAAAGCCTCTTACTAGGAGAAACATGGAGCAAATTTTTAAACAAAATAAAACTTCCCTTTGAAAATCACATAATTTGTGGAAATTTTACAAAGGTAAATATGACATTACATGTTTAACTTGCAGTCTGTGGCAAAGTAAATTGTGGTAGATCTTTGCAAATAAATTAAAAATATAAAAGTGAATAGATATGGAACTAGGTAAGTCTACAAGACAAACTTGCTTTTATTTGCTTCAACAAATTAAGATTACATGGATGTTCAAGAATCAGGAAGATTCCAGGAAAAAATGGTGAGATTTTCACCAATGCTTGGGTGCAGAATAAAAGCATAATAAACTCCATATAAATTTCATAAAGATAATCTAAGCTTTTCTTCATTGTTTTAATGACACTTGATTGAAACACCATTTCCCATAAAAATATATGTTTATAGGAATTTTGATAGTATTATAAGGGCTTTAAATCACATTGATTTGCACTAACATAGATACATACAGTCAGTGGGAATGCTCAGGCCTGATTATTCTTTTTTACATTGTTTTACCAATATTACAAAGATATATTAATATTTAATTCACAGGATTGTTAGAAATCAATATTATAAAACTGCAATGTACCTCATAGTGAGACCACATTAGATATTGTTAAAAAGCATCTAGTTAATATTTAAGATAATATGCAGAATAATGTGTTTCAAGTCCAGCATATTGTGAAGTATCTAAAGACTAAAACTTGAGACACAATTGACCATCCTTTGGATATATACCCAGAAGTGATATTACTGGGTCTTTAGAAAGGTTGTTTCCTAATTTTTTGAGAAATCACCACACTGACATGCAAAGGGGCTGTACTAACTTGCATTCGCATCGGTAGTGCAAAAGTGTTTCCTTTTTCTCTACAACCTCTCCAACGTAAATTGTCATCATTGTTCTAGATCTTAGATATTCTTACAAGTGTAAGATGGAATCTCAGAGTTGTTTTGATTTGCATTTCTCTGATGACTAAGGATGTTGGACATTTCCTTAAGTGTCTTTAAGCCATTTTAGATTCAAACACATGTGCTCATAGCAGCATTGTTTGTCATAGCCAGAAACTGGAAACAACTTAAATGCCCTTTAACCGAAGAATGGATAAGAAAATGTAGTACATTTACATAATGGAGTACTATAAAGCAGAAAAAATAACGACATCTTGAACTTTGCAGGCAAATGGATGGATCTAGAAAATATCATTTTGAGAGAGGTAACCCAAACCCAGAAAGACAATTATCACATGTACTCACTCACAATTGGTTTTTAAACATAAAGCAAAGAAAACCAGCCCACAAATAACAATCCCAGAGAACCTAGACTACAATGAGAACCCTAAGAGAGACATACATAGACCTAATCTACATGGGAAGTAGAAAAAGACAAGAACTCCTGAGTAAATTGGGAGCATGGGGACCTTGGGAGAGGGTTGAAAAGGAGAGACAAAGAGGGGAGCTGAGCAAAATGTAGAGCTCAATAAAAAAATAAATAAACTAAAATTTGAAATAAGAAAAATAAAATAGTTACCAGAGATGAGAATAGAGTCTATAAAATCTAAGTACTGAATTTATTTTTACAACGGTATTGTAAATTTCCCTTAAACATCTTAATGTGTTCATGTGTGCTACCCATTTCTAATGTTTCTTAAGAAGAAACCCTCTCATTGATGAGCTGCAATAAATACTGTTTGATTATTAGCTTTTTGAGGAAACAAACAAGAGGCAAATTAGTTTTTCCAGTGTATTACTCTCTGAATAATAGAAAGGTGTTGCATCTTGTTGCTGTCAAGTAGAGCAAATTAAAGGTTATTGCAGCATGGAAGCACTATTCCAATGACTATACAAGTTCATGTGAGAAGTCTATGGAGGGTAAAATTTAGGTCATTCTTCTCAGGAAGGTAAAGATGGCATAATATCTGGAAAAAAATGCTTTTGGTAAAAATATTATTGAGTGGATGTAGTCATATTACCCCCTAACATGAATATGTGCTAGTGGAAAAAGTATGAGAAACAAGGTATTATTTAGAAAAATTCAAATAATACCTTTTCACATGCACAATTATTTTTGATTTTTCTTTTTTCCAAATCCCTTAAAACTACTCATTTCTAATAAGAAACAATCTGACATGCAATTTCAAGATTCGTCTTTATGAATATTTGAGGACCAGAATTAAATTGTCTTGTCTAACTTGAACATCTGCCAGTGTCTGTCTCTAAGATAGCTAACTTGCTCACATATGTTTCTGATTATTTCTATTATACGATAGTCAGGGAGTGTCATTCTGTCAACATAAGTGGCATTATTGAAATAAACTACACTAGGAACAATGCAACTCTGGTGATAGTCACTGCTATACATATTTGCTGATTTGGGATAAATGGAATATTTTAGTAGCATATTTTCAGTGAAATGCTATTGTTTCCTCCAACCATTCTCCACTTTTTATTTTGAGATATTTTATTTATTTTTAAACATTTGCATATGTATAAAAAACATATTGACTATGTCCACCATCCACTACACACTCCAAGAACCCCCCAAAACACAACATTACCAAATTCATTTTTGTTTTATTTTATAATACTGTTTAAATTAGTTTCCAAGTAGCACACAAGCTACTGGTTTCATTTTGGCATTTTTCACAACTGACTTAAAAATCAAACACAGTTTAGAGGCAAAGTGAATCTGGATGAAAATCATCAGTTCAAGCCACATATAACACTTATAAAAAAACCCCTGAGTTTTATATTGGGGTTCCACCTGATAACCAGAAAAGCAAAGCAGCCAAGTTACTAGCGAAGTCTTACCTCTACCAAGGCTAGGTGACCACACACTAAACAGACTAAAAAGCCTAAAAAGCCTAAGCAGACCAAGCCATTAAGCAGCACCCTTCCATGGACACTGCATCCACTCTTGCCTCAGGAACCTGCCGTGTTTGAGTTCTTATCCTGACTTTCTTTGGTGAGGAACAGTAATATGGACCTGTAAGCCAACTAATCCCTTTTCTCCCTAACTTGCTTTTTAGTCATGGTGTTTTGTTGCAGCAATAGAAACCCCAACTAAGATAACTTGGACTCAGACACAAAGATAAATCATTGTCCTAAACCTTTTCCTTTTGAATCACTTTGGATCCTGGAACAGCAGAAGCATACAAGGCAGACAGCACATCCCCATACAAGATGAGGGAAACCAACCATGATGGAGAGACTGTACCCTACATCAGCAGTGATCATCTTTTAGGTACTAGATTGGTTCCTCAAGGATCACTAGGATAACATACTTAGTGATCTTTCTCTTTCATTTGGTTAGTTCAGTTAGAATTATGTCAGTCTTGTTTTTATTATCAAAAATCCAACTGAATGATTGACTCTACATACTCTTGTTTAGTCTTCATTTTATTAATTTCTGCTTTAACCCTTATTATTTCTTACCATGCGCTGAATTTGAATATGGTTTCTTTATTTTAATAGAACATTGATGTACATCATTTATTTGTTTGAGAATTCTTGAAATTAAAGCTTATATTTATTAATTTATTATGTTTGTGTTTGTGTGTGTGTGCTTGTATGTGTGTATATAGGCCAGAGAGCAGGTTGCAGGAGTTAGCTGTCATTCTATCATAGAGACTGAACTCTAATCATTAAGCCTGTGGATTGATAACTTTCTGAGTGTATAGAGCATCCCTTCAAGATGTAATGTTTCATTTCCCCTTAGAACATTTCCTGTTGTTTTACCTTCTTTCCAACATCCTGTCCATTAATAAGATTCCCACCAAGATGGAAGGTAATCATCTTGAAGAAAATTGTAAAGTAACACATGAATCACTCTGTGGAACCCGTTCCCTTTAGCTCACTTATCGCTTCAGGGAACTGATAGCTGATACAGAGGCTGTTAACACTCACAATCCCTAAGGCACAAAATTCCTCAGTGAAAGGTGAAAGATTTATAAGAGGACTGTGATCTAGGACAGTGATCTGTAAGTCTCCCCTAAATAAATAACCCTTTATTATATGTAAAAAAAAAATTCCTCAGTGAAGAAGAATTTGGACAGCCTACCACTGTTTACCAAAGACTATAATAGTTTCTTTCAGACAGTATGCTCCAATTGGGGAAATGTAATTATCTGGAATCAACGATCCAATGCATGACCGTGTTCATAATCATCTACTCAGATCAATATAGGTCGTTGAGTGGAATGTTGAAGCAAAGTCTGAACAAAATACTGTTTCTTGGGAAATTGAACAATTATTACAATTTGTTAGAAAAGAGCTGGAGTTTCTTTGACACTATTTTGTGCATTTTGTTTCACCTGTTTAACTTATTATTGTATAAGATTTTTATTGTTTTTAACTGAAGATTTGTTTGCAACAAAAATATGTATTTGATGTTATTAATGTGCTATACAAAGTGCCAAAGACTAAATATATTCACTTTTTCTTCTATTACTATATTTGTCATTTCTATAAATGTACTTTGGTATACAATACATAATGAGTCATTGAAAATTGAAAAATTAATGATCATACAGTCAAATTGTGAAGTTGTAAGTAATCAGTACATAACAAAAATTTGTATTCATGACTAAGACTTCTTTGCAATGGGCATCATCAATAATGCCTTGGTTGCTATGGACTGCTCAATATCTGACAACTTATGGACCACAATAAATAAACATTTACAGCCTGTACTACCCCAGAGTCTTGATGAAGATGAACATTCTTTAACAACTTTGGAAGCTGTTACCTTATTTTAATTTGGGACTTCTGACTCCTGCAGACCTTAGGGATTTAGGAAGCATAATTATTTCATGTGACCTAGCACACTTCCTAACCCTAACAGTATAGAAATTTTAATAAATAAACATTAAACCAATCAGTGAATGAGTTGCATCAAGTTTATAAGACATGCATCTTATAACAGGATCACTTTCCATATTCTTCTTAACTTTTTTTTTGAATTTTCGGGACTTTTTAAAAGATGAGAAAATTCAACACACATAAACCAGTGACTTTTGCATCTAATTTATTCCTTCTTTCTTTTCTACCCACCCTTACATCCTATTTTCTTTCTTTTTCAAAATTACTTTATGAAATAAAAGGTTTCCATGTGACTGTCATGTGTTTTTCAGTTTAGTTGATTCTATTTCCCATTTATGTTGTTCTCCCTTGTCTTCTTGCCAGCACTTTCTTCCCTCTAGCTTTCCCCCTGGATAATCCCCATTCCACTTAATTATATGTTCTTTCCACCTCCAGAGAACCTCCAATTCATCTGCCCCGTCTTATGACCCTCTTTCCAGCATTACCTGCATTTACACCCACTTGGATATTTAGCTGAAGCTAGGATCCAAATGTGAGGAACTCAGCAAGCAGTACCACTCCTGACAGTGCACTCAAGGGACTCTGCATTGTACTAAAGAAATAAACATTTATATTTATCATGGCTCTTTTCACAGTGATGAGGAAATAAAATCAGCCAGGTTGTACATAAACAGGTGAATGGATAACAAAATGAAATAAAATGACATCTTTTTCAGCTACAAAGAAGAAAGAGTTATGAAACTTATAGGAAAATCAATGGAGCTGAGAGACATGTTGTCAAATGATGTAACCCAACTTCGGGAAACAAATACCTTATGCCCTTTCTTTCATTTTCAACTCTAGTTAAGTCATCCTTTTCTTCCTTTCTTACATCCCCTACTTCTCCCTATATCATTTCCTCATTTTACTTCTTTCTTTTCTTTATTCAAGGCACTCAGATTATTCCCTCCATTCTCTAAGAAAAGACATGTCAGAATCACAGGAAGTCATACAGATAAAAGAGGCCATGTTATTTTTCAAAGGTTTGTGAGTCTTTAACTCAATTTTCACTCAGTTCTAATAGTGAATTTCATAGCTCAGTATGCATATACACAGCTTGGAAACTACTAAACTAAAATAATCTAGCATTTGGAAGTTACAACTTTCCAATTAAAGAGGACAATCATAGCAACAAAACTCTGAGCCATAGCTTGAAATACTTGTTTTTCAGCTGTCATAGGGAAGTCTAAATAAGGCACAAGTTGTGATTACATAATGCACAAGTGTTCAGGTTCTTTGAAAGTCAAACATGTGAAAGGCAACTAGTTAATGGCCCAGTAGGCAATCTTATTGTTTATTTTCAGTGATTGTACTCAGTAAGTTTATTCTAAAAGTATATAGTTTTAAAAATTAGAATTTGGAAAAATAAATAGATCTAAAATAAGGACTGGTCTTCTGGAAAACTGCAGAAGGACTAAATGTAGGAGTTGTCTTATAACACAGAAGTCCAGTCAGAGCTTAATTTTATTCTATTGTCTACAAGAAAAAGAATATTATCAATTGTTTATAGACTTTCTTGAATTATGTAACATTCAAGTTTTCTCAGTCTTCCATATACCTCATCTCTAAAAACATAAAAGGAAACCATTCTTCAGAGAATCAAGATATTCTACTCTCTCCCAGACCCAACTCAACTTTGATATCTTACCTATTGCATGTATGCTTTGCAACACTTTCCTTTTTAAGGTAAGAAAGCTAGTGATCCATGACAGATCAGAAGTGTAATGGACCTCTTTTTAAAATGTCACAGTTCTAGATTTAATAGGTCTGTGAATGATAGGTAACCATATATACTTTTTAAATGACAATGAAAGTTTGAAATGTAGCTGCCATACTCTTGCATAATATCTAAGTACTTGTACATTTTTCCTGTCCTTTTTAAATATAATTCTTTTTCATTTCACACACCAGCTCCAGTTACCACTCCCGCCACCCTCTTGCCCCCCCCCATCTTCCCCATCCCACTCCCTATCCATTCCACAGAGGGAGTAAGGCTTCCCATGGGGAGTCAACAAAGTCTGGCATACAAAGTTGGGACAGGAAAAAGCCCCACCCACATCTCAGCCTTGATACCTTAACATTTTTTGAACCAAAAACCATGTGGTTTATATATAAAATATGCAGTACATACCATTATAATATACTTGAAATATAAATTCAATATCATTTTTTATTTATTAAAAATGTCCACCTCCTCCCCTCCTCCCATTTTCCTCCCACTTCCCCCACTCCCTCTCCCCGTCCCTCTCCAGTCCTAAGAGCAGTTAACTTTTCCTGCCCTGTGGGAAGTTCAAGGCCCTCCCCGTTCCATCTAGGTCTAGGAAGGTGAGCATCCAAACAGACTAGTCTCTTACAAGGCCAGTCCATGCAGTAGAATCAAAACTCAGTGCCATTGTCCTTGGCTTCTCAGTCAGCCCTCATTGTCAGCCACATTCAGAGAGTCCAGTTTGATCACATGCTCCATCAGTCCCAATCCAGCTGGCCTTGGTGAGCTCCCATTAGATCAGTCCCACTGTCTCAGTGGGTGGACACACCTTTTGCGGTCCTGACTTCCTTGCTCATGTTCTCCATCCTTCTGCTCCTCATTTGGACCTTGGGAGCTCAGGCCAGTGCTCCAATGTGGGTCTCTTGTCTCTATCTCCCTCTATCTCCGGATGAAGGTTCTATGGTGATATGCAAGATATTCATCAGTGTGGCTATAGGATAAGGCCAGTACAGGCACCTTCTCCTCTGCTGCCCACAGAACTAGTTGGGGAAATCCCCTTGGCTACCTGAGAACCCCCTCTAGAGCCAAGACTCTAGCCAACCCTAAAATGGCTCCCTTGGTTAGGATAACTTCTTCCCTACTCCCATATCCTCCCTTCCTCCATCTCAATTGTCCCATTCCCCCAAGCTCTTCCCAATCCTCCCCCTTTCCCTTCTCTCTCCTCATCTTCCCTTCCCTCTAATCCACCCCCACCCCCAAGCTCCCAACTTTTGCCTGACAATCTTGTCAACTTCCAATATACAGGAGGATAACTATATGTTTTTCTTTGGGTTCACTTTCTTATTTAGCTTCTCTAGGATCATGAACTATAGGCTCAATGTCCTTTGCTTATGGCTAGAATACACTAATGAGTGAGTACATACCATATTCCTCTTTGGGGGTCTGGGCTACCTCACTCAGTAAAGTGTTTTCTATTTCCATCCATTTGCATGCAAAGTTCAAGATATCATTGTTTTTTACCGCTGAGTAGAACTCTAAAGTATTTATGTGCCACACCTTCTTTATCCATTCTTCTATTGAGGGGCACCTAGGTTGTTTCCAGGTTCTGGCTATTAAAAATAGTGCTGCTATGAACAGAGTTGAACAAATGCTTTTGTAGTATGATTGGGCATCTCTTGGGTATATTCCCAAGAGTGGTATTGCTGGTTCCTGAGGTTGACTCCCAGTTTCCTGAGAAACCACCACACTGATTTCCAAAGAAGTTGCACAAGTTTGCATTCCCACCAACAATAGATGAGTGTTCCCGTTACTCCACAACCTCTCCAGCATAGTCTATCATTGGTGTTTTTGATTTTAGCTATTCTGACAGGTGTAAGATGGTATCTCAGAGTTGTTTTGATTTGCATTTCCCTCATCGCTAAGGAGGTTGAGCATGACCTTAAGTGTCTTTTGGCCATTTGAAGTTCTTCTGTTGAGAATTCTCTGTTCAGTTCAGTACCCCATTTTTTAATTGGGTTAATTAGAGTTTTAATGTCTAGTTTATTGAGTTCTTTATATTTTTTGGAGATCAGAACTCTGTCCGATGCCGGGCTGGTGAAGATCTTCTCCCATTCAGTAGGTTGCCTTTTTGTCTTAATGACAGTATCCTTTGCATTACAGAAGATTCTCAGTTTCAGGAGGTCCCATTTATTCATTGTTGCTCTTATTGTCTGTGCTACTGGGTTATACATAGGAATTGGTCTCCTGTGCCCATGTGTTGCAGACTGCTTCCCACCTTCTCTTCTATCAGGTTCAAGATGGTCAGATTTATATTGAGGTCTTTAATCCATTTGGACTTGAGTTTTGTGCATGGTGATAGATATAGATCTATTTTCATTCTTCTACATGTTGAAATCCAGTTATGGCAGCACCATTTGTTAAAGTAGGGAGGAAAGATGAAAGAAAAGAAGGAAGGAGGGAAGAAAGGAAGAAAAAAGAAAGAAAGAAAGAAAGAAAGAAAGAAAGAAAGAAAGAAAGAAAGCAAAAGCAAAGAAAATGAAGCAAAGATAGCTAGGGATGATGGGAGAGAGGAAAAAGAAAGAAAATAAAAGAACAGAAGAAATTTTTGTGGTGTGTTTTTGTTATATTACCATTGCAAAAATAAATAGACATATTCTATCACTTAAAGAATATCAATGTAATTTTAACCAATTTTCTTTAGTGACATTTGGTGCAATAAATATTTTGAATTTACCTCAAGAAAATAAAATAAGGGCCTTTTTTTCTTGTGAGAATATATTATAGCTCATGTAAAATATATGACTTTCTAATATATAATATGCTATTTTAATATAGGTCACATCCAATGACAAATTGATTCATGAGCATCATTCTGTTCTTTTAAATAATTGTTTGTCCAAGAGATCCTTCATAGTTACGACTTTTAATTGTCCAATAGTAGTTTTCAATGAATGTTTTTAATTTGTTTTAATTATAAATGTTAAGGATTGTTTTGATAGATAAGGGGCATTTCTAAAACTATTAAAATCCTCATGCTTTGGAAAGTAATCCATTTGCTGAACTTTATATTGCTGTACCAGCTATTACTTTGAGAAATTTATGACTGAAACAAAACAATGACAAATTTTAAGACTGAAATTTTTTCCTGCTTATCTTAAGATTAATCAACACTTAGTGACCTAGAAAATTTGGGTGACCTGTATTACTAGTCCTTGAATGTAGTTTTCTTGAAAACATATTATATTGGTTCTAGTTATAATGAACAAAGGAAATTTCATATTTAAATAATACAATAATTTTCTTTTTTATTTTTACAAAGACTTGTAACTGTTATATATTCAGGGGACAGGTTCAGAGTAATGTGAATAGAATGTTTTGGCCACATATTCTCCTAAGCCATCAAAAATAAAATGTATTTACCCAAAAGCTTCTACATCTTTTCCCAGCTATCTTATAAGTAAAATGAACAACAAACACTATTTTTCCATTTTTCATATAATGAATTATGCTTCTCAAAGTGTAATTTATGGTGTGTATGTTAAGGTTATGTTGTCATTCCATAATAAATATTTATTATCCTTTAACCCATTAATTACATACACACTTCTATCCATGTACATGTGGTTTATACTGGTTCAATCCAACCGACCTTTATCTACACCCCTTCTGAAACACATTTGTTAGTGTTCTTTGTGAAAGAGTACTTATGGTAGTTTTCTCTAGATGTTTACTTGTTGTGTAGTTCTAGACCTGATGCTTAAAAATACATGTGAACTTTGAAACCAAAGGCATGAAATGCTTGTGATAGATGGCTTTAATGGATACTTAATAACTCACTTAAACCAAACAAATAATTAGTCTCAATTACAGTAGTGTAAATTTGACACTAATTAATGAATGTGCCAGGCTTTACACATGGGTTTAAGTGGAATTGATCTTAGGGCCCCTGAGATCAATTTAAGTGTTGGCAAAATGACAACAAGCAGGAAATGACTAAGATGTAAGAATGCTCACTACTAGAAAGATTAATTGGTATATTAGTGATAAAGTATTAGGTGGGTGATGCAATAATGATATCCTCATATTAAGAGGCCTCAAAATAGGATCACGAACTCTAAAGCTTTTAATTGTGTATAATTACTATGTCAGATACACACTTTTAAAAGAATGTAACATTTGCTTTTGCTCTCTTTCCTTTTACTTTCTTATTCATTAGTTGAAAGGAAAACAATCTAATGGATGCAGGCACACAATTGTTTTACATTATATTTGAAAATGGTCTTACAAAACTTAGTTCACCTGAATGTTGAAAATCAAAGGGTTGTCTTTTTAAAAGACAATGATTACTGGCTAATATTTTTCCATTTCCTTTGATGTTTTCCAAAATCTGTTTTCCATGCCCTCTTGTCCCCCACTTTGAAGGTGAAATCTAGAAAGGAAAAATAACAATGAAAAAGGGCATTTTTATTATTCTATCGCATTCTTTCTTCTTTAAAGAGCACCTAACACTGAATGATGAGTTAAAAGCTAAGATTATACAATGAAACTAAATGGTGTGAAAAAGTCAAAAATTACAAAACCCTCATTTCAGCTCAGTATGGGAAGGGTCACTAGGGGAGAGAGAGAGAGAGAAAGAAAGAGAGGAGAGAGGGGGGGGAGGGGGAGGGGGGAGGGAGAGAGAGAGAGAGAGAGAGAGAGAGAGAGAGAGGAACGCTCAGTAGTCTGCTATGAAGAGAGGGTAAGAGTAGTGGTTATTAAGTAGAAAGTTGAGATAATAAAAATACTATAGAGACTTTGTTTTGCTTTTACCATGAATATTTTGTGTCTACGTTCTTTTTTCCCTTCCCCTGTGCACCTACTGCCTAACCTCAGACAACTCTCCTAATAAAAAAACAGTTTATAAGAAAGATGTCAAAGAAAATAGAATTTCTCAAGAAAAGATGTCAAAGGAAATTGTTGAATGAGGCACAGGGGCAGTGGAACAGAGTGGAGGAAAATGATAAAGGTACTATTCAGATGTTTAACCCAGAAAAGTGGGGCAAGAATCAAAGCAACACTACAGACATAAATGAGGTAACCAAGGTTCTGAAGATAATCAGGAGCTGGAGTCTGAAGCAGGAGAAAAAAGGTAAGGCCGGTTAAGAGGTTTAAGGCAGAAGTTGACCTACTTAGAAAAAGATCTTTGTCAACAACCTGTCTTTAGACTGGAAGGAAAATAGCTCAAGAGGCCTATGTCTAGGTTACTCTGTCTGAGAGCAAGTTGTTCTGAGTGAACAAAATATTCTGAATGTGTTACAAGGATATTAGTAAAATAAATAATAGCATGAAAGAATATTCCTACTTTAAATTGCTTAAAATGTTACTTTTGGCAAAGATGTTAATCATATATAGAATTTTAATTTTCATTGTTGTTGCAATGAAACCTCATGTAGACTATTGGAAGAATATTTTAAATTCATGAATTTTCTAATGATGCGGAATTTTACTGTGTGCCAATATATAAAGTAGGTGAAGCTCACCTTTTCTACTCTGTAATCTCCTTTGACCTGTATCTAAAAAAAAGACTGTTTAAATAACAGAATAATCTATGTGAATGAGGGTTTATAGACTGGTTTTAATTCATGTAAATGGAATACTTTGATGCCCTAAATAGTTTGAGCTTCATTTGATACCTTGTTTATATTCATAATTTGCTTCATAGTTAAGTTTTATAGCTTTTTTTTCCTTTATTTTTGATATCATTCCCCCTTCCATTTCTTTCTTTTAACCCCTCCCAAATAACCCTCATTGCTCTCATTCATGTTCATTGCCTCTTTTTCATTAATAGATATTACATGCATATCAATATATTTATATGTATCTATTCCTAAATATAACCTGCTCAATCTGTTTGTTGGAATTCAGTGCTGCAAATGCCTGGTAGAATCTTAGACAAATACCCAGGACTAGTGAAGTCATTGGTTTTGAAGGAGAATTTAAATGACATTACCATATAATGGAATAGACAGTACCCCAACTAGACATCAAATGCTACCAGATAAAATCCCTAGTACCAAGAAAGGGTTCTATCTTTTGGAGTCCTTGTCCAAAGGAGTACTATGCCATAAACACCACAGGCTATTGACAATGCTATTTATTATCCACCACAATCTGACAGTAAGACCCTATTGCTGAAGACATCACATGCTTTATGTCATCAATCACGGAGAAAACAAGCTGGTGCTCAACTAGATGCTTTACCTCCAGCATTCATAGTACTGAAATGAATTATAGAAGCTCCTGAAGGGAAAAGGAAATCATGATTGTCACCCAGCTAAAGCCCCTAAAAGTTGTAATAGTGACACTCCTACATGAAACGCCCTGTGGCGTAATAGTGACACAAATGTTAGGGAAGGAACAAATCACCTTTTCATTGGCTTTAAGGCCGATAACTGCTATTGTTAATGAGGCCAAGAATTAGAAACTTAACAGATCCTGGGCCTTCGGGGAAAACCTGCTTCTATTATTCTGCTAAATGAAAATAGCAATGAAATAATGCTTGGTGACATATTGCTATATCCATAGATCAGTGAATTTCTTAACCTTCACCGGAGAAGCTCCATTTTGTAGTAGATTACAAGTAAAAAAGAGACCCACAATTGAACAACATGCAGGTAATGAGATGCTTTGGAGTGCTCAGCTCTAAATGAAATGTTCTCATCACACTCCTTTCCACAAAACTCAGGATCTATGTGGAAGAGTGGGGGAGAAAGATTTCAGGATCCACACGTGGTAGACAAGTTTGAAATTAACATTTTCCAGACACAAATGGGACATATATTTTACTTTTGCTCTGCTTTCTCCTGCTACATGTAATTTTCATTCTCTCTAGGAACATTTAATTTCCTGGTTTGATCAGTATTTGTAATGCAGGAGGCACTAAATGTATGAACAAGTGAATGGAGGGAATTCTGTTCAATTTTACTTTGACCTACACATACTATGGTGAAGAAAGTTTTCCATTAATATAATTTAACCCATGAAAACACAGGCAATAGATAATCTTATACTGGCAAAACCCAAAGAAGTAAAACATACAGACACACATACCACCACCACCACCACCAACACCAACACCACCAACAACAAAATAACAGGAATTAAGAATTATTAGTCATTAATATCCTTCAGTATCAATGGACTCATAGTGATTTTCAGTTCCTCAGAATTGGTATTGTATAGTTCTTTATTAAAAAATGAAGAGATTACATATGTTTTCTACCTAGTCTCAATGTTTCATAAGAATGTAGTTTTTCAACTAGCTGGCTAAACCTTGAAGTAAAGTAGCTATATATTATATTTTCTGGCAAATCAATAACAGCATCGACACTCCAGTGCATTTATAGGGTTTTTTTTCCAAGAATTTTTCTTGGAATCTTTGTGGTAACATAGATTAAAACAAGAAGTGCTGAAATAGCCATTTATATCAATAAAAGATACATAATCAGAGATTATCAGAAACAAGTGAGTTTTCAATAATTAATTAATATATTTCACATTTATGTGTCCCTTATGGATAAGAAATGTCTTTCTCTCTGATTATATACATATAAATAATCTATTATTCATAACACAATATGCCAATTTAGGAACTTAAGCATACATGGTATTTTCATGAAGATAGACATTTAAGTGCTTGTTAAAATCAAATGTTCAAACTGGAAAGAAAATGATGGTTGTCAAAATGCATATAGTCCTATTTATTAAAATGATGGCTCTTTGATGATATTCATGAAAAGGGTACTGGTGTTCTATAGCCTCTTTTACTGATTGGTTAATTTCACAATTTATTTCTTGAAACTGCATAGAATAGATTTACATAAAACATTAAAATGGTTTTGATATGTCCAAAATTTACAAAGCCAAATAATGTCTTCTCTAGTAGAGACTTTAACATTCCTCATTGTGTTTAATGAAAATTAATAGTAATAAGCCTATATAATTATGCATACTCCCAGGAGCAGAAACCATTCTAGTGAGAGTGCAAAACAACCTCTATAGATTGGCATAGAAAAAGCAATAGTAATATCTTATTTCATAAATTTGAAAAAAATTCAAGTATTTATGATTAAGTTATGTATAAATAAATATTGTCTTGTGGTAAACTGTGCAATATATTTTCTTAATTCTAGTTTTACAAAATATTTTGAATATTTCAATCTTTAGCTTATTTAAATATTATGAATATTTATTGGAATGAAATGTCTAACAAAGTAGATTTGAGTTTCAAGGAGCTTGTGTGGGTCTACAATAGGTCCTCTGCATATATGTTATGGTTACATAGCTTGGTGTTTTTGTGTGATTCCTTACAGTGGGTGCTTGGCCTATCTCTGACTCTTTTGCCTGCTTTTAGGACTTCTTTCCTCCCACTCAGTTGCTTCATCCAGCCTTGATATGAGGGTATGTGCCTAGTCTTACTGTAACTTGTTATGCCATCTTTGGTTGATATCCCTGGGAGGCCTTGCATTTTCAGATGGTAAAGGAGGAGGGGTAGAACTAGGGGAGAGGGGAGATTGTGTGTGTGAGGGGGGGAGGATTGGAATGGAAAGAAGGAGGAGAAACTGTTATATGATGTAATATATGAAAAAAGAACAAATAAATAAGAAGGGAAAGAAAAAATGGAAGAGAATAAAAACATGAATTATTTAGTTGGATGGTGGTGGTGCAGGCCTTTAATCTCAGCACTTGGGAGGCAGAGTTTGGCCAATCTCTGTGAATTTGAGACCATCCTGGTCTACAGAGCAAATTCCAGGATAACCAGGGCTACATAGAGAAACCCTGTCTCAGAAAACCAATATGAAAACCAAAAGAAAAAATAATTTAGACAATTGTTAAATCAAAAATATTAAATGTATTCATAATATTGCATAACCACTTTATATCAATTTTGTGCTATATCTTTCTATATGCCTAGCTATTGCAAAACTCTGTTATAACGTTTAAAACATCACTGGGAGTTTGTGTATAGAATCACAATGGTAAAACATAAAAATTGGCCAAATAAATCCCCAGTCTTAGAAATTTGATTCACATTGTCGTTATTTAACTTACTTCAAAAATTTAATAAGACCTGCTAGGAACCAGGCATTCTTTTTGACATGTGGTGGAGGACAAACTTTTCTCTCCCCATGGATCTTATATAAATAATAAGTAATGATTTCAGCAGACCACTAGGTGTTGAGTGCTATGGAAATAAAGTAAGGTTGTCTGAAAAGAATGGAAAGTGATTCTCCAGGGGAACTAAACAGGACCAAACTGTGAAATCCTCATCCCACCCAAATCTTGAAGCAGTGGGAGTGATCGAAGGAGAGTGGGCTCAAGGCTAGAACTCAGCTAACATACTTCGTGTTTTTAAGAGATAGGAAAAAGCTCTTTGTGGCTGGCATGAAATAAAGGGAGGAAGTGATAGTGTTATGGGTAGTTTGTAAGGATTTAGGGATCAAGAATTTTTTTTTTTTTTTAAAGCCAGTTGTCTAATGGCAGGGGTCAGCAGATGCTAAACTGTTTGCCAGTGTGTGTCTATGTGGCTCGTGTCATTCTCAGGCAATTATTGCCATTTGTTAATAGGATTGTTATCCTTTTAATTAGCATTCTAATTAGTCTTTCCAGCTCTGCTGCTTGTTCTCCAATTGATCTTTCCATGATGCATACTCTGTCTCGTTATCCCCAATTTGAAATTCTATGGTGACACTCCATTAAGCTTGCAAAACTGCAAAGGTCTAAAGTGGTAGTAAAGGTTCTTTATAATTTGACCCTTGCAAGATATGTAGATGTCACTCCTCTCCAGGCCATAACACTTGTAGTTTACCTGAAATTTACTTTCCTATCTGTTTTCACCTGAACTTCTATTTAATCCTTTAAAATCCCGTGAATTTGCTGGGAAGTGGTGGCACATGCCTATGCTTTTAAGCCCAGCACTAGGGAAGTAGAAGCAGGCAGATCTCTATGAGTTTGGGGCCAATCTGGTCAACAGAGTGAGTTCCAGGACAGCCATGGCTACACAAAGAAACCCTACCTTAAAACGCCCCCCACAAATCCTGTGAATTCTATATTCATGGTGACACTTCTATTTTCTTCACCTCTTTTTAAAGGAGGCAGTACAAAATTGGCATTCTATATGTTTTTATAATCTTTCTTTTTACCTTACAATTAATGCAAATTAAACTATTTTGTTTTATATTTTGATATCTGTTTTTCTTATAATTTGAAATCCCATGAAAGAAGAAACCTTATTTAACTTGACACATTTTTATCAATACTAAATGCTCCAAGATACCCTTATCAGAACAGTAAATGTATCAATTCATTGATTAGTAAGCCATGTGAGGAAGGTATATTTTTAATCATTGAGGTTAAATATAGGCTAATCTAGTATATACCTCGAGACACATAATTCTATGGCTACCATAGTTGAATAGATGTGGTCTGTTTGTTTGTTTGTTTGTTTGTCTTGGTTTTTAGAGACAGGGTTTTTCTGACACTTTGGAGCCTGTCTTGGAACTAAGTCTTGTAAACCAGGCTGGCTTCAAACTCACAGATTATCTGCCTGCCTCTGCCTCCCAAATGCTGGGATTAAAGGCGTGCACTACCACCGTCCAGCTGAATAGATGGGGCCTTAATGTATTGCTGTTGACCTCCATAGATGCTTCCTTACAGATTAAATTCTACTGCTTCACTGAAGCCCTCAATGTCTGCCACAATGAGTGAAGTTATGTACTCAGTGAGTAGTATTTAAACAAGAATAGAACTCTCTCATCTTCTTATTTGTGTATATTGTACCCCAGACAAAATCAACTATTTGCTTTCAGTACAGCACACTTTTTCTAAGCTTTTGATCTACTTCCTGTCCCAGCAGTTCTCATTTTTCTTTGCTGAACCATGTGTTATTAGTCTTTTTCCTAATTTTTAACCCCTATTCATCTCATTTCTAACTTTTTCCTGATGTGAAACTTGAGATTTATTTTCATTGACATGCAAATGCTAAGTAGATTCTTGGCTGTATCAGATTGGAATTCAGGAATGTAGCTCATTTTGGACATAAAAACTTGTGTCATTAGCATAAGTAAGCAATTAAAGAAAACAAGAAACACCATAGAGTCAAAGTGGGGAGCATGAGTTACTTATGTCAGAATAATACATTTCTACATTTGCAATTAAAATTAAGACCAGATTTAAAAATCATCTACTAAAAAATAAGGGCTAATAAACTTTCCAGGAGAAAAAAAATATTGCAGGACACGGTCTCTAAAAACACTTTTAAAAATTATAGTGGGCAGAGAGAAAGTATTATCAATTTTTCTGACTAGGATCAACCCATCCTTATTTACCAAAATTAAAATATCATAGTTATGAGGCACTCCTAGAAGATTAATAACTTCTTTGAGGCTATAATATAAGCAATTTCTATATTGTATTGAAAATATTTTTATATAGTGTCTGATCAAGGTTTGTCTTCTCTTGTCTCCTCTCAGATCCTCCTCATCCCCGAATTCATCCAAGACTGCACCTTTCTCTTTCTCTTTAGAAAACAATCAGGCCAATAAAACAAACTAACAAATCTGAAGGCAATGGAGGGGAAAAACAAACAAAAATAAAGTACAGGAAACACAAACACAACTCATAAAGAACAAAAATACTCAAGCCATCATAGATAAGTACAAGACAAATAAGATAAAATGCCTGAACAAAGTTCTATTTTAACACTAGGAAGTAAACTTAGGAAAATCTTCACCATAAGTGGTAAAATATGTTGAAAGTAGTTTCCAAGATGAGTTCAGAGAATGAACATGTGTGTGTGTGTATGTATGTGTGTGCACTTGCAAACACAGTTTTTTTTAAGAAAATGCAAAAATAGATGGGAACTTTTCTCATTTTTTGCTTGTTGAGTTTCTTTCATCTGTGAGTTAATGATTATAGATGTGTTATTAGTCTTGTGTTACCATATTACAGATATAGAGACTTGGAACTCTTTTAATTATTTCAAAAACATAGATGTGATACTATTTTTAATTCCAAAAATGGAAGGAGCAAGACTACTGACCCAAATCATCATGGATGAATTAATTAAAGCAAACAATTAATTAAAGCAAGCTATTTATTTGTTTACAAAGGCTGTCTCCCCATATAGCGGGATTTGAGAAGTCAGCATTAAATATAAATAAAACAAGGTTTTCATAGCTCAGGAGTAGGCAGTTTACAAATGGGTGTTTTGGTGGACAAAATAGGTAGGATTACAGGAGCAGATCATCTTAACAAGTTACTCCTAAGGACCTCCTGAAACAAAGTCATGGTTTCAAGGTGGGCATAACAAGATAGTAAAAGCAACAAGTAATCAAAACAAGGTGGCCATATAACCTTCTGGAACAAAGGTAGGGTCCAAGATGGTTAGAAAAAACATCTTTTTAAAACAAAAGGCAAGGTTGCCATTCCTGGAACAGGCAATACAAAACCATTGTAATTGAGATTACAGGTGGGGCGTATTACAATACTTAAAAATTAGAGGTTTAACCACAAACAAGAATTAACCTAGTTTGTCTTTACTATACGATGACTTTTAAGCCTAAGATGAAGATAGACTGGTTTTCCCCTATCAGAAAAAAAAAAATGGTCATTAAATCGGAACATACTATATTCTGAATCAGTATCTTTTGTACTTTGTGATTTCAATTACTTTTTTCAAACATCTTCTTTCTAATAGTCTTCTATATCATATTGATTCCACATGCTCTTCTGTTCCCAAGGGAGCTAAATCATTTTTCAAATTTTAGTTACTGATTGTAACGATTTTTATTGGATTCATAAACCTTCTTTTGCTGAATAATGAACATACAGCTGTGAGGTGCTTAGGTCTGTTTTTCTCTCTCATCCTTCTCATTAGTCCTCAAATCTCATTAACAAATTCTATTGTGTCATTAACTCTTGAGCCTTGAACACCTGTGAAGTCAAATCATCTTGATATGTTCCTCATTGGCATCCTTCTCTCTTATAGTTTTTATTGTTTCCTGTCCTTGAAGACATTGTTTTAAAGGAAAGAATGGAGGGACTATGGAAGGGAGAGAAAGAGAGAGGCCTGAAGTTTTTTCATGTTAAGTGTTACTCAATTACTGCTTCTTAAAGTCATTTTCAGCCACTTTACTTTCAGCATCAGATTCAGCTTCTTTTTTGATCTTATCTAAAGAATTGCTTTTTTCTCGGGCATTTTAACTTTTCCCTGGTTAGTGCTTTGTTCTTGTATGACCTGTATCTTTGCCTGTCATGTTCTCTGATATCTACTTCTTTTTACTTTGGTCCCTGCCATATCTTAACCTCTACTTTGAATGCCTCATTGGAAACAAATATGCAGTTTATTCTTTTCGACATTTCAATATTTTCTTTCCCTTGAGGCTATTTCCTTAGCTCTTTTGGCTTGTTCCTTCATGATATGAATTGTTTACACAAGAATAGATCATTCTTGCACATATATATGTGTGTGTATTTTAAAAATCTTCACTATTAAACAAAAGTCTATTAGTGTTCATGCTCTTAAAATACAATAATCTTGGAGATATTAACTGCCATGAAGACATAAGCATTGTCCTCTGTCAAATTTCACTTAGCCATGTATCCAACAATTCTGAAAGCTACTCCAATTGATCTTTGTTTTGTTATATATTGATTTACCAATATCTCAAAATAAGTGATTCTAAATGTATTGAAATATGAACGTGAATCACTTCAAGTCACTTCTTGCCTGTTTATCCTTTTCTGGAACACATGAGAAGCTCTTCCTAAGACATAGAATCCCTTATTTGCCATTGAACTTTCTTTTTTTAGTTGTGTAAAATAAAGGGTTTCATTATGTCCTTTTAATAAATGTATATCATGCCCTTTGATTCTATTCACCCACATTAACCTTTCTAATCACCTTCTTCTCCAATTTGTTCCCTTCCTTCCTCTTTCCAAATAGTTCCCATTGTATTTTAATATCTCAAAAATTAAATCTATATTATGCATATGAAAAAATTGTGCTATATGTGTGTTTCTGAGTCTGACTTATTTTACATAACTCAGCAATATCCTGTTCTAACCATTTTCACAAACATGACAAAATTTGATTTTTTATTTCTTCCTCTGCTTATTTTTAACCAAGTATTTCTCTCATAACTTTAAATCTACCTCCTGTAACTGTATCTGAGTAGCCTGTATGTACTTTGTTGGTGATCTGTCTTTCCTTTGTCTTCCACAGGAAATATTTCCTGTTCTCTTTCTTTTTCCTTTTGCATGCTGAATTGTGAAGATGACCCAATTGTATTTGCTTTTCTTTTCCTGTGACATGTCCTTGGTCATTTCCTTTTTATTTTTGCTAGTGTGTCTCTTATCAAGAAACACTGCTGAATCTGTTCCCATATACAAAGCTAAGTTTTCCAACTGCTCCTATTCTTAAATGGTCTAGTGAGAATTATATCATGTTTTTAGCTCTCTTCCAGATAGTAGCAATAATATTTCTCTGTAACTTAACAATAATATATTGACAGGTGGTCAACACACTTCACATTTTTTCAGAATGGATAATTAATCATTTCTGTCTGCAGCACCAGTTTCCAAATATCTCCAACTTTTACTGAGCTGCTTTGTACTCAATTGCAATTTCAAAACCAATGTCTTAATCTTTCTCTTTAGATTCTTAAGTCTTGACCAACCTTTTTTTTTCTTCTTCTTCTATATTATCTAGAAACATTTTGTTTGAAATTCATGGAAAGAAAAATGATAATTGTTACATGAGAAATGCATTAACCCTATATTCTATAGTGTGACTAACATAAGTAGGATGATATAATTGATGGGTCTTCTTTGTGAGATAGAGAAATTGAAGTTGAAAATACTCAGGCTATTGCAGGAGTCCTAGAAGAAAGATACGAAAAAGTCTGAGCTAGCATACAAAGGAGTCATGAATGAGATGATTTACTTTTATAAAAGACTTGATAAGATTGCTAATGGAGAAATTTTGTAGACGGTTGACTACCAGAAATGTAAGGGGAATAAAACGGACAGAAAATTTCTTAGTCTGAATATCCAGGATGATGTTGATATGATATGGAAGGCAAAAACTACTTACTTTAATAAGCAAAATAAAAGAAACTTCAAGTTTCACCGGAAAATGAATTATTTATTTTGAAAAAAAATGGTAGAATTCTATTAGACATTTCCAACAGTCGAGAGGAGGATGAGTCTAGAAATAATGTACAAAATTAGAGATGGATCAAGATACCACAAATTAAAGTGTTTTTGAAAGATGTTATGTTACTCAGTTCTTCAAGTCCAAGGATTACACTACTGTTGTCAAAGTTCCAATGTTCAAGATCCATTTACAGGTAAAATACAATCATGGAGTGCAAAGCCATAATTTGGACATAAAGCTTCTCAAGAAAAGTGGATAAATGGAATTGATTAATGCTTCTAAGATATTAAAATGAGGACACTGAAAATTCTGTTTATATATTCTTTTGGTGATATACTATAATTTATAAAAATTACACCTTTTGTCAGTTAAAATGCCTATGACAATAGCCCATGTTGTGGGTACTCACCAAAATTGTCCTTTAATGACTGTACTTTCATCTTTGACTCTCAAAAGTCTTCTTTTACTATTATGATCTCTCTATATAAAATAGAAAAGACTGATTTAAAATAAAGCTTTTCATTCTAAGAAGAATATACACAAACCTTAGTCAATGGGGTAGATTTTTGTTTTGTTTTGTTTACTTAGATTATAACTGGGACTCAGCATCTTATTATTAGAAACACTTATTATTAGAAACACTAAATCCAGTGCTGTGGTTCTTCAATTAAAAGTGGAGACAGGGGGCTGGAGAGATGGCTCAGTGGTTAAGAGCATTGCCTGCTCTTCCAAAGATCCTGAGTTCAATTCCCGGCAACCACTTGGTGGCTCACAACCATCTGTAATGAGGTCTGGTGCCCTCTTCTGGCCTGCAGACATACACACAGACAGAATATTGTATGCATAATAAAAAAAATGAATAAAAGTGGAGACAGAGCATAAGTTTGCACAATTTGTACTTTTACAAGAATAACAACTATGATGAACTGGGGCACATGAAATATAAGTTCATAACATACTACAACAAAAAACTTCATTAATAATCATTTGACATTACTAAGAGCCCAACCTGTTACTCGAGAGAAACAAAGGGAAAGAACCATTTATTTGCTTTGACTTTTCCTGTTCAATCATGTTTTATGTTAATAACATGGGTGGTGGTGCATCGGTGCAATCCAGGGCCTGAGCCAAGTAAGACATGTACTCTAGCACTAAGCCACATTTCTAGGACTCAAATTGTTACAGTATTTTCTGAATTTTAGAGGGGAACTTCTCTCCTTTATTTATGGCCAGAAGATGAGCTGTTGATATTTTGTTCACTAGTTTTCACGGTTTGTTATTAAATACGTCCATTTCAATTTATATTTTCCATACACTCCTGGATGGGGGTTCATCCAATGGGGAATATTCAACCTCTAAGGGATCACAACCTTAAAGAAAACCATCCTCCTCTTAGGTGTTATCAGTTGCCAATAGCTCCTTCCTTTTGCATCTACCTCTCACTTCCATGATGGGATTTTGTGTGGCCTGATCTTGCTTAGTTCTTGTGTATCATATCAAAATCTCTGTGAGTTCACCTGACATGTCTGAAAAAGAGAGTTTCAGTGTAGTCATCTATAACCTCTGTTCCTATGATTATTCTGCCCTCTCTTCTGTGACGATCCCTATAACTTGGGAGGAAGAAGAGAGATATAGATGTCCAACTTAGGCATGAACACCCCATAGACTCTTATGCTCTGCACAGTACTACTTATTCTACTCTGTATTAGTTGCTATCTACTGCAGAAAAAAAACTTTTCTGATGAGAATTGACAGATGCTAAAAGTAGTCAGATGATCATTTTTGTATTTGTGCTTTAAATCTCACTTCTTTTATGTCCACTTTATATGGCTTTATTTCAATATAACCTTCGTCATTTAGTGAAAACCTAAGCTAAAATGCTATATTCATGGGATATTAGTGTAATCAATCTTTTTGTGTTAGAAATGATTAATCATTGGAAACATATATCTTTGGGCAACTAGCTCTATATCATGTTGACTTTTAAAATATTCATTTTTGAAAATTTCACAAAGGTATGCAATGTACATCAATCATATCCATTTCCTGCTTCTCCTTCCTACTCTCCCAAGATCCCCTGATCATATTTCCATTTCACAAACTCATGTCCTCTTTTTAATATGCTATTACTTTATTTTTTAACTCACCAATCCTGTTCGTAGACACATAGGTATGGGGTCATCCAATAGGGCATCAACAACCTTCTAGTACCAACAACCCCAAATGAAAATGAGTTTCCTCCCCCCACATCCATCAATTCCCAGTAGCTCCTAAGTTGTGGGTGGAGCTTGGGAACCCTTCCTCTCTCCATGCTTAAATTTTTAACCTGTTTAATTTTATGTGGGTAGCTACAGATTACTATAGGTTTAGGAGTGCAATAACCATAGCACATCCAGAAAACAGCATTTAATAGTCCTCCTCCCCATTCTACAGGCCTTATATTCTTTCCACTCTTATCAATGTCCCTACAATGTTTGAGGACACATCATAAGATGTCCTATCACAGTTGTTTCTTCTCATCACTTTGGAATTTGTGATTCCATTTGTTGGTTACTACCCTCTGTAATAAGAAGCTTTTTTTGACCAAAATTGAAAAAAAAGTTCAACTCTGTGTATATGAACATAAATAATTAGAAGGCAGTTTGACAATATTACCATTTAGAGAAAAAAAATCAAGAATTCTTCTCTGGAGTCTATAATTTCATTAGCCATGACCTTTGGCCATGTTTACAGTGCCAGGTTTGAATTTCCTCCTATGAAGCTGGCCTCAAATCCAATTAACAGAGCAGTTGGTTACCTACATAAACAGTCTTGCCACCATCAGTGGGCACAATTTTCCTGGCAAGTTGGTATTGTAGCATTCACGGCTCAGTACTAGATAAGACCCTGGATGTCTCTAATACCCCAGCAGCCTGAATAACACCTTCCAGCAGTTTGGAAACTAGACAGCAGGGAATTTAGTGTCCTGATTATTATTTTCTGTATTGCAACCAAAGTGTGTATCTTCAGCAATAAGGTCTTATCATCTAGTTATGGCAGGCAACCAAGAGTAATGGTGATAGCCTGTATTGTTTTGGATACCTCTGAACTTCCCTCGCCAAGAACTAACAGCGAGGCAATCCATGCTTCAAACTTTTATTTTCATTTCATACCATATGTCTTCTGGAAGCAACACTGTTCTAAAATGTGTAGTACCTCTGTTTAAACTCCTTTTTTACAATTATATTTTTACTTGTATTACAAATTAGAGAGGTTTTGTAAGGATTCATCATACATTCTTAAATTTGGTAACTTCACTCTGTATCCTTCTTTTCTACCAAGTCCTTGCCCTCATCCTTGCTTAAACCTTTTACTCCTAACGGTTTCTCCTGTTCTATTTTATCACATATGTTTGACTATCTCCACTTATTATAATATTTTGCTTGGGTTACAAAATCATAGCTTCCAATGTGGTTTCTTCAAGTACCTTCATTTTGCTTACGTCTATCCCTGGCCACTGGTATCCCCACCCACATTACACCATCACATACTCAAACTCTTCTGCCTATAGGTTTCTGTCTCTCTACCTTTATTTCACCAATTTTCCAATTTCTTCCCCACCTAAATGCATCACTCCTTCCATTGACCCAATTCTAGTTTCCTAGTTTTCATATGTACTACAAGTCAAACAGAAGTTTTAAAGCTAAGGCTTTTAAATGTGGACTAGGTGACATTAATAAGTATAATGTTTACCTTGGATTTTATGAAATCATATGAAACCATGTAAAGTAACAAAGCAGTGAATAGGAAAAAAAAAGCATTGTTGAAATTTGCATTGTGAAATGGCTCAGCACTTAAAAGTACCTGCTGCCAAACTGTATGTCCTATGTTCAGTTCTGGAACTCACAGTAGAAGGTGGTAATAGATTACTTAAGGTATTCCTGTGACATCCATTAAACATGCCAAGTCACATGTGCACCTGCACATGTGTTAATAATGCACATATATTAGTAATTTCTCTTAATTTTGATTTTTATTATGAAATTTTAAACTTTTTAAATTGAATATATTTGTACTGTATTTACATCATTTTTCCCCATTCTCACTAATTCTTCTCATATCATCCCTGCTTACTCTCAAATTAACATATTCATATTTAGATAAATATATAAATACAGTTATTGATATATATGTATATGTATGTGTGTGTATATATAGCTCTGTGTGTGTCTGTGTGTCTGTTTTCAGGGCAGAGTGCTTAGGCTTGGATAATCTATCAGGGTTCTTTAGAAGACTGATTCTTCCTCATCAGCAGACATTAACTGCCTGTAGCTCTTCATCAAGGGGTAGAACCTTTGGAGATTTCCTTCATCCATATTGGCATGCCAATTGTTGGTGCCATTTTTAGGTTTTCTTTAAGAAACTGTATTGTTTAGATTTCATGAGTGCAGCTTCCTTGGCACATATAGAGATCACAATCTCACAGAGATGCCCTGGTTCTCTGGCTCTTACAATCTTTTCTTTCTTTTTTCCCTAATATTCCCTGATTTTTAGGTGTAAAGGTTGTGTTGCAGATGGACTCTTTGGGGCTGGAAACCCCAAGTTTAATTGTTTTTTGCATTTTGACCAGTTGTGGATTTTTGTGATGTTCTACTTACTCTGTTAAAAGAAGTTTATCAGGTGAGGGAAGAGAACTACAGTTATCTGTAGGTATAAGGATAAGTAAAGAAAAATAAATATTTTTTAATTACATGTACATATACATTAAAATAAGGCAATTCTTTATCATTTAAAAATAAGAATTTTGTAAATACAAATAATATGTTTGGATTATATCTAAGAATATGTAGTATAACTCATTATTGATTAAGTTTAAATCCTGGCTTCTGTGCTTGCTAAAACAGATAATGCTGCGACCCTTTAGTACACTTCCTCATATTGTGGCGACCTTCAGTCATTAAACATTATCTCACATATTCTATTTCACTTTTACAATATGAGTTTAATAATAGCTGTAACACTTAGGTAAGTACAAGAGTAGAAAAAAATTACATTTAATCATTTTACCACAGAGTCCAGTACACTCTGTTAATAATAGTAATTGCTATGAATAGCATCTATATTCATAATGAATTTCAGGTAAATCCAATTTAAATCTACAGAGTTAAAGATAATAAGGTGTGAGAGAGACAGCTCAGTAGTTAAGAACACTGACTGCTCTTCTCTAGAACCATGACTTGATTCCCAGCACCCACGTGGCATTTCACAGCTCTCCATATCTCCAGTCCCAGGGCATTAAATGCTCTCTTCTGGTCTTTGCAGGTACCAGGCCTCCACACATTGCACAGATATATGTTCAGGCAAAACATCTTCACAAATGAAATAATTGTTTTAATATTTAAAATCTAAACAAACAAGGATTGAAAAAAATGACTTACTAATTAAGATCACTTGCTATTTTTTCTGAGGACAGAAGTTTAGTTCTCAGTACCCACATGTAAAAACCATCTGTAATTCCAGTTCCAGAAAATCTGATGCCCTCTTCTGATCTCCTCCAGACATCTCTTATTTACATTTCTCTCGATGTGGCAAACAGCATTAATTTGGGGCATATGGTTCCAGAGGGTTTGAATCCATGACCATCCTAGTGAGGAGCATGTCTATAGGTAGGCTGGCATGTTGTTAATATAGTGACTAATAACTGACAACTAATCTCAGGTGAGAGACAGAGAGAGAGAACTGGGAATGGTATTGGGATTTTGAAACCACAAAGCCCACTTCCAAGAAACTCACCACCTCCAACAAGGTTATACCTCTTAATTATGAGGAAACAGTTCCACCAATTGGAGAGCAAGCATTGAAGTATAGGGGTCTATAAGAGCCATTCTCATATAAACAACTACAAATCAACAAGCTATATTTATGTATTTGTGCTTTAAATGATTTTTTAAGGCAGATTTTAAATATGACCATTTGGCCAACTTTAACTTTCAACACCAACTCCATTGTTCATCTTCAAGTAAAATCCTACAGTGTTTCTAGTTAAATTATTATTATTATAAATACTTTAACCCAACTTACCCTACTAGGAGAGGATGTGAGAATGATTATGTCACTATATTGTCTCTTGGAGGCTAGAGTTCTCTGATATTAATAAGGTAAATTTCTAGTACATAAAGGAATTAGTTATGTTCATGAAAAATATCAAGTTAGTCACATTTTCATTTTTATTAAATACAACATCAAGACTGCCAGTAAATCATAACTCAACTTCTGTAAGTAAATGGAAAATAAATTTCTAATATTTTCTCATTTGGAGGCCTAGAAAGTTGATAACAACAACAAAACTAATTTGTTTTCACAGGTATCAGATTCTGGGAAATATAACGTCCACTCAGAGTGTTTTGCTAAAGTGGCTTAAAAAAATCTAGAAGGTTATAATTCTTTAATGAATATACTCTACTAATGTACCCAACTTAGATAATGTTCATCAAGGCACTTAAAAGTGTATTAAAATATACTCTATAACATAATTTTCAAAGTCAAATCTGATTGCAGTATAATTTCTTCCAAATTAATAAACCTCAGAAATGTAATTATATAAAAATTACTGATGCATCAATCACAAACATATCACTTATAAAAATCCTGCATAAATTAGTGGACATTAAAATAGCCATCTTTTCTACCTTTTGATGGCACGGTGAATTGGTCTTTTTGTAAAATTTTGTATAGGGATTATGGTATATACTTTTTAATAAATAGAATACCGGGTTATATTTTCCTTATGTTGGGACAGAATAATAATGGAAACAGACATTCCCATACAGAGCTATGCTGTTTTCCATTAATGTCATCCTAAGAAATGATATTTGTGTAAAACAAAATAATTTGCTAACGCAAAGTAGGTGAGCTAATTAGTAAAAAGCAAGGAACATGGAGTTTTCATTGCTGAGGCAATATGTTGCTACCAGAGACATTGGTAAAGTAAAACAACAATAAGAAAACTTGCTATTCCTTACAAGAAAATAATAAATGTCACTAGCCCCTAGTCTGTTTGTCTTAAATAGGTAGTGCTCAAAAGTGTTTCACATATAGCTATAGGAAAAGTTCAATGGTTTGTAGCACTGACTACTCTTCTAGAATACTCTTGTTTGATTCTCAACACCCACATAGCCAGTCAACACCATCTGTAACTCCAGTGCTACAAACCTGTTTCTTGCTACACATGCAACAGTCACACTTATGGCCCACAGATGTACATGAAGGCAAAGCACCTATAATATGCAAATACTATAAAATAATAATAAACACTAATAATAATAAAAATTTGTTTTGCAATTCAGGATTTCCCTTTTTAAAGTATTTTGTGTACTTGGATCTACTCATTTCGTCAACATCCTTATGTAGTAGAGTTCACTATTGTTTCATTTCACTTAGGAGGATATTGAAATTCTTTGGACATAAGATGATCATCTTTTTTGTTGATAAATTTGATCCTAGACTATGACTGAATCCACTCAAGCAGTAACTTCTTGCAGTTAGCAAGAAAGAAAAAGATGATTTCTTGTAACCGCCCAGCAGGTCAGTTATTCTAGGGTTGTAACCCGCCTGGCAGGTCAGTTATTCCAGGGTCCCGAAGAGGCACTATCTGAAAAGACATGGGCGGGAAAGAGGAAGGAGACCAAGCAGAGTTCTTGTCAAGGTCTCCGTTTATTAGCATAATGGTTGTGGCTTATATAGCCCCTGGATGAGGAATTCAGGTTGGGATGGGGGGCAGGGGCATGGCAAGGGCAGGAAGGGATCTTGCAGCAATGGTCACGAGTCCACGCTTGGTCCGAGTCATCAGTCAGGAGGTCACGAGTCGAGTCGTTGGTCACAAGGTCACGAGTGGACACACCTAGTGTTCTCTATGCAAGCGGAATCGTTCCTTTTGTGATTCCAACCACAAACAGTTCTCTAGATAGTTGGAATGTGGGGCAGGTTCCGCTAACAGATAGCTCTCAAGATAGTTGGGTGTAGGGTGGGCTCTGCCAACAAACAGTTCTCAATATAGTTGGGGTGTGGGGCTGTCCACAAACATCCCCAGGACAATGGTTCCCGCCATCATCCCTGGAAAATGGCTCCTGACAATTTCTAATTGTCAATTTTTATTTGGTTGTTAACAATGGGAAGGAATATTTTAAATCAGAGCTGGGATGACAAGTGAGATAAACCACATCTTTCTATGGGAGAAGAGGGGAGCAGGCATAAGGCTAGGGTAACTATTTTGTATTGTTGGGAGAAACTACTGTGTCTCATGAGCTGTAGATTAAAGGTTATGATATATATCAGTTTTGTTTCCTGATAGAGTTGTGGCTTCACACAAAAAGACAAATATATTTTTGTAAATATTTAAGTTGTTGATACATAGAGTGGCAGTTTCTCGGTCATAACAGCTATTTAATGAGAGGTATTTCAGTACTATGTTGTAAGTTCTTTCAAATTAAGATAAAATTGAACTGTCTCATACATTCTTATTCTTTGTAGAAATAATTGAGGTAAAAGCAAGTAAGAACACATCAGTTGTATGTCTGATACCAAATGGTCAGCTGTGAAAACATACATACAAGTAACATTATACAGACTGAGAAGGCTTTATTTTTGTATTTAGGAATATGTATATACCTATACAGCAATAATTAATGACAAAAGAGACAATGAATTAAATAGAGAGCAAGAAAGGAAATATGGAAGTGTTTTGAGGGAGAAAGGAGGAGAGGGAGATGATCTTATAATCTGACAAAAAAATCACTTGTAAAAAGAAATAATTGTGGGTCTAGAAAGATAGTTTGTTGAATGAAGTGCTTGTTATATAAGCAAGAGGATCTGGGATTGGATCTCTAGAACCCACACGAATACCAGCCTAAAATTCCACTGCTATGGAAGTGGAGGCAGTCAGATCCCCAGTCTAAACAAATTCGTGAACTCTGTTTCAATTATGTTTCCTGTCTCAAAACCTAAAGTGGAGAAATTATTGAGAACGATATCCTGGAGTCAAGCTCTATGATCCTCACGTACAGGCATGGGTGAGATAACACACATGCCCACTCAAACACCAACCACACAATCTAGTTTTCCTAATCATTTTTTTATTAAAAATTTCTGCCTCCTCCTCACCTCCCTTTTCCCTCCCCCTCCACCCCACTCCCCTCCCCCTCCCTCTCCAGTCCAAAGAGCAGTCAGGGTTCCCTGCCCTGTGGGCAGTCCAAGGTCCTTCTGCCTCCATCCAGGTCTAGGAAGGTGAGCGTCCAAACAGGCTAGGCTCCCACAAAGCCAGTACATGCAATAGGATCAAAACTCAGTGCCATTGTCCTTGGCTTCTCAGCAGTCCTCATTGTCCACCATATTCAGAGAGTCCGGTTTTATCCCATGCTTTTTCAGTCCCAGTCCAGCTGGCCTTGGTGAGTTCCCAATAGATCAGTCCTACCGTCTCAGTGGGTGGGTGGCCCCCTCGCGGTCTTGACTTCCTTGCTCATGTTCTTCCTCCTTCTGTTCCTCATTTGGACCTTGGGAACTCAGTCCATTGCTCCAATGTGGGTCTCTGTCTCTATCTCCATCCATCGCCAGATGAAGGGAACTGGGGGGGTAGGGTGGGATGGGGGAAAGGGGAAATGGGGAGAGACAAGTGAGAAGGGGAGGATGGGGAGAGCTTGGGGGAATGGGATGGTTGGGATAATGGAAGGATGGATATGGGAGCAGGGAAGTATATATCTTAATTAAGGGAGCCATTTTAGGGTTGGCAAGAGCCTTGACTCTAGAGGGGTTCCCAGGGGTCCAGAGACATGTCACCAACTAGGTCCTTGGGCAGCTGAGGAGAGAGCACCTGAAGTGGCCCAATCCTATGAATAACTTGCATTTCCTAATCATTTTAATCAAACAGCAAAATCACTGAACCAGACCACTCTGTGTGTAGAAAAACAGTGATTGAGGGCTTAATTTCTGGACCAATTCAGACAGTAGAGAACAACAGCTCAGTGGGAAAGTAAGGAGATTTTACATGGTAGTCAAAAGGGTGTGATTTTCCTAGCTGATTTTGGCTGTTCAGGTTAACTCAATTCAGGGCACTTTGCCCTAGCTAGTTAGTGACCATTGTTGGGGAAAAGGGATGCAGTGTCTTTCCCGACAAAAAGAAACCCACATTACAAGATTTTTGAGGAATTCAGCTTTTATTTATTTATTTTTTTTTTTTTGGTTTTTTTTTTTTGGTTTTTTTTTTTTTTTTTTCGAGACAGGGTTTCTCTGTGGCTTTGGAGCCTGTCCTGGAACTAGCTCTTGTAGACCAGGCTGGTCTCGAACTCACAGAGATCCGCCTGCCTCTGCCTCCCAAGTGCTGGGATTAAAGGCGTGCGCCACCACCGCCCGGCAGGAATTCAGCTTTTAGGCTTCTTCTGTTTACACTTGAAAAATCTGGCCTGGGCTGAGCCAGGTCATTATGTTAGAACATTTTCAGCAGCTGTGGGATTTGAAGGAAAATGGCCCCCATAGGCCTATAGGGAGTGACACTGTTAGGAAGTGTGGCCTTGTTGGAACATTGTGGTACTGTTCAAGGAAGTGTGGTGGGCTTTGAGACTCAGAAGCTCAAGCCACGCCTAGTGTGTCTCAGTTTCCCTGCTGCTTGCAGATCGAGATGTAACACCCTCAGCTCCTTCTCCAGCACCAAATCCGTATGCGTGCTTCCATGCACAATGATGATAATAGACTAAACCTCTGAACTATAAGCCAGTTCCACTTAAATGTTTTCCTTATAAGCAATACCATGGTCATGATGTCTCTTCACAGCATTAAAAGCCTAGCTGAGGCAGAAGTACTCATATTTTGAGGCCCACTTAGAGACCTAACAATTGTCACATTCTTCTTGATTTGAAATGTGGGCATTTGGGAAGCTACAGAAAATACTCAATAATTAATTCATCTTATATTACACAGCTTTAAAGAATTCTATTTCAGAAGAGATTTATAATTTTAAATATCCAAATATATTGACAATTTTTCTCAGTGGTGTAGCTATGGAATATGGCATTTTATTTATTTACTTATATATTAAGTGTCTCATACAATGCATCCTGATCTTAGCTTCCCTATAGCAGGCTTCTTCTTTTAGGGCACCAACCAGCTCCCAAATTAGGACACGGAGACTTCTTATTAGTTATGAATGCTCAGCCTTATCTTATTCTTGCTCCCCTAGCTCTTATAATTTAAATTAACCTGTTTCTCTTAATCTACATTTTTGCCTCAGGGCTTTTTACATTTTCTTTCTGTATGTCCTACTTTTACTGCTTCTTCCCTGTCTGTCTGGGGGCTGCATGACTTACCCAGAGTGCCTCCCACTTGTTTTCCCTTGATAGCTCCGCCTTCATTTCTCCTCTTTTCTAGATTTACCTGTTTTGTAGCATCTTCCTTCCCCAGGAGCTGGTTCATCTTTCTCTCTCAATTCCCGCTCTGCATCTCTGTATTTTCAGTTTTACATTCCCACATATCCTTATTCTGCCTTGCTATAGGCCAAGTCAGCTTTTTTATTAACCAATGAGAGCAATATGTATTTATGGTGTAAAGAAGGACTTTCTCACAGCACCAAGCTAAACAACTACAATGTATATTCAGAGGACCAAGCACAGACCCATGTAGGCTCCATTTTTTCCATGAAGGGTAACAAGACAGAGTTATTATTGTTTTTGGAAAGAATTGTCTAAAGAGGAATTTAAAGGAAAAGGACATTTGGAAATAGGCCATGTTCAAGGATCTGAACTTATATGTCTGCTAATTCTGAATACTCATTGTGCCTAGAAAAATTTTCACCAAGTCAATTGAAAATCAGTCAGGTAAGTGACTCAATGGGTAACAGTGTTTTATGTAAATTTTCTGAATTTGAATTCTCAGAATACACATTAAAATGTAGATGCCTATGCATGTCTATAACTCTAGCATTAGGAGTCAGAGACAGGTGGAGCTTAAGAACTGTTTGGACAGCCAGTTTGTCTGACATGGCAAACTTCTGGTTCAGTGAGAGACACTGTCTCAGGATTATAGGCTGTAGAGCTAGACATAGCGGTGTCTGGGAGCCAGAGGCAGGAGAATTTCTGTGTGCTTGAGGCCATCCTGGTCTACAGAACAAGTTCCAGGACACCCAGGACTACACAGAGAGACATTGTATCAGAAAAAAAATATTTATGTTATATTTTTGCAATATGTGTATATGTGGGGGGGGGGTGAGTGTGGGTGTGTACTGGAGAATGATCAAGGAGGATACCTAAAGCCCTCCTCTATTCTCTGCATAAGTGTTGGTGGGGGTTTATGTCTTGCCTGGTCCCAGAATAAACATGCAGAAACTATATTATTTGCAATAGTGGTTGGCCAATAGCTTAAGCATATTTCTTGCTAGCACCTACATCTTAAATTAACCCATTCTTATTGTTTTACATTTTACCTTGAGGTTCGTGGTTTACCAGTAAGGTTCATGGCAGACTGCTCACATCTTTCTCCTCAGGCAGTTACATAGCTTCTCAATGACTCTGCCTACTATTTCTATATATCTCTTCTACCTTGGCTGCATTCTGTTAAGTCATTGGCCGAAAGCAGCTTTTTAAATCATTAACCAATATAAAGCAACACATATACAGAAAGACTTCACACACCATAATAGAACACACAAACACACAGTGTATATAATGAAAATTTAGTTGTATAATCACTGTGTTCCTTTGCAATCAATCTTAGGTTAAATAGCTGTAAATTACATATTTTTGGCTTTATCCCAAGGGCATTGATAATGGATCATCAAGGATATAAAATTTAAAATATTTTTTAAAAAAGTATGTTCTAATAAGAAGTCTAAATTGGCTTTTTTGTTACAGTCTATAAAAAAGCATATATGAATAATAGAATAATTGTGTAATCATGGGTGGAATTTCTTAGGGAATTATTTTTTTCTGATAGATAATTGAAATAATGAAAGGAATTAGGAATAATGGATGCTATTTAGGTTTCAAAATAACATGAATATATTGCAATATATATTGCACATTTATTCACACACATCTGCATGGATATATATATATGTGTGTGTGTGTGTGTGTGTACATACATATGAAATAAACACAAATGTTTGTGTATAAATACATATCTGTTAAATTACTGCTCCTTTGAATTTTACTAATTATGTGTTTACCGTGTGTCCATGTTTAAAAAAATTTAAATACGGATTTTATTCAATGACTTCTGAAATTCTTTAAAATTCAGAGAATTTCTAAACCATAGGACAGATATGTTTATTAATAATCAGTAATCATAAGCTGACTTTTAATATTTGAGAATTCTTGGGAGTTAGATTCATTGTACCTTTGGATTAAATGAATAGTGCTAATCTGTATCATGCAAATTTATGTGTATGTGAGTGTATACATATGTGTGTAAATGTGTGTGCATCTGTGTATTAATTACACAGGCTATGTAAATGTTGAATTGTGAATCCTTTGTAGTATTTTTGCTTATCATATTTATAAATACATGCTAAAGTCTGATTTTTCTAGTACCCTTTGCATTAAACAGGTTATGTGTATTTCAATTTCTTACCTATGTTTGTAGGTTGACAAAATGAAACACAATTTATTTGGAGTTCTTACTACAGATCTAGTTTTATAAAATTCTGGTTTTTATCAACTTGACTTCATTGATTTTATGCACTTTGATCTTTACTTTGTATTATATAGAAGTTGATATGTTGATACGCAAACACATCTGCTGCTTGGATAGTAGTTATTTTAGAACTGACTCTTTCCAAGTCAATAATGACATCAAAAATTGGTACTGTGTGCTCCTGTCAGAATTTCCATATTATGCAATGCAAAAAAGGAAGCATCTTCAACAAATGGTGCTGGCATAACTGGTTGTCAACCTGTAGAAGAATGAAAATAGATTCATATCCATCACCATGCACAAAACTCAAGTCCAAATGGATAAAAGGCTTCAATATAAATCTGACCACACTGAACCTGACAGAAGAGAAAGTGGGAAGTAGCCTTAAATGTAGGGCCACAGGAGACCACTTCTTAAATATAACCCCAGTAGCTCAGACACTGAGAGCACCAATTAATAAATGGGACCTCCTGAAACTGAAAAACTTCTGCAAAGCAAAGGACACAGTCAATAAGACAAAAAGGCAGCCTACTGAATGACAAAAGTTCTTCACCCACCCCACATCAGATGAAGGATTGATCTCCAAAATATATAAAAAACTCAATAAATTAGATATCAAAATTCCAAATAATCCAATTAAAAATGGGGTACATATCGACACAGAGAATTAAGGAAATGTTCAGTGGGGAGGGGTCAGGATCAGGGTCAGGACCTGGCATGCTGGGATTTGGAGTCCAGACCAATGCAACTCCCAGGCCAGGGGGAGCTGGGATGAATGTGAGGGACTGGGATGATGCTCCCAACTTAACATCACAATAATATTTAAAAAAAATATCCAATTATGACAGGATGAAAGTATTATTCTGTCTAATTCAACATTAAATTCAAGTTGTTTATGAAAAATATATAAAAGCTCATTGTTTATTTTGTTTGTATGTTTCCTGCAATTTTAGTGTTAGTGCTGGTGTTATAATTAAAATTTATGATGAGGATTTTGAACCTACCGAATAGATTTTCTTTATCTATATGGCGATGTAAGCATAGAAACCAAGTTTTTGTCATACAAATTTTCTATTCATGTGTTGTTGGGGTCTCTAAAATCAAATTCTTGTCCCTAAGAAGTGTTAAAAGACAAAAATTTTAAAAAAAAAGATACAAAGTGTCATAGTTAGAAAAAAAACAGCCTTTGCATTGCTTTCTACTTAATACATGAGCTAGAACAGCATACCATATTCAAGATGAGTAGAGCAATCACATGTCCATGTGGAAGGGATGGAAATGCTGAACCATATTTGAGAAAGCTAAGAAAGAAGTACTTGTTATTTTTTCACATTTTTGGCACACTGAATATCACACAAATCCATGTGAAGCTTTGCACCTATCTCTACAATTAAAAATTGAGAATTTTTGCGTCGATGTTCATGAGTGAGATAGCACGTAATGGCTTTGTGGGAGCCCAGGTAGTTTGGATGCTCACCTTAATAGACCTGGATGGAGGTGGGTGGTCCTTGGACCTCCCACAGGGCAGAGAAACCTGCTTGCTCTTTGGGCTGAGGAGGAAGGAAGACTTGATTGGGGGAGGGGGAGGGAATGGGAGGTGGTGGCGGGGAAGAGGCAGAAATCTTTAATAATTAAATAAATTAATTAATAAAAAAATTGATGCACATTTATTCATTCAATAAAGCATTGTGTGATACCATATTGTTCTCTTAGGTTTCAAACTAATAGTAAACCAAAACAGTTGTCATTTGATGGAACACTTTCCAGTTTACAGTCCTGAGTATAGGAAGATATTAGTAAAATGTCCTTCACTTTTATCACATGAATTTATAACTATATAAAAACCAAAATCATTACTGAGGAATATCGCTAGATTATATTATTTGAAATGTTCTAAGACCACATTGTAGTGTTCCTGTCCTAGTCTTTCATCATAAAGACACTTAGGCCTATAGTGCTTAAGTAATTTGGGAAATACCTTAATAATAATGAATACTGTGGATGATGTGAACCTGAATTTAGAAATAAGTTCTTGTTCCACATATTAACATGCTATCTCAGAAGTCTGTAGTATAAACCACTATTCTCTCAATCCACATAGGAATGCTGTCTTCATGCAGTTTTCAAAAAACATGATTATTTCCTCATAATCTCAATGTTTTCAGATCTCTGAAAGAGTGAAAATGTTTAGTCAACTTGAGAGAAAGTATGATAGTGAGTCACTTCTGTGCATATGGTGAGCTGGGGAGGATGTAGTTTTTATTGCTTCTAAAGCTTACACAATTTTGGATCTAATCTGTAAGCAAAAATGACACACAATTGCAGCCACCAAATTCAGAATAGATTTTTCAAAAGAAGCCTGTATAATATAAGGACCCTCAAACTCATGCCCCATTTCTATGTTGATTGAGTCAACTTAAATTATGTACTTTCACTTGTACTTTTTGGATGAAAGAGTTCTTTCTCTATGTAAAATTTTATTACTGAATGCAACCAAAGAGTAGCCTTTTCTTTTGATTCAAAATTGTATCATTCTAGTGTATATAAGGAATTTTAATTTTAACATCATATTTTTACATGTGTAGACATGAATAAGGAAGCACTGGCTATATTTATCAGTGCAGCCATTCCTTATAAAACACTATTCAAAAAGATCTACATAGACAGAAGAACTATTTTAAAATTTTAATTTATAAATTATTTAGGTATTAGATATAGTGTGATATGTTGTATCCATATAGATAAAATATAATGATCAAATCTAACTTTATGTATTAGCTAAAACATTTATTATTTCCTTGAGGTAGTAATATTCAGATTTCCTTTACTGAGTACTTTGAAATATTCATTAAGTTATTGTTAATTAAATTCAGTCTACTGTGCTCTGTAACAGTAGAGTATACTAATCTTACCTAATTGTAACTTTATATGTGTTACACAATTTTTATTGCCCTTTCTTCAATTCTTTCCCAGATGCTAGTAACCAATGTCATGGCCTCAATATATACACAATAAACTTTTGTTTTGAATATGTATCCATTATGCATTCATATTTGCAGATGCAAGTGTGCATACACATATACATGTTTGTGTAGGCCTAATGTTGAGGTTTGATGTATTTCTTAATGATTTATACTTTATTTTTTGAGATATAGTCTCTATATTTTCATCTAGAGCAGAGAATCTTCTCTCTCTCTCTCTCTCTCTCTCTCTCTCTCTCTCTCTCTCAATCAATCTATCTATTTATCTTCACTGCTGAGATTACAGTTGGACATCATATATGCTCAGTTTTTATGTGAGTTGTAGGGATCTAAACATTGATCCTCATACATGTGTGACAAACGTTACATTGATCCATTTCCACAGTCTGAGATAAAGTAATACTATTGATTCTGAAAGGCTAAAAAATGTCATTTAATGCATTTGACTCTTATGTTAAGGAAATCTGTGTATCTATATATTTTTGAAAATTACTGGACTATAAATTATTTAACCTCACTTTCTCCATTTACAACTTTAGGTCAAGTGAGAATGTGTTATTATTGAATTTTTATAAAGGTATCAGTTCTAATATTAAGAAAAACAATGAATATGCAAAATATTGTTTTTCCATAGATGTTCACTCTTAGTATGCCACATATAGAATACATGATGAACATAGGAGAAATAAAAGTAATATTTCACATTCATTACATAGTGTTTTGAGAAAGGCCAGGTTGTTATTTCATTTCCTACTTTTCTGAAGACTATCAGTTGCAGGATATGACCTTATTTCCCTGAAGTAACATATCTGGGATTGAAAGTCTGGATTTGAAACACAGAGTGTCACAGGTTTTCATTATACCACCATGTTTTTCCCAAAGGCCTGTGGAAGTTTACACCATACACACTGTCTTCCATAACCTACAAATGACCACATGCTGAAGTTCTTAAAATTTAGCTTTTTTTTTTTTTACAACTGATTGACTTTGAGTTATTTAATTAGAATTCTTAGCTTTTGGCAGGATAATTGTCAACCCAGCATATTTCAAATAAGCAATGTGTTATTGAAATGAGCAGATAGAAGACAACAGACACAGGCATGATTGTAGCTTCTAGAATATATTACTTATAAACCAATTTCAGAGAGGGTGTCAGTCATCATGAATTAATTTTTCACGTGAATTGGCTGAATAAAAAAAGCAGGAATGCAATGAAACAAAAGAAATGCAACATAGTAAAAATTTGGAATTATCCCCAATCTGACATTCTTTTAGAACCAGGGACACCTTTCAACATCTCTCCTCAGACTTGAGGTTCAGAAAGTAGAATTTATTTTCTAATCATAAGATTTTTAAAACAGTGATAAAAACAAAGTTAATTTTGAATAAACATGACATTATATTACAGTTTAATATATGACAAAATATGTCTCTGCTGAGGATATTATCTAACTTTCATATTATAATATGAATATATATGTTAGCGTTATATAATATCCATGACAAAATACATTTTATGATATTTTATTCTATCAGTATAATGCTATGTATTATATATACACATATATGTGTGCGAGTGAACAATTTATCTGTACAGTTTCAATATCTACCAATATGTTTACCCAATAAACCTTAAAACTTGTGACTTTTGCTTTTCAATTCTATTCATAAAATATATCAATTGGAATTAAATTCAACTACCTAACTTCTCTCATTACCAAAATAAAAAATTTACATTTACATTCTTATTATTTTTCAGACAATATAATGTATCATGTTTTACCCTCCCCCAGCTTCTCCCAGAGCTTACACATATCCTTATTCACCCAAATTCATGCTTTTTCTCTCTGTGTCTCTTTGTCTCTCTGTCTGTCTCTCTCTGCCTGCCCCCCTCTCTAAAAGAACTCCAAGTCAAGATAAACAAGACAACAAAAAGTACCAAAATGTAACAAAATTCCCCCCAAAATCACTTAACCAGAGTAGGCATGATATGGTATCTCAGAATTTATTTTCTTTGGGTTATATATTTTATTACATTATTACATATTATTTTGCTTATTCTTTTGTATCTTTAAAATTCTTATTTCTGCACCTTCACACTCAGCTATGACACACTGAGCTTGCTTTCCTTCCACTTGATACTTTAAAACTCACTGAAATAAAATATGTTCACACACTTACCACTAAATTTATCATTTAATTTCTCTTCCATTTATAGTAGATGAACTGTGATCCAAAACCAATTCCAACATTTATATTTTCCAGCTGTCTCAGAACACTTTTATGAATATATGAATATAACCTTTTGTCACATGGTTAGGAAACTGTCACCTCATTTGACAGCCTTATGGATTCTACACAGTATTATATAATAGAGGACTCCAGGGGAACATGGCCCACCAAATGAACTAGGCAGGGCTCACATTTGCTCACAGAGACAGAAGCATGAAGCATGAGGCCTGTATCAGTCTGCAACAGTCCTCCTCTGCATGTATATTCTGGCTGTTAGCTTGGCATTCTTGTGAGACCCCTAATAGTGGGAGCTGGTGTGCCTCTGACCCTTTTGTCTGCTCTTGAGACATTTTTCCTCCTATGGATTGGCTTGTCCTGCCTTTACATGAGGATTTTGCCTTGTATTATTATATTTTGTCTTGTCCTGTCTGGCTGTCATCTCTTGGAGACCTCTTTCGTGAAGAGGAAATGGGGAGGAGTGCATCTAGGGGAGCAGGGAGGTAATGGGGAGCTGGGAGGACCAGAGTGGGGGAAAACTGTGCTTGGAATGTATTGTATGAGAGAAAAAAAGAAATTCCATAAAAAGTTCACACACACACACACACACACACACACACACACACAGATTGTCTACATTTAGTTTGTTTGCCATCACATTTTTATTGTCTCGATATCCAAACCTAACTGTATGTTTATTCATTGCAAAACGTTTATGTTAATGTTGCTAATGAATTTGGTATTACCAATTCTAGTGGTCATTTCTTCCTTCTCATTTGACTTGCTCCTTTGTGTAATTTGACCCAACTGATCACTTCATGTCAAAAATTTTTTTTCTGATTTTCTTACTTTCTGATTCTTACTTCCTACTTTGCTTTACAGATTCCCCAAAGTGCACCCCTAATCTCCCAGTTTTGCCTCTGAATTAGTGAATTCTCTCCTTGCTGTGATAAAATACCTAACAAAAGATGCTGGAGAAATAGTGCAGTGGTTAGGAGTGCTGACTATTCTTACAGAGGTCCTGGTTTCAGTTCCCAACGCCCACATGACAGCTCACTGCTATCTATAACTCAATTTCTGGTTTCATTCTCACATTGACATACATGTAGTAGAACGCTAAAGCACATAAAATAAGAATAAATAATAAATAATTTTTTTTAAAAATGCCCAACTAAAGTACGGAAGGAAGGAAGGAAGGAAGGAAGGAAGGAAGGAAGGAAGGAAGGAAGGAAGGAAGGAAGGAAGGAAGGAAGGAAGGAAGGAAGGAAGGCTTATTTAAAGGTTATCTAACCTTCTCTAGCTGGGGTCCAAGGGTACAAACATGAGCTTATGATGAACATTTCATATTTAAATTACATATCATATTATGTTGGAGTTTTAGTTCTTAAATCTGAATCTGTCTGACTTACTTTCCTTCCTGTGGCAACATTTAGATCTTAGGCTTTTAATAAAGCATACCTGTGGATGACATGAAATACATGTCTACAATTCAGATTATTTCACTTCCTAACCACATCACTTATGCATTGAAAACAAAATCTATTATCTTACAAGCTTTGCACGCACAAATGCAAGCACAAAGTTGTTTGCTATTTGCTGGAAGTCACACACACACACACCACAGACACACACATGCACACAACACACACACACCACACACACACACCACACACACGCACCACACACACACACTCTCATGCACACCACACACATCCACCACACACACACACTCTCATGCACACGACACACACGCACCACACACACACACACTCTCACGCACACTACACACACGCACCACATGCACACACTCCCAAACATACCACACACACACACACACACACACACATTGCCATATGGCCATATGGGCTTTCTTACAAGGCACATATCAGTATGGCAGCTGGCTTCATCAAAAAGTGCAAACGAGGAAGTATCAACAATACTAATGTATTTTATAACTTCATCTTAAAAATGGTATTCCATTACTCTTCCTTCTTAATTAGAAATGAGGTATATTTCATACTTAAAAAGAAGAAAATCAGTTAGTCACTCTCATAATTTCTGCACCATCAGATGGCTAGCAGAGCTGGAGACCCATACCCTGAGGGGGAGATCCGCTCTGAGGGCCAAGACCCACAGAGAGGTTACCCTGGAGACCCAGAATGGAATCAAACACTAATGACAATAAGAGACACAGAGGCTGCATCCAGCAACTGATGGGAACAGTTATAGAGATCTACACTCAAACAGTAGGCTGACCTTGTGAAATCCTGTGGAAGAGGAGAAAGAAAAATTGTAGCAGCCAGTTGGGTTAAGGGCACCTCAAGGAAAGCCAGAGAACCAATTACTTGTCCTCATAGGGGCTCACAGAGACTGAACCGACAACCAGGGAGTCTGCATAGTACTGAAATAGGCCCTCTGCATATGTTAAAGTTGTGTAACTTAGTCTTCATGTACGACTAAGAGTGAGAGTTGGGTATGTCTCTGACTCTGTTGCTTGCTTTTGCGACCTGTTCCACCTACTGGAGTGATTCACCCAACATTAATAGAAGAGGTTTTTAGTCTTACTACAGCTTGATATACCATGGCTGACTGATATCTATGGGATTCCCACATGTATCTGAAAAAAAAAACAGTGGTGGAATGGATGGGGCACAGTGGGGGTTGGGGGAGGAACTGAGAAGAGGGGGGAAATTTAGGTAATATGTAAAAACAAAGAAGCAGATCTATTTGGGTGATGTTTGCGCACCCCTTTAACCCAAACACTTAGGAGGCAGAGGCAGGAGGATCTCTTTGAATTTGAGGTCAGGTTACACAGAGTAAGCCTATTTTTAAAAACTAAAAAAAAAATCAAAAAACAAAGAAACAGAAGATCACATGAGGAATAGATAAGAGAGTGTTATTATTAGAGGCTTGTCATAGTAACTCATGTTGACTATCCTTTATCCCAAACTCTTTACCATTTTAAAATATTTTTGAATCTTAAATATTGTTAAATACACAGCAATGTATGTGAGGGACAAGACCATTTTCTAAATAGAAAATTAGTTCACTTTTTCCACAGATATCCATGTTCTCAATTCAAAGGTAATTTCCTGTATTATCTTTGGAATGTGTATTGATTATGAGTTATATGAGAACACAATAAATGTTTGTATTTCCACAGTTATGGCACTCTTAAGATTTCCCCAATTTAGAATATTTTAAATTTTGGGGTTTTGGGATGAAGAAAGTTTAACTAGCATATCTAATTAACCCTGGAAATATAAAATAATCTCAACTTATCCAAAACCCAACATATATTTCTAGAATGTTTTATACTTCTGATTTTCCAGTTTTTTCACCTACATTAATGTTAACACAGAACACTTATGTTATTCAGCCATATCTACTCATAACTTATGCCTATTATTTTACTAAATAAATTCTATTATTGTTATTGCCAAGCTATGAACCAAGTTTAATGAATTTAGATAATTGCTTTGTTAAAATCTAGACTGAACTAGTATTACTACTTGTCTGTTTTCTTACATTAGACATCACCTTCTAGAATCATTTTACCTTTTCTGTTCTGTTATTTTTCATAGTCTACATGGTGGTCAAGCAAACATTAAAAACTGCACAATAAGTATTTGCTCTTGAACTCAATAATTTAAAGCTACCATGACTACATATGATCACAGCCTGGGTGTCTTCAAACATAGAAATTTATTGAACAATATTTCTAAAGGTTAGAAATAAAGAGTCATTGTTTTGACATAAGAAATTATCCTTCTTGATTTGTGCTTGGATTCAGGTGGTCATAGCATTCTTTTGCTTTCTTGACTTACAGTTGTATTACTCATCTCTTTCTCTCTTGCTAGTTGGCTTTCCTTCCTATGAGCATTCTTTCCTGTAACATTAGTAACTGGACTCAAGAACAGCCATAATCTGCTAGGACATTGGTGAAATTATATCTGAAAATATTTTATTTTTGGATAAAAGCATTTATATAGTTTTTCAAGGCCAGAACTTCAACATACCTTTTGAGTGACACAATTTAGTCTATTGGTCAATGGATTTTGATTTTCATCACAAATTCAAGCAGCAACATGTTATACAAAGTGCTAACATACATTTTGGGGAGTAGTGGTGACCAAATGATGACTTATCTGTTATCTTCTAAAGCATGTATGTAATACTAATAGATATATAGTGTTTTCAGATATGATATCAAGAAGAACTGTCAGTCACAGAAGTCAATTCTTAGAAAGAGCTCAGGCAGGAAAAGCTGTATTTTAAAAGTTAGGAAGTTAAGAAGCAACTAGATCAAATAGGTATAAAGTAACTGATATTCTCTTTGATGAGATTGTGCAGATAGTGCAATAAAGAAGCAGAAGCCTCAGATAGTGAAAGCCTTTGAGCTGAGTGACTCTAGCTAGTACCTAGCTGTAAATCACATAAATGTCACATGGAAGGAAGTTTAGTTCATGCACAAACTTTGCAAGCACATTTTCTACAGAGAAAATGTTATATATACATATATAATCAAAACCTCAGATGTTACTCCATTTATTGATAATTGACTAACACTTTGTCAGTACAAATCAGAACCTAATTTTCTCATTATATTATCTTGAAATAGATACTCCGTGTAGAAAAAAATAGCAAGTACCCGATTTACACGTAAAAATTAAGAATATTCTTCCTGTAAAATACATATATATATATATCTGCCTAGCACTTCACACATACTCAGTATAGATGTCATTAATAAGCATTGGAAGCAAATAAGATCACATACATAACGACAGAAAATACTTCAGTTATCTTTAGGCTACAAAGAAAAATGTTCTTGTTTTTCAACCTCTGACATATACTAGATTCCTTTCACTTCTATAATAAATTATCAAACAGTTTTTCCTAAATAGTTGTTTCTAAATAGTTTTCTATAATAGTTTTTCCCCATTTATAGCTCTGAATGTGTTATGTATGGAATGAAATTTGTGAGGCTAAAATCAGGGTATTGACAGTGCTTTTTTTTTTTTAACTCCAGAGAAGTAACTTGCATAAATCATCCAGTTCCTGGTAGTTGTTGGTGGCAAACCTTGGCTAAAAGCTTCATCCCTCCAGTATCTACTTTCATTGCCATATGGCCTTTGTCTTGACTTTGGCATTCTAGTCAGCCTCTTATAAGGATGCTTGGGATTATATTGTACTCACCTCATATTTAAGGCTAATTCCCACTTCTCACAGTCCTTAACTGAATCACATCAGCACAATGATTTTTTTTTCTGTGCAAAATAAGATGTCTAGTGGTTCTTGGAGTGAGAACATGGACACATCTGATGGATATCATACTGTTTAGTAAAAAAAAAAATCCAGTCTTAATTTTAATGATCACTTTTATAGAAACAGGGGACTGTCTATTTTTATCATTCTTCTTCTTAAGAAAGAATGTTGTTGACACATAGGACAAATGCTCAAATTGCATTATGTGGGAGTTTCAGTCATAGTCTCATTGAGTATCTCCAGATGGTGTTTTCAAAAGGTGATCATCTTTGCAGTGTTACATGCTCTCAGGACTGGTTTTCGTTTTGTTTAATAAAGCATATTACTCTGTGTATTGATTATACCTGTGATCATGTGAGACAAGACATGCCACAAATCATTTGTCAACATTTTAGGACATGGTTGCTTGTGGAAACTGTGTAAAACCTCTGTCAACTCTCATTTGAGGGTAGAGGCAGCAGATGCACCTAAGCATCCTATAATGTGAAAGACTGTTCTTAAGAGCAAAGAATTATCCATAAAGTTTTGATGTAGCTATAGATGGGAAAAAACCACTATAGAGAGCTTTGAGAAGCACACCTTACTGAGGACTTTAATTTGAATAGTAGTACATAGACCAGTAGCTTTCAGAACACTTAGGATATTGATCTCCTTGAAAACTCCTTATGTGATCCCAGTGGAGACTGAGAACCGAGAGACAATTGCCTTTGCTCCCATGCCCAGTATTGTGATCTCAAAAACTAATATTGTTTCAGATAGAGTTTTGCTGTTAAAAAGGATAGTTTTTGTCATATTCAACAATACGCATACATCTTGAATAAGCATAAAGTCACTTTTTATCCAATTTACAGTGTTTCCTCGATGTATTGAAATTCTAACACAGAGAAATGTGATAAAGGTTGGCAGATTTAATCAGTGATCTGTTAAACATATTGGTAAGAGGAACTCACAACAGAGGGCAAATTCAACCAGCTAGGGTTATGTTTGCTGCCCGGAAGAATGATGTTGGAATGCATTTGCTTTTCTTCTCTGATTTTGTCATCTGTCTCATCCAATCTGCTGATTTCAAAGCCCCAAAATTTTCTTTGATATGAGTGTTTGTAGCTGAATTACAGTGGAGGGAATGCTGAATACCAAAAGAATAAGTTAGATGCATTTTAAAAAAGTGGCAAATGAAAATTGTGTTCTGTTTTTTCTATATGTTTCCAATTCTTGTTCATGGTGCACTTACCGTTTTATCTAGTCAACTTTATCCACTTACTGGATTTTCTCCTATCACTGGCAAAGTATTATTTGTATTGAATTTCTGAGAAATTTTTGGCAGTGTATGAAATAGTTCAATTTCTTCAATAGTTTCCAGAAACTTAAATTTTGTATTATTATGAATGGTTAATTCAGATAAAACTATAGCTATCAAACACTCCTGTAACTATTTTTTGTCCTATAACAATAAAAATAATGCAGACTCAATCAAGGCACATATATTTAATGGTAAATGCATGTGATTATGTTTATTTTTCACAGTAATCCTTTGACTTGGAACCTCTTTACCTGCCTATTTTGCAGATAAAGGAAGTGAAATATGAAATATGGCAGTGATAACTATTATTACTTTGTCTATCTTCCAACCAACAGTAAGATTAAACTAGGCTTCCTTGAATGTTTATTCTGAAGTGTCCCTGTAGAAAAAGCATTATCTAGGAATAAGGATTTTCTCAGCTATATAAGAATATATTAAATGACTGAATATTCCAGAACATAATCCTATAAATTCCAAACTTTGTGATTGTAGACTCCCCCTATGAAGGTGTATCACAGTCACCAACCATTCCATCACTTCATTGGAAGAAAGTTCTACTACCTCAGAACAATATTTAGTTGCTATGGCAGTTGTTGATGTTGACAGGAAAATTATTTTCTAAACATCTATGAGATTTCTGTCATTGATCTCTGTTTTGTGTGTTTGAGTTGTATGTGTGTACTTGAGTGCTCTAATTTGTTTTCTAATGGATTTAAAATGTTTTAAAGACAATTTTGTTATTTTTACTTCATCTGCCTATGTGTGCTTCCTTGTGTTAACAATGCATGTGTAGAGTTCAGGGACTCTCTTGTGAGTTGGTTTTTTTCCCCTTCGATACAACTAAGACCGTCAGGCCTTGCAGCAACTGCCTTTACTCACCAAGCTATGTCATCAGTCTTTCTGTATCTTCAAATATTTGATCTTTGAGAATTTTATTTAATATGATTCATCACATTTACTCCCCCACATCTTCTTTCAGATCCAATTCTTCCATACCTACTAAACTTTTTATCCCCCTTTTCCCACCCCGTAAGTGTGATTTGTGATGTCTATGTATTCTTTGATGTATAGCTTTCCACTGAATTATCATTGACTTATCAGAGACTATACTCTTAAGGAAAATTAACTCTCTTTTTCCTAAAAACTATGAATTGCTAAATATCCTTGCTAAGATGTGGAATACATAACTCTGATCATTTGTATATAAATGTGCATATGTGTTTAATATTTTTCAAAATACTGGTTAAAATTTCTTGTTAGAAATGACATTTTCTCAAGACTAATTTGAAATATTATGCCATTTAGTAACTTGCAGTTGGGGAGTATGGAAGAGTGTCTACTTTTCCTCTCCATAGGAAGTCAAGCTCACAACATTCATTGCTTGGTATAAATGAGCTCTTGGGAAAAATACTTTATCTGTGTCATGCACAAATGGATACTTAATTTTCTTACGAGACTGAAAAAGTAGTTACTTTAATCTTGAGTAGAGTAATGTCAAAATGTTAAGGATTAAATAAACTATAGTGGAGCATTTCTAGCTTAGTTAATTATTGCATTAGGAGAAAACACGGATAAAGAGCATTTAAAAATGTCTGGCGTTAAGTGTCATTATTAAACAGTCACTTTAAAGACAATGTTTTTGTTTAATCCTTGCCAAACTTTGAAGTGTTTGTACTTCAGTATGTTGACAAAGTGGGTAAAAGATGAAATAAGCATTGCCAGTCCTTGTATCAGTGCTAAGAAAATGCTTGGACTTACAACTGTGAGATAGCTTGCTGATCCTAATGTGAAATTAAGACTCAATCCTTATCCAGTTCATTCTCGTTCATAAATTTCTTCTCTCAACATGGACTAAAACAAACAAATGCAGTGTCTCTCCATTTTCCCAGTAAATTACTTTCCTATTAAATTCCTTGAACTTTTCTGCTTGTGAAAAAATGATGTATTCCAGTTCTCCAACACTGACAACTTTCTTTTTGCTTTTTAATTTCACTGCCTCCCTTTGGTTTTGCTCACACTCTGCCTCATTTTACATGGATGTCTTGATCTTCCCCATACTTAAATAATGGTGAACCTCAAATTCTGTACTTTCAGATATGCCCTTCATGTCCCATCACCCAGGGCACAGAAAAGTAAACTGATTTTGTTTTTTTTTTCCTTTTATTCTTTTTTACTTAAAATTTCCAACTGCTCCCCGTTTCCCATTTCCCTCCCCCTCCTCCCACATATTGCCCCCTCCCCCTGCTCCCCTCCCCCTATCCCCACTCCACTTCTCCTCCCCCTAGTCCACTCCCCCTCCCTCTCGATACTGAAGAGCAGTACAAATTCCCTTCTCTACAGGAAGACCAAGGTCCTCCCACTTCTATCTAGGTCCAGGAAGGTGAGCATCCAAACAGGCTAAGCTCCCACAAAGCCAGTTCATGTATTAGGATCGAAACCTAGTGCCATTGTCCTTGGCTTCTCATCAGCCTTCATTGTCCGCCTTGTTCAGAGAGTCCAGTTTCAACCCATGCTTATCCCAGTCCAGCTGGCCTTGGAGAGCTCCCAATAGATCAGTTCCACTGTCACAGTGGGTGGGTGCACGCCTCGTGGTCCTGATTTCCTTGCTCATGTTCTCCCTCCTTCTGCTCCTCATTTGGACCTTAAGAGCTCAGACGGTTGATCCAAATTGGGTCTCTGTCTCTCTCTCCATCCATCACCAGATGAAAGTTCCTGTGCCATTCTCCTTGGCCTCTCGTCAGCTCTCATTGTCCGCCACATTCAGAGAGTCCGGTTTTATCCCATGTTTTTTTCAGTAGCAGTCCAGCTGGCCTTGGTGAGCTCCCAATAGATCGGCCCCCCTGTCTCAGTGGTTGGGTGCACCCCTTATGGTCCTGACTTCCTTGTTCATGTTCTCTCTCCTTCTGCTCCTCATTATAACCTTGGGAGCTCAGTTGGATTGGGGAGCAGGGAAACTCATACCTTAGTTAAGGGAGCCACCTAAGGGTTGGCAAGAGACTTGAACCTGGAATGGCTACCAGAAGCCTAGGGCAATGTCCCCAGTTAGTTCATTGGGGCACCTGAGGATAGGGAACCTGAAATGAACCTATCCTATAATCATACTGATGAATATCTTGCATATCGCCATAGAACCTTCATCTAGCGATGGATGGAGATAGAAACAGAGACCCACACTGGAGCACTGGACTGAGTAAACTGATTTTGAACTAGCATTTTTTTTAATCATGACTGAAGGAGTCAATTTAAAACAACTGGGCATTATCACAAAGACCCTTTTTAACTCTGGAGATCCTTTTAATTCTCAAATTATATGTGTACTCCTAATCATGCCATTAATTAATTAATTAATTTATTTTTGGTTTTTTGAGACAGGGTTTTGCTGTAGTTTTAGAGCCTGTCCTGGAACTAGCTCTTGTAGACCAGGCTGGCCTCGAAGTCACAGCGATCAACCTGTCTCTGCTCCCCAAGTGCTGGGACTAAAGGCATGCACCACCAGCGCCTGGCTTGGTGTCATTAAGTTTTTATTGATTTATTGTACTAAATACATCCAGATTCAGCCACACTCTCCACTGACCTCTTTTGCCTGTCTCATAAATATTGGCAGACCCCTGTAGTGAAAGTATAAAATTCCTCCTAAATTTTTTTATTTCTTCTATCCTAATTTATATATTTAAGGCCAGCTATGATTATAATGTTGCTATCTTCCATCACCTTACTAAACCTTTGGAAAATATCCTTAATTAAATATATGGAAAATTTACCAGGATATTCCTTAGGCTATTTAATTTATCATAACTCAAATATATCTTCATAGAATGTTTTATTGTTACTGTGAATTTTTTCCATATATTTCCAATATAAAAGCATGATTTCATAACAGACCTTATTTGTGTAACCATGTTATAGTTAATCTCTACTAACTATTTTTTATTTTTTAATTTATTAGATTTAAAAAAAAAACACCAATTCAAGTTCCCACTCCTTCCCCTCCTCCCATTCTCTCCACACACCCTCCCACCCCACCCCCATCTAATACTCAGAGAGGGTAAGGCACATTGCCATGTGGAAGGTCCAAGGCCCTCCCTTCTATATCTAGGCTGAGCAAGGTATATATTCAAAGAGAACAGGATACCAAAAAGCCAGTACAAGCAGTAGGGATAAATTCTGGTGCCATTGCCAGTGGCCCCTCAGTCTGCCCCAGCCATGCAACTGTCAATCACATTCAGAGGGACTAGTTTGGTCATATGCTTGTTCCTTCCCAGTGAGGCTGGAGTTGGTGAACTACCATTAGCTCAGGCAAACTGTTCCAGTGGGTGAACCCTTCATGGTCTTGAACTCCTTGCTCATATTCTCACCCCTTCCTCTCTTCAGCTGTACTTTAGGAGCTCATTCCAGTGCTCCAGTGTGGGTCTCTGCCTCTGTCTCCCTCAGTTGCTAGATGAAAGCTGTATGGTGATATTTAAGATAATCATAAGTCAGAATACACGGCAAGTCAAGATTGGAACCCTCTTCTCTAATGCCCAGGGTCCTAGGTGGGGGTCATCCTTTTGGATTCCTGGGAATTTCTCTAGAACCAATTACTGCTAACCCGATAATGGCTCCCTCAATCAAGATATCTCTCTCCTTGTTCTCATCTCTGTCCTCCATCCATCGTGACTATACCATTTCCTTAAGTTCTCCTCTCCTCTCCCCCTCTCCCCTTCTCTTCTCCTCCCATGCTCCCATCTCCCCCCACTCCTATGCTTCCAATCCTGCCAGTCAATCCTGTCCTTTTCAAGATTCCAGGTGGATCTATATATGTTTTTCTTTGGGCTCACTTTACTACTTAGCTTCTCTAGAATCGTGAACCATAGGCTCCATGTCCCTTTTTATAGCTAACAGTCAATTATGAGTGATTACGTACAATATTCATCTTTGGGGTCTGGATTACCTCACTCAGGATAGTGTTTTCTAATTCCATTCATTTGCATGCAAAATTCAGTATGTTATTGTTTTTTACTGTTGAGTAGGACTCCAATGTGCAAATATGCTACATTTTCTGTATTCATTCTTCAGTTGAGGGGGCATCCAGATTGTTTCTAGGTTCTGCCTATTACTAATAATGATGCTATAAACATAGTTGAACAAATGCTTTTGTAGTATTATTGAACATATTTTGGATATATGCTCAAAAGTGGTATTGTTGGATCCTGAGGTAAATAGATATCCAATTTTCTGAGAAACTACCACACTGATTTCCAAAGTGTTTGAAGAAGTTTGCATTCCCACCAGCAATGGATGAATGTTCCCCTTACTCCACAGTCTCTCCAGCATAAGCTATCATTAATGTTTTTGATCTTAGCCATTCTGACAGGTGTAAGATGGTATCTCAGTGTTGTTTTGATTTGCATTTCCCTGATAGCTAAGGATGTTGAACATGTCCTTAAGTATCTTTTGGCCATTAGAGATATTTCTGTTGAGAATTCTTGAGAAGGATACTTAATAGAAATCTCACACTAGCTCAGAATTGAGAAATAAAAGGTTATTTATTTAGGGGTAGACTCACAAATCAGAATCCTTTGCTGGAATGGAGAACAGAAACCAAATCCTGCAGCTGGAAAAGAGGCTGTACACATGCTCTACATTGGCATAAATAGTATAAGAGGCTACGCCCCAGTGGGCGGGTAACTATTGGCAGTAGGATTTCCTACAGCAAATTCTCTATTTAGTTCAGTACCCCATTTTTAAATTGGGTTATTTAATTTTTTTCTCTAATTTCTTGAATTATTTATATATTTTGGAAATCAGTCTTTTGTCTGATGTGGGGTTGGTGAAGATTGTTTCACATTCATTAGGCTGTCTTTTTGTCTTATTTTGACTGTATTCTTTGCTTTACAGAAGCTTCTCAGTTTCAGAAGGTCCACTTTATTTATTGTTGCTCTCAGTGTCTGTGCTACTGGGGTTATATTTAAGAAGTGGTCTTTTGTGTCCATGCATTGAAGACTACTTCCCACTTTCTCTTCTGTCGGGTTCAGTGTGGTCGAATTTATATTGAGGTCTTTAATACATTTGCCTTGAGATTTGTACGTGGTGATAAATATGGATCTATTTTCATTCTTCTACATGTTGACATCCAGTTATACCAACACCATTTTCTGAAGATACTTTCTTTTTTCCATTGTCTAATTTTAGCTTCTTTGTCAAAAATCAGGTGTTCATAGGTGTTTGGAATAATATCAGGGTCTCGATTGAATTCCATTGGTCAATCTTGCTGTTTTTATGCCAATACCAAGCTGTTTTCATTACTGTAGCTCTGTAATAGAGCTTAATGTCTGGGATGGTGATGCCTCCGTAAATTCATTTATTGTATAAGATTATTATATCCTGGGTTTTTTGTTTTTCCATACAAAGTTGATTATTTTTTTTTCAAGACCTGTGAAGAATTGTGTTGGGATTTCGATGGGGATTGCATTGAATCTACAGATTGCTTTTGGCAGAATTGCCATTTTTCTATGTTAATCCAAGAGCATGAGAGATCTGTCCATTTTCTTGTATCTTCTTCAATTTCTTTCTTCAAAAGAGTAAAGTTCTTGTCAAAGAGGTCTTTCACTTCATTGCTTAGTATTACCCCATGATATTTTATGTTATTTGTGGCTATTATGAATGCTGATGTTTCTCTGATTTCCCTCTCGGCTTCTTTATCATTTGTGTTTAGGGAGGCTACTTTTTATTTATTTATTTTTTTTGAGTTGATCTTTTATCCTGCCACAACTCTGAAGGTATTTGTCAGCTGTGGGAGTTCTCTAATAGAGTTTTTGAGGTCACTTATATACACTATCATATCATCTGCAAAGAACAAAAGTTTGACTTCTTCCTTTCCAGTTTGAGTCCCCTTGATCTCCTTGTGTTGTTTTATTGCTATTGCTAAAACTTCAAGAGCTATATTGAAGAGATATGGAGAGAGTGGACTGCCTTGCCTTGTTTCTGATTTTAGTGGAATGGCTTTGAGTTTCTCTCCATTTAATTTGATATTGGCTGTCAGCTTGCTGTATTTTGCTTTTATTATATTTCTATATGTTCCTTATATCCATGATCTCTCAAAGACCTTTATCATAGAGGGGTGTTCGATTTTGAAAAATGCTTTTTCAGTATCTAATGAAATGATCATGTTTTTTTTTGTTTGTTTCACTTTATTTGTAAGATGGATTATGTTGATAGATTTTTGTATGTTGAATCAGCCCTGCATCTCTGGGATGAAGCTGAAATGATCATGGTGGATGATTTTTTTTGATGTGTTCTTTGATTCGGTTTGCCAGCTTTTATTGAGTATTTTTGCATTCATGTTCATGAGTTAGATTCATCTGTAATTCTCTTTCTTAGTTAAGACTTTTTGTGCTTTTGGTATCAGGATAACTCTAGCCTCGTAAAAAGACTTTGGAAATTCCCTTCTGTGTCTATTATGTGAAACACTTTGTGGAGTATTAGCTATTCTTTGAAGTTCTGCACTAAAACCATCCAGTACTGGGATTTATTTATTTATTTATTTGGTTGGTAGGACTTTGATGACAGTTTCTATTTCCTTGCAGTTTATAGGTGTATTTAAATTGTTCACCTGGTCTTGATTTAATTTAGGTATATGGTATCTATCTAGAAAACTGTCCATTTCTTTTACATTTTCTAATTTTATGGAGTACAGGTTTTTGTAGTATATCCTAATGATTCTCTGAATTTCTTCAGTGTGGCTATAGGATGGGGCCAGTTCAGGCGCCCTCTCCTCAGCTGCCCAAGGAACAAGTTGGGGACATCTCCTTGTACGCCTGGGAATCCCTCTAGAGCCAAGTCTCTTGCCAACCCTAAAATGGCTCCCTTATTTAAGATATATACTTCCCTGCTCCCATATCCACCCTTCCTCCATCCCAACCGTCCCATTCCCCCAAGCTCTTCCCATCCTCCCCTTCTCACTTCTCTCTCCCCATCTCCCCTTACTCCCACCCCACCCCCACCCCCAAGCTCACAATTTTTGCCTGGCAATCTTGTCTACTTCCAATATCCAGGAGGATAACTATATGTTTTTCTTTGGGTTCACCTTCTTATTTAGCTTCTCTAGGATCACGAATTACAGGCTCAATGTCTAAAGGGTCATTTTGATTACTAATTGACAATAGATGGATGAATCCATGCTCAGAAAGATACCCCTGGGAAGTATTTTTAAAAACTGTGTAAGTATGAAACCTCTAGCGAGCCAGAGAATGAGCTAGTAAGTACCATTCCTACATTGTTCCTCCCAGGTCTCTATCTTGAGTTCTGGCTCATCTTCCCTCAGTGATGGTTTGTGATGCAGAAATATAAACCCAACAAACTCCATTACCTTCTCTCCCCTAAGTTGCTAAGGGTATTTTATCACACCAACAGAAAGGAAATAGAGCAGAAAATTGTAGCAGGCATGTGGGTGTTGCCACAATGAACCTGGCCATGTAGCTTTTTATGCTTTTGGAATATTTTATTACAGGATTGTGTAAGACTTTTGAGCTTTGGGCTTTGAAAGCTATTGAGTGCTCAGAAATAAATGAGCTGCTGTGAGATCTTGGAAGATACTGTGGACTGTGGAGGACTAGCTTGTGAGTTTCCAGATGGGAATAAGGACTTAATTACAAACAATATCAGGGACCATTTATGCGATATTTCAGTTGAGAATTTGTGTGAACATGTCATGCTGGAGCTGAAAAATCAGCTTTGACTAATGATTGATCAGCATCATTGAGGTGAAATTTTCTGTGGATAAGAATGAATTTCCTCAGATTATGCACACAGAAGCTGTGGTCCAAGGAAGCTATCTATACATTTTAAGTTGGAAGCTAATCTTTGCAACACCAAAGAGACTCACATATTAATGGTTTGGAAGGCATGAGAATTACAGGATTAAAGGGGTCATAAAAAGAATGTGATGCTTGGCTCCTTGTGGCAGTGGTGAAGTCCCTGGAGAGATACCACTAGTGAAAGTGAAGAAGCCTCATCTGTAGCAAATATATCAGAATCATGGAGATACCAGGACCGTGAGATGCCCAACACCACCAGCAACAAATATGGAATGGAGTCAATCTGAGCCTTTATAAGACACATGGTGTGGGTTGTGGATGGCAGAGATGAAGTATCTGGCTTCTCAAGCCCTTTAGAGCCCATAAGATCATGTCTGATGACAGACATTGGGCTAAATTGCCGAACATCTTTGTTTTGCTTAAGTGTGTTAGCTTTATGTTATAGTTCTTCCCATTTGGAATAAAAAAATTCTATATAACTTGTTTTTGATTTTATAGCCCCCCCCCCAAAGTTGGGAGATTTTGTAGCTTTAAACCTTCTTTTTCTTGTTCCCAAGATTTCATGTAAATATAATATAAAAAACACTCCAAGGTACAAAAATTTCACATGTTTGTGGGTCACATTGACAAAGAGTGAGTGTCCTGGTTAGTCTTGGTTATTAATTTAACATATCCTAGTTTTACCCGATAGGAGAAGCCATAATTAAGGAATTGCCTATATAAAGTTAGTCTGTTGGTGTGGATATGAGGGATTGTCTTTATTAGTAATTGATGTAAGAGATGCAACAAACTGTGCCCAGCACCATGCATTGGTAAGAAAATCTTGGAGATATATATATATATATATATATATATATATATATATACACATATTTGCTAAGCATGAACCTTTGATTGAGCCCGTGAACATCATTCTTCTATGATTTCTGCTTTCAGGTTTCTTCTCATGTTTCAGGTTGCTTCTCATGATTCTTTTAATTATAATATCAGAAAGGCAACCAGAACATTCAAAATGTGAGCTTCAGTGAATCAATAAGAAAAAAATAAGAGTCTCAATAAATATTCATGCAGTAAAAACATTTTTCATGATTTCAGTTTTTATACTTATAATACCTCACAGTCATCTGTGATCCAAAACTATAAACTATAAAATTTCATGAATCAATAATATACAAGATCCAAATTGCATCCTATTTTGAGTGGTTGATGAAATATCATGCTGTCCTGTTCTGCCTCCCCTGAAATGTGAATAATCCTTCTCTCCATTGTATTCATGTTGTGTACGCCACTTAGCTTTTAGCCATTTTATAGTCATCATTGTCATTATATAGACTGAGGTGAAATCACAGTATTTGAAAGCAAGTAACCCTTATGTAGTAGCCTAATTATATGCCACAATGTTTTTTACCATTCGACTCACTTTCTTTCATCACTTGGTACTGTGTCTTCCAAACAATACATCACGTGTGAGTACAGTTTTACGAAGTATTGAGATAGAGAAGATAAAAACATGTTATAGCATATTCTATGATTTTTATCAACCTCTAACTACATCTAATTTATAAATTGAAATCAATTGTAGGAATATACAGCAAGAAAAAAGTACACATAGGTATTTGTACAATTTATGCTTTAAACATTAAATGAAGGTCTTGGATCTTATTCCCTTCTGATAAAGGAAACTGTTAGATATATTTTCATTGCAATTTCTGCATAAGAAATTTAATTTTCCGACAGCACAGCAAGTCATAGATATCTTTGGTTGGTCATATTTAATCTATCTTTTCAGTTCAAGATACAATAAAATTTCTCAAAGACATTTGTAAAGATTATTATAGATTAACCAAGACATTAAACCTATGAAACACATATAAATCTTTCTTTTCTAATACACAATTTAAAGAGATTCAATTAAGTATCTTGATGTACAAAATTGATGCTTTCTAAACCAATTAGAACTTAAGAAATAGAATTGCAGACTAGACTGTGTGTCTCATATAAATGAAACAGGTAAGAAACTAGTATTTTGAGCAAGAGTAAAGGAATATGGTAGTTACACTGGAAGGACTTGTAGTTTATAGTTTGATCCTGGAGTTTCTTGGGCAGTGTAGATTAAACTCCCACTGAAGAAGGAACTGACTGTTATTGCTAACCTGAGGGCTGAAGATAACTACTTTAAGATTTCCTGCAGCTCCAGTTAGTGTGGTGGCTGGGAAATGAAATTTGGGTTCTAGGAATGCATGACTTAGCCTTGCAATGTAATGTGGCATTTATTTAGATATGTCTGATAAATTGACTCTTTTGAAGAACAGTATTTATATCTTTATGTGAACTCTAGGTCCTTGCTTTAAAAAATGTAAACGTGCACTGATGTTAAAATAGCTTATTTTTGATGCTATTTTTTTAATTTTTCTGATTTTGAGACTATAATGATTATGATACATCAAGTGAATAGATTTTGACTTTGATGTGTAAGATGGAATATACTTTAATAGAATTTTATTAAATGTATTTTGGAAATCCAAACAGTATGCTAATATTTTTCCTAGTAGCCTAAACAGACCTTTATAGTAGATGATGACATATATTTTATACCTTTCATGGACAATGTACCTTTTATCAGTCAGTAGAGGCAAATGCCTTAATTTTTTCTGAGGCATGTTTTTCAGTTTTTTGCAAGATGGTTGCAATATCACAGATCTTTAGAAACATACAATTGATACAATTTTGTTTGTAAAGAAAATCACTGAATAAATCAGCGTATTGCAGCAACGGATATTTTAAAATGTTTGCAATCACAGATATTTTAAAATGTTAATTTCAGTAATGTGTTTTAAAATAAATTGTTAGGAAAATGAAGAGAATTTTTTCTATATATTAAGAAAAGTAGGGTCTCTACATTTAGAGATATTCTAAACCCTAAATGAATATATGATCTGAAATTATTCTGAGAAGCTTATGGAACATAATTTGGGCATTTCTGATTTCGATTTAACTTACAAAGTACAATTTATTGGAAAATGTAATATAGATCCTGGTTGTGGTATTCTTTCCTTATGAGTAATTTATTACCTCAAATGTATATGATAAAAAGGTATATAAGAACCAGGTACATTAGTTTATACCTGTAACCCCAATACTAGGGAGGCTAAGGCTGGAGGGTGCCATGAGTTCAGTCAAGGATGTATGGTAGAACTCTATCCAGAAACAGATGTACAAAAATTCTTATAATGTATTAATAAATCTTCTAAATTATGTTTTTCTTTTTATCTTTCCTTGAAGGAACAGCCTTTAAGAACTGAAAGATGAAAGCTCCGATTCCACATTTGATTCTCTTATATGCTACTTTCACTCAGAGTCTGAAGGTTGTGACCAAAAGAGGTTCTGGTAAGAAGTGCCTCTTTTAGTTTTCATTATTTTTTTTCATTTAAAGTGATTGTGACCTGTGCATATGTGTTATTTGTGAGAGGTTGAGAAGTGTTAAGAATCCATGCTCTATAGATATCATAGAGATACAGGGATACAGTGAAGAATATTAACAGGCAATTACAAAAGTACTAGAGTGGGAAAATCAATTTGGCTTATCTTGTTTATTTCCACAAATCTAGAACTTGGATAGGTGCTATAACAAAAGTTTGGATTTAGATTCTGTTAAACAATGTGAGTTTTTATGTTCTTTTACTGAGTATCTTTGTTTTATAGAATATTATTGTGTATTATTTTACCTTACTTTGTAATACTATTATTTCTTTATTAGCTATGTCTATAGTGGATTCTTTTAAGGGCTGTATTTCAGCTGTTTTGTTGAATTACTTGGAAGGATTTAAAGTAAAAATAGTTTCATTTAAAAAGAGGATGTGGCATTTACCGTAATATTTTAGAAAGAGAAAGAGAGTAGAATGATAAAGAAACACAATGGTGACTCAATTATTGTTGAAACCCAGACTGTTATTAGGCATCTTTAGTGTCCAGTTGCCACTTCATAGCTGGAGTTAGGGAATCATATAACACTTTACTGAATACATACATACTATTGTGAAGTTCTTCTGTTTATAAAGTATTGATTGATTTATCATTGCCATTTTCCCATTTTACATGGGATTATTCTAGTTTTGAAAATAAAGCTTTTAGGCATAAAGGAAGAGTAGAGAAATTGAGATGAGCTGCTCCAGCTACAGTGTGTTCTCTCTAAGGTCTTAGGAGTCAAAATCAAAGATTGAGTTGAGTCTCAAAAGGTTGTAGTGTTGTGATACCGTTATTTGGCTTATATAGCATCTGCCTCAAGTTGATGGGATAGTGGAAACTACCACATATAGAGAGAGTGGACAGCACTTCTACTTTTAGGAAGCCCTTTCTGCAGATAAAGTTTGTGGAGAAATTGGGAAAAGATTTGTGTGTGGTTTCAGTGCAAGGTTGTTTTACTGAGCCTATTAGTGACCCTGGAACATCTTGATGATGCTACTTAGATGTCATTGCTGTGGTTGTTAAGACCTGAAAAATAGTGTTTGTGGTTTTTCACATTATTCCATCTACTTTTGTGATATTTTTAAATGCAAGAAAATAATAAACTGAGATTATGATTGTTGATTAAATCTTAAAATCCTTCATTTTCCTGGTTATTATAGCTCATTACATAAAATATGCTTTTTTCATTCTTTCTGCATATGTCAGATGTATGATTTATTGAAATGCAAATGTGACCTTTTCCTCATCATAAAATAGTGGTGACATATCTATTCTATATAAGTTCTGCTTTTGTAGCAAATATTACTTTGGTTTTTAATCAAAGTGGTACTTACTGTATTTGAGAACTATGGTACAGAACTAAAAATGTGGGACAACTAGACAATTCATATCTCTTGCTCTGGAGACTTAGACAAAGCTCAATTACTTGTTTCAAATGTAAACCAAATTTTATTGATATGAATCTATGTTAGGAAAATATTATTAACATGATATTCCATATTAGACTAGAATTCTAATATTTTGTACTCTTCAGTTTATGAATACAATTGTCACAAACCTACTTCTCATCTCTCAAACTAAATGTGTCTTTATTTACTTATACAAAAACAAAGAAGGTAAGTGAAACATTTGCCTTGCTAATTCTTATCTGTAATTTGAATTGTGACTGATTTATCTCAATGTGTATGTTAAGATTCAGATGAATGTTAGGTGGTTTTTGGGTAATAAGTGTAAAAATTGAGATTCAATGTTTTTTTGTAAACTGTCCTAGCATCCACTCATGTTAAATATGTTTGTTACCATTGCTGCTAACTTTGAGAGAAACAGGTATATGTAACTTACTGAATAGAATCATTACCGATCTCCATAGATCAAAAAGATGATGCTTTGGCATCTTCACCTTAAAAGATAAATGGTTTAATGTTCACACCCATCCCAACTGACAAAACCAGAAGGACCAAGGCCAGAGAATCATAATCAATTTTGATGTTTGATATTGCATATTAACTAAGAGGGATATTTATTTATATTATTCTTATTTATTTTTCTTATGATTTAATGAATCTTTAGAAGGTTTAACAAACAAAATTCAAGATCTAGTGCATTTCAAGTGTATTATGCTGGAATATTATTTTTACTTTACTGTGACTACAAGGAAAAGAAGTAGATACTTCAATAATTAATAACATAAAAACATGACAAAAATACACAATGTAATGTTGAGTTTTATGGCATGTGGATTATGTGTAATGTTTTTTTCTGACTAACACATACAGCCATTCCATATAAATTTAGAAGGAAGTATTTGTTTCTCATTAGTAAAACTAATTGGAAAGTAATAAGAGCTCTTATATAAACAGAGGTGCATTATTTTTATTGCCTTGGCTTACACCCCTATTGCTATTAATTTAAGGAGCAAATTAAAACTAATAAGGCATTTACATTATTATAGCTTCCTGAATTCAAATATTCAAAATGCAAATTCATGTTTCATTTAAGTAATAATTTCTGATATGTCTATGATATGAAAATTAAAGATTGTATTTGATCACTCAAGTAATAATCGAACATTGTGCATACCTTGAGAATTAAGAATTTTAATGGGAGCAATTGTTACTGTACAATTGATTGTTTTATAAAACAATTTTACATGTAAAATCTAAGCAATCCTTGAAGGGACATACTACTATTATTGCTACTCCCCACAAATGTGTAAAATGTCACAATTTAGTAACTAAGCATTTGTGTTTATTAAATTGTTGATTTTTTGTAAAAGCATAAAAACAAATATTTCCTTTAAAAATTCTTTGTGTCTCAACCAAAATATACAGTCTAGCTTAACATTCCTGTTTGATTTTCCCTTGCTTTTTTTCTAGTCTGTTCACCACCTTTCCTCCTCTCCTCTCCATTCTTCACTTCTTTATTTTACATTCCTCTTCTCCTCTCCTATCCCTTCCTGGGATCCTTTCCCCTCATTTCTAAGTCCCAAATTCTTTATCTCCATGACTCTGCCCCTTCTTTTCGTATAGTTTTTCAAAAAAAAAAAAAACTCACATTGATGTTGCTACTGTGTCTTTGTAGAAATGATTTAATCTGTTAATCTGTCTTTCTTGTGTATGCTAGGCAAGTGGTCTATCACAGAAACATATCCCACATTTCTGTAATTAAAAATTTGCTCCTGTCTTGTGCTAAAATTACAAGTGTACACTAACATATACAACTAGTACTTTTGAACTATAAAAATATAATTACTTTTTCAGAAAGATAAATTCCAGCATGTTCTTTTCTAATATACAAAACAACTATAAGAAACCAACCAGAGCTCATTGATATATCTTTTTTTGTTTTGTTTTTCAATCAGTTGGTTTTTGTTATTTTATTAGTTCTTTGAGAATTTCATATGATGTATTTTTATCATATTTACATGTCATCCAACTCCTCCCCGATCCACCCCTCCTTTCTTGCCCACATAACATTCTGTCCTTTTTTTTTATTTTCTGAGCCCCTATAATCATGAAGATCACTTAATAAGTGAATGATTAAGTACATTAGTATGTGATGTGTGGTTTAGTATTCAATAAAAATGATACAAGGCAAGCACAGATAAAATTAAAAAAAGCAATAGAGACATTTACTGTAGTTGACTGTGCTTCTAGACACTCATATTAATCTTAGCACAAACCTGATCTGCAGAGTGAGTTCTAGGCCTATGGGATCTATACAATGAACCTGCGTTGGAAGAGAGAGAGAGAGAGAGAGAGAGAGAGAGAGAGAGAGAGAGAGAGAAAGGAGAAGAAAAGAAAGAAAAAGAGTAAGCTTGTTTATATTTCTTAAAGTTTATATCTTAAAAGGAGATTATTATAATGTATTGCTTGAGACTAGTGAAGAGGGAAAGAGCAACTCAGGATAAACAACACCTAGGACATGTTAGGGGTTTAAATGAAGACAAAGAACTTTTACAAACCATAAGTGTTTTTGAAGTTTTGGAATATAGTCCACAATCTGTTAGAAAGAGAAGTGACTCCAGATATTTCTAATGGAATTTTACTGGACCAATGCTGGCTTAAAGTGGTATTAGTATTTTTGTGCAGAGAGTTTGCTTTTGATCATATTGATCAGAAATTGCCATTTTGTAGAGTATAACTCTTGATAGACATATGTAAAGTTGAGGATACAAAAAAGTTTTCATACTTATTAGAGCATATAGAGAGGAATAAGTGGACATGTTACATAAATCATAAAGTTCATATTTTTCTACAGAAGATTAATGATACATAAAAATTCCCTAGAGCAGTAAGCTGGTACACAGAGGATTGCTACAGGGAGTTGGTCTTCTCTTTATTCTAGGACCTGACAAGAGACACCTCTTTGCGTTAAATGATTTAGAAGAAATTCTTCCTGACAGCAAGAAGAAGACAAGCCTCGAGAGGTTTATTAAAACCACAGTTTGGGTTCTGACAATTTCTAAATGTAAACAGTAGATAAATATTGAAAGACAGAGTTTAGTTCCTAGGTTTTGTTTATTTATGGGTCTTTGTTTCTTTAAGCAATAGACATTATACTACAAAACAAGTGGAATTTAACTGTATAGAAAGGAAAAAGGCATGTGGAGTACTTGTACCTCATGCCAATGTGATTTGTGTATATCAGTTCTCTTAGGCATTTCTGGAAGTCAATGAATTCAATTCTACATGATCACGAGACAACGTAGTCTCTCTTCCTTTGCCTTTTAGTTCACTGCCATGTGTTTATTTTTCTTCATTTGCTTTTGGGATGGTTTATAAATCCAAACTTCTGAGACTTTTCTTACATTTTAAAGTTAAAAATGTAGAATGTTTATTTATTGGAACAATTATCTTACACTTTTGTACTTTTAAAAAATCAAAGCTTGAAATGAGATATATCATAAGATCCATTATATGTAATATAATGCCTTTAGTTATAGTAAGTCTGACAAATATAGAATCCAGTACCTAACCAAAAATCCATTCAGTTTCATTTTCTAATAATCATCTATGGTATACCTTTGAATTTCACTGCCAAATTAATTTTCTTTGTCAATGCAATTTTATATAATTGTTATAGATTAATGCCAAATGTGGATAATTATGATTGTTAATGGTCAGTTTGCATGGATAACTTAAAAGTTAACATGTATAATACTTTCAAGAAGACTCTCATGGGATGTACTATTTCAAGTTAATAAATACAACAGAATGACACTACATGAGGATAATAAAAAAGAAAAAATATATTATCCTATATATGTAATGTTAAGGTGAAGGACTGAGTACCATTAATCAGTATGCTACCAATGCTTTTTCAACAGATTAGCACAGTTATGACGCTTAAGTTTTTAATCTTATATTTATTAAAGATAACTGTTCAAATCAGTTGGAATTTGGGAGATTATAGAAAAGACTCCATCTTTTTGTTTCCTTGCCCTTTGGTTGTTTTGTGGCTGCACAGCTCTCTAAATGTGCTTCCAGTGTCACATATCTTTCTCTGACTCAGACTACCTTGACTCCTTTCCATCTTATAAGCGCTTGGGATTATTATGGGTATTCTGAAACAAGCCAGGATGATCCCTCTAGTAATTAAGTCCTTAATTTTATCAAATTTGCAAAGTCCCCCTTTTTAGGTAATATATCATAGTCACAGGTTTTAGGGATAAGAATGGAAGCATATTTCCACTGACAGTATTTAGCTAACCCCAACTTGATTTTCCAATTCAAATACCAATCTTACTGAAATGGATTGGAGACTGCTGAAAGAATGGTCATTCAGAGACCAGACAGAAATAGGAGAAAGAAGAAAAAATAAGTTGTATGGTTTTGCTCAATGGGTCAGAAGATCTCTGAGGTCACTGCAGCGAAAAAGGAGATATATAGAATGAAAAGGAACAAGAAATGAAAGTCAGAGGAAAGAGAAGAAAGAGGGACTATGAGGGAGAAAAGCAGCAATGAGACTTAAGGAGACTTTAAAATATGGGAATACTTAAGTTACATCTTCACTCCACAAAATGCTTTCAGAAACAAACACTTTTGCTTGTGTTAACTTGAAAAAGGTATCTGTCCTTTTCAAGGGGCATAAAAGAAAAATGGACACAAAAATGACTTTCTCAGTTATAGTCACAGCAGTGAGAGTAGGGAAGACAGAAGATACCAATTTTTAAAGTCAGAATCCATTGAGCTTGATGAGCAGTTAGATATAGGAGGTTGGAAAGAAAGTGGCAAAAAATCATTCTGTAATGGGAGAATCGTGATTCCCTCAATTATACTAGAGGCTTTATTTTTTTTTTATTTTATTTTATTTTATTTGGTTTTTTGAGACAGGGTTTCTCTGTGGTTTTGGAGCCTGTCCTGGAACTAGCTCTTGTAGACCAGGCTGGTCTCGAACTCACAGAGATCCGCCTGCCTCTGCCTCTCGAGTGCTGGGATTAAAGGCGTGCGCCACCACCGCCCGGCTACTAGAGGCTTTAGAAGAAAGAATGACAACTTATTTAAAGGGAACAATAAGAAGACTTAAAAAAATATAGTGGGGATAGAATGTAAAGGTATTTCATGTTCTATAAATGATTTTATATTTTATCTTGCAGGGTAAAGTTTTAGCTTAGTGTTTAATTACGTTAAATCCATTCTGTTAGAAATTTAGTATGTATAACTTAGAAGACCTACTTACTGTGCTGTTTTCCGTGTATGATTAAGATGAAGCTACTTGTCTAGTTAACACGGCTTCACACATCTGTATAACTCCAACAGGAAGTTTCCCTTTATACAGAAAGGAAGACACAATGGAGTACAATATTCTTTTAGACAGCTGATCCTCCCAGTGAGACAGACTGGTGGGATTTACGAGTGGCCAGTTAAGAACTCGATGAAAATCGTACTGAGATTTATTGAGAACCTGGAAAGGAATAGAAAGGATTTAGAAAATATGTTTCTAAAGGAGAACTAATAGTATCAAGTGGATATTTGGGATGAATTATGAACTAATTTGAGAAGATATATTAATGGTGTTGCCGATTTACAGAGGGAAGGAGAGCCATTTATTCAGGCTAGGAGATGGAATTAGTTTAGTTGTGGCAGTATGAGCCGTGACAGTGAGAATATTGAGCTGATGAAATTTTTTACCTATAATTCCTGTGGCTTCAGTGAGAAATCTAATGAAGAGGGTTACTTAAAACAATAGAGACCAATGGACTCACAGTTTTTGAGATGAGACATCTGAAATCAAAAGTCATACCCTAAAGACCCGGAGCTTCATGGCAGAATACTTCATTGGATTTCCTAGATTCTGGTGGTTTCAGCTGAGCCGGGCTTTGTGGATTTCACTGCACCCTTACATGGCCTTTTTCTGATTTTCTCACATAAGTGGTTTTAGTAACTACTTTTGATAATTCTTAACGATTATTCCTATTGAATTAGCAAATGGACTGCGGGCTCAAGGATATCTTCACAGTTATAAGTGGCCATACCTTTTAGGATGAAGCACTTTTCAATAGACTATGAAAATCAAAGCAATAAGCATAGATTTTTGTTTATCCTAATATTGAGTGCAGAGTGATAGAATAAGACCGTCTAGAGAAAACAGGAAGGAAATGAGAGGATCAATTGACCTTGAAGAGGCTGTAAGACAAAGAGCCGCCTGTCATGCCAAGTAATGAAACGAAAGATTGAAGAGGAAAAAGGAGAATTAGGACTTTCCTGGAAACCAAGAGAGGAGAAATCTTCAAAATGAGAGGGTGATTTAAATTCTGGTGGCAAGTAAGACAGTGAAAATAAGCCACTAAATCACAATTTAGAGGAAGGGAGAGGCTGAGAGGAAATGGAGTGTAAAAGCAGTTGATGTAATGTATATATTTTTATTTCTGTTTATTATTTTTGAGTATTTCATAAAAGAATATTGCATTTACATCATTTCCCCCACTCTACTCTCTTTTCAACTTCTTTCATGTCCCACAAATCTTCTCAAATTCATGTACATTTGTAAGCATCCCTCTTATACAAAATCTGTGCATGAAATGCAATGATTTTGAACTTAGAATTGTTTTCCTGTTTGGAGAAAGCAAATGTAAACTTATTGGTTGTCCATATTAATTAAAATTATTCTACTAAATTTTTTCTTTCCAGTCTAAATGTCTTTTACCTGGATTGAAGTACATATGATGCACAATAAACCCAAGATAAGGTAGTAATACTGCACTTTAAATCCCTTAGTTCAGAGAAACTTCTGTAGTTAATCCTCATGTTGGCTATAGCCTGTTGTCAATTTATTTCTACAGAAAACTGATATTAGCATTCCAGTTTTCATCTACAATGATCACCAAAACACCTGTGTTCACTTATTTTTCAAGAAATGGTTTAGGTTGATCTGTAAATGTCATGAAATTTACAGCACAGGAAACAAAAGCACTGGGATTTCAACCCAGATCCTATTAAGCCTTTTTGACTGGAATAAATCCTTTAATCTTTTAAATCCTTTGTTTCTCATTCATAAAGGAGCAATTTTAAGTCACAACACCATCAGGAAAATGATGGTTCATGATTTTGTTAATAAAACAAGTACCAATAAACATTTTCAGAACAGACTCTGTGCTATACAAATGACTTCTTTTGTTCTCCCACCTATTTTATGTATTTAAAAATTGATCAAGAGTATTGGTATAGACACGTTTTGAAACAAACACTACTAACTTAAATTCATTGTTGGTTACTTTTTATTTTCTGCTGTACAGTTTGTGTTACCACCATGACCCAGAGAGTATCACTTTAAAATGAAGGTTCAGTTAAAGAAGAACATGAATTCTGGTTACTGTTTAAAAACACCTGTTGTAATGGTAAATTCCTTTGTCTTAATAGGCATGTTGCTTTTTCAGACCTTACCTTTAATCCTAGCAGTAGAGAGGCTGAAGCAATTGGATCTCTGTGAGTTCAAAGACAGCCTCATATAAATAATGACTATCAGTCCATTGAGACACTGTGTCAAAAGATTTCCTTGCAGGTTATAATGTATCTAGGTAAAAGTGACTGACATTTCACAATAGTAAACTGTATTTTACTTCTTTTAAAAAAACTTATTTAAAATAGTTTCTTCTGGTAAATTTATGATCCTTTATGATACTTGTGTATTGGAAAGTGTTGCCTAAAGACGAGCATAATAGGTAATATTTCCAAGCTTTAATATCTCTGGGCATTATACAAGGATATTTTTTAAAAGCTGTCACCGAATCTCTGCTCTAAGTGTTCTCCACATCATTTGTTATCTGTATTTTACTAACCACATTACAATATTTTTTATGTTTGTTACATTTATTTATTTGATCTCACATGTACATTGTAGTTACTTCATGCTCCATGTGTGATGCAAATATTATATATGTGGATCATAATGGTAAATTAAATTTATTTTTTTTTCTTTTAAACACTGCTTGGCCCATTAGCTCTAGCCTCTTACTGGCTAACTCTCACATCTCGATTAACCCATTTCTAATAATGAGTGTAGCACCACGAGGTGGTGACTTACCAGGAAGGATCTTAACCAGCATCCATCTTGGAGAGGAGAGCTATAACGTCTGCCTGTGGCGTCTGCCTCACTTCCCTTCTTCCAAGCATATGCCAAGAAAAACTTTCCATATTGTAATGAACTCCTCATTTTTCCCTTGGAAGGTATTTCATATTAGAAAAAAAATGCTTCTAGGATTATTCCAGTTTTTCTCCTAAGTATATGCTCCAAAGTAACTGTACTCTCCAATGCCATCTTGTGGTTTTGTGGCATTGATAAAGATACAGTGATGAACACAAAAATACAAAAAGCAGCCGGGCGTTGGTGGCGCACATCTTTAATCACAGCACTCGGGAGGCAGAGGCAAGTCCAGCCTGGTCTACAAGAGCTAGTTCCAGGACAGGCTCCAAAACCACAGAGAAACTCTGTCTCGAAAAACCAAAAAAAAAAAAAAAAAAATACAAAAAGCAAATAAATGTGGGAACACTTTTTCAACAAATCATTGCTCAGAAATTAATTTGATGCTAACATCTTACAAATGTTCATTTTCTGCAATTTATTTAGGTTTTTACTACATGCTTTATGCTATAGTTTATTGAAACTTTACTGAGAGTTTTTAAGGAGACATCAAGTTATATAGTTTCATAACATCATTTTCATTTTTTGATATTAAAGTATAATTGCATCTTGAGTTATAAAGCCCTCTTCCATTAGATGTAAAGTTGTGGTCAAATACATGTGTGTTATAGAGTATAAAAAGTCTCTTCTTTCAAAGCTTGCTATTTTATATTTTTATTTCATGATTTTTATCAAACAACCAAATTTCCTATCTATTTAGCCTAAAATGCCTTGGAATTTGCTATTCCTCCTGCTTCTGAGCTAGAATTACAGGCTTGCAAACCCCACAAATTGTAACTTTAACAGCTCAAATATGAAAATTGCATGAACAATTCTGCAATTTCTGCATTCTATTTTCCTTCTATTCACTAGACTGTGTTTACAATAAGACATGAGACCACCTGAGAACAGCAAAGCCAAATGCAAGGAAATATTCACTAGACCAAATTGTCTTGTTAAAATTATCTTCATATCCTTAAAGAGGAAGACTACAAAGAAATTCTTGGATAGGAATATTTTAAATGAGGAACTTGTAGTCAGGTATTACACTTGTAATCTCAACATGCCAGAGGCACAGTCCATAGGATTGCTTCAAGGTGGAAGCTCGGTTGCCTATACTGTGATTTTTTGAGTCTAGCCTACTTTTTCAGAGGTAGAAAAAGAGGAAGTAGTTGTAAATACTCTTTTAATTAAATGGCACATAATGTACACAAATATATGCACATACAGATTTGTAAATGAACAGAACAACAAGCTTTCTAAATTTTAAAAAAAAGTTTCTGTTTCCAAATAGTGAAGAGATACATAGTGTTTAGAAATATGTTTGTCTGTTTTTAAACCATTTAAGGTTTCTTGTATGGAGGGAATTTTCAAAAGCAACAGAAAAATAACAAGCTGGGCAGTGGTGGCACATGCCTTTAATCCCAGCACTCAGGATGCAGAGGCAGAAGGATCTCTGAGATCGAAGCCAGTCTGGTTTATAGAACGAGTGCCAGGACACACTGCAAAGCTACACAGAGTAACACTTTCTAGAAAAAAAAAAACACATTATTTTGTACACTAGTGTGAGTGTGTATTGAAGATATAACATTGACTGAGATCATCTATTCCAGGATATAAGATTAAAGTGTTTAGACATTTGTTTTTAGAAATTTGTCTTTCAGGATCCTTATGCAAACACTTGTGGGGAATTTAGTAAAAGAAACAAGTAAATAGAGGAGCTTTTTCTTTTTTTCTTCTTTCTCTCCCTTTTGTTTAATCACTCCATTCTTACTCTACAAAATTCATGAGTCATATTCTAAAACATATAGAATTTCCCCATAACTGTGGTGATTGTTTCTCTTGGAAGCATATGGTTTATTTTTTGTAACAGCACACTTTTCACATTATAAAAACCTTTCTGCCAATCATAACTTTGGAACTGGTAATGCTACAGGCATTATTGTTTTCTATTCATGAGTCAGTTCTGGTTACTTTTCATTTTCAGCATATTCTTTGTATAAAACGACTGTAAATGTGCACGTGGACTAAATTCTTTAGGGATTAGAAATATGAACAGTACATCACCTCTGCTGTGAAAGATCTTACAAAGAATAAACAATACTAGATTCACAGATGTAATTTCCTATTTTTGTCCAAATTATCACAAATTTAGCAGCTTTAAGCAACACACATTTGATGTATTCTGATTTGTGGAGGTTAAAATTCTTAAAACCCAGGTGTCAGCATGGTCATAGTCCTTCAGCATGCTCTAGGGAAAAATTCTATTTCTCAGTAATTTCCAGCTACTGAGAACCGGTTCTATTACGTGTTTTATGAAACCCAGTCTTCTAGCCTCTCTGACCTTTGCTTCCACTGTCCCAGTATTCTCTGACTTATGCTGTCCTGTGATTATTATGGATCCCCCAGGTTAATAAAGACTACTAACATGGTGGCGCACGCCTTTAATCCCAGCACTCGGGAGGCAGAGGCAGGCGGATCTCTGTGAGTTCGAGACCAGTCTGGTCTACAGAGCTAGTTCCAGGACAGGCTCCAAAGCCACAGAGAAACCCTGTCTCGAAAAACCAAAAAAAAAAAAAAAAAAAAAAAACTACTAACATCTAAAAAAAATCTTTAATTTAATCATATATTTATTTATTTATTTATTTATTTATTTATTATTAATTTTGTGGCCCAGAAGCATCTCATTCATCAGCAGATGGAGTTGCAGGTGTTTGTGATCTTCCTAGCATGAGTATATAAAATTGAAGTTGGGTTGTCTGCTTACCTACACATGGACCACTGAACCGTGTCGCCAGACACCCCTAATCATATCTTAAGGACCTCTTTTTCAATGCACAGAATTATATTCATGGGAAATAGGAGTCACACCATTGGCGTATATCATGGTCATTACTGTGTCTATCATTATTCTCTCCGTCTATAGAAACTTTAGATTTTACCTCAAGAGTTTGTTGTTAGAGAACAGAAATGTTTTGATAAAACAGTGGGGAAGGAAAGGATGAGAATGTGGCAAAAGATAGCTGGGAAGAGCCTTGCATCCCATTATAAGGTTAGCAAGGAACTGGGAATCACTGAAGAAATTCAAGCAAAAACTTAATAAAAGTAGCCTAACCAGATAGAATGGAAAGGATTCTAGTAGTCCAGGCAAGAAAGGCTTGAACTGGCGCAATAGTACTAAGACTCAAAAAGGACAGAAAAGGACACTGGTTGCTAATAACTGGAATTAATTAAAATTGGTAACTGTACAGTTAAAAGAACAAAGTGAAGTTAACTGTCTGTTCTTACTGAATTTTTAAAAATCTCTTAAACATTAACAGATAGCATAGTATTTCCAGTCTGTAGTCTTCCTTATCAAATACATAAGTAGGTTTTCAAAACAATGTATTTTTGTATTTTACATTCAGACTGAATAAAAATGACAGATTTAGAAACAAATATATCACTTGTAGAAGATATCTTCAATGGAGCATATCCCTAAAGTCAATTTCTCCTCAGAGCTCTTTTAAATATATTCTGGTGTTGTGGTTAGAGTGCGGGATTGTATCAGTGAATCTTTTACTGGAAATTTATGTGAAATATTTTAAGGTAACACGAGGAAAGACTATTTTTAAGGCTCCAGACTTCATTTAAATTATAACACTAAGTATGATAGTCACATATCTATATTTATACTCATGCACATAGGTATATAAAATATAAACAAATTGATTATGCATTAACAAAACACACTTTTATCAATGGGCTACTCTATGCCAGGTGTAAGACTTTAAAGGAAGTTAGGACATATGAGTGTTGTGTTTTTTAACATATTTTTTAAATTATAGTACTAAATAGTCTAAGCTTATTGAGTGTAAAATATACATGTTTATGGATGTGTCTCAAAAATCACTGCACTTAAGGGAGTTTTGCATAATTAATGCATTATACATATTTTATTTGGCTGTTAGATTTAAAAATATCATCATAGCACTCTGAATTGTACTGTGGCGATTTATGTGCTTGCCATAACTATTCTCAAATACACGGAGTTCCTTAAGGAGTAAACTTTGCATACTTTAACTTCATTCCCATTTATAAGGTCTCACTCACCCAATATCTTGCACAGAGCATTGCAAGATCAATTGTTACACAAGGCAATGAACAGTTTTATAGGGGTTTGTATTTCTCTAGAAAGGGGAAAATAAATTTTTTTACCTTTAATTCTTGGAATGATATGACCACTCCTGATTATTGAATCTAATTGCCCACTGGGTTTATCACAGCTAAAGATAGAATAACTGATGTTACACTAGAAAATGGATCTTGAGATGATATTTCTTCTGCTCATCTAAGGGGTGCTGTGTCCACACATTTTATTATTTGGAGGAATTTTGCAGAGCTTTCCTCCTTATCCTTTGGAGGTCTGGGCACACGTGTGACCAGGTAGGTCCCTTTACGGTGGAAACCTTACTTCAATAAAGGAAACCTTAGTGGAATGGTGCCTGTGAGGAGTGAAACATGAGCCAAGGCAGCTGCTTGATGCCTACATTCCTCCCAAGACAGATCACAGCAAACCTTAGGAACACTGGTGAATTGAAGTGGCCCACAGCATTGAGGGTGTTTTATTTTAATTCAGAACATGAATTAGTTCAATTTGGCAACTGGCACATTCATTCTGCCACTCTGTAACTGACATGCCACTCTACAATAAACAGTGGTGACTTACTGTTTGTTTCAAAGACATGTTTTCACTTTCATTGGGAGACATGCTTGGTTTGTTTTGTTCAATTTTTAATGATACATGATTTTATTTTAAATTTCTTTGGAAACTGCTTTGTATCCTAGGGTTTCAGGCTTTCTATGGATTGAGAGGAGGTTATTACCTTCTAAGTTTTCAATTAGGAAAACAAAGGAAGTTTGGTAGCTCCACTGGGATCTTGTAAACCCTCTCAAAACATGCTCTGAATGAGACAATTTTTGTGCAACTAACTCTAATTGTCTGTGATGAGACAATCTACAGAGGCTAATTGAAGGGAGTCTCATTGTGCAGTATGTATGGAGTGATCCAACTTTGATTTGCTCCTCCAAATTGTTTACTGTTAACTTATTTGGTTGCTGTTGTTTCCTTTGGTTTATCTTTCCATTAGGCAGGTAGATTTTTTTTTTTTTTAAAAAAGCAGTGCTTTCTATTTTATGAAGAATTTTATATTACGGACTTTTAAAAGATCGGGTTTATGCTTGCACATAGACCCTTTAAAAATTGTGTGCTATGATTCCTAAATCTTTAGCTATTCTTTATATAATATAAAACTTGCAGATTACTGATGTCTTTCCTTTGCACTATACAGTGATGGTATTCAAATCTGTTTGGAGTCTAATGTTCTTTTGTTCTGAGTTACAGCTTGCACAAACAGAATCGTATTTATTTATCACATTTTATTTCTTATAACCACGTTGTGAATAATAACACTGTTGACATATTCTGAATGAGATAATAATGTATGCGCCACTAAAATGATGCCTGACATAGAAACTAGCATGTAATGAATTCCACTTATGCAGCTATTTTAATTCTGATTAAATTCTTTGATTTTCATTTTATGTCTTTTTATGCCTACCAAATCTGTTTCCACATGACTTAAAAAATAAAACGTTGAAACTTAAAATTTTATTATGCAGACCTCACATTATCCCAAGCTGATCAAGCCAGACAGTATAATTAAGGGAAAAAAATTCTTTGTGTCTGTCATTCATTTTCTTATTCATTCTAAATTTAAATTTTACTTTGTGATCTTTAAGCAATCAGAAAAAATAATCATATTATGGCTATGACACCTTTTGGATTTTGATGTAAGATTTTCAAAAAACTTCCCTAAAATTTGATTATTCTATAAAACTTATTATGAGATTAAGGACATGAGGGAAGGTGAGTTCCTTTTCAGATGGCAGGGAAGAGAGAAATCTCAAGAAACAGGTACCAGGAAACACAGCATAGGTAGCTTGCTAAGAAGGACATCTAATATTGAGGATAGTGATCTATGTCTCTCAATTCTCTTTTCTTAGCCCAAGGATACACTTTGTTATTATACACTTCAGTCACAAAATGCTACCAGTTCACCTCACAGTAGACTGAGGCAGAAAATATGAGAAAATATATGTATGACTTAGATAATGTCTGTTCTGTATATCAAAGAGAGTTTGTGATAAAAGTCAAGATTAGAAATATTGGTATTAAATACACATCTTCATTTAAGAAAAATTATCTCCATCCTGTTTGAGAAATTCTAAATGAGACCAGTTAATTTGTGAGACTACGTGGTTATGTAATGCCATCTACAAATCAGAGTCCAATGAAAAAATGACCAAAATGTAATCTCAAACTTGTGATTAAAGTTAACATAAATGGCTGTATCACTGGTAATTGCAAAGATAAACAACTAAGATAATCTTACACAGCTTTAAGAACAAGTGAGAAACCATTTTCCTATGTTTAATATAAATGGAAGTTTTCTTATTATTATCAAGATAATTTGAAAATTATTTATAGGGTTTGTACAACTGTACAGTTATATATTTAGATAATCTAATATCTACAAAATATATCTTTCAGAAACCTTAACAAAGTATTGATTGTTGACATGTAAAATAATCTTTTTAATTTATATTTTAGTTTATAATCCCAAACTGAAACCTTTTGCAATTACTGTTTGTGGAAGGGATTAAGTGTGTATTTCTATATATTACTGGTTTTGTTCAGCATTTTTAAATTAATGTACTTTTCTTTTATCCTCAATTATTCCAAAAAGCTATTATAGAGATAATATTTTTGGAGAAGTATCTCATTTGAAAGCAATGTTTTGAGACATGCAAATAAAAAGAGTAAACCCATTTTCTATCAGGTTTTACAAATGTTTCTTGGATTCTTTCAGTTGTTTATTTTAATAGTGGGGGTTACAAATATGTTTACTTTAACTAGAAGATTCTGGAGAGCTCATTAACTGACATAAGGCAGTTATTTTTTTCAAATAATGTGCCTGAAAGGTTTAAACTTATTATTCATTTAGCACATAATGTTTTGAGTAGTTGACCATGTACCACTACTGTTATAGCATTTGGGGTAAAATTATTTGTGCTTTTCTTATACAGGACTTCAAATTTCATAATATTTAGTGTTTATAAATTACAACAAAACAGCATAGCAGAGAGTTATTAAACTAGTTACTTCAGATAGTGTTCAGGAGTGTCTCCTTGAGAAGATATCATTTGAAGTTGCAAGAAAAGCCCATTGAATCGAATGGAAAATGAGTACCAATGGCATGCACCAAAAACATAGAAGAAATTTCTAAGGAATATAATTAAAGCCTAGTCCTTATCCACTTATCCCTAGTGCATGAATTGGCTTTTTGGATCCTATTCCCTGTGGAGGGATACCTTGCTCAGCCTAGATACAGGGGAAGGGCCTTGGTCCTGCCTCAAGTCATGTGACAGTCTTTGTTGACTCCCCATGGGAGTCCTCACCCTCTCTGAGGAGTGGATGGGGAGAAGGTGGGGGACTGGGCAGAGAATGGGAAGGAAAAGAGACTGGGATTTGTATGTAAAATAAAATTGTTTTAAAAATTTAAAAAAAAAACATTTAAGAAGGTCTATTTGCCTCACAACACATGAAATATATGATAATTAAATCAAATTTTAATTTAAAAAGCAAAAACTTCATGGTTTGCTAGATATAGACAATAACTCAAGCTGTAGAGTTTGCAAAAAGGTTGGAGAGAAATAATTGGAAAAATGCAGTAGAAAGAAATTTTGGAAAGTTAGACATGGCAGTAGATCATGATTTGATAAGTATGTTTTGTTTTCAGTGTAATATGCATCTATTAAAAATAATAAATAGAATACTGAAAGGTTATGATTCATATTTCAAAAATGTGTGTGTGTGTGTATCTACATATGGGTATGTGTCCATGTGTATAGGTACTTGTGTTTTGCTATGGATATAGGACCTGAGCTAAGCGACTCTGCATGAGCAGTGCATACTCTTCATTGTTGAATCATCTCTTTAGCTCTGTGATTCACATTTTTTCAAAGATTGCTATAGCTGTGGAATTAGAGGCTATCTAATTTGTCCTAGAGAAAGGTAACTAATAGTAGGTCTCAAGTGGAAAGCAGAGATGGCAAGCTAAATGATAGTTGGATACAATTTAAAATAGAAACAGATAAGATTTGATGAAAAATGGGTTATAGAGCATGAGGCTTATATAAGATATATGTAAAGAATATTGCTGGTTACTATATGTTTTAGCAAATGGTTTGATAATGGGTCTATTTATTGAGATAGAGGAATCAGAAATGGTGTTAGTTTCTAGTTTAGATATATTTACTTTGAGATTTTTCATTTATAATTCTAGAGACTTCAAATTGTCTTGAACTAAGTCAGCAGGCTACTCAGCATTGGATATCAAAATCAAAAGAACCATTGTCATGCAAATTGTACTTATGCATTTTACCTGGAATTATCAATCAGTCTGAGTGGAAACAGACCTAAAATACAGATTTTATAGGAAACAACCATAAGACATTTCAAAGTTTTGGTAGAAAACTAATAACACAAATGCCAGAATTGTGTAATTGAAGATTTAATGTTGTTTTTGTCTTAGCTCAGAATAACTCAGGTAAATGAAATAAACTATTTTGAAAAGAATTGAGAAACAGAGTAAGATGAAAATAGGTTACTGCTTGTTGAACTTAGATCTACATCCAGCAATCAATGATAAAAAGCAATGAATGAATATGACAGAAAAGTCTAAAAATAATGGCTAGAGAAAAGGGAAAGGATCCAGCCTTTAAATACAATACTATTTGTCAAATTAGTATTGAAATACAGCCAGTTTTAATTTCTATACTGGTGGTGGCATGTTTGTATATGCTAGGATATGCCATTAGATATCTAGAAATCACTATGTAGAACAAATGGAAAAAAATCATAGACAACAGAAGCATAGAAACCAAACTGTTTTAGAAAGTAAAAGAATCTATTTCATGCCAAATTATTTGAAATGTGTTTCACAACCCATATTTATCATGCCCACTGTCTTATTAGGTCTATTATGTAATGAGCTGTGTTAATTATTCTTGCCACCTGCATCTAATGAGATTAGATGTGAAATTTCTGATAGGTACAGATGGTCATTTTGAAAATAAACAAAAAAGAATATTTTTCCTATCAACTGGTCAAATCTCATGTTAGAAATGTTCAAACTATGAAATTAATTATCTTCTCTCTAAAGTATATACAATAAAAACACATGATGACTTCTTTGAGCTCAAATATAAATGTTTTATTTAGATCTAGATCTTACAAAATACCCCATCCAATGTGCCATACCGTATAAATACACTATGATTTATTATTCTCTTTGTTTGAGGCCTAATGTAGCTGAATTATTTTAATTTAAATAATTTGATAACCATTTTCAATTTAATTCAGTAAATTTTATGAAAACACATTTTAAATGCAAAGCACATACAAAATAATAAGAATGTATCCAATGTATCTATGAATAATAAAGATCTCTGTGTGCTATATTGAAATTATAGCAAAGATATGCTCTATCCTGATTAGTTATGTATATCTTTGACAAGTTATAAATTATAAATTTCCTTGATATGGAACAAGAAAATATATTATAAGAATGACCAAATTCTTTTTATATTATATAAGCTTCTTCTATTATCTTCTACATGAGGACTGTCACTTAGGTGACTATGGGAAGATATATGCTGATAAAGAGTACAAATAGTGGTACATGGGTACATGATCAGTAAAGGACAAGATGACAGACTAATGAATCAAAGACAAGCCTCAATGACCTGAATGGGAATATGATTCGAAAAACCAATTGAATGAGAGCCATTTATTTGAAAGTAATATATTAATTCTGAGTACAAAGAAAACAAAACAAAGATGGAGGATCTATACAGAACTGTAATTTAAATCTGACATCATGCTTTAAAGGTAGTACTTGAGGTGTATAAGTCCTCAAGGCGTGGTCGTGTGAATACAGTCTTAGAGAAGAACACAGATATATTAAGAATTGTCATTTAAAGTTGTAGAACAGACAGGTTAAGTGGTATAAATCTAAATCCCAGTTAGTAGTGAAACTGAAGAATAAACTTCAGGTCTTGCCTAGGCTACAGAGTGAGCTCAAGGCTATCCTGTACAACATAATGAGAACTAGTCTCAGTATTATAACTTTAAGAATTAGTGATAGATTTTAGTGATAGAGTTGTTGTATATATGAGGATCTGGGTTTAAGCCCAATAATATACATAGACATACCACCACCGCCACCACCACTACCATCAACTACAACAACAGACTGAAAAAAACTCATGTGAAGGAAAATACTTTCAAATGTTCAATGTTAGAGAGCTTCACTTGTAGCTTCCTCATATATAGTGTGGTAGGTTATTAAATCTATGTGGCCTACTCAGTTTGGCTATCAAAGGCAGTATAGCTCTCTTTGTATGAACCATTTATTTACTAGAATTTTTCATGACATAAAGAGACGTCAAAACTATGAGATGAAAAGTGATCTTCATGTGATAACTCATTTTTCAGGATTCATGGATAAAAGGACAATATAATGTTGAGAGGGGGCATATTTGAAATTTATATATACTAATCCGTTTGACTTTTCTGCAAAATTTAAAAGCAGCTACTTTTGCAAACTAAGCCAATCTAGAATGTATGAAACAGAAAAATGAATAAGTCTTTTGTAAAGAAAAAAATAATATATTAGAATACTTTAATTTCTGTGGTATTTTGAATAAGAATTGGTTCCATAGTATCATATATTTGAGTATTTGTTTCCCAGACAGTGGATTATTTAGGAAGGAATAGGAGGCATAGCCTTGTTGGAGGAAGTGTATTACTAGGGGCAGACTTTGAGGTTTCAAAGCCATATGCTAGGAACAGGCTCCCTCTTTTTCTGCCTTGGGTTTGTGGATCAGATATAAGCTCTCAGTAACTGCTTCAGGGCCATGATTGCCTGGCTACCACCATGTTCCCTGTCATGATGATCATAGCCTAACCATCTGTACCCGTCAACAAACCTCCATTTAAATGCTTTTATTTTTAAAAGTTTCTTTGGACATGGTGTCTCAATACAATTATGTTCAATAGAACACTAAGACAGCTATTATGGGAAACTTTCTGTACAAAGAAAATAATGCCTAGTTGTATAATTTGTTTTGCTCACACAACATGGTACAAGTTGTTGTATTTAGATTGTTCTGAAAATTATCCAGTTGAACTTTAGAAATGAGAAATCATATAGGTTGGCTTACTTTATAATTCAGTTTCATTGATTTGCAAGAAATCATTTGCTCATCATTTTAAGAGTTCTTTCTCTTGGTTTTATAAAAGTTATAATTTTGGGAAAATATAACCACATATTTTTGTATCATTACCAGTTTTTTTTTCCTCCTGAGTATAAAAGATTTGGAATATGCCTTCACCATTATTTGCTTGTAAATAAAATATCAAATGTAAAGTTGGTAAAATGTACATTTCTATGATACTATTAATTCTTTTTACCAGAAAAACCCCACCAATATTTTCTCTAGTTTTATACAGTATACAATAGCAGAAATCATAGAAACCTGTTTGCACCTCCCACACAATCTGTTTCTAGAGCTTGTACAAAAAAATTGATGTAACATATATGTAAAGTCTAACATTTATGGCAGTTATGTTCATAAGGTAGAATTTAACAAATAAAGACAAATACATTTTGATGGCACAAATCACTCAGGAATGTGAAAGTTACAATTAAAGCTAGTAGTACACATATAAAGATGACACTTGTGGTAGTTTTAATGAGAATAGCCCCAATAAAATCATGTATTTGAATGTTTGTTACAAAGTTGGTAGAACTGTTTGGGAAGGGCTAGTTAGACAGTCTGGCCTTGTTGGAGGAGGCGTGTCACTTGGAATGGACTTGGAGTTTTGAAAATCTTACAGCATTGCCAGTTATTGATCTCTCTTTTTGTCTACTGCTTGTTCATCATATCTTCTTCCATTATCATGGCTACCTGCTTGCTGGCATGCTCCCCACAGGAATAGTCATGGACTAAACCTCTGGAACCATGAGTGACAAATTAAATGTATTTTTTCAAACATTTAATTGACAAATTAAATGTTCTTTTATATGTCTTTGTCACCGTGTTTTGTCACTACAGTAGAAAAGTAACTAAAACAGAAGTTGGTGTATGAAATGGAGTATTGCTATTACAAACCATATTATTTGGAGGAAAGTGGATACTGGACCTTTGGCATGAGAAAGAGGTTGAATGCTGTAAGGGGAGCTTAATGAACCATCCTAGTAAGATCTTGGAATACAGTAGTGCTCAGAGCCATGTTGGCTATGTAGGACTGTTTCAAGGTATAGAGGGGAATAATGTTAGCATATGGGTCAGAGATAATTCTTGTGATAATTGGGCAAAAAGTGTGGCTGCTGTTTGCCCTTATCATAAGAATGTTCCTGAGCCAAAATTGAAGAGTTGGGACTAATTTTACTGGCAAAGGAAATTTTAAGGCAGCCCAGTATTGACTCTTTCCTATTGTTATTAGTGACCAATTATATGCAGACCTATAAAGAAGAAGAGAAGCAAGCTGGGAAAATCAAATGCAAAATGTACAATTTGAGGAGAGAAACGGAGAGCCAAGAAATTTAATGGTGGAGCCAAAGCTTACGCTACAAGATATGTGGAAAGGGCAAGATTAAAATGGAATAAAGGGTGTGGCCACTCTCAGGGCAACAGCATGCTCAGATAATTCCAAAATTTGTGAAAGGAAAAAACCCTTTGGGATTTCCTCAGTCTAAATCCAATTACAAAGGAAGTTTATGCAAATAATTTAAGAAGGGTCTTGGTTCCATTCGTGCATGCAACAGACCTTGGTAATATCTGTCACATAGTTTTGGCTTAAGTAAAGAAATTGTGGATTACATTGATAGATTTGCGTATGGAACATGGGATGTACTCACTCATATTTGGTTTCTAGCCATAAATAAAGGACATTGAGCTATAATTTGTGATCCTAGAGAAGCTAAATAAGAAGGTGAACCCAAAGAAAAACATATAGGCAACCTCCTGAATATTAACCTTCATCAGGCGATGAAAGGAGACAGAGACAGAGACCCACATTGGATCACCGGACTGAAATCTCAAGGTCCAAATCAGGAGCAGAAGGAGAGAGAGCACGAGCAAGGAACTCAGGACCGCGAGGGGTGCACCCACACACTGAGATAATGGGGATGTTCTATCAGGAACTCACCAAGGCCAGCTGGCCTGGGTCTGAAAAAGCATGGGATAAAACCGGACTCGCTGATCATAGTGGACAATGAGGACTGCTGAGAACTCAAGAACAATGGCACTGGGTTTTTGATCCTACTGCACGTACTGGCTTTGTGGGAGCCTAGGCAGTTTGGATGCTCACCTTACTAGACCGGGATGGAGGTAGGTGGTCCTTGGACTTCCCACAGGGCAGGGAACCCTGATTACTCTTAGGGCTGATGAGGGAGGGGGACTTGATTGGGGGAGGGGGAGGGAAATGGGAGGTGGTGGTGGGGAAGAGGCAGAAATCTTTAATAAAAAAATAAATTTAAAAAAAAAGAAAGAAATTGTGGAATCTTCATCCAATGTTATGGAAGCTAGCTATTCAGACCAGGTATGTGGCAGAGGAGTCAGTGCATAGAGACTCCGAGAAGCCACTGCATGCTATGAAGGTGAAGTCTGGATTGTGTTGGAGATTTTAAAATATCGGAGATGCCATAAGAATGGGCTACCAGCCAGGAAGAGCTGCAAACAAGGATGGTAGCCAGCACAAGAGAGAGAAATACGTTGCAGTTACCCAGGCTGGAAGGGTCTAAATATTTAAGTTTCTTGACATCAGACATGTAATTACTGGAGTTTGTCCTGCTGGGTTTCTGTCTTGCTTAGTATTTTCTCTGTATACCTCCTTTCCTCTCTTTTGGGATGGCAATGTATATTCTGTGATATTGTACAGGGAGTGCAGTTAAGAGATTGAGTCTCAGAAAAGGCTTTTTACTTCAAAATCATAGTGAGATTGAAATACTATGGGAACTTTTGAAATTGTACTAAAAAGTTGTGCGTTATAATATGGTTACAAGTATTTGGTGTTCAAGCAATAGAATGTTATGGTTTGACTTAGAATGACCTTCATTGGCTCATATATTTGAGTATTTTGTTCTCAGTTGGTAGAACTATTTGGGAAGCATTAGGAAGTATGACCTTTTAGAGGAGACATGTCACTGGTGGTGTCTTGGAGGATTTAACCTTTTCATTCCATTTCCAGTTAGCTCTCTGCCTCATGCTTGTGAATCAGGTCCTGTTCTAGGGCCAAGGCTGTGTTGATTCTTCCCACCATGATGGTCATGATCTCACCTGCCAGAACAGTGAGACCTTAATTAAAAGTTCTTTTATAATTTACCTAGTTCATAGAGTCTTGGCATAGAAACAGAAAATTAACCAACCAAGACAGGAATGTCATGGAAGCCTCTACTAAATCTCATACATGTAAAAAAAATGATTCTGGTCATCCCACTAATCCTTAACCATTCTCCAATGAATGTGACATAACCATTTCTATTTTATTCACAATACTCACTCTTCTCAAGGAATTTTTCTTTTCCTGTGTACTTATTTAGAATTCACTGTTCTCATTAGAACATACCATCAGTCATAGCTGAGAATTTTTTCCTTTCTTACTTGACCCTAGATCACTAGGCTCTAGAACAATGGTTCTCAACCTTCCTGCTGCAGCCCCTTAATACAGTTCTTCATGTTGTGCTGACCCTCAACCCTGAGGTTATTTTGTTCTTACTTCATAACAGTAAGTCTGCTACTAATTGTACCATAAACATCTGATATGGAGGGTATCTGATATGTGATGCTCAGTGAGGTCTTGACCCACAGTTTGAGAACTGCTGCTCTGGAATAATGTCTACCATTGTTCTAAAAGGTGTTTAAAAAGCTTCAGTGAAATAAATCATTGACTATATTATAGCACCTGTGCTCCAGTGCATTCTTAAAACTTACAGTGTTTTCTATTAGTTTGGCCTTTTATTCCTTTTAGAATATTTATTGATTGCTAAAATTTCCTTTAATCACAGTTTTATTATCTTTCACGAGTTTTGTTAACTGGTATTCTTATTATCTTTTATTTCAAAAGATTTTTATATTTTTGAGAAACTTTTGTTTTGACCAAGTGTTATTTAGATACATGTTAATTAGATGTATTTGGTGATGTTCTATTTGTGATTTTGTTGCTGATATCTAATTTAATGACATTCCACTAATGAATTTTATTCCCTTAAATATCTTAAAGTTTATTTTACTGTACAGAATGCAGTCTATGCACTCCATTGTTGTTAAGGGTGGTATTCTAAAATTGTACTGAGATAAACAAAACAAAATGCCACAGAAACAACTATTAGCATGATTCAGATCATCTATGTCCCTCCTGATTTTCTGTCTTTTGTTCTATTACTAGCAAAACAAATATTTAAATCTCCAAATATAATAAGATTCATTTTCTGATTATTCTAAGTTTAACTCTTTTTTTTTTTTTAAAAAAAATCTCTTTTGTGTTAAGTTTGTTGTTTGGAAATATCACACATATATTTATTGTCTTTTCCCAATGTCTTTGATTTCCTTTCCACCTCATTCATTCCCCACTCCTCTTTACAGGTCCTTTTTCTACATTTATGCCTTTCTGATTTGTGATTCACTGATTTTACCCAGGACTATCTGTGTACCCATGGATTTCAAACTACCCATTAAAGACAAAGTAGAGTTCCTACCTAAGGGTTTATCATGGGAAGAAATTTACCCCAGAAACCTCTTCATGATTCCTCATCAGCTGTTATCAGGCCTAGTCTTGTACATGCAAATATAGCTGCTGTAAGATCATGATTAAAATGGTCATGTCATTCCCAGAAAATATTACTTACAGGCCTTGTCCCTAACTCCTTGAATCATCCATTGTTCCTCTTTAGTTTCTGCACTGTTTCCTGAATCTTAGAGGGAGTTGCATAAGCATCCTTTTTAGAGCTGAGCATTCAACCATCATTTGTTCAAAGCATTTGAGGAACAAGTTTCTGTATTCCCCACTATACCCTGCAAGGACAAGCTTCTCTGATTTGACATGAACTTAGTGTTTGTCTATGGGTTTAAACATTAATATTTACACATCTGTTTGATATAATTTAACTTTAGATAAATAATACTAGTTTGTTCTTTCCTATAACTTATGTGTTTCTAATCAGGTTTAAAATATAAAGAATGGATTTTTCTCCTATAAAGAGGGCCTCAACATTAATTCAAGAACAGTTGCTTACACCAATGACAGTTATGCCACTATTGCACTATTGCTTCAGGAGGAACATCTGCTAGACTGACCCTGCTATTTGGGTGGTTCACAACTGAGTAACTCATTGATGCCTTTCTACTCTAGAAACTTCCATTGCAGTATCCAACACTATGAAAGCTATTTAGGTTTTATTTGGTCTTTTGACTTTACTCTTTTTGGAACACTCCTTGTCACAGTCCCCCTCGGCCAGCAAGGAGGACGCATGACACACCAGAGCTCTTCTTGCTAAGCAGTTTATTCAGGACCTTTTGACAATTGTAAAATCTCTCTCACTCTCTCACTCTCTCACTCTCCCTCTCTCCCTCTCTCTCTTTTCCTCTCTCTCCTCCTCTCTCCCTGGGCAAACCTCTCCCAGCCCTTAAGTAGGCATGGGCAACCAACCCCAGATTGCCAGGTGGGCACTGCCCATAGGTCCACGCATATGCAAGCAGCTGACAATCATTGCATGATCACAGCATAAGTCAGGTCTTAGCCATAATTAGGATCTGATTATCAGATGTGGCTTCACGCAGCTCGCTACAACTCCTCTTTGAAGTGATCTGATATCATACACTTCTGTCTTAGCCAGCGTTCTATTGCTGTGAAGGGACACCATGACCAAGGCGTAATTGAGGGCCTGCTTACAGTTTCAGAGTGTTAGTCCATTTTCATCATGGCAAGAAGCATGGCAGTGTGCAGGCAGACATGGTACAGAAGAAGTAACTGAGAGTTACATCCTGATCCATTAGCTTAGAGACTCGGCTTTGCATGAGCTTTTGAAAACTCAAGCCCACCCCTAGTGACACACTTACTCTGACAAGGACACACTTCCTAATCCTTTCAAATGGCATTATTCCCTGGTAACCAAGCATTTAAATTTATGAGCCTATGGAGGCTATTCTCAATCAAACCAGTACAATCTCTTTCATTCATAATTTACAAGTAACATGCTGGCCCCATCAGATGGGAGTATAGTGAGCTAAAAGATCTTTCTCTAATCTTATGGTTAAGTTTTACTCTACTATTGACCCTGTTTTCTCTGAATGCAATCTTCACAACAAGCTTTTTAGTACAACAGCTTTCTTCATTTTTGTACCCTACTCACTATATGACTACATAGTAATAATATTTTCTAGATGCTCACATCTGTGTATTTTTATCCCTTCTGTTGTGATTGTTAAAAGAGGCTAATGTGGATAATGAAGGCTTTTCTTCTCCAGAAATAAGGGTCACTAATGTATTTCTTATAGAAAGTAGACCTTGTTATATAAAAGGTTCTGGCATTTTCAATAATGCTTACACTTCTATCAGAGCCATGGGGATGTTTATAGCATCTTTACAGCAAGGAAATGATGGGTTTCCAGGAAGTGAAACCCACAAAAATATGTGAGCTCATGTAAGAAAATGACTATATTTTATTTGAATGACAGTCTACTTTTACTCTCCAGCAATTCATCAAAGTTACATCAGAGGTCTTATTCCTAGTGTATGGCTCCCTGGCTTCTGTGACTCTGTTAGTGTTCCTGCCTGACCAGAACTTAGAATGGCAGTGATTTTTTTTTCTAATAAGTCTAAGAAAAGTCATTGCATTTAAATTTTTTTCTAGCTTTTTCTTGATGGAAGCTCAGAGGTGATTACTTCTTAGTTCTTTATATATAGGAGTTGAAACCAGATATCAGGTTTCTTTCAGTTGGATATGGGCCAGATAATTTTTTTATTCCTTAATATTACATGGAAAATATATTTTTAATCTTATTTGTGTGGGGATGTTTGTTTTTTGAAATGGTAGTCACTTTCAAGTCTATGATTTTTATTGTAATTATTTTCCCCAGAATGGATCTGATTGAAGCTAAAGTTTTTGGAATGTAAATATCTACCTGAAGTAACTTTTGGTCAATGTTATTTCCTTCTTATTTCAGTAAAATATAGTGGATAAGATATTACATGTAAACAGTATGGTTCACATCAGTAATAGATATATAATTAATATATTAAACTGTGCCATGTCCATGAGCTTAAGTTTTAGTTTTCAGAATTAATTTGCAACAGATATAAATTTAATATTATGAAATTGAATCTTCCTCTCATTGTACCCTAAATTTTATTATCTAATTCTCTAGAGTTTTGGTAATCAAGAAAATGATTTTTCTCAAAGGTTTTTTATATAAAATAAATAATATTCTCTGCACATTATCCATTTGTGGGTTTCTGTGCTTGCTCTTTCAAATCCCCACCCCCCAGGTCTCAGGGAACCCTACATAAGAGGAAACAGAAAAGATTGTGAGAAGCACAGGGAATGGAGGACACCAAAGAAAAGAGACCCTTTATACACACTAGGACCAATGTACATATGAACTCAAGGAGACTGGGCAGCATATGCAGAACCTGCATGGATCTAAGCAGATGGGGTCCTAGAGTTGAAAGGAGAGTGGACACAGCCACCATCCTTACCCTATAAGCTATCTCCAATTTGATATTCACTCACAAAGGAAAATTAGTTTTTTTCAACACACTCCCATTGGGTATACAAAGAATTCTTAAGGGCAAGTCTTTTTCCCAACAGTAGATGGCCAATACAAGACTGATTCAATGTCAGTTTTAGAGGATCTTTTTTCTTTCTTCCTTCCTCTCGACCTCCCTCCCTCTTCCTTCCCCTTCCTTTCTTCTTTCCTTCTTTTCTTTGTTTCTTTCTTTCATCGTATACATCTTTTAAATGTGTATTCTAGTTTCTAATTTTGTATTTTTATGGGATTCCTGTATGTGAGAACATGTGTTTCTAGCTCTCTCTCTATAAATTTCTTGTGCTTTTCTCTTTTCTCCCTTTGACTCTTATTTTCTTACTTTCTTCTTTGTTTTGTTTTATTCCAGTTTTCTTGCTTATAGTTTATTAATTTTTTTTTTAGAAAACAGTTTTCTAATGAGAGAGAAAAAAGTGTAGGTTTGTGTGGGGAGGATCTGGTAGGATTTGGATGAGGGGCAACCACAATCAGAATGTAATATATAAGAAACTCTATTTTCAATAAAAATGACATTCATACATATAATACTTGGTTAATTCTGCAGTCAGGATACGGTACATTGATGTGACATTGCAATCCTCAAGAACATAATCCTCAATTTTGTTTGAAGTCTTCTAAATATTCTTAATAGTGATTCACATTCTAATATATTCCCTCTTCATTCTGCCACACACATGGTTACTCAACATATAACACATAGACACATATAGGCTCCTTCATCACCAGAAGAGGTATTACAGAAAGCAAAACAGAAGTATGTCTATTGAATGTGAAAAAGATCATGAGATTGTAAATTCAATCCTAGGGCTACATGAAGGTGTAAAATATTAAAATGATGACAAAGAGATCACCACTCTTTACATATAGTCAATCTATGTCTAAACATGTGAGACAAGTAACAATTGTAGAAAGAAGACACAGAAAAACTTTTTCTCCTTTATTATTCTTTTCTCTTCTTTTTCATTTTCTTCTTCCCCCTCTCTCTTTTTACAGAGTTCATAATATATCACATCTAGGACCTTATGTACTGATATCTCCTTTGCGGTGACCTAGGAGCAGCCACCATATACTTCCAAAGTCAGTTTATTTGTACTATGTCACATATATATGGCAGACCTTTCAAGAAGATAGATAGGTATAAAAATATTAAGATCCTACCACTCTGAGAAAACAGCGGGTTGCCAACATTTCATGGAACACCATCAACAGGCAACAAATAGCAGAATCAGCATAGTGCATGGAGTATTTACAGACATCACTAAATCAAGAGAATCAGTCCTACTCCAATCATATACTAAACAAAGAAATGAGAGCAGTTAGTATCAGACGAACACACCTGGCAAGGTTTGGGATCCATTTTTTTTTATTTTTTTTTTATTTTTTATTTTTTATTCTTTTTTAATTAAAATTTCCACCTTCTCCCCGTTTCCCATTTCCCTCCCCTCCTCCCAAATATTGCCCCCTCCCCCCAGTCCCCTCCCCCTATCCCCACTCCTCTTCTCCTCCCCCCACACCATTCCCCCTCCCTCTCGATACTGAAGAGCAGTCCAAATTCTCTGCCCTGCAGGAAGACGAAGGTCTTCTATTTTTATAAGTGTTTTGAATATCTTGTCTAACTGTTGTGACTTCTATCCTGTATGTACACTACTAGTGATTTTATCTCAGCAAGTGACAAAATTTCTCAAGTAGTATCACTAAACCTTCTCTAGATGATTGCCTTCTTGTAATGTTGACCTTACATATAGCTGAAGAATGGACATGTCATTTGCTGAAAAGGACTTTTATCTTTTGATGGAGAGAAATTAAGATCATTGTGTTGTAAATGGCAACAGGATTTTTGGTGTGGATATGACTGAGTAATTTAGTAATGTATGTAATTATGACTGTCTGAAAGCTCTGGGAACCTTTTCACTTAGGATCATCATTTCAACTGCTGACACCTAAATTATAAATCAAATGGTAGGAAGATAAATCCTGATGCCAGAGACATAGCTTACTCATCCCAACAAGACTAATACTGTGTTTCACAAGAGGAATTTTTAAAAGGAAACTTTATACCAACTTAGAACCTACTGGAAAGCATAACTCTGGATTCATACAAATTTAAGGAAATGAAGATTGCTACCTAAGAAAGGCATGTTTTGGGGAACTGGACTTTAAAAGCCTCTGTTTTACGAGGATAATGATGATAGCTATCAGTTGGATGAACAAAAGTTGTAAAGCTTAGAAGTTTCAGACCTTCAATTTATTATTTATCTGTGTCAAAGAAAAAAACAAGGCCCCACGGTAGGTTATCTTTTAGAAGAACTTCACTGGTAAGCTGTTGCAACCTTCGTATTGACCATCTGAGTTTACCACAAGAACACTTTGGGGTTAATGTCCTATCTATCTGACCATCTGAGTTTACCACAAGAACACTTTGGGGTTAATGTCCTATCTATCTTACCTCAAATACTAACAATAGTGTCCATGCTAATTAGCTATAAGATGTCCTAGAACACACAAGAGAAGGAACTCTAGAAATTTAGTGTGGATTCCCCTGTAACAGTGCAGTATTCATAGTGATGTATAATTGACAGCAGGAATCTCTGTCTAACAGAAGTTGCCAAGAATTGATGCTGAAAGTGCAAAAAATGTATCAAATAAAGATTACGAAAAACTGGCTACTATGATATTATGACAATAATAAAATCAGGACTATTGGAGACATTTTTACATAATTAAAAGTACATAGGTAAAGACAGTTTATGTGCTTGTACACATGAACAGTTCCAGAATTTCCAGTAGAGTTCTTGTTTGTAAGGTGACTTTATAAATATAGGAAGAAGTAAAATATTGAAGAGATCTATCTATTTGCTTATTGTGGTTGAAATAAATTATGCTATGTAGTGCATGGTGTCCTCTGACTTGCTGTAAAGCTCAGGTTGAACTTGACCTTTGATTTAAATGCTGCTCCTTTTGGGATGCTGCATCACCATACTCCACTTCTGTTTCTGTTCTCAGGATATAGTTACTTTTATGAAAAAAAAAACAAAAAACATTTAATCGGTATAACTCGCTTATAAGTACAGAGGTTCAGTCCAGTATCATGGTGGCAAGTGTTGTGAGCCCCACACTGAGGAGCCATCTGTCACGGTCCCACATTGGTGCAACATCTGTTGTGCTCCAACCTTGGGTTCTTAAGTTTCAAGGTAGAGGCAAGTGGACTAGAAATGTTAAGCAGAATAAAAAACAGAGATACAAAAGAAATAGAGACAAAGAATTGAGTCAGGAGGGAAACCTAGTGAATACTGAATTTATCTGCATTTATTTTCCATATGGTTTATAGTCCCCAATCCAAAAGGTGGGAGGGAGAAGGCAAAAGATGCGTTATCATGATACAAAGAACAAACAGAACAATTACCTCTTCAATACCTGAAACATCAAGTAACTGTATCCTGGGTTAAGTATTCTGTTGTTTAGGCAAGGTATGCAACCACCATAAGTTAGGCCAAGCATCCTGTAAGCAGCCACACCCTAGGTCAAACATCCTATCATAACCTTGAAGGAGCAAGAATAGGCATGAATAATCTGACCTTTGGTCAAGGTAGAAAGGATTCGCATCCATTGGCTCTGACAGGGTAGCATGGAGGCATATAGACAGACATGGTGATGGCTACATCTTGATCAGAAGGTAACAGGGAGTAAACTGTGACACTGTGTGGTATCTTGAAAATAGGAGATTTCAAAATTTGCCCCCATGGTGACTTAACTTCCTCCAACAAGGCCATACCTATTTCAACTTGGTGACACCTTCTAATAAAGCCACTTTCTTTGGGGATATTTTTTTCAAACCACCACAATCATCATGCTTTGTGTAAAATAAATGAAAAAAATCCCAGAACACATATGTTATCTGGCTTAATTAAAAAAATATATAAATAGATTTCTCAACCAGAAAAATTTCCAAAATTGAGCCAGAGTTTGGGATAGGATTAATATCCAGGTTTCTTCCTCTGAAATCATATCTTTTGTGTTCCATGAAGTGATGCACTGTTCATTTTCGAGGCACTGAATTCTGCATAGGGAGATTTACCACAAACAAGTCCACATAGTGCTAAATGAAACAATACCCAATAAAGACTACAGCCATAACTTCATATCTATTTGAATATGCTTTCCTCAATGACTTGTAAGTTAAACTTGATGTTAATTCTCAATTGAATATGATAAGATAGACTAAGCACTAGCAAACTATAACCTACAAGAAAAGTGTGGGTTAATGCCTGTTGTTCATTCAGTACAATTTTCTTCATATGTGTTTAAGGGTTTTAGAAATAAAAAGGAATAATGACACATTATATAGCTTACTTAGCTTACATTTATTATCTAATTTATAATTGCAAGAAGTTACTGGTGCTTATGTTGGAATCTTCTGTGATGATATGAGGAAATGTCTTATTCTTGATGAATTTCTGTTCATGTACTCTCATTCTGAATTAATTCTTCCCATCGACGTGCTTAAGCTATGCTTTCTACTTCTATTTGGTGTGTGTTGTGGAAGTGGTTGTCAGGGAGATCTCATTAACTTGTAGAGAATACTTAAGGGAAGTTGACAAATGGAGAGAGATGAGATGAAAATTCTCTCCTATGTTAAAGGATCTGAGGGGTAAAGAGCCCATAGAGAATACCCAGTTCAGCTGTATCTTATTACAGAAAAATAAATAAGTCTAAGTGATGGAAGAGTGTGTCCAAGGTCATAGTCCGATGGTAAGTCATAATCATCGCCCAACAGCTTGGTGCAATATCAGTTCCATTAACTCCCGTTCCTATGGCAATGGTATGTCTTTGACTTACAGCCAGTTCAACCATACACTCAGCTGCTGTACCCATGCCAGCCCTGTCCAATATTGTCCTTTTGTAGTCTGAGTTTCCCAGCAGCCCACATTCACTACTGGAAAAAGTGATCAAGAATATCCTTAAAGAGATTTTTTAACTTCCATTCTGTTATTCCTCCATCAACCTAACAGATAAAGCTTTTGAGAGCTTCTTGGTCTTTTAATGGTATTTCAATGATCTTTCTAAATAGTAATAATTCAGTGACCAGATCTTTGTTAAGAAGCTCTTTTCTAGGATGTGTTGTTGATACAGTCTTATTAATTTATTTGGTCAGGTTTTTTTTGTTGTGTGTGGTAGGGGGATACTCAAATGTGCACATTTGTATGTGTTCATGTACAGGCCAAAAGTCAACTTCTAGTGTCTTTCTTTATTATTGATTTCCATCTTTCTTCTTGAGATAGGGTCTGTTGTTGAACCTAGAGCCATTGGTTAGCCAGGCATTGCCATCAGGATCCTGTATCTCTACTTCCCAGCCCTATAATTACTGGAATATGTTGCCAAACTCAACCTGTTATGTGGATGCTAGATATCAAAATCAGGTAGTCATATTTGCGGCAAGAGTTTTACCTACTGAGCCATCTCTTGCCCAAGTCTCATTTATTACATTTGTTTTTAAAAACTGACAAAAGTGTTCTGGTGATGGAATTGGCTTCAGTGATTGCTCATTTGAGATTTGATTGCAGCCTGATTAAAGACTAATTCTATTAATTTGCTTAGCTCTCATTGTCATTTCTGTCTGTCTCCTACTCTGTGTGTGTTTGTCTGTCTTTCTGTATCTCTCTGTGTTTCTCTGTCTGTCTTTCTTTCTCTGTCTCTTTCAGTTTTCTATTTGTGATATCTGCTATGTTACTTCAGCCTCAGACTTACCTTCTGGTTTTGCTCTTTTATGCCTCCTCATTCCTTGACTTTAACTCTTTCTTCCGTTGGCTAAGTATGAATATTCCTAGAGGAGTTTCTTTCCAACATATGTTAAAACAAATTATCACAAATAATACCAGTTTGTTATCATGGATTTCTGTTAAACAGAAGTCCGAAGTGATTCATATGTATTAAACTCAGCAAGTTAGCAGAACTGTGTCCTTTTCAAAAGGTTTAATTTCCTTTCATCACGCAGTTAAGGCTATCAGGGCCTTTTTCTTTATCTTCAAAGGTCATTGTTCCAAAGTCTGCTCTTCTCAGTGTATCTCCAATTTCTCATATTGATTTTTCTACTTATTAAAGTGACTCTCATTGTCATTGTGGGCCAATAAGAATTGCCCAGGATATTTTTGTCTCAAGATCTTTCAAAATTTTTCATTTATTGTGTGAGTGGCCAGATGTGCACCTTTGCACAGGCATTGGTCAAGTGTGCCATGGCATGCATGTGAAGGGCAGGACAGATTTTTTTTTTTAAATGGTTTTCTCCTTATACAATGGGCTTATAAGTTCTGGGGCTCCAATGCAGGTCATCAGCCTTTTGTGTGTCAAGATAAATATTTTCTCAAAGTTTCCCAGGAGATACATTGTCATCTGAATTTTCAACTCTGCAATAATTTAACTCTAGTCACGTGTATGTTTATAAAATCTCTAGAAAGAATATGGTGTCTGACTGGACTTAGCTCCTTTAAAAGCTTTGTGGCCAATACTAATTTTATATTTGTGTTACTTAATATTTATCAGAAATAATGTTAACCATGAAATACAAGAATATTTGTATGGTGTCATAATGAAATTAAAAGAAATTCTGATAATTTCGTAGCCATTGTTGAAATTGGAATAAGAGTACTTTTACATTTTTTATTTATGAAGTAGTAAATATGGTGTTGAGATCATAGTTTTTGTGTACATTTGTTTTGGAAATTAATTATCCCTTGTACCTGAATATTTTTTCATGTTTTAAAACCTGTCATCTGTTATTATTTTGAAATAAACATAAAAACTCTTGCAAAAATTTCATAGCTGTCTAATTCATTCATATCCCCTCCTTCTTTTAACTGTTATAGAATACTATTTCAATCTCTATGTTCATGAAGATTAATGTTATCGTAGTACCATTACATTTGAAAGCATATACCAAACACTGGAGAAATTTTAATATTTGAGTATATGATTATATAATTAAATAAATCTTCAAATGTTAAAATATACTATGAATTATTTTTGATTTTTGACAGTGTTGAATAACTAGATGGATAGGTATAATTTAATTTAATTGTACATATGACTAAGGTTTAACTGAATTCTGATAAATTCCTGGGTATTTCAGGAATTGCTTATTAGAAAATTATGTGAATTTGAAATTTTTTTGAGTGAGGAGAAAACTGGTATGAAATGACACCAAATTTCTATTTCTTTGAGTACTCATAATGTACTTCATCAATGAAATAGTACAAACGTGGAATAATTAATAGAGTATGACTCTATTCTGCTCTTAAAGAAGATTTCTGTCATGTTGGAAAAATTCATTTATGAGGTGAGAGATTCATGAGCGTAGTGTGAACTATATGTTCTTTTGTAGGTTAAATTTAAAGGCATGTTTTGAATAATCAGTTGTCCAGTCATTATTTTAGACCAATGGTCTTCTCTGCAGGTTTAAGGATAAACAGTAAATATGTCTCTGAACTCATAAAATATGTAGTGTGAAGAGGGTCCTTGGAAAAGTTAAAAGATTTCTGTTGACAAAGCAAGTTCAATGTAGTTATCATCTCTGTAAAATTATCTTGGAAGAGAATTTAGTTAGATTTCAGTTTTGATGAGAAGAAAGATATTTATTTCTTAAAATTCAAGAGTATTTACTATAACAAATAATCACTGTTAATGATATAAAAAGAAAGTGCACAAAATATGTGCTAAGGTCTTTGACCTGAAGAATACGTTTAGTTGTTTAATTTTCATATGTGTATATATACATGTGCATCAATACTTGTAATAATATAATTTATGTAAGAAAAATATAAGAGATTTCATTATACCTTGTTGATGTATATTAATAATATACATTTCATTTTCCTAGACCTACTCTGAATTTGAATTTCCTTTCAAATTTAACAATTATTTTACAGACTTTGGCATTCCTTTGCTACAGTGAAAAATACCATGAGTTTTTTTTTAAAGGATTCTTTGCCATATAAAGAATTATTTGAAGACATAGAATTTCTGAATCAAAGTAAATTAAAACATAGTATACCAGAACAAGATAATGGGGTTATAGAGCCAACTTTCCAGTTTAAATTTCAGGTGAGTCTGAAATCCTCTATTGCCTTCATCAATAATTTTGCTCCTAGATGCTATATATTACTGGTGCATAAAGGGTAGTTAAGATATACTAGTATTATAGGCAAGCTCCCTTTCACTAGTTCCAGAGTCCCGATCTGTGGTTTTAAATCTGCTGAGAAGATCATTAATTATCTTTGTAAATGTTGGCAAGTCACAGTGTGGATAATTGTGTTCAATTTATTTGAACATAGGAAGCTTTTATATTGGCAATTGAAGCTATTATTTGCACAAAATATTCAATTCACTAATTAGGACACTTTCTGAGAATTTTTTTCATGTAACATATTTCCTGGTAAGTGGCAATATATGTGAAGCATAAAATTTACTTCAGCTATATATTTTTGTTGCAATGACCCGCACTGAAATTTCTAAATATTTATATTATCTAAAAATCTGAACTAATCTATGTCTTAATTAACTTTATTAGCTGAAAACATAAGGGTGCTTCATAAGATACCTTCTTATTTCAGTCATTAATAAAGACTACACTGGACTCCGTAGAGTGTTCATTCATCAGAAGACAATGGTACAAATCTGGCTAAAAAAAGAAGTTAGCCATATAACAAGCATAATATGAAATAGGAAGGGGTTTTGCTGAAAGCTTCATAATTATTTCTCATTTGATTCATTTCTTTTCCATTCTTTCATTCTATCTTGTAAACAACAGTGGAGTTTGGAGAAGGCAGTGGGTAAAAACAGTTGCTGGTCACACCAGTGTGAGGACCTCATTTTGAATCCTGAGAACCCTTGAGAATCCATGGCACTTAGGCCTAATAGCACGGTATACCCAGCTATAAAACAATGAGACAAGTGAAAGGCAAGGATGGGAATTGTTCTGTGACCTTCACATGTGTACCATCTTGCAAAGAGGGGAATAGGAGGTAGCAAAGACTCAACAGTTAAAACTGCTCTTCCAGAGGACTGGTGTTTAATCCCCAGCACCTACATTAGGAGGCTTATAGCCACCAACCAATACCTCTGGCCTCTGTGAGCACCTGCACTCATATGCAGATATCTGAACCAAGACTTTTACATACAGTTAAATATAAGAAAAATAAGTTTAAATAGACAATTATCCTTAAGAATGTTTATCATTTTTGGAATTAAGAAAAAAAACTAAATTTACCCTTTGTTGCTATATCTTTTAACAGGATCTATATTATGTGGTAGCTATTTGTATATTTAATTTTCACTGTCAGCTGTCCTGAAAAATTTAATTATTTTCAGGCCTTGGAGCATACATGATGCTGGAGAGGTAGTTAAAATGTGGGTTATTCTATACTCCTACAAATGTTACAAGTCATTAATGTTTTACTATCTCTTCTTTTAGCTTAAGTAAGAGATACTTTGTTTTTCATTTTCAAACATTTATTTAGTGCTTATTTATTTTGCCAAGCATTTCGTTGGGTGCTGAGGACTGGCTAGGAAATGGTTTGGGGTGTCATGAACACCTGCATTATCAGGCAAGCTCTCCCTTGAAAAGCTGCCTGACTGGGACAGCCAACTGCCTGTGCTTGCTCAGGAACCCACCTCCCCAAGCCTTTGCCTCCCCGTGTCTTCCATCAGCCCACCTCTCCTCTGTATGGGGATGTTGTGGAACAGGCAGCATGAGGCGAATTTCGTGGGGGTGTTATTCCAGTTTCTTCCTGGTGCTGTTTGAGTATGTTGCAAGAAGCTACCACCTTTCAGGGGGCAGAGATTCTGAGTACAAAGCGAACCCCATGTGAGGAGCAGGACAGTGGGCCATTTAACATGGGGATTTAAAGCAATCTACGTAAGAGATACTTTTAAACAACAATTGTGTGTTTGACTTCTACCAAATTGTAATAGATTTTTTTAACATCTAGTTTTCTTCTAACACGGCCTCAAATTTTCTTCTCTAATAGTACTTGTGAGCTTCAGTTTATTTATGTTTAGCAAATTCATTTTGGATATTTTTGTTGTTTTTTTGTCCATACAAGTTTTACCTCAGAATTAAAAATTGTATCCATATCTTATATTGAACTATAAAATTAATAATAAATATGGTTTTACTACTTTTAAATTTTTATTCAGTGTCCTTGTTCTAAGTTAAGATGTTATCTTAGAAATTAAACTTTGAACACATCCAGGCCGCGAATTCTTACTAAAAGAAATCTAAGTAGATGTTTAATTTTAAGAAATTAAATGGAATTAATCTTTAGATTTTGTAAGTTTTGACACATTTAAAATAGATCTTTATATATAGGAATATAAGTCATTGTAAGAATTAAGCTCTCCCACTGTGAAATAGGTAACAAAATATTTGATAATTTTTAATGTTTTCTCCTTTTCTTTCATATATATATATATTCTGTAAAAAATTCCTTTTCACAAATGTGATTTATGCATTTGGAACTGATTTTTGTACAGGGTGATGGATGTACTCTTATTCTAATACATATGGACATCCAGTTTTCTCAGCACCATTTGAAGAGACTCTTTCCTTCAGTGGGTATTCTTCACATCTTTGTCAAATACTAAATATCTGAAATTATATGCTTGTACATTTGAGTTTTCTGATTTTTTTCCCACTGATCTATGTTTCTATTTTTAGGCCAGTATCATACTGGTTTTCCTACTACAATTATATAATAAACCTTGAAATTTAGTGTGATACTACCACACTCATTCTTTTGCTCAGGATTGCTTTGGCTATCCAGGATCATTTGTGCTTTTCTATGAATTTTTGGATTTCCCCCCCTAATTTCTATGAAGAATGCCGGCCATGGAAATTTTGATTAGGATTGCATTGAATATGTAAATTGTTCTTTAACGATGATCATTTTCACTATATCAATTCTAAAAATACATAGGTATGGGAGTTATTTCCATTTTTTTTGTTTCTTCCTCAATTTTTTTTCAGAGACTTAGTGTTTTCCTTATAGAGGTCTTTAGCTCCTTGATTCGAATTATTCCTAGATATTTTAGAGCTGCTGTAAGTGGGAAAGATTTTATAATCACCATCTCTCATGCTTGTTATTGGTATATAGAAAGGCGACTGATTTTTCTAAGTAGATTTTCAGTCCTGCTACTTTGGTGAGTATTGATCATTTCTCAAAGTTTCATGGTTGAATTATGGAGTCTCATATATATAATATCACTAATGAATTGTCGATGGAACTGAACAGAAAGTTCTCAGAAGAAATAAAATGGTTAGAAAATATCTTTAAAAGTGTTCAGTATTCTTAGATATCAGGAAAATGACAATTAAAACTATTTTGAGAATTTATCTTCACAGTGTTAGAAGAGCTATGATAAAAAAGTACTGCTGTCATTGTGAACAAATATAGATACTTATTCATTGTTGCTGGGATTGCCAATTGGTATAGTCACTATAGAAACCAATGTAGTGATTCCTGAAAATGCTAGAAATATTTCTGCTATATAATCCACCTGTCTCATTCTTGAACATATACTCAAAGGACTCTATGTCGTTCTATACAGATACCTGCATCATTCACGTTTTAAGAATCGAATCCTTATACTTCAATATATATTTGACCTAGTTAAAATTTAGAACTAAAGTATTGAAAGACTTCACTTTTGATTATTCTTCTATTCAATACTTTTACACATAAGAATGTGTATTTCCTCTAAGTGCTCTTTTCGGATTCCTTTAAAGATAATTTTTCAGTTGGCCATGAAAACCATTTCTTTCCAAAATTAAACATCTGTTGTCATTCAACAAAAATAAACTAGAAATAGATGATCTAAAAAATTCATCCAAGTTTGCCTGAATTTGAGGAAAATCAAATCTAAATTACTAAATATTTTGAAAAGCATAGAGTTTTCTGACAGTAAACTGTAATAGGTTACCCTTATTTGGAAAACAAATTACATGATTTAGATTTTTTCTAATTCTATTTCATAGAACTAAAATTGATTTACAACATTATAATCATGTATTTATGTTCAAGGAAATTTCCTGTGTGTTTCTAGATCAATACCAACTTAATGTAATTTCAAATATCCCTATTATTGTATATTATAATTTAATTGAATTTCTTCACAGTGCTTATAAGTCTACATAAAATTTTAGGTTTAACTGTTTCTCTTAAAATTCATATAAATTATACAGCATAAGTGATTAAAGGTAAGTAAGCATAAAAACAGTTGTGCTGTTTTCAAATGTCCTATGAAACTAAGGAAAAGACAACAAGATGTAAAACTTATAGATAACATTTAGATAACAGAACAGAGTTTAGTAATTTACGAAATAAAATATTAGCTTAAAGAAAATATGTACTGCAATGACCACTTCAAAGTGGTTATATTATTACATTGAAAATGTTCTTCTCTTCAAAAGATCTTAAGTGAGTAATCAGTTCTTTGGATTTTATGAATGACCATGTATGCACAATTCACATCTCAATCAAGCAGTTACATTTTTATTACTTTTTACCTCATGCCAATCCACCCAACTGTTACACATCAAAGGTAAACTCTTCCCACATATTTGTACTGATCTGTGATTTGTTGATTTACCCATTCTTTTATCTATTAACCTATTTATTTTTGTAAGCATTAGAGATCAAACTCATGTACTTTATCATGCTAGACAAGTACTTTAACCTTGAGCAACACCTCTTTCTTGTCATTGTGTCCTGATTTCTATAAACCTTGATTAATTTCATTTAATCTACAGTAATGTATCTATAGAAATAAGTCGTCTTCCTTCTTTTCTAAATTTAATTCTTTTAAAATTCAACAGCACCATGTAAGTTAGTCACTTTTATATTTCATTCATTGAGTAGAATACATTTTAAGTACATTTTCTTGCAATGGACATTTTAATGTGACAGTTAATTGTTATGAACTTTACAAAATTTTTAAGGTCAAAAGTTCTTAAACAGAGTGTGAAGTGAAAATAAAACCCACACAGTGGTGGCTTATGTTTTCTTGAAGAGTGGTATACAAGTTTGTTAATATTGGAGAGATTGTCAAGAAAGTAAACTTTACCTTCTCCTTGAGTGATTTCAGTTGGCTTTCCAGGATGAAAGAAGGAATATTACAATGATAACAAATAAAGATGCATATTGACTATGCTGAAAAAGTATGAGTTTTATTCCCAGATGAGACCAAGTAGTATTGGCTAAAATAATTAACATTATATGGGACTAGTTTGTCAGAATATGAAGTCTAATTTCGATATCTTAGGAAGCTTTATGATTTGAAAATTTTTACAAAGGAATCAAAGCCTGAATTTTCTAAGGGATAAACTACAATATAAACACTTTTAAAGTATGGATTTTTGTTGAACATATTTTTGACTTCTATCAAGTTACATTTATATTAAGAGGAATGGAATTTCTATTAGTATATATGGTTTGACCTAAATTTGCTTAGTGCCCCTTTACTTCAAAAGTTTCACTTATTTACAACATTACTTGAATTATATTTTTGAACAAGTAGAATGCGTACAGCACAAATACACACTGTCATACTGCAATGCCTCTTTATTTTTATTCTTAAAATATTAAAATATTTTTATAATCGTTTATAAAATGTTGATTTTATATAATATTTATGGGGTACTTATTTATATATGAGCTTATATTTCCATATGGTAGGATGAGACCATTTGTGTTATTTAAACAAATATAGTTTCCTAAAAATAGAAGATCATCTTCGAAATGTTGATGCCTAAAAGACAAAATTATGTGGATGAACATACGTAAGCTTCAAATAGCTTTTCTTGTACTAGGCATTTAGCTGTCGTGCAACTGTTAATCAGCAGAAGCCTTAAAACAGCTGCTATCAGATTAATTAGAGGGAATCCAGGAAATAATTCAACTGAATGTAGCATTCATGTAAGTGTGTTGAGGGCAATTAAGAGTAACTATAGTCATTACTGAGACTTCCAGGAAGTGTGCCAAAGGGCTTGAGAGCTGTGAAATGCTTTTTATTTCCGAGTTTTATATAATATATTATGTGTGTATGCACATGTGTGTGTGAGAGAGAGACACAGAGACAGAGAGAGAAAGGAGTCATCAGTATATAATATGCTATTATAAATAAGTAAAATTGAAACGTTTGATTTGTGAGGTAAGTCACTTCTCCCTTTAAGCTTGTGTGGTAATAGAAAAACTAGACCTCTTATCTAGCCTCATTTGAAAAGAAAATGGTGTATTTGAAACAAATACTACAATGAGCCAGGCAAAATTATGTCCCATTTTTTGTGCTACTATTTTTATAGCAAATTAAAAGCGTTTAATAAAAAAGGCAGTATTTTATGAAGACCGCACATTTATAATCAGAAAATATAATTCTTCAAATGATTTCAGTCCTGAAGAAGTTTATGCTTACAACAGCACAAGCCTGGTTGTTCTGGTCTTCATTATAATTACTACTACACCGTAAGATATTATTATTAATATTACTCATCGGTTCCTTGCTGGACATCTCTTATTTTCACTCTGCTCAGATTCAAACTGCTTTCCTTAGCAAACTTTGTGTGAGGGCACATTCAACAACTGCAGGAGGAGGAGGCTGTGGAAGATGGAGCCAGGGATGTGGGTATGAGATGTAGGTTTGACAGAATAAGAAAACTATAGCTGTTCTTTCATTTTAATTGACAAATTGAAATTATATGTACTTACCATGTCAAAGTTCTGTTTTGATAATTATAAATAAATTTATTTGAACTTATAAAGTAGAATTTGATAATTCAAGCATTGTTATATTTTTTATCTTAAGCCCTATACTCTGGTCATTTTTTGACTCTTTTGAGGACCTGAAAACCAGCAACCAAATAACTCACATATGGAATCTTATTCTTTCTTATAAGCACCTGGCCTTAACTTGGAATATTTCTAGCCTGCTTTTCTTAAGATATCCTTTGTACTTTTTGTTTCTGGGCTTTTTCCTTTTCTTACTTCTGTATGTTTGACTTGCACTCTTAGTCCATGACTGGCTGGGTGGCTCAGTGGTGGCCCCTTCTTTTCTTACTCCTTCTTTTGCCTCCCAGATTTCCCTTCCTACTTATTCTTTCTACCTGTCAGTCCCACCTATCCTTTCCCCCTGCCTTGCCATTGGCTGTTCTACTCTTTATTAAACCATTGGGTGTTTTATACAGGCACAAAATCACAGCTTCACAGAGTTAAACAAAAGCAACATAAAAGAATGCAACAATCTTTGAATTATTAAAACAAATATTCCACAGCATAAACAAAAGAAATACACCTTAATATTATATTCCATAACATTCAAGTAAGTAGAGGTTTTTATGAATGTAGAAGTAAAATACTAAAATTCTACAATAATTTTATTGTATTAAACTATAAGATCCAGATATATGTATGATTTGAAATGAATCTGGAACATAATTGCAGATAATGTGGGAAGAAATACAATACTTTGATTTCCCAAATTGTTTCTCACCTGATGGAACACTCCTAATGGCTTATCCTGGCTTCTTACTTTCCCCATCATATCTATCAATAACTAAGAAAATATTGTCATTTTCTAGCTACAATGTAGAGCTTTATGTATTTTGCTACTTCCATACATCAGGAACAAATATTTTATGATTCTATTATTTGAGTAGAATGGCATGTGTGAAGCCTAGAACATAAATCATTATATTTGGGGGTTATGTGTTATGGAACTAATATAAAAACTGTTTTAAAATATGCCTACACAAGGCTCATGAACCTAACATCAGCATTCATGAGGCAAAGTCATGAGAATTTCTATAAATTCAAGGCCTTCTTAGTCCATACAGGGAATTCTAAGCTAGCCATAGCTATATGACTCACTGGTCTATAAATGTTCCAATATAGTATTAAATTTATTATTTGCATATTATGAACAGTTCAATATGGATGGACTATGTTTTAAGCTATATCTTGCTGTAGGAATTCCTACCATCAGTAGTCTTTAAGTTACCTGCTTACTTGGGTGTGACCTCTTATACTATTTATGTTGATGTAAAGCGCTCATCCAGCCTCTTTGTTGGCTGCGATATTCGGTTGCTGTTCCCCATTCCAATAGAGGATTGTAATCTGTGAGTCTACCCGTGAATAAATAACTCTCTATTATTCTCAATTCTGTGCTAGTGTGGGATTTCTTTTAAGCATTATTCTTCAATATTTTATAACTTAGAAAAATTATTTTAGGTCTGTTGACTGAGTTTTCTGTCCTGCCCAGTTCCCACAGTCTTTAAGTCCCAAAGCAATCACAAAGAGGTCTACATTAATTATAAACTGACTGAACTAGTATCTCAGGCTTCTTATTAACTCTTATAACTTATATTAGCCTATAATTCTTGTCTGTGTTAGCCACGTGGCTTGGTACCTTTTTCGGCGAAGCAGTTGCATCTTGTGTCCTCTGCATCTGGGTCACGACTGCAAACTGAAACTTCCCTCTTCCCAGAATTCTCTTGATCCTCTTCTACTTTCTGCCTGGTCACCTTGCCTATACTTCCTACCTGGCTACTGCCCAATCAACATTTTATTAAAAATTATACAAGTGACAGGATAAAAGACAATTTTCCCACATCACTGGTAATTAAAATTAAGGTAAATATAATCTCATGAAGAATGTATTGATATATACACTGGCTAATAATGTGTTGTAATCCAGGCCCAGGCACATTTTGGCTATAATCTTGGGAAAATTTTGTCATTAATAAACTTTCTGGGGTTCCTGTGAAATTTTGAAATGCACCCCAAAATAACACAGCAAATAGCAGACAATCGGCAAATGTTCTATTATCCTTCCCCTAATTACCACATATTACAATTACAATGAATTCATGTATAATGAAGAGCCTCACATATGCTTCTTGAACAAAGAAATCATGGGTTACTATGCTATACTGTCAAATTATAATTCACTTGATAATAGCTTAGCAGTATGAAATGAGAGTAAAAGAAAAATCCTAATTACTGGAATACAACATGGCTCACTGAGATAACAATTCATGATAATGTATGGAATTTCATGCGTTTGAAATATTTTTTGCCTTGACAATGCAAAGATGGTTCTGTTTCAACATTTTAATGTGCTTACAATGTCCACTCAAGACTGTTTCTGAATAACAAACAAATGATTGCAATAATCAAAATATAGATGGAACAAATGTAAAAAAGTTAAATCACTTTCTTATTTTGAATTTTTTAGCTAAAGTAATTGTAAATTTATGTTTTCAAATAAAGTGGAAATTTTAAGAGTTGCTCTTGTTACCTTTTCAAAGTCTAAGGTATAGTTGCATCACAATTATTTGTTTCTTTTGTCTCATAAAATATTTAGGGAGTTGATTTTCTATATTAAGGAAGAAAATGTAAAGAAAATTGTTATCTAGCCAGGGACATGTTCCCAGTAGATGCAGAGCAGAGTTAAAATTAAAATACAGGTGAATATCTATAAAGTGAGCAATATGTGATTGCTCGATCTGCCAATGAACTACCCTTTTAAGCTTGTTGTTACATGTACTAGTTATCAAGTATATGGATTTAATTATTAATAAAAATTTACTTTTTAGTTCAATAGCTATTTTTCTGGTAATCAAAATGGAGGTTAAATACATTGTTTGCTTTGCCAATTTTGGGTAACATGAATATTAAGTTTTCTGAAAAAATAAATTTCTCACATTTGTCTGATTTGTCTCAGTTTAAAATCACACTATATAAATTGATACCTAACAGTAGAAGTTGCTAATAATCCAAACTTTATTTTTAGTACACATAATATTTAGAAAGAAAGTACAAATCTAATCGCTTCTTGGTGTGAAGAAAGGGGATTAGAAAATTATCAGACAAGTTATTCAGAACAGTATGTTCATAAGGCATGGCTTTTTTTGAGTCTAAGATGCTTGTTCATTATGATGATATTTCTGTCAAGCAGTGTGTACTGGGAATTTGCTACTTGAAAATCAATGATTTGAATTACCTCCTAGATTGTTTCTATAGCCTTTTAACTAGTCTCCCTGCTGCTTCTATTGATCTTCTGCGTCTGGCTCTCTGAGCTTCATCTCCTAACACTTCACTTCTTTCTCCAACCTTAATAAACTTTCCACTACATCTATACCCATTTGCTTTGTCATTTTATTCTTCTCCTTTGAGAGGTTGAGTTTTCATGCTCACCTCATGAATCATGCTTGATATTATGATCTGCTTTGCAAACATAATGTGGTAAAATTAACAGTAGGTCATTTCTAACCTTAGATCTCTATTGACATCAAATGCTTCCATTTGTTTTCTTGGAACTTTTCCATGACAAGATGATGATTACTTAAGAGATATGTTAGCCAACCATCAGGAATATACAACACCATTTTGGAAGAAACATTTCTTCCATTAATACATGGTCATTTCTTTCTGTGGTAATATACAAATTAATCTAAGATATAAGAGAAGCTGTGGAAGATCTGAAATTAATAAACTTCTATAATTTTAGGGCTGCAACTTATCAGTAAGAATCTTTAATTTAAAAAATCTATGTCTTACAGAAAGAGATTGGGTATGGAGGGGTAGGGAGAGAATTAGAAGTGAGGTGGAATTGTGGATAGGAGGTGGAGGGAAAACAATAGTTAGGATATATTGTATGACAAAATAGTCTATTTTCAATTAAAATATGCTTGTGTAAATGATTTCCTAATAGATTTTTAACTTTTATGTGAATAGGTGATTTTGTTTTTGAAATTGTAGCTTAAATGGTATGAAATTTGGAAAAGATGAAGTGCTGCCACTTGATTGAAAGACTACTTTCTTAAGAAATTGAAGATGCAGTTTTATTGACACTGTCTTATCAGGTGCAGTTTGGTAGTATTCAGTATTGACTTTCATATCAGAATTCTTGACAAAAACTTTGATTCTCATTTTTAAGATTGCCTGTATCTTGAGTGATTTTTAGAGCAAGTGCTCAGAAAGGACAGAAAATATGTTCTACTGATATGTACCTGACAAGTAAAATATCATAACCTTTTAGAAACCTTTATTGAATTTAATTCCAAAAACATTTAAGAAGGTACTAGGAGCAAAATGTGTTATTTATAGTGTTATTATAAGGGCATTCCAAATGTAAAGATATGGTGCCCATGCAGAAGGAACAATGTAGGTTCTTATTAGATGATTTCCTTCAGGGTTTACAAAGGTTAGTTGATGCACATACAAACATAGGCTACATTCTTTCTAAACTAAATATGTCATGTTGAAATGGCTACATGTGTCCCATTAAATATCATTAGGGTTCCTAAAATTTTCACTTTTCCATATTACTTTTATTTGTATATTTCTGATTTATTGAAGATAAGTGTAAATGTGTGTACATTTTCTCGCAGGTGCCTATGTGTATGGGAGTGAAATTGTGGTCAATTAGAGATCACAGAAAATGTATGGATGTTACATCTTACCATTTCACATAGTCCAAGACAAGGTCGTTTAGTTGTTTAACACCATGAATAATAGTCAGTCTGGCCTGTAAATATCCATAGATTCTTGCCTCTGCCTTGTGTCTCACTTTATACACACTGCATTTTCATATGAATACTATCATGTTCACCCTTGTCTGTGTCTGTGGATTTGAACTCAGGTCTCCATGCTTGTATAGGATGTACTATATTCACTGGCCTATATCATTACTAATTTTGAGAAAGGGTCCTGTGTAGATAGGTCTGGCCTTGAGCTCCTGATCCTCCTCACACAGAAACAATATTAATTACGAAGCTGTTTAGCTAATTTATCAGGCATGTTTGGGAAATGAACGAGCAGCCTCCACACAAAATGGCACCTATATGCTTAGTGCTAACCCATATGGCCAGTCACAAAATTTGTGTTCAAGTTCAGGGTTAGGAGGAAAGTAGCTGAGAGCATGCCTGTTGCTCAGCACCTCTGCCTGGTCAAGCAGCTGCATCTGGTCTTCTAGGTGTGCAAAGGCAGGGAAGCATTGCAGATTCCTGCTGCCATACAAGGAGACACTTCCGGGCTGTGCAGCACCCTGCATGGCAGATTTAGATTTTGCTCAGACAGAGAGGATTCATGTGCTACACCACAGTGCTTCCCAGAATTGAGGTGGTAAGCACTGCTTCCACCCAGCAGTCCCAAAGCTGGTGGTAAATGTACCACTACCACATTGAAATGGTAAGAAAGGTAGAACCAACATCCAGGTCTGTCATAACCATACTGCTTACCATTTTGAAATGCTCCTTGTCAGAAAAGGATTTCAGATACACAATAGGACAGATCCTGATATGAAAGACCTCTAAATGAGACACAGTGTATTTAAAATGTACATAGGCTTAGGAAGGAGAGGAAAAAGAGTATAGAGCATTATAAAAAGAAGTAAAGTCTTTAAAGAGACAGTAAAAGTAATATAAAAGAGTACAGTCAGTCATAGATTAAATGAATATAGAAAAATATGTCATGTAAAGATGGAATATTCACAGAGAGTCTGGATTATGTATATTATTGTGTTTTATTTCAATTTTTTGACTGTAGAGAGACATTTGATTCTGGGGCCTGCTAAGTTAAACCAACCTAAAGGTATCTTGACTCCAAAGTTTGAGTCTAAGGATATGTTGCTTTGGAAAAGAGGTTCAGCTTTTGTTTCCATAGAAGATGAGAACCTGTGGATTCCTTCCAGGCTAATGTGGTTTGAAGAAACAAGACCCTCCCCAAAAGGTTTCCATGAAACATAAAAGTATGTCTCTCAACAAAAATAGGAAGCAGTTTGGAGAAAACAATATCCAAATTACCAACACGATTGTTTATAAATGTTTGTTTTCATTTAAAGTGGAATATGATATAGAGATGAATACTTGGCATTGGTATGGATCTTGTTATATGGATACAAATGTAAGGTCAATTTTGTTATACTAGGTATATATATACATATATATTTCTACTCTTGTTTAAGGTATTGTGCTTATGCAGGTCATTTAAAATGTAATGTATAATTAAGAAATACAGATTAATAGTCATTTATAATAGTCAAGCTTGCAGTCATGTTAGGTTTTCTACATGTACAGAGATATATTTCAAATGCATAGGTTTTCTTCTACCCTTTCAAAGACCCACAGAATATGGCATTTAAAATGTTTTCAGAATTTAGACTTTTCTTGACAATGAGACATGTCTGCTTCGGGCAGAAATACTTACTTCTGGAAGATTATTGGCACTGATGAAACTCATTATGAAATTTTCCAGACATTTTACAGGACACAGAAGAAAGCAACTGATGAAGTTTGTCAGTACAAGGTAGAATAGTTATTCAACTTTCCTGCTTCACTGAAAAGTCTGCCAGATACTATGGGTCTGTAGACTGAAGATGAATGCCCCAATGTTACAGAACTTTCGGTGACTGACCAGGCATCAAGATGTCACCGTCTATTCTAGAGTTTTGGAAGTTGTTTACAATGCATTTCCTGCTTACTAAGTTAATAGTGTATCCTTCTGGGGTCTTTGAAGAGTTGAAGACAGTAATCGTTTTCCTTAGTTATGATATAAGATAAATTAGATATGAAACTTTAGACTCACAAAGATAAAATATATAATAGAATATTTTCTTTAATTTTGCGAGATACAAATAGACTAAATATTGTAATTATAATTATTGCTTGACACCTGTTTTGTATATGTAATTTTACTATGTTAAAGTTTAAAACTTCCTTTTTATTTATACAGAAAAGGGAAGGTGTTGTGGGATTCCCCTCTGTATGCTGTGAATATAGATAATAAAGAAGCTATTTTAGCCAATGGCTTAGTAGAGTAAAGTCAGGCAGGAAATCTGAACAGAGATATAGGGAAAGAGTAGGAGTAAAGGAGACGCCATGTAGCTGCCAAAGGAAACAGACACCGTATCCTTACCAGTAGGCCAAAGCCTTGTTCCGATACATAGACTAATAGAAATGAGTTAATTTAAGATATAAGAGTTAGTTAGGAATATTCCTGGGAAATTGGACAAACATTGTTGTAATTAATATAGTTATTGTGTGATTGTTTCGTCTGAGCAGTCAGGAAATGAACAAGCATTTTCCATTTACACTTGGCCTTCCTTAGTCTTATGATCTTTCCACCTTCTCTTCAACTAAGCTCCAGGAACTCATCCCAGTGCTTGGCTGTGGATCAATGCATCTGCTTCCACCAGTTACTAGATGTAGGTTCTATGATAACAATTAGGGTAGTCACTAATATGATTATAGGGGAAGGTCAGTTCAAGGGCCCTATCCACTATTTCTAGGAGATTTATGTCATAATTGTGGATTCCCAGGAATTTCCCTAGCACCAGGTTTTTCTCTAACCCCATAATGGCTCTATTTATTAAGATTTCCATTCATTCCTCCTCCTTTCATCCCTCCCCCAGCTTGGCCATCTCAAGCCCTCATGTTCTCATTCTCCATCCCCTCCCTTCTGCTCCCCTTCCCTGTTTTCCCAGGAGATCTTAAGTGTTTTCCTTTCCATGTGTCTGTCTTAGGGTCCTCCTGTTTACCTAGCTTCTCTGGGGTTGTGGATTGTTATCCTTAGCTTTATATCTAATATCCACATATGAGTGAGTACATATCATATTTGTTTTTCTGGGTCTGGGTTACCTCAGTCAGGGTGTTTTTTTTTTTCCATCCATTTGCCTGAAAATTTCGGGATGTCATTTTTTTTTAAACCACTGATAATACTCAATTGTTTAAATGTATCACATTTTTTTTTTTTACTCACTCTTTGGTTGAGGAGCATCTAGGTTGTTTCCAAGTTCTATCTATTACAAATAATGTTGCCTTAAACATAGTTAGGCAAATGTCTTTGTGATATTATTGTGCATCTTTTGGGCATATCCACAGGACTGGTGTTGCTGGGTCTTGAGGTTGATTAATTCCCAGTTTTTTGAGAAATCACCAACTGATTTCAAAAGTGGCTGTCCAGTTTTACACTCCAAACAGCAATCAAGGAGGGGTTTCCTTTAATCCATGTTCTTTTCAGCATACAGTGTCATCATTGTTTTTGATCTTTACCTTTCTGACAGGTGTAAGATGGTATCTCAGTGTCATTTTGATTTGCACTTCCTTGATTACTAAGGATGTAGAGCAATTCCTTAAATGTCTTTTGACAATTTGAGATTCTTCTGTTGAGGATTCTCTGTTTAGATCTGTGCCCCATTTTAAATTGGATTGTTTGGTATTTTGATGTCTAGTTTCTTGAGTTATTTATACATTATGGAGATTAGCCCTCTGTCAGATGTGGAGTTGAAGAAGTTTTCCCATCTGTAAGCTGACATTTTCTCTTATTTACTGTGTCCTTTGCATTATAGAACTTTCTCAGGTTCAGGAGGTCCCATTTATTAATTGTTGCTTGCTTAACTTTTGTGACATATATCCACCTAGCTAGTTCAAATGTTTACATTTGGCCTGACTAAGCTTTCCAAACCTGACAAAATCCCTTGGTTTCCATACCACACTTGACCTTTTGCATTTTGCCACAATGCAAACTTCTTTCCTGTAGGTTCTCAAGGAATAATGTTGGATTTCTCTTAAGTTATCTTTTTGTACACTTTAGACATTCAGCAAATTCAATCAACTCTACATTGTTAACAGATGCAAGATTTGACTATTTTCCCTTATTTATTGATTGATTTATTAAAAATAGATTCTTCTTTCATACAGTATATCCAGAGCACAGGTTTTTTTTCTACCCAACTCCTCCCAGTTCTTTTGCATCTACCCTCCCCCAAGATGCACTCACACCTGCCATTACTTCTTTGGAAAAGAAGGGCGCTCCAAGAGAAAACAACCACACATGATAAAAAAGATACAGTAAGACAAGGGCAATACCCTAATAACTAAGGTGGACAATGGAAGCCCAATAGGAGGAAAAGAATCTCAAGAGCAGGAAAAAGAGTCAGAGACAAACCTGGTCCCACTGTTAAAAGTCTCATAGAAAAATCCTAAAGGTGTGCAGAACACATACACACACACACACACACACATGAAAACTTTAGCACCCTAGTTAGAGGCTAGGTACATTCAAATAATCATATAGGTGTCTTTCCTCTCTCTGCAACATCCTCTTCAACTTGACAAATTTTAGATTTTGCAATAAATGTAAAACACCCATACACACACATACACACAAAACACACATGCTCACAAAGCATCATCTTATCTCCTACACTTGTCTGTGCTTCTTCTGCCTCAACATTTCCTGCCCCACTATGATTTATGATCCATAAGAATCTTTTGCTCAGTTGCCAAAGAATGAATTGGTGAAGCCGACATAGTCATAGCCAGCAGGTTGACTTCGACCCTGTAGGATTTTTCTGCATTCTGATTACAGAAGTATTTCTTTTTAAAGGGGAAATTTAACTAAAATTGTGCTTCTGCATTTGGGGAACATATTATTACTAAATACAAATAGTTAATTATACAATGAAGAAAGACAATAATAAAGTAGCAAATAAAATTCAAGGTGATTTGCAGTTTGAAAAAAAAAGGTTTCGATTGTAAATAAAATTGTGTTACATTTTGAAAAAAAAAAAGTCTCATAGAAACACCAAACTAACAGTCATAATAGATACACAGAAGACCTACTGCACACCCCTGCAAGGCTCCCTGCTTGCTGTTTCAGTCTTTGTGAGCCTGTGTCAGTGCTGCTTAGTTGATTCAGTGGGCCATGTGTTCCTGGTGTCCTCTATCCTCTCTGACTCCTACAATCTTTCCTCACCCTCTTCTGCAGTGTTCCCCAATTTCTAAGGGGAAGGACTCAGTAGAGACTCCCAATTTAGAGCTTTCTCTCCCCATGTCTGACTGAATCTCTGCAGTTACTCCTGTCTGCTGCCAGAGGAAGCCTCTCCACTAATGACTGGACAAAGAACTATCTATAATCAGAATAACATTAGGAATCAATAGTTTCTCTATTTTTCCCCTTTGTCTGTCATTATAGTTCTAACCTAGGTCTCTGGGTTATACAGTTGCTTGTTCCTGGTCGTAGAGGCATTGTAAGGCATGGGCTCATTTGCATGGCATGAGCATCAAGTTAAACCAAATATTGTTTGGACATTCCCACATGTTCTGTTTCATCATTGCCCCAGCACATCTTGCAGCCAGAATAGATTATAAGTGGATAGTTTTGTGGATGGTTTGGTGTCCATGTTTTTCTTTCTGTAGCCTACAGAGTACCTTCATACACCAAGGAGACTAGGACACAGTGGTGAAGGGTTCATTAATGCACCAGTTTGACCTCTCTACATTCAATGAGCTGTGTGAATGTTGTCATTGATACCTGGGGCCCTTGAGATTTGTAAGCAAATGAATGGATCTAGAAAACATCATATTGAGTGAGGTTAACTCAGACCCAGAAAGACAAACATCATATGTATTCACTAATAAGTGGCTTTTAGACATAAAACAAAGAAAATCAGCCTACAATTCACAATCCCAGAGAACCACTTTTGGATATATACCAACCGTACCACAATTCCCAATTTTCTAAGGAACCACCATATTGAGTTCCATAGTAGCTATATAAGTTTGCACTCCCAATAGCAATGTAGAAGTGTGTCTCTTGCTTTACATTCTTGCCAGAATTCAACTGTCACTTTCCTTATTGATCTTAGACATCTGACAGTTGTATGATGGAATCCCAAAGTAGTTTTGATCTGCATTTCCTTAATGAGTAAGGATGTTGACAATTTCTTGGTTCTGAGCCATTTGAAATTCCTCTATTGATAATTTTCTGTTTAGATCTGTACCATATTTTGAATCTTTTTTGTATTTTGATGTAGAATTGTTGTAATAAGGAGCTGCGGGGCTGCGTCCCCGGCACCCGGCCGCCCGCATGGCTTATGCCCCAAAATAATTACACGGAAACTGTATTCTTTTAAACACTGCCTGGCCCATTAGTTCCAGCCTCTTATTGACTAGCTTTTACATATTGATCTAACCCATTTCTAATATTCTGTGTAGTACCACGAGCTGGCTTACCAGGGAGGATCTTAACCTGCGTCTGTCTGGAGTGGGAGAATCATGGCGACTCCTGACTCGGCTTCTTTCTCCCAGCATTCTGTTCTGTCTACTCCGCCTACCTAATTTTCTGTCCTATTAAAGGGGCCAAGGCAGTTTCTTTATTTAACCAATGAAATTAACCCCTCCATCATAGAATTTCTTGAGTTCTTTACATATTTTGGACAGAAGTCCTCTATTGGAGGTAGAGTTGGTGAAAATCTTTCCTAATTTGGTAGGGTACTGTTTTGTTGTATTGATGGTGTCCTTTGCCTTATAGAGGCCTTTCAATTTAATGATGTCCAATTTATTAATGCTGATATTAATGGGTATACTGTTAGTGTTGTTCTTAGGAGGTTTGTTCCTTCACCAATGTATTCAAGGCTATTTCCCACTTTCTCTTCTGGAAGGTTCAGTATGTCTGGTCTGGTTTTATGCGGAGATCTTTGATCCACTTGGATTTTTTGTACAGGGTGGTAATTACCATCCAGTTTCATCAACACAATTTTGTACCAAGATTTTTCATTTTCTTTTGGATAACCAACCAGCTCCCCAATCATAGCATGGAGAGTTATTATTACTTATGACTGCTCAGCTTTCACTTTTTGTTTGTTTGTTTTTAAATATTTTTTTATTTTTATTCTTTTGTAATTAAAATTTCCACCTGTCCTCGTTTCCTATTTCCCTCCCCCTCCTCCCAAATATTGCCCCCTCCCCCCACTCCCCTTTCCCTATCCCCACTCCTCTTCTCCTCCCCCCCACTCCATTCCCCCTCCCTCTCGATACTGAAGTGCAGTACAAATTCCCTGCCCTGTGGGAAGACCAAGGTCCTCCCACTTCTATCTAGGTCCAGGAAGGTGATCGTCCAAACAGGCTAAGCTCCCACAAAGCCAGTTCATGTATTAGGATCGAAACCTAGTGCCATTGTCCTTGGCTTCTCATCAGCCTTAATTGTCCGCCATGTTCAGAGAGTCCAGTTTCAACCCATGCTTATTCAGTCCCAGTCCAGCTGGCATTGGTGGGCTCCCAATAAATCAGTTCCACTGTCACAGTGGGTTGGTGCACCCCTCGTGGTCCTGATTTCCTTGCTCATGTTCTCCCTCCTTCTGCTCCTCAATTGGACCTTAAGAGCTCAGACCGTTGCTCCAAATTGAGTCTCTGTCTCTATCTCGATCCATCGCCAGATGAAGGTTCTAAGGTAATATGTAAGATATTCATCAGTATAGGATAGGATCATTTCAGGTTCCCTCTCCTCAGTTGCCCAAGGTACCAGCTGGGGACATCTCCCTGGACACCTGCAAGCCCCTCTAGAGTCAAGTCTCTTGCCAACCCTAAGATGGCTCCCTTAATTAGGATATATACTTCGCTGCTCCCGTATCCACCCTTCCTATATCCCAACCATCCCAATCCCTCAAGCTCCTCCCATCCTCCCCTTCTCACGTTTCTCATCCCATTTCCCCTTAGCCCCATGCCACCTCACCCGCAAGTTCCCAGTTTTTGCCCGGCAATCTTGTCTACTTCCCCTATCCAGGCGGATGACTATACGATTTTCTTTGGGTTCACTTTTTTATTTAGCTTCTCTAGAATCACAAATTATATGCTCAATGTCCTTTATTTATGGCTAGAAACCAATTATGAGTGAGTACATCCCATGTTCCTCTTTTTGGGTCTGGGATACCTCACTCAGGATAGTGTTTTCTATTTCCATCCATTTGCATGCAAAATTCGAGAAGTCATTGTTTTTTACCGCTGAGTAGTACTCTAATATGTATATATTCCACACTTTCTTCATCCATTCCTCCATTGAAGGGCATCTAGGTTGTTTCCAGGTTCTGGCTATTACAAAGAATAGTGCTATGAACATAGTTGAACAGATACTTTTGTCATATGATAGGGCATCTCTTGGGTATATTCCCAAGAGTGGTATTACTGGATCTTGGGGTAGGTTGATCCCAAATTTCCTGAGAAATCGCCACACTGATTTCCAAAGTGGTTGCACTAGTTTGCATTTCCACCAGCAATGGATGAGTGTGCCCCTTTCTCCACAACCTCTCCAGCAAAGGCTATCTTTGGTGTTTTTGATTTTAGCCATTCTGACAGGTGTAAGATGGTATCTCAAAGTTGTTTTAATTTGTATTTCCCTTATGGCTAAGGAGGTTGAGCATGACCTTAAGTGTCTTTTGGCCATTTGAATTTCTTTTGTTGAGAATTCTCTGTTCAGTTCAGTGCCCCGTTTTTTAATTGGGTTAATTAGCATTTTAAAGTCTAGTTTCTTGAGTTCTTTATATATTTTGGAGATCAGACCTTTGTCTGTTGCAGGGTTGGTGAAGATCTTCTCCCAGTCAGTGGGTTGCCTTTTTGTCTAAGTGACAGTGTCCTTTGCTTTACAGAAGCTACTCATTTTCAGGAGGTCCCATTTATTCAATGTTGTCCTTAATGTCTGTGCTGCTGGGGATAAACGTAGGAAGTGATCTCCTGTACCCATATGTTGTAGAGTACTTCCCACTTTTTCTTCTATCAGGTTCAGTGTGTTCAGACTGATATTGAGGTCTTTAATCCATTTGGACTTGAGTTTTGTGCATGGCGATAGATATGGATCTATTTTCATTCTTCTCCACGTTGACAACCAGTTCTGCCAGCATCATTTGTTGAAGATGCTCTCTTTTTTCCATTGAATACTTTTAGCTCTTTATCAAAAATCAGGTGTTCATATGTTTGTGGGTTAAAATCAGGGTCTACTACTCGGTTCCATTGATCGACTTTTCTGTTTTTATGCCAATACCAAGCTGTTTTCAATACTGAAGCTCTGTAATAGAGTTTGAATTCAGGGATGGTAATGCCTCCAGATGATCCTTTATTATATAAGATTGTTTTGGCTATCCTGGGTTTTTTGTTTTTCCATATAAAGTTGATTAATGTCCTCTCAAGATCTGTGAAGAATTTTGATGGGATTTTAATGGGGATTGCATTGAATCTATAAATTGCCCTTGGTAGAATTGCCATTTTTACTATGTTGATCCTCCCAATCCAAGAGCAAGGGAGATCCTTCCATTTTCTGGTATCCTCCTCAATTTCTTTCTTCAAGGACGTAAAGTTCTTGTCAAATAGATCCTTCACTTCCTTGGTTACGGTTACCCCAAGATATTTTATGCTATTTGTGGCTATCGTGAAGGGTGATGCTTCTCTGATTTCCCTCTCTGCTTCCTTATCCTTTGTGTGTAGGAGGGCAACTGATTTTTGGAATTGATCTTGTATCCTGCCACGCTACTAAAGGTGTTCATCAGCTGTAGGAGTTCTTTGCTGGAGTTTTTGGGGTCGCTTATGTACACTATCATATCATCTGCAAATAATGAAAGTTTAATTTCTTCCTTTCCAATTTGAATCCCTTTGATCCCCTTATGTTTTCTTATTGCTATCGCTAGAATTTCTAGCACTATATTAAAGAGGTATGGAGAGAGTGGACAGCCTTGTCGTGTTCCTGATTTTAGTGGAATAGCTTTGAGTTTCTCTCCATTTAATTTGATGTAGCTATCAGCTTGCTATAAATAGCTTTTATTATACTTAGGTACGATCCTTGAATCCCTAATCTCTCTAAGACCTTTATCATAAAGGGATGTTGAATTTTGTCAAATGCTTTTTCAGCATCTAATGAAATGATCATATTTTTTTTCTTTCAGTTTATTTATATGATGGATTACATTGATAGATTTTCGTATGTTGAACCAGCCCTGCATCTCTGGGATGAAGCCTACTTGATCATAATGGATAGTTTTTCTAATGTGTTCTTGGATTCGGTTTGCCAGTATTTTATTGAGTATCTTTGCGTCGATGTTCATGAGTGAGATTGGCCTGTAGTTCTCTTTCTTGGTTGTATCTTTGTGTGGTTTTGGTATCAGAGTAACTGCAGCTTCATAAAAGGAATTTGGCAATGACTTCTCTGTTTCTATATTGTGAAATACCTTAAGGAGTATAGGTATTAGGTCTTCTTGGAAGTTCTGGTAGAATTCTGAATTGAAGCCATCTGGACCTGGGCTTTTTTTGGTAGGGAGGTTTTTTATAACAACTTCTAATTCTTCGCGACTAACAGGTCTATTTAGATTATTCACCTGGTCCTGGTTTAACTTTGGTATATGGTACTTATCTAAAAAAGTGTCCATTTCTTTTACATTTTCCAATTTTGTGGCATACAGGTTTTTGTAGTAAGATCTAATGATTCTCTGAATTTCCTCTGTGTCTGTGGTTATGTCTCCCTTTTCGTTTCTGATCTTGTTAATTTGCATATTCTCTCTCCACTGTTTGATTAGTTTGGATAGGGGTTTATCAATCTTATTGATTTTCTCCAAGAACCAGCTTTTTGTTTCATTGGTTCTTTGGATTGTTTTCTGTGTTTCTATTTTGTTGATTTCAGCCCTCAGTTTGATTATTTCTAGTCTTCTACTTCTCCTAGGTGAGTCTGCTTCTTTTTTTTCTAGAGCTTTCAGGTGGGCTATTAAGTCTCCAATGTGTGCTTTCTCCGTTTTCTCTAAGTGGGCGCTTAATGCTATGAACTTTCCTCTTATCACTGCTTTCATAGTGTCCCATAGGTTTGAGTATGTTGAGTCTTCATTTTCATTGAATTAAAGAAAGACTTTAATTTCTTTCTTTATTTCTTCCTTGATCCAGGTGTGGTTCAGTAGTTGACTGTCCAGTTTCCATGAGTTCGTAGGCTTTCTGGAGATGGCATTGTTGTTGAATTCTAACTTTAATCCATGGTGATCTGATAAGACACAGGTGGTTACTGATATTTTTTTGTAACTGTGTAAGTTTGCTTCGTTACTGAGTATGTGGTCTATTTTCGAGGAGGTTCCATGCGCTGCAGAGAAGAAGGTATATTCTTTCCTATTTGAGAGGAATGTTCTATAGATGTCTGTTAAGTCCATTTGATTCATTACCTCCATTAATTCTCTTATTTCTCTGTTAGGTTTCTGTCTGATTGACCTGTCCACCTGTGAGAGAGGAGTGTTGAAATCTCCTACTATTAGTGTGTGTGGTTTGATGACTGCCTTGAGTTTTAGTAATGTTTCTTTTACATAAGTGGATGCTTTTATATTAGGGGCATAGATATTCAGGATTGAGACTTCATCCTGATGAACTGTTCCTGTTATGAATAAAAAATGTCCCTCTCCATCTCTTCTGATTGATTTTAGTTTGAAGTCACCTTTCTTAGAAATTAGTATGGCCACACCTGCTTGTTTCTTAGGTCTGTTTGCTTGATAAACCTTTTTCCAGCCCTTTACTCTGAGTAGATGTCTGTCTTTGTAATTGAGGTGTGTTTCTTGTAAACAGCAGAATGTTGGAACCTGTTTTCGTATCCAATCTCTTAGCCTGTGCCTCTTTATAGGTGAGTTGAGTCCATTGATATTAAGTGATATTAATGACCAGTGATTGTTAACTCCGGTCATTTTTCCTTTCTTTCTGTCTTTCTTTCTTTCTTTCTTTCTTTCTTTCTTTCTTTCTTTCTTTGTTTTGGTAGTAGGGTTTGTGTGTTTTCCTTCTTCATGTTGTGCTGGTGAAGGGTCATTAGATGTCTGAGTTATTGTGGGCATTGTTGGACTCCTTGGGTTGTGATTTCCCTTCAATTACTTTCTGTAATGCTGGATTTGTGGCTACGTATTGTTTAAATTTGTTTTTATCCTGGAAAATTTTGTTTTCTCCATTTACAGTGAATGAAAGCTTGGCTGGGTATAGTAGTCTGGGCTTGCATCCATGGTCTCTTAGTTTCTGCAGTACATCTATCCAGGACCTTTTGGCTTTCATGGTTTCCATAGAGAAGTCAGGTGTAAGTCTGATAGGTTTACCTTTATAGGTAACTTGACCTTTTTTTTTTTTTGCAGCTCTTATTATTCTTTCTTTATTCTGTATGTTTTGTGTTTTGATTATTATATGACGAGGAGATTTTTTTTTTTTGATCCAGTCGATTTTGTGTTCTGTATGCTTCTTGGACCTTCAAAGGAATATCTTTCTTAAGGTTGGGAAAGTTTTCTTCTATAATTTTATTAAGTATATTTTCTGGACCATTGAGCTGTACTTCTTCTCCTTCTTCTATCCCTATTATTCTTAGGTTTCGTCTTTTTATTGTGTCCCAGATTTCCTGAATGTTTTGTGATGAGAATTTGTTGGTTTTGCTGTTTTCTTTGATCAGTGTGTTTATTTTCTCTATGGTATCTTCAGTGTCTGAGATTCTTTCTTCTATTTCTTGTAATCTGTTGGTAGTACTTGTTTCTATAGTTCCTGTTCGTTTATCCAAATTTTCCATCTCCATCCTTCCCTCGGTTTGTGTTTTCTTTATTACTTCCACTTCATTCTTCAAGTCTTGAACCGTTTCCCTTACCTGTTTGATTACTTTTTCTTGTTTCTCTTGGTTTTCTTGGGTATCTTTGAGAGATTTATTCTTTTCCTCTACCATTTTGTGTGGCGGCGCAAATGAATGTAGACAGATTATATAGATATATACAGCTTTAATAAGGAAATAAACTTACAGGACCACAGGTTCCCGCGGTGTACCGGAAAAGCGGAGCAAAAGAAAAAGGGCTGCTGGGCTCACGCCTGGCAGATTTATCCGTAAACATTAGCCCGAGGCGAACACGCCCCCAATGGGTGGGGCTATGTCCCTACATCTCCCCCTTTTGTCTAAATAAGATAGAACCAAACCAAATACAACTATATACAATAATAACAAATAATAAATATAACAAACAATATTGAGGACAAAACTTTTGCTAAACATTCTATCTCAAGGAGTCTAAATAACATAGAGAGTAACTACAATTATATAATCTTTAACTCCGTCAAAGATCTGAGAAGGGAATAAATATCACTTAACAATCGAGAGATATCCAAAATGTGCAACAATTGACAGAGACAACTGACTACCTGGGCAATCACCCAAAGTCTCGTTTGCAATGTTGAGTCAACCAACTTTGGCTAAGGCCTAACATAACTGGCATACCATTATTAAAGGCAAGGAACTTTCTTAGGACTATCCTACCCTGTCTTGGCAAGATAAGACAATCCTGTTTCATCCACTTAGGGATATTCTGTATCTTTGTCAGAAGTTGAGGTATGGGCTTTTCTTAACCCAAAGGCCAGTTCTGCCAAGAAGACAAGCTCCCAGTGGAGTGTCTTTGGTGCTCAACGTTCTCTCGGGAGTAGAGTGGTGTTGCCAGGAGTAATTGTGTCTCTTTGGCATAGAAATTTTAGGTTAGATTAAAGGCCATTTTCTACAGCTCTTCGAAGAGGCTGAAGATCACACTATCTATACTAAATATAATCTCTATGTAACTAAAAGACCTGATAAACTTAAAAATAAATATGACAAACATATAATTCTCAATACCTATCTAACTTTGAAGACTAAAAGAATAAACAACTGTGCAATATATGAAGACAATGATCTTCAACTGTAAACAATGTCATAGTATCAGAGGTAGAAATGTACAATGTAATATGGTAGATGTATCAATACAATATGGACAAAGTTATAAGCATACTCATACAAAAATAGAGGTAGGAACACTCATATTCAATATTTAACATATCAATATACAAGAAACAGTACCAGTACAATTTTCTATAGACAGTAATTCACAAATACCAATCATCCCAAAAAACCAGTTACCCCCTTCTTCTTCCTCTTCTTCTTCTTTTTTTTTTCCAAAAAAAAATATCACCCCATCCCCTCAACCCTAAACCAACCATTAAAAGATGTCCCCAACCCTGAGGGCAAACTCTGTTGGGAGAGGGGATGCCGTCCTCTAAGATTGCTTCTAGCTGACATGGGGGCGACGTTCTTCTTAGGGGGTCCTGTGAAAGCAAATGATGGTAAAATTTCCAAATTAACCTTTGACCTAAGAAAATTGTAACTAGTCTCAGAGCGTTTTGAGAAGGTCCGACCAGAGTGTTGTCAAAAATGTGCACCATTCGAAATTGTCTCTTGTAGTTGGTACCAAAAAACAGGTCTAATATTAGCGCTTTAAAAAAAAAATCATGACGTCATAAAAACCAGATGGAGTTGATGTTGTGGGGCCCCATCTTCATCCTGGAAACTTCAAAGATTACTGTAGGAAAATTTGTTGCTTGTTATGGGAAATTTAAACATTAACAACAAGGACATATACTGACATATAAAGAAAGACACAGATATGAGGAAAAGCAAAGAAAGTTTAAGACATATATATATATATATATAAGTTAATACTTACAGAACAAGTCCCTCCATCAGTAATTAAATATTAGGGGTACCTTAAATTCTTTGAAGATGGGTATTTTCCTGTGGAGATAAGAAGAGAACCCTGCCCCCAACCTATTTGTATTACTTACCATCAGTATGATTGCCATCCATGTGATTGAATTGTTATTTATCTTTCCCAACTGGCTTCTCTTCATCAAAACGAACCTTTATCAATTTTGATGGAATCCACAATTTTTCCTCACCTGTGGAGACAAGAGCAAATCCCCTTCCCCAACGCAGCACATCTCCTGGCTTCCATTGTGAGGTCAGCACATCCTTGAAATAAACTGGTTGATTTAGTTCAGTAGACTTTTCCATTATCCAATGTCTTTCTGCAGCCGATGTTCCCTTCTCATTAGTGTTGAGGAAATTCAAGGTTAACAAAGCATTATGTAACCTATTTCTGGGGGTGTTTTCCACCCCTTTCTGTTTGTTCAACATATCCTTTATAGTTCGATTTGATCTTTCTATGACTGCTTGACCTGTAGGATTGTATGGTATACCTGTAACATGCTTGATATTGTAATAATCAAAAAACCGTTTCATTTTCCTAGAGACATAAGCAGGACCATTATCTGTCTTTATTTGTGTAGGTATACCCATGATAGCCATGACTTCTAATAAATGAGTGATAACTGAATCAGCTTTTTCTGAACTTAAAGCCGTTCCCCACTGAAAGCCTGAATACGTGTCAATGGTGTGATGAACATATTTTAATTTGCCAAATTCTGCAAAGTGGAACACATCCATCTGCCAGATTTCATTCCTTTGGGTGCCCTTTGGATTAGCCCCTGCAGGCAGTGGCGTTTGGTTATAGAAAGAGCAAGTAGGGCATTTCTTTACAATCTCCCTAGCTTGTTGCCATGTAATAGAAAACTCTTTCTTCAAACCTTTGCTATTAACATGATGTTTTTTATGAAATTCAGAGGCTTGTAGCACACTACCAATCAATAATTGATCAATTTCTGCATTACCTTGTGCTAGAGGACCTGGCAGACCCGTATGGGATCGGATGTGTGTTATGTACATAGGGCAAAGCCTGTTCCTAATCAAATCTTGCACCTGGATAAACAAAGAGGTTAGCTCTGTATCATCAGGTATAAATTCAGCAGTTTCAATATGTAAAATAACTCTTTCTGCATATTGTGAATCAGTAACTATATTAATAGGTTCTTTAAAATCCCTTAGCACCATAAGAATGGCATATAATTCTGCCTTCTGGACAGAATCATAAGGACTTTGTTCCACCTTACCCAAGTCTTCTGATTTGTAACCTGTCTTCCCTGATTTATTGGCATCAGTATAGAACGTACGGGCTCCAGTTATTGGAGTATCACGGACGATTCGAGGAAGGATCCAAGAAGTTCTCTTTATGAAGTTAAGCCTCTTGCTTTTTGGATAGTTGTTATTAATGTCTCCCAAGAAATTAGCACAAGCTCTTTGCCATGGTTCATTATCTTCCCATAATTTCTTTAGTTCATCAGCAGTGAAAGGCACTATAATTTCTGCTGGGTCTATGCCTGCTAGTTGACGAAGTCTCAACTTGCCTTTTATAATTAACTCAGAGACTTTTTCTACATAAGTTTTCAGTTTCTTACTTGGTTTATGTGGTAAAAAGATCCATTCCAAGATAATATCATCTCTCTGCATTAAAATTCCTGTAGGGGAAATTTTTGATGGTAGTATGACGAGAATACAGTCGAGCTCTGGATTTACCCTATCCACATGTGCCTGTTGTAATTTTTCCTCAATCATCGTCAGTTCCTTTTCTGCTTCAGCTGTTAATTCTCTGGGACTGTTTAAATCTTTGTCACCATCCAAGGTTTTGTTCAAATGAATTATTAGATCAGGTGTTATCCCAATAGCTGGCCGTAGACTGGAAATGTCCCCTAATAGTCTTTGAAAGTCATTAAGAGTCCGTAGGCGATCTCTCCGAATTTGTGCCTTTTGTGTCTTAATTTTTTGTAAACCTATTTTATAACCTAAATAATTAACAGAATCTCCCTTCTGAATCTTTTCAGGAGCAATTTGCAATCCCCATTTTGGTAAAAGTATTTTTATTTCTTCAAACAATCTGTTCAAGGTATCCATGTTTGAATCGGATAACAAAATGTCGTCCATGTAATGATATACTATCGATTTGGGAAATTTCTTGCGTATTATTTGCAATGGTTGATTCACAAAATATTGGCACAGGGAGGGGCTATTTAACATACCCTGGGGGAGGACGGTCCAGTGGTACCTCCTCGAAGGTTGAGAATTATTATAAGTAGGCACTGTGAAGGCAAATTTTTCTCTATCTTCTTTTTGTAAAGGTATAGTGAAAAAACAATCCTTTAAATCAATAACTATGAGAGGCCATCCTTTTGGCAATAAAGAGGGCAAAGGAATTCCAGATTGCAGAGGGCCCATAGGTTGAATAACCTTGTTGATAGCCCTGAGATCTGTCACCATTCTCCATTTACCTGATTTTTTCTTAACCACAAATACAGGAGAATTCCAAGGGCTGGTAGATTCTTCTATATGTCCAGCATCTAATTGCTCTTGTACCAACTGTTCTAAAGCCTGTAACTTTTCCTCAGCTAAAGGCCATTGCTTTGTCCATATTGGTTTCTCAGTCAACCATTTTAAAGGCAAGGCTGTTGGTATCTCTGAAGGGACATCAATTGCTTGTTCTTGTACAGCCCGAATGGCCGGTTTTCTCCGTTTGTAATATCTTTTAATATTATCCCCAGAAATATAGGCTCTAGAAGTAGCAGGAATGTTAATTTGGGTATTCCATTGTTGTAATAGGTCACGACCCCATAAATTCATTGCAATATTGGCTACATATGGCCTTAATTTTCCTATTTGTCCCTCTGGTCCTATACATTCAACCCATCTCGTGCTCTGCCTTACTCGAGATAGGGTTCCAATTCCCAGGAGCTGAACATTTACATTCTGAAGAGGCCAATATGGATGCCACGATTCTGGGGTAATGATACTTACATTTGCACCTGTGTCCAGCAGGCCAGTAATAAAAATGCCATTTACACACACTCTCAGCTTTGGTCTTTGGTCATTTATAGAAGTTTGCCAAAACACACGGAACTCATCTTTCTGATTGTTATTGCTTGTAACAGTAGGCATGGGGCTTTCTAATTGTCCTGACGAGTCATGTTCTCTGTAGTAACTGGAAATGACTGAACCATGTTTGCCATGGGGACCTGTGAGGCCCCCCCTCTCACGTTTCCCGTCTGTATCAGGTTGCCTTGTCTATCTCTTGTAGACCTGCACTCATTCGTCCAGTGTCTGCCTTTCCACATCTTCTACATAAACCTGAAGGCTGAGTCCTCCTATTTCTGTTATTTCTAGAAGATGCATTATTATTATTTCTGAAAATCCGTTGTCTACAATTCCTTTTCATATGACCCATTTTGCCACAATTAAAACATTTGGTATTCTGATGTCTCCTTTTACCATTGGAAATTGCTTCTTCTACCCATGCTTCAGTGCCATAGTCAAATGTATCAACATCTAGTGTATGCAAGACCCATTCTTCTAATGGCGCTGATCTGAGCTTTAAAGGTCCCAAAATCCTTTTGCATTCCACATTTGCATTTTCATAAGCCAAAGTCTCGATCATTATACGTCTTGCTTCTGGGTCAGATATCCCTATTTGTACAGCTTTAGTTATTCTTTGTAAAAAGTCACTAAACGGTTCTCTTTGACCCTGTTTAACTCTGACAAATGATTCCATCCTCTGTCCTGGGTCTTGCACCCTGTCCCAAGCCCTTAAGGCTGCTGTAGTACACACAGAGAGTATGTTTTCATCCAAATTAGCTTGTTCCTGAGGCTCAGAAAATAGCCCCTCTCCCAAAATTTGATCTATGGAAATCTCAATTCCCTTTGCTCTTTCTTGCTGTTCTAAAAGTCTAGCCTCTTGCCTGAATAAGCATTTCCATTTCAATTGCGTTCCACTCTCAAGGACAGCAGAGCTCAGTTGAAACCAGTCATTGGGCGTGACCTTATTCGTGGTAGCCCAAGATCTTAGCATCTCTTTAACAAAAGAGGCATTCATTCCAAAAGTCATTACAGCCTGTTTAATTTCTTTGAGATCATTCATACGGACAGGTTCCCATGTATCTTCCTTGATGACCCTAGGGTTTCTGGAACCAACTACTTTCTCAGTTGTTACAACTGGAAAGGCAGGTAGAACTGTAGGTAGAGCTTTGTGGGAATTGTCCCGGAGGGATTTACCCACAGATTTAGTTAAAATATGCCTTTCTACCTCCTGCTCTTCTTCCTCAGAATTTAGAAATTCCTCAATCTTTTCAATTCTATTCACCATTGCCTTCTTTAATGTCTGAATCTCCTGTCCAGAATTATGTTCTAAAGCCTTCATTGAGGATTCTAAAGTATGAAGTTTGTCCATTAGAGATAACGTCTCATCTTTGGACATAAGTTTTATAGCATATACCGTGCCTTCTTGTATAGATAATCTTTCTGTCAATCTGTCATAAGCTTTAGACAAAATCCGATTGTCACATTCAGCAGTTTTGATTCTCTCAGTTAATGTTTCTGTTCCTACTGAAAGGGACTGAAGCTTACGATCCAAATCAGCTGTTCCTTCTTCCACAGTAATGAATTTCTCCTTAATATCAGCCGTTAATGTTTCAGAAAGGGACTGAAGCTTACGATCCAAATCAGCTGTTCCCTCTTCCATAGTAATGAATTTCTCCTTAACATCAGCCTGTACCTCTTCTAAATTTTTTTCAGTTTGTCGAGTTGTGTTAAACAAAGATCTGTTCTCTGCCTGGAGAACTTCAAACTGATTTTTGAGAAGATTGTTGTCATTCTCAATTGTTTTTAAGCGTTCAACCTCGTCTCGTAAAGACTTTATCATATTTCTATTATCAAACCATACAGTACCAAGGAAAACTACGAATCCCAGAAAGATCCATATCTGTGGGCTGACAGACACTTCTTGTAAAATCTCCCACATGGTACAACTGAAAAGGCTGTTAAAGTCTTGAATGGTAATGTTTTCAGACATTTTTCTTATTTATAAAAGAAAATTATGTACCTGTAATGAAGTTTTCCTGCCAGTGGTGGCTAAAGAAATGCACCTGAGTCCACGTGGTCTAAGCCAGAGCCGGTCTGAAACAATTAACTCAAAACAAAAATTATTGTACTGCCTGTTAAGGGAAGGGGTTGGTGGCTTTTACTTCAAAACCGCGGGTGCTTCACTTAAATCAGGCAGTGAGGGTTTGGAAGAAGCAGGGAGCTATTAACTGCTCTGTGGGGGGTCACTGCTCTGCGACTGTAGTGGCCTGGAGTGGGGGAAGGGAAAGCGAGCCTTCCTGAGCTCAGGCAACTAGCCGGGAAAGGTGGAGCTTGCGCCCCCCCTGTGCCGGGTCGGGGGCAAAATAGCCCGACGTTGGGACGCCAAATGTGGCGGCGCAAATGAATGTAGACAGATTATATAGATATATACAGCTTTAATAAGGAAATAAACTTACAGGACCACAGGTTCCCGCGGTGTACCGGAAAAGCGGAGCAAAAGAAAAAAGGGCTGCTGGGCTCATGCCCGGCAGATTTATCCGTAAACATTAGCCCGAGGCGAACACGCCCCCAATGGGTGGGGCTATGTCCCTACAATTTTGTTTGTAATCTCTAATTGAATATGGCAGTTTTTCACCTCCTGTTTAAGGTCCTCTATTATTTTCATATAATTCACTTTAGGGTCGAATTCTTCTAATTCTTCTGGAATAGGGTGTACAATTCTTCTAATTTCGGGATTCCTGGATTCTGGTGATGTCACGTTGCCTTTCAGGTTGTTGGAGGATTTCTTACATTGGCCCCTGCCCATCTTTTCCTTCAAATGGAGCCAGGAGAGGCCTGGTGTCTTGGTCCAGTCTTTGCTGTGACTAACTTTCTGGGTGTATCTCCTCAGTGTAGGGGCAGGAACCGTTCACTCCAGATGGACTCCTCAACACCAAAACATGAACGTCTGGTAGTCCAATGACCCACGGACAAAAGAGCGAATGCAGGGGGTAGGTCGGGGTTGAATAGAACATAGGCAACCCTGCAGCACAGGCTGGAGGTGCCTGTGTTCCCTTTCTGGGGTTGTTGAGGCCTGCCCGGTAGGCAGGCACTCACTGCTCTGGGTGGGTAGCCTTAGTGTAGGAGCAGGAAGCTGTTCCTCAGCAAAGGACATTGCAGACAAGGCAGGCTTGGGGGGGGGGTGTAGGAAAGAAAGCCCTGCAGCAGGAGCTGGGGGAGGGGGTTTTGTGCTCTATTCCTGGACAGTCCGCCCCTGGATAGCACACACTCACCTGTCCAGATGGATATTCTCAGCAACTACACAGGGACACCTGGTAGCCCAATGAGCCAGGGACCAAGGAAAGAAGGAGGCAGGCAGGGCGGGTCCAGGAGAGCCCAGCAGACCCTGCAGCCCCAGCAGCAAAGGCCCGCACTCCCTGGCGGGGACCTTGAGGCCTGCCTGCTAGTCAGGCACTCACTGCTCTGTTTGGGTAGCCTTGATGTAGGAACAGGAAGCTGATCCTTAGCAAAGGACCTTGCAGACAAAGGCAGGCTGGGGGGGGAGGGGTGCATGTGTAGGAAAGAAAGCCCTGCAGCAGGAGCTGGGGGAGGGGGGTTTGTGCACTCTACCGGGACAGTCCACCCCAGGATAGCATACACTCACCCGTCCAGATGGAACTTCTCAGTACCTACACAAGGACACCTGGTAGCCCAATGAGCCTGGGACCAAGGGAAGAAGGAGGCAGGCAGGGCGGGTCCAGGAGAGCACCACTCAGCTTTGTCTTATGCTTGTTTCTGACTAGCTCTTTTTAACTTAGCCTGTCTCTCTTTATCTATGTTTTGCCTTTTGGATTTGAACTTTTCTTTTCTTCTATATAATCATTGAACATCTCTGGCTCTTACAGTGTTTCTGCCCTTTCCTCTGTGATCACCCCTGATTCTTGGGATTGGGCCATGTGATATTCCATTGGTCATTCCAACCACTTATCCTGCAGATCTTGAACAATCGGGGGTCTCTGTGTTAATCATTATCTTGTGTAGAAAGAAGCTTCTCTAAGAAACTTTTAGAGATTCACTAATCCATGTGTATAAGAATCAGTTTAATATTATGTCCATTTAATAGAATAGCAGTGGTAGGTTCTCCCTTAGGGCCTTTAACCTATCGTAGGCACAGGTTCTTCACCCCAATAATGGTGCCAAATATGGCTATCATATGGTCCTAAAATCCAGTCAGTATGTGGTTGACTACTCCTATTTCCACATTGTCTGTGATTTTAGTTTTCCAGTGGGCGATATCTTGCTAAGTCAGTCATTGTAATTTGCGTGATTCACAACAGTGTAAGACTGATTATTTTTCTCTTCCAGTACTGAACACATCAAGTATACTTTCTAGTTTTATGAAAGCTAGACAAAAAGAATGTTATTTCCAGGTCAGTAGCAACTTGACATCTCCATATTCCATGATTCAAGCATGTGTTGGTTTCAGCAATAAGGTTTTATCATCAGATGTGTACTTTTATAGTACATAAATAATTCGATAATGTGGTCGGTTATATTTTCTATATTTACAGGATATATTGTTTTTGGATTTCTGCCCCACCCCATCTCTGTTTCTTATAGGAAAGCTATTGCACATAGCCAAAAGCTGCTATCCATTTTCCACTCGGCAACAGATCTGTATAGTCATGGATACTTGAGATGCTCCTTGCTTTAGTTTGACCTCTGAAAATTAGTTCTGAATTAGAGACCATCACTAGACAAGTAGTAATGTGTAATATGAAGACAGATACTCTAACACCATCTAAAATAACTAGAAGGACAAGGCAACAGCAAAAATAGAAATTATTTTTAGTGCTTCAAGGCCTCATTATTATAACTACTGACACCAGTCTACCATTAAAATCATCTAATTTCCTCAAATATTGTACTTTTATATGGGAAGTGAGCAGTAAATAATTTTGCTAACATGACCCAATTTTTAGAGCTAAGTGTTTGTATGTTATTTCTTTCAGAATTTGTAACCCTTTAGACCTCTGATTCTTTTATCAGCAATATGATATTATTATTCTGTAAAACATTGTACTTGTCTCTGTTAACTTCAGCATTTTATGTTTTACACAATCTTTTATAATAATGTGTACAGAGCTTGGAACTTTACTATTGTAGGTAGGAAGAAGGATGAAAATACTTGCCAAAGGCATAAAAGCACAATCTTTAAAAAATGTACTCTATTTTTGGCTTAAAAAAGGGACTGAAAACTTACCATTGTTCTATTGTCTGTGTTAGAAACATCTTACAGAAACACAATTGTTTTAATTATATATCCATACTTTGTGCTCATTATAATTGAAAAGCATATATATCACTCTAATTTTAATATCTTCTGAACTATCTAACAAAATACAAGATTATTAAGATACATTCAATTGTTTGTCATGGTTAAGTAGCCATTACTGAGAACTTTTGTGGGCCTAGTGTTTTAAATTGTATAAAATCCTGTGAATAAGAAACTTACTAAGGCCTTGGTATAGAGCTTGAACTTTTTTTCATTATCCATTTTTTCCAAGTAATTTATAAAATTAAAACATCCTTCAAAAATGTGATAAACAAAGAAATTGTTATATGGCTAAGTGCCATAGCACTTGCCTTACAACTGTAATGTCTTTGTACCATTTACACTACCAAATATTAATAAGAAAGATGATGCTGATTATGAAACTAAATATAATACCCTGACTTAAGAATTTATCGAATTGTACTTAAGAATTTATTGAATTTTACTAATAAAGAACAAATAAAAGAATGCAGTTCAAAACCTATTATAATTTCTAGATTAAACATTTGAATAATAAACTTAGAGACTGGTTGGTATGTAAAGTACATGAGAAATTTTAATAAAAAAACAAAAATTTAAGGGCATACAATGATTTTGAAATTATAATATTCTGATAAATCAATCCACTATAGGAAGAAATATTTTAGTTCAGCACTTTCTGCCTAAACACCATTCTCCCAAAATATGTAGTAACATGTGTTTCCAAGATCATGCCACAATAGCTCCAATTATAATAGATAAGAAATAGAAATAATACTTAGGATTACCAACAGTTACTCAATTTTATTCGTGTACAGTAGAGAATTAGGTAGCAGGTTGACTATATTCATTAATTTAGGAAAATGTTGTAAATATACTTTAGATAAATAAGACTTATCAAAAATATCTGCTTATAATTCCAAATGTAAGATATGCAGAAAAGGGGCTTTACTAATCGACTGTGTGTCAGATGAGTATAATATGTAGCTTTAATAATTTGACAAGAAATATAGGAATTACTTCTATTGCTGTGTTGCAGACTTGGTGACATTGGGAAAATTGAACTATGTATTTATGGTACTTTTCTGTCTATATTAATTACTTTAAGTAATGGTTAATTTTGAAAGGTACTGTGTTTGAAGTTACTAAAAGTCACAGCATGTATTAATGTTTCTCAAGCCACTAATTGGACTTTCCAGGTAACACTTTCATTTCTATTTCCTGTGTCTATGGCAATCATTATTTTCAGAAGCACAATAGGATATTACTAAAATAAAGACATTTCCTATGAGCATTTATTAGATATGCTCAATTGCTATAACAAACTACTATACACCTTCATGGCTTAAAATAACGGAAATTAATTCAATTACCATTTTGGAAGGAGTAAATGGAAAAACGGTGTCACTGATATAAAAGTAAAAATCCAGCAGGGTATAATATATATGACTGAGGCAGCAGAGGATATATGCATTTTCGTTTAAATTTTCTGACGACTACCTGTATTCCTTGGGTTATGGTCACATTACTCCAAATTTCAAAGTCAGCATCATCAAATCAGTCATTTCTCTGCCTTTTTCCATTGACTCCTTCTTAGAAATGATATATGCAGCTGCATTCAGGGTCTGCTGGAATAATCTACGAAAAGCTCCAAGCTCTTTTCACTGTGTTAGATTTATAAGGACTCCCTTTTCTCTACTCCAAACTATCTTTTGTACTCTTGTACAGATTTATAGGTTCAAAAGGTTAAAGTTTAGATAACTTTGCAGGTAACAAGGTTTAATTTAGCTACACTAATGATATTTATTAGATTATAAATGTAATAATACTATTGCTAACAAATTTCACTTTTAAATAGCCTAAATCTCCAACACAGAAAATGATTTTCTGTGGTTACTCTGTCCTTAAGTCTCATACTACTACCAGTATTTTACTTACTATTTAATTGTTCTGAATTATTTTATATTTGAAACAATTCCTTTCATATTTTTAATGTTTATAATTTTTCTTAAGATAGATTATCTTGTGGATCTCAAATTGAACACAAGTATTAACACTCCCCCCCCAGTCTTCAGTTTTCCTTTCATTTCTAGTATGATCTCATGAATTATATACTGTGAAAATCTTGGTGACTTGTGTGAAGCTGTTACTTGAATTCATCTATCTAATCACTTTATTTACTGGAGAGAAGAAAATAATATTTATGGTAAAAATATTATTTTATTTTCTCTAAGATTATTCAAAATCACTGAGAATAGAATGTCTATCTTCACCTTAAGGTGACTCTACATGGAATATAGTGCTACCATTCAGTATTTTCTTACTGTAGCTATATTAGACAGGTAACAAGCCATTGGTCCAGGTTTCCATAAAGTAGTGATAAAATGCAAAATGACTTGTTTACAAAACGTGTAAAATTTGCCTGATACCAGTAATTTTTGCATTTCAGCACCAATGAATATCATTTAGCTCCCTTCTGTAGATGTAATTTTCTAAGTACCCTGGAAAATTACCAGACCATGTTTCTATCTAAACAACTCATTTAGGCAGGATTTTACCAGTATGTACAGATATAGTCTACATAGACCAACCATCTGACAACTTGTAGTGTCAGAGCAAATTAAAACTCTCATCTAATATTCAAGCTACTACAGAAATTGATTCCTTCTCATCACTGTCTGTTCATGTAAAAGCTGTAGCATACGTACTGGCTTGTTTTATTTATCGCAATGTAACACGAGGGCCTACTTGTTGGGGTTTCTGTCCTGTCTGCCAGGTCCCACAGTTGTTCAGCCCCAAAGAAAATTGCACAGAGGTCTCCATAAGTTATAAACTGATTGGCCCATTAGCTCAGGGTTTGTATTAGCTCTTATAATGTATATTAGCCCATTAGCCTTAACTATATTAGCCACATGGCTCCAAATGCTGTGTTCTGGATGCATTATAAACGGTTTTAGAGGAGTAACAAGAGTTCTACCAGAGACCCATTCTTGTCTTCCAATAGTAACCTATCAACCTGCCTGAAACTTTAAACACTGTACTAAAATGAAATGCTTCTTTTCAATCTTCCATCTCCATCTTTCCTCCAAATGGACAAACATTCATGGTAGTAAGGCTGGTATTTCCAAGATCCTGCCTCTTTCCTTATGTCACATATTCAACTATATGCCCGCATTTACCCCAAAACTCCTATGTGTCTTTAATACCATTTTTGTATATTTTTCTTTATGTGGAAGGCTTGAAGATGTTTTATTGTAAATAGTTTGATATTTCTCCCTTTTCATGTTTGTCCTCAAGCTTATTGAAAATTCTTTAATCTGAAGATTGTGGTATCCTACAGAATATTCAAGAAGCCGTGTTCTGTTTTGTTCATTACTATTTGTGCCTGGTATTTAGTGCCCTTCTATTTTGACCATCAACAAGTGTAGAAAAGTATAGTTTCTCCTACATGTGTCAATCAGAACTTGTTTGTTTACACAGTTTGACAAATCAAGGCAGCTTTGAGAATCTTTGCTGACTTTCTGCAATGCTATGTCTTAAAATGCTTTCTCTGCAATTTGTAGCAGAGGCTCCACTTAGCAACTCCCACTTGCTGAGGAAGGAGGAAGTCTTGACACCCTGCTATTTCGAATGAGCCTATCAATGGTTTGTTTTGTTGTGTCTGTCCTTGATCAGGGCAATGGGATAATTTCCAGTACTACTCCATAGCATTTTGTCATGTATCTTTGCGAAAGGTGAACGGGGGTGCTAGTTACTCATTCCTTAACTGCACATTTGTTTTTTTTTTTTTTTTTAAAGTTACTGGTGGGAAGTTTCCCAGATCTGTTATGTTTATATATTAACAATCATTAATCATTGTAGCACCTATATACTTAAACATGTTACTAAAAAGGTGATTTTGAGGTTACATATTATGTAAATTTTAGTGAAAAATCTTAACAAAGTGATGTCTGTACACTATACTGCTTCCTATGTCCATCCACAATTAATAACCTACTTGTATTAAAAATCACTGAATGCTTATTTTATAATGTCAACTTTAAATCAGTGAAATCTCTGAGCATGAAATGGTACAGTAGTTGCTATCAAAGGAGCTGCTGAAGGTCAGGTCATGAGGTGCATCAATTCTGCCAGCATTATAGCTTATAAAATGGCACTTTATTGTTATTAAGTAGAGGTTCTTAAAAGGCCCATTAACTTTGGTGACCACAAAGTGGCATATCAATTATAAATTTGTTTTATGTAAATGGAACTCCCAGATGACACTATCATCATATTGCTTTGTACCTGTAATCGAAATTGTCAAAGCCACTCTTTGATATCTTCACTTGACTTCTCAGACAAAAATCTATGGATAGAGGAGCAATTTATATCTCATGCATTGAAGACAAATTGCTTCAATGAAAATTCTATCAGAGCTTAAGAAAATTATCTTCTTGAATTTGACACACTGAGATGACTGGGAATAGAGTTATCTAGCAACACCTTTAAATGGCAATGGGAGACAGTTGGGGACTCTGTTACACTTAGTTGCTACACATGACCTTTGGAAAGGCAACAACTATCTTCTAACAGAATAAGGACAAAGAAGGATTTCAGTGGAGCACTAAGCAAAATTATTTAAATTGTAACCAACTAAGGCTTGTGACAAAGAAAACACAAGAGACTTTCAAATAGGCAAGGGCGTGGAAATTTATGCAAATAAAACTCTTAAAGCAATATGAACTATCCTGTTCCCAAAATTTAAAGTCTTTATTCAAAAAAGCATCCATGTTTTTATAAAAAAAATTTGATAAATCTGGAATGCATTTCCCAAAATTGAAAGGAGGCAATAAGTTACTGTATTTTGCCATAAGCAATCTATGCTTTCAGAACAGTTTTGATTTGCTCCAACATAATCATGATAATTTGCTTTTTGCCTCATCATTCAAAATCAAAACTACTTAATATGATTAAGTTGTCTTTGGCACTTTACCCCACTCTATCTTTAGCTGCTTTATCTATCATCTTAATTTGAACACATGGAAAAAATTCATGTGTATAAATATCAAATCACTGTAATATTTACCTAGAGATGGGTCTTATGATTTTTAAAGATATGGAAGTAATAAGGTCTTTTTTTATGTTAACAATCTTTTTTTTGGTTTCCAGAAATAAAAGGTAAATTTTATTTCAAAATAGAGTGTTAATAAAGTTTCATCGTAGCTCTTGCTACTAAAGAGATTCTTTAAGAAGCCTCATCTCTGAAGTCATAGTGTTATTGCTATGTGTCTTTTGGATTACTCTAGAGTTGAAATGTATTTCATTATAATTGTGGTAATGAATGCTGAGATTGGGTGCCAAGTGGGAGAAAGAAGGCTAATATGGGTTCAAACCAGTCAATTCTCCACCCCTGGTAGAACTGAACCCTGGACCAGTAGAGCCAAATGGGTGTGTGGCCAGTGTGTAGGTTTTGAGGATATCCACAGATCTCACCAGAGTGACATATTGGCATTCTACATAGTAACACAGGCAGGAAATTCAGGCATGTAGAGAAAACGATGGTTAGCTGTTAACACAGCCAGGGTAGACTCCATTGTGTAGTCAGCAAAGCTTAAGGAACGCATGTTAGGCTTCACCATTGTTACACTGTGGCGTGTTGGCACAGAAATAATGATGGGCAGAGGAGCAAAAGAAAAGTAATGAAGTCTCTTCTGCAGAATAGGCCAAAGCTTTAATAGCAGCTGCTTGATTGACTTTGCAATCTGGGGACGTAGGAGAGGGTGCTGTTTAGGTTCTTCTTCATATTTTCATCTGCAATTGAAGACAACTTAGGTAGGTACACAATGCAATCAACAGAGATCACCCTTTGCTTGCCAAGGATTCTTGAGTGTCTTTTAAAATGGCGTTTTAACTATGGGCTGTTACCGAACTTTTTATCCTTAGTGATGACTCTGGATAGCAAATCACCCTGGCTTGGAAGATTGCTTTAAATGTTCATAGCACCTTCAAAGTGGCTTCACAGTTTAAGTATTTGGATATGGATGGTTGAGATCTTTAGCTGTCAGGAGAACTAACTCATTTTAATTTAAAACCAAAGTTCTAAGTACATTAATGGATAATATATAATTATCCATTGTCTATGATTACAGGAATCATATATACTATACTTTGAAATATGAGACCATGAGAAAAGTAATGGCCCACCAAAAGCTGAGTGCCTTTGGTACCAAGTGTGGAAATGTTCATGTTCCAGTCAGAAAACTATATATTAACATCAGTGGATTGGTGGCATATCATTGAGAATCTCACACAGTCAGAATCTTATTGTCATTGAAATCCACGGAATGTAAACTTTAGGGTCTGTTTTGGTTTCTTTCTTCTCCCGTTTTGATAAAATACTCTGAACAAGCAACCCAAGATCAAAATTGTTCAATTTAGCTCCCATTTAAAGGTGCTGTCCACCACAGTGGGAAAATAAAGGCTGCTGATCACCTTTTATTTAAAACGAGGAAAGAAAGAGGAGAGACATGTGCATATGTCAGAAATGCTCATGCTCAGTTTGTTTTTCTGCTTTTACAGGGAGTAGAATCTCCTGCTTAGGAAACCTGGCCTGCTACAGTTAAGATCAGTCTTCTCAATTGGGAGCATGGGAACCATGGGAGAGGGTTGGGGAAGGGAGAGGAGAAAAAAAAAATATAGCTCATAAAAATCTATAAAAATGATCAGTCTTCCCACATCAATTATCTTACGAAGTTTCTTGTAGTGATCAAACATGCATAATTTGTGCATAAAAGCTTGCTTTGAAATGTTTACTGATTGTGTGCTTTGTGGTGGTTTTCTTAATCCCTCAAATTTCCCCTTTCATTAATAAAAATAAGGCAACAAAACACCTTTCCCACATATTTAATGTAGAATTCGTTGTAATTTTATGAGACTGTCATTTTACACTATTTATCTAATATGCCAAGAACTCCTAACTAAACTTATAGGCTTCTGAATGAAAAGATAGGCATACATGTAGGCCAGTATTAGAGTTTTCCAAATAGGAAATGTTAAATAATGTAGAGCTCCTATTAAAAACACAAAGGATTTCCTAAAGTTTTAGATTCTTAAATGAATTTTGAGTGAGGTGTATTTTGTGGGGATTGATATAGAAAACAAAAATATGAATATCAAAGGACCGCAGCAAATTTAGAGATGCTGCATAGATTAATTATGAATGTGAATCCATGTGGGTTTTATGGGAAGGGTCCCGGAAAATGTGGGGATCTTTAAGTCCAGTGTTAATAGGCTTTCTAGGAAATTAGGTCTGGAAATGGACTTTGAAAAATTTATTGAAGTTGTCTATCATTCATATGTAAGAAGTATATACGTACCATGAAAATAATTAAGACCAATATTTTTAAAGCAAAATTTTGGAAGCACTTTATTACAATTGCATATCATATTCTGTTCCATAAACCCAGTCAACACAAATGAGTTGTCCCAGAAAAAGGTACCTTGCTATAATAAATCTCAGTAAATATTTATTAAATAAAGTGATTAAATATTGTATGTTTGTGTGCCTAGATTAGTGTGAGACAGATAGGAGGGCTTATAAATGTACCATATGTGATTAAAACAAATTTATAATAAAGCAAACTTGGATTTATTTGTTTATCAAGGAATCATTAACCTTATTTAATATTCTAAGTAGTATACATTTAAAGATAATTAAGATAAGGTAGGTGTTTACTGGGAGTCGACAATTTTGAAAGTGGTAGACAATTCTTGGATACAGATACTTTGATAGGAGCATTCATTTAAATTTAAAAAGGAGTATTTGACTTTACTGACTTTGGTAATGAGGGTAGTTTTATGAGAATTGACAACTTGATGGTATTATCAAAGTTGTGAGGTGTTTTTCATTTTATGTAAACATGAAAGGATCAAAAAGAAGAGTTAACTTCCTACTATAAATGTACTCACTTTTTTCCAACACATGATCTTGGCATTTTGAATAAAAAATGAGGATATATAAGTCAAAAAACCAAGATTGTGAGGGTTGGCTGAAAGAGCACGTCGGTCTACATGGAAAATACACCTTGTAATGAAGTACAGTGGACTCTAAGCAGAAATTGCTGGGAGCTACGTAAGGAAGAGAAAAGAATAGAAACAAAATGAAGAACACCCAGATTTACAGCATCCCTGAAGGCAGCCAAGGGGATGACCCCATTACTTTCATTGAGCAATTTGTTCCATCTCTCCTCACACATACCCTCACTAGGACTTCTAAAATAGAAAGATGCCCAACATTCCTCAGTCCTGTCTACTGCCTTAAAAAGGTTCTGAAACTTTGTTTATTAAGGCTTCAGAACTTTGTGCTTTCCTTTTTTTATGTTTGTTTAAATTTCTATTATATTTTCCTGTGATTTTTTTCTTCTTGACATAGATCATGGGGTCATCTAATAAGAGGAAATTTTTCTAAATACAGGTTGTTAGATTGTTAGAAATGACTTGGCAAAGACTTGTAAAACTCACAGTATCCTGCACCAATTGAATAAATTGGTAGGTTTTATCTGTCTAAATGTTTGATGATTTTGAAATGTAACTGCTCAGGAAAGAGTTTGAAGAAATAACTTTAGAAAGACAATTAATTTGTCTAAATTATTATCTTTTCAAAGAACTGAATACCCAACACACTCAGCTTTTAGAATGTCAACAGATACATTTATAACACTTGCATGCTTAAAACAAATTTAGACTTACACATACCTTTGTGCAAGCTGTAAGTAAAAATAAGTAGAAAAATTTTAAATGATACCACTATTACTAGCAAACTTTTAGACTAGACCTTTGAGTTTTGTAGCATACTTTTATTTTTTCTTTATTGAAACAGAGTTTTACTGGGTTCTTCATTTATTAATAGATGTAATCCTATGAATGCTGTAGAGTACCTCCTGAAATCTTCTGTTTTGTAAGGTGATGATTAAAAGGGACATAGAAAATATAAAACACATCTGCATTGTTAAGTCAATCTGTGTTAAAGTCTACAAATCCAAACAGATGTAAACACAGTCACTACCCCCAGTGAAGTCAAGTGATTGCAGTTAGAATGTCTTAATTTGTCAAGAGTTTTAAAACAGTTCAATAAACAAGGTTTTCTTAATACTACTTGATTTTGTAGACACTTATTTCACTTCCCTACCTTTAAAGCTGCTTGTGTAGAAAGATCAAAACTCAGTGGCTGATATCTAATTCTACATATCTAGCTACTGATTTTCATTTTTTCTCTTTTTTCTATACTGTCAAAACCAAGTGATCAAATAATTATCAGACTTCTATCACAAGGGAAATGACTGGAAATATTGAATCATTAAAATAAAGATTTTGGTTGTGAGCCACGTAGTCTGTAATACATTCAGGTCACCTTTAGGAGCCAGAAACCACTTATGGAAAATATGACGATATCTGTTTGTTAATAAAATTTGATTTGGAAGAATGGATAACTGCCATAATTTAGTCTATAGGTGCTTTTAAAAACATTTACAATAAGTAAACACTATGACAATTGTCTAGCTAGAAGAGTTTTCTATGTAGATTAGATTTTTATATACATGAAACAAATATATATTTAATAATATAAAATAAGTATATAATATAAATATATTTAATATAAATAAATGTATACTATATAAATATAAAATAAATAATTATGAAGAAATGTATGTATAAATGAAGCTTAAAACCATGTGTAGTATGAAGTAAATACTACAAATGTGCTACTTGTGTCCAAGAATATAGGAATGAAGATTGTCAAGAACAAAAAGGTCATGTTTAGCTATATGAAGTTTCTGAGGATGTACCTGTATTCAAATAGAGTTAAGGTGGAAATTATAGTATATTTGCATACTAAATAAAATTTCCCAGTAGTAACATAGACATTTATGATGGATGATGAGGGGGACACTCACGAAGAACAACTGAGTGGGTTTAAAGGAATGGAATCCATTGTGTTAGAAGAAATGTGGATATTATTTAATGAAAGTAGCCTTCATTTAATATGGGGTTAATATACATGTGTTAGATTTTTTGATTCTCAACAGCAATCCCCAAGCGAATTATATTTTTTCCACTTTGGTGTTCTTTTGTGTTTTGTGACTCTGATTTTAAACTGTACATACAGAGTGGCCTAGGGGTTAGAACTATTTTTAATGTAAAACCATAATTCTCACCTAAAAAGGGATAAGAACTAGTTTATCTTGTAGCCTGACAGGAGTGACTATGGAGTGGAAACTCAGATTTAGATTACCTCAAATTCCATGCTCCATCATGGAATCTTTCACCAAGTTTTTATAGTAATAGTACAAAGAAAATCATATATCAAAATACATTAATAAAGTATTCTGTTAGCAGGCTAAATAAAATTGGGGAAGTCTCAGATGCTACTGACAGTATTCTTTGATTTTTTTTCCTAGAAAATGAGTGCTCTATTTGTACCTTGCAAATACAATAACCTTTTCAATAATACCTTGCAAAACCCAATAGTCGCAAAAATAGGAAGTCAAGTGTCAAGTACAGTGTAGGGCAATAAATGGCCATCAAAATGATGAAGAATAGCCTAAGGTAAAATGACCCTGGATTTGAAGCATTTAAAATTTTCTAAAATCATGGAAATTCTAATCAAATAATAAGCAAACCTTGAAGATAATTCCGTCTTATGTGGGAACTTTTGTTCACAGTATCCATTGAGGCCTGGTGAACTCATTGTTTGGTACAGAACTGAAAGCAATGACTGCCCCTTTCCAAGAATCTATCAGTTACCAAATTTTATCAGGGAGAGTAGGACCACCATGTACCTCCCATCATTCATCACAGCCTCAGTCTCGTACAGGGCAATATACGTAACTACAGCTACTGTAAGATCAAAATTTCATTGGCTGTGTCACACCCTGAAGCTAGCATTTTGCAGGCTTGCTCCCTATCTTCTGGTTCCTAAGTTCCTTTAATACTCTCTTCTACAGTGTTATCTCAGCCTTCAAAAGGGATGGTATAAATGCCCTATTTAGGACTGATCCTTCAATAATAAACTATTTTATGGATATGGAACCATTTATTTATATGTTCATTAGTTACTGTTATTTTGCATTATTTTTATCTTTAAGTTCTTGTGGATAGTGCTGTTGGAAACACTTAAATACATGTTTTTGATTGAACGCCTATTTCCCATTGTTGTGAATACATTCTTAGAAGGTCATATGAAAATTCTGTGATTAACAATTGGAGGATCTGACAAATAATAGCATGTTTAAAATATTGAAGTTGTGCATCAATCAAAATAGTTACATTTAGTTTTGTTCGTGAGAGTGTTCCTATGTAGCACAGCTTGGCCTGACTTTTCACTTCCAAACGTTGTGAATACAGGTCTGCAATCATCACCAGTACTTGTTAGATTTTTATTGTCCCACTAGGTTGTTTTATGATAATATTTTCTGATATTTTTGTGTTTGGGTTTCATCAGAAAACAACATCTACCTTGACATTTTTTAAACATTTTTTTAAAAATATTTATTTATTATGTATACAATATTCTGTCTGTGTGTACACCTGCAGGCCAGAAGAGGGCACCAGACCCCATTACAGATGGTTGTGAGCCACCATGTGGTTGCTGGGAATTGAACTCAGGACCTTTGGAAGAGCAGTCAGTGCTCTTAACCTCTGAGCCATCTCTCCAGCCCCTACCTTGACATTTTTTAAAAGAAAATATTTCATGGTTGGAATAGAATATGGAAAATATTTTGAAATCTCAGAAATGAAAATTTTGAAAATTAAAATTTTTATTCTCATTACAAATTACAAGAAAAGAAATATTGTATTTCTAACATTTATGCAATTTACTTTCTCTATATATCCAATGTTTCTTTCATGATGCTTCCCTCTTTATATGTTTATATTTACTTGCAAATGGTATGATATTCGGACTGCCATTATGTTAATCACCATCTCCCCAAGTGCACATATATCCCTGACAACCCATTTGTTAACTAAGTAGTTTTGATACTCAGTTTCTAGCATTTAATTCCTGAAGAACATTGCACCACAATATGAAGTGATGTTTTTAAATCTTCCCCAGAGAGCAACTCATTGGTATGTTCTGCAAATCACTGAAATGAGGAGAGAAATCGCAAATGTAGTCATGAACTACTTAGCATCTTTACTAATGTAAATTTTATTCTTTTGGAGTACTTATACTTCACCTTTTTAAACAGTTTGTAAATTGTCACACATAAGAAAACAAAGAATTACAGCACTAAACTGATATGAGAAACAGAGCCTGGTTCCTTTAGGAGTGAATGAAAGGCACATACTAGTAAGAGAAATGCATGCAATAAGCAGGAGTGGGAGCAAACCACATTAGTTTTAAAATTGACTTCAGGATATGGCTTATTGTGATGAAATAACAGGCCAGATAATGTAATCATAGGTGACAAAGCACGTTGGTTATAGGGTATCTTTTAGAGCTCCAAAGGTTTGTAGTTTACAGCAGGAATTGACCAATTTTTCACTCTTTGGTATCATTCTTATATATTCTTCATTTGTTGTTGTTGTGCTAGAACATGTAGCTGCAAGCTATAGCCAGTGCAATTTCTTAATAGAGGTGTGTTACAAAAGTGCAGATTTCATTAGCCTTGTTTCATAATTAGATAACAACTATAGATATGCCTTTTTCAGTAACCATAATAGAGTCTCACATGCATCAAAGCTTGAGAATTCTTAAACTGTACTTTGTATTCTTCTATAATGCCCATGCTTAAGTAAAATGCTTATATATTTACACTTTCTTGTCAGACTTACCTAAATTTAGGCTTTAAATTCTTTCTTCATTGTGATTTCACAATGAAAAACCCACTTACATTCTATCAGCATCCATTTGCTCTGTCTAAGAATTTGGGGTATAAGGTGTCTCTAATCACTCTTTGCTTTAGATTTCAATTCAGTTTTAAGTCATAATACTGGCAAATTATTAATAGAGTGTTCCTCCATTTTTACAACTATCTTTGTTAGGGTGTTAAATTTTATGATAATGTCAACATATCTATGTTTGGGATATTTTTTACAATTTTATAAAATACTTAACTTAGTTATCAAAATTTGGACTTGATACTTTTTATGTTTAAACTTAAAATTTTTAGTATTTGTGTGTATGTGTGTGTGTGTGTTTGCGTGGACATGTACATGTGTGCAGTATGCAGACATCTGTGTTTTATACAGGTGTATATGTCAAAGTGTGGGCGTCGAGACCAGAGGACAATCTTGTGATGTCAGTTCTCTCGTCTCATCTTGGTTCTAGGTATCCAGCTCAAGTCACCAGGTAGCACAAGTACTTTACTTGCTGTGCTCTCTTAGTGGCCCAGTAGTTTTAGATGTCCTTATAGAATATTGCATTCAGAAAAATCAAATAAAACAATATATGTGATTATCTTAATAGCTTATTTGTTAAACTACATGAAAATACTAAACTTCTTGAAAGAAAATCATTAATTGTTGACTTTTTTATTTGTCCTCTCTTAGTATTCTTTGAATTAAGTCATTTATCTTATGTAGTTTCACTAATGTGTTGACGGCAGTTTGCATTGTCTTGTGTTAAAAAGAGCTTTAGGAACACACATCTGCAAAAAGGATATTCCTGTACAAAGGAACAGTAACGTAACACAAGTAATTATTGCCTCTAAGCCCTATTATCTACAAAAGATATATAGGATATTTTCTTCTCTTAATAGATTTTTATGAAAAAACCTTATTACACTGCCTTCTATTTGCTTTATACTTTTATCAGGCATGGTCAAGCACAGAGAACACGGTTCCTAAAGGGTTTTTCCTTGTACTTAGATGGAGGTTCTAGACTGTACTCCTACTGATAAATACTTGAATGATTTTTCAGCCACTGATCTGAAGGAAAGTGTTTTTAATTGCCCTGAGCTTAACTTTCATTACAAGTAATCTCGTAAAACATGAGAGGAAATAAGCTGTTAACACAGACCACCTAGCAGCATTTGCTCTCCTCTGACTGACTATTGTCGATAACATTATTAAGAAGTGTTGGAGGTGATCTTAAACTCATGTAAACAGTAGATATTAATACTGCAATACAGGAATTATTTGGCCACTGGCTTCTTTCTATTTCATTTAAATGTGTTACTTCTCCATTTTTTAGAAACTGTTGCTGTAATTGGTAGAGGGAAAGATATGTGCATTAATATGTTGGTCAGACTGATAATGCCCCTTCCCTCAGGCCATCACCCCTTTTCATGCGTAAGTTCCTATATCTGAACATTTGGTTCCTAGTTAGTGGAATTTTTAGGAAAGATAAGGATGTGTGGCCTTGTTGTATGTAGGAAGTGTGTCACTGGGTGTGGGCTTTGAAGTTTCAAAAAGTCCAAGTCAAGCCCAATCTCTCTCCATTTGTCTCCAACTTGTAATATGAGGCAAATACTCAGCTCCTTCTTCAGCACCTTGTCTGCGTGCCCACTGCCCTTCTTCCTACCATGATGATTATGGACACTAACCCCTTTAACTGAAAACAAGTTTCCAGTTAAATGTTTTTTTTTAATTACTTGCCCTTAATCATGGTGTCGCCTCATAGCAACAGAACAGTAACTAAAACAGTTAGCTACAGTTCACAGAGCTATGATAAAATACCTAAGAACCAACCGAAGGGAAGAAGGTTTTATTTCAACTTGTAGTTCAGAGAAATACAGCCAGTTATGGTGAAGAAAGCAGGACAGCAATAACAGGATGCTGATAGTAACATTGTATTCACAGATGGAAAGCAGAGAAGGTAAACCTGAAACCAGGCAGAGCCAAAATGCTTTTATGGAGAGTCCAATTCTTAAGGGTAACATTACCTTCCAAAGCCATTAGGAGCTCCATAAGCTACCATTTTTAAACCAAATGTTCAAAAATATGAGAATTTGAGATATATTTCACATTGAGAGCACACAAATCATCATATGGTTTAGGGAGAATAAGAACACCTGACTATTTAGAAACTAAGAAAGGACACAAGAATGGATAGGTCATGTGATAAAGAACTTTTTGGTTTTGGAGTGCTTTTTTGTTAACACATGATAATTTGTGGTTGACATTTCATACCAGGTGCTTTATTCATCCTTCAGAAAATATAATTAATCTTCTTCTAGTAGAAACATCATTCTCAGTGAAATGTGAAGAATTTTGTTGGCAACAAGGAAATAAAATAGATTCAAAATTAGATAGGATTCAGTCTGAAATATCTTCAATCATTTTTATTTACCAACTACTGATAATAATGTAAAAGGAAAGTAAAAAATAGAGTTATACGTGTATTGCTTTTATATATTACAATTTTCATGGCTTTCATAATTTTGGAAATGTATAATTCAGGAAGGTGTGAATGATTTTAAATATTTAGGTATCAATTTGGAAATGCATATTTCAAGTATGTTTAAATGATGGTAAACATTTGTGCATCAATTATCATGTCAAAAATATACTTTTTATAAATTAACAATTTCATATCAAAATTGAATGACTCTGTAAGAACTCTATTTAGTGAATAAGCCATACTTCCAATGATGTTTCTATCAATGATGTATTTTCAATGAAACAGTATGCTTATAGCAAACATAGTGTTATTGTAAGGAAGCTGGCAGTACAGGTGGTATTTTGTATTTTCTCATTTCATGCTTTCATTTAGCATTAAATGTTCTTGTTTTCATTTCCAAGTTAACATGAATTGGCAATAAATAGAATTTTTTGGCTTGTTTTACATTCCTTTCCTTTTTAGATACCTCCAGGAAACGAATGAGAAAATTCAAAGTAGTCAGTAGTTTTGATTGCGTTTACCTGGGTAGAATTCTTTCCTCTGCCCAGACATTATTTCAAAAACTCTTTGTATACAATCAAAGAACTACAATGATTTTTCTACTTATGAATGTGTGTGTACTTTGAGGAGTCCAGTGGAGAAGAAATTTATAAATTAATGATTATAAATCTTAATTGATGAGTATAAACTGAGACAGCACATTGGTTTCCTGACTGCCTATACCCACATAATCACACAGAAAATATATCAATAAAACACTGTTTGAATGATGGCTCAGGCATATTTATAGCTAGCTCTTGCATCATAAATTAATCCAGTTTTATTAACCTCTGTATCACCCTGAGGCTGTGGCCTACCACTATGGTTCTGGTGTCTTTCTCCTTTGGTAGCTACATTACATCTGCCTGATATCACCTTCTTTCCCCCTGCATTTAGTTTAGTTTTCCTCCATAGGCACTATTGTGCCCTGCCATAGGCTAAAGCAGCTTCTTTATTAACAAATGGTAATGAAATATATTCATATCATACGGAGGGAAATCCCACATAAGTTCCGAATTTCATTTAACCTAGAAAATAATTTCTAAAACAATCAAATAGACAAAAAAAGAACCTCAAAAACAAAAAACAAAAAGAGAGTAGTGCATTTCTTAAGCATAACATAGGTTAACATGACAAATGATATGTGAAATACATGCTTTGGATTGAAATAACTTATTAACTTTATCTCATAATTAATATTGGATTCTTGATGAAAGACACCATTATAGAGTTAAATAGTAGACAAAACATAAGCAAAAGGAATACACCATAAGAATTATAGTGTAAATGAATACAGTTGTACTCTGGACGATGTTGTAACAGCTAATAGGTTCCCATTAAGTTGACTTACTCTATCAAGTATCATATTCAAGTTTGTACTGCAGTAACAAGTAGTATCTTAGCTAATAAAACAATGGCTGTTCTTGTGTTTACCACTTCTTATGCATTCACTTCAGATGGGATTGGCAATGTATTGGCTATGCTGTTTGTTCTCTTCACAGATTGAGGTTTAAGAAAGTATTCACCAAATAGAATGCTGCAGTTCACTTTGGTTCAAGAGAGGGAAGTGCCAAAATATTTCACAATACAATAATGTAATGGTCTAAAAGTCACCTGCAACACTGCTCTCCATATTTTTTTGATTAACTATTATGCTCATGATGCTGTCAGTGGCAAAGTAGCAAAGAAGTCTAAGTCTCCTCTGTGGGCCAAAGTGGAAAAATAACCAGATTTAAAAGAGTAATAATTATCTCTACCACATTTGGAAAATGGATGAACTCTCAGAATAAAAGTTCAGGCCTCCCACTTTGTCAAATATAACGTGATTAACCCTAGAACTGCCAATTATGAGCTCACAACTGATCTGATACCCTCCACTCAACCCAAGCTGCCACCTGGGGCTTTACAAACATGGATAATGCTTCTCTGGTCAGAATTGAATTGATAACTGGCACAGGAGATCCTGCAAGCTGCAACTCATTTGTATATCCATGCTTAATTGAATTCTTATTGATTGAAACACATACTTCTTTCTCGGTTGTCATAAAGCCTGACAGCATAAAAGCCGGTTCAACTATTAAATCTCAAAATATCCTACAAGATTTGCTTTAAGTATTTTGCCTGTCCTTTCAGAAGTCTCAAACTAATTTTGGTTTTCAACTGCTATTCCTTTTTTTATAACTTTGAAGAATGAGGTGAGCAAAACAGCTATGTCCTATGTGATTTTCCTGAAAGACTTCTATGTAAGGCAAAAGAATTGTAGGGATTGCTAAAGAATGTAACAACCTAGTTCCATTGATTATCGAGGTCTAGTAATATTTTGTGACCTTGAATGCTGCTCAGTCCTTTCCATGCATTTAATGTATCTGACAAGCAGTTAAAACACAGGAGTGCATACTTCTATGGCCTCAGCTCTCAGATATTCTTTTAGGGGGTAATCAAAAAGTAAAAGTTAAACTCAAAATTTACCTTTAAATTCCACCAGGAGATTTTGCTGAAAAACAGGCATGAAACTCTCTCTTCTGAAGTGTTGCATTTATTAAGCATATTTATTTTGGATTTGTTTTCTTGGAACAATGAATTGTCCAAACTTCAAATTTTAGCATCTTTGTACTTTAAGAATAAGACCATCTATTTAGTGGAGCAGAATTCATGTTTGCAATGTTTCTGCTTCACTTCCTATATGAAAAATACAGAAACTACTAAATAATTCATAGATTGTTTTGGAATCCTGTCAGTCTCTGTGTGTTTCATATTCTGGTTTATGAGTCAATAGAGTAGGAAATGCATCCACTTTGAATGTGTAGCACAATGTCATATTTAATACATGTGGAGCCCATTATGGTACTTGTCCTAATATAAAATTCACCAAAATAAAGGATAAAATGTTATAACAAACAATTGAGATGTCTGCTCTAATCTCTTTCTTTAAAACTCTGCAGTAATAAAAAATGAATAGAGTTGATTAAATCATATGTTTTGAATTTGGAAAATAGAGGTAACATGAGAATCATACATTTCAATTATGAAACCAATAATTACAAGATTTCTTCCAGTAATAAACTTGTTCTTTTTATCCTCGAAGGGCATTTACTTCATCATTTTTAAAGATTCCAGTTGCATACATGTCATTTTGAAAGTGAATAAGACCGAATACTAACATAATGTCCTTAGTTTAATTGACTAGATAAAATGTGAATGCTATGAACACAGGCATCATGATTATCAATCTCTTCACTTTAAAATGACCTTCAATAAAAGTAGCAGAAGTAATAGCACTCTACTCAGAGAATACTAAAATATAAACGAAATATAAACAAAGTCAACCTTGGTAAGGAAAGGTTTCCCTTTACAAGACTTCTTTCTATGAATGAGGAGAGAGTCTTCTATAGTAGGACAAAGTTTAATGGTGAAATGTATTTCTAAGTTCAGATGAAAAAGAAACTTTTGTTGTGTAGAGGAGAACAGAAAAAGCTAGAAAGAAATGGGTGTAGGGAAGTGGTGTGGCATGGTCACATAGTTGATTTGGTAATGTTTTCATTCAGACATTAATCAGTGTGCTCAGGAGCCGCCCAAGAAACTTACATATTTACTCTTCAGAGTGAGCATTTATGAAGTTCAGAGGACAAGATGTATGAGAGAGGCCTTAGTTAAGTTTTGCAAAACCACTGTGTTAGGCACTTTATCCAAATAACTTGGAAATATGGTGGAATAATCCTTTATTATATATAGAGAAATGATCGAGTATGGATCTGGGGTTGTCAATTGAGAGACGTTGGTGAGTTTCATTCAACTTCTATTGGAAGGTATGAAATGATGAAAAATAAAAGATTTTACCATTGCAATTTTTCAGGGTTAGAGAATATAGCTGAGCCTCATCCAGTTACTTTGGTATCATCAATTGATTGCTTGGCCCTTGACATCTTTGTCACCTTATTCTTCATGACTTAAAACTTATTTGTTATTCATGAATTAAAAAAAGTCATAGAGATGGTTAATATATTATTATAACTTGATAGATCAGAATTTGCAACTGGGTGCCAATGATAGAAAAACTAAAATGTCAAGCTGAAGTAATTGGTTTAATTTTTTTCCTTTTATTAATTTATAAAAAGTGATTATTATATTTATTAATTCATAGAAGATAATGATTTTTCAAAAAATATATATCCTTTTGTGTTTTGAACAAATTTTACTGAAACATTAAGAACTAATCATAAAATGTTAATATCACAAAACCCAGTGCCTTAAGGTCTTAACAATAAGACCTTGTATTATTAAACAGTTCCAATAATTAAAATCTATTGAGGTTAGAAAATAACGTAATTATAAGATACCCTAAAGAAACTAACTCATGCTGAAGTTATTGTAATTGCAAAGAATAGTGCCACAAAAGTAATACTTTTGTTTAAAGGTTTCAAGTCTAATGAGGAATTTATCACAATTATATATAATATAAAGTTATGGTATAGAAAATATATTGTCAAAAGAAAGATATAAATGAGAAGGGGAGAAAAATTAGTGAACTTGCATATGGTCAACAGTATATTAAAGAATTTTTAAATGTATGCAAATGAGGAACAAGACTGTCTGAAGCAATGTTATTAATTTGGAATAGATGATTGCTAACTCAGCTTAACACATGTGATTTAGTAAACCTCTAAATACCTGATAGATTTCACATGTAGTATAATTTTTATTGAAAAAGTAATCTGCAAAATGTAGAAATATTTTCCCATTATTCATTCCTAAGTTTCAAGATTGTATGAGGAGGATTAGTAGCTGGGGAGTACATGTGCAAGAAAAAGGTTTTTAATCTTTAATGTTACTACTGAATTTACCATTGAGGCAAAGAAAACTTCTGTATGTAATTTCAAACAGTTATGCATTTTGAGTTTTGAAATATCAAAACTGAATGAGAAGAAGATAGGAATGAACAGGGCCCTAAGGCTGAAATCTTTACAAAAGCCTGACTGTGGAGGAATTCACCTCCCAAGTGAACTCTGATTCTCTTGCTTTTAAACGTTGTGGCAGGCTCTCTTCTGTTCCTTTGGACCATGCTGTGAGATCATGCAGAGAAATTCTCTCTGCAGTCTGCTGACAGACATTTAAAGTGGAAATAAACTTGTTCAATTCATAGAGAAATGAGCATATTATATGAAGGAATACAGATTATGTTTTTGTTGTGTGGCTTTGAATAACTCGAATTAAGAATACACTGGGAATTAAAATTTGACCAGGACTTTAAGCTAAATTGTTTCTCAGGAGAGTCCTAATACTACATTATTAGGACATCTAGCTAGCATTGAGCTATAGAGTTTGGAATTGTCAGAGAATTTAAAGGTCATGGAATCTAACCTCCTTCACAATTCAGGAAATCCCTTGCATCCAAGTCTTCGTAGAAATTCTGTTTGAATAGCTTCAGTGTTGGCAAACTTACTCCAGCACATGCCATTTCTGAATAAGCCTAACTGTTGAGAATTTTCTTATACTGAACAGAGAAGTACCTAGCAAAAGAGTGGAACTTGATTTGCATGTGTGCTCTGAAAAATATCATTAAAGTAAAATAATAAAAGTTATTAAGAAATCTCAAAATTGAATTCCAACTATTTATATTCCTACCCTCAAGAACCTTCATTTCTGTATAATCAAATTTTTGCCAATAAGGTATTTCATTGGGAAAGTATAAGTTGTTACATATAACATAGTATTTTTTGTTTTTATCAAACTCAAGAATTTCACAGCCTTTTAACTATTAAATGATCTGTGATTTCTTTCTTATTTTGTGGACTTTCCATTGTCTTCTCTTCTAGTTGTAGTTAAGCAAGTTTTGCCTCTATTTAAATTTCAATTATTTTACTCCAATTTATGCCTCTTGATTTTTTTCCTTTGAACGACCTATAGCATCTCTCTGGTGTTCTCATTTAATAAAGAAAAATGTAACATCTTGGTTTTTACTCTTATCTGCACTGGTCATTTTATCTTTTTTGAAGGAAAAGAAAGTGTGTGGTGCTGTGGTCAAGGCCTCTGCTGCATGCTACCCAAATACTTTTGGAGGCCATCTGCCACAGTGCCCAGTGGAATTCCATACTACAGTCAGGTAAACTTCCTCAGGAAAAAAAATGATACTTCATGAGGAGTTTAATGTACATGTTTATGCTGTCTTTGATCTTGGAAGTAAATCAAAGGTGACTACAGAATTTCTCATGCTTTCTCAATTTTATTCTCCACTTGTGCTTTGCTTTTGGGTTGTTTCCAGCCAGTGAGATATTTCTAAGTGTTGGCTAGAAAAGTTGTGAATTTAATTCTATGATCTGATCTTATGGTAAAGGGATGACCAACAGTGATCAGTATATTTGAAAATTTGACCTCAGCCTCTTACCAGTTAGTCATTTACATAAATGATGTATTGATTTATACTAGTGGTTCTCAACCTCCAGTCTATGACTCCTTTCGGGGGGGTAGTTGAATGACCCTTTCTCAGGGGCTGCTGAAGATCATCAGAAAACATAGACATTTATATTATGATTCACAACATGAGTAAAATTACAGTTTTGAAATATCAATGAAAATAATTTCTAACTTTTTTGGTTTAAATAAAAAGAGAAGGGTTCAATTCTAACACAGTAAAACTGTATACAATTATGACAACTATCAGGTAAAAATTACATTTTCAGTATCTAGTCCATTTGTATTTGGCACATTTGGAGAAAATACTCTATTATCTATCCTATTTTGGTTAGTCCACAGGTTTTTTTTTTTTACCTAAGTCACTTTCTATCATAACATTTATTGCCAACCTAAAAGTATCACTTTAATCTTGAAATATTTTCTTTGATAAACAACTTAAGCTTTTATGTCTATCATGTCTATCAATCTTATAAGCTTCACATTTCTTTTGTAAGTTTCTTTTCTGAATTCAGGAATAAGGAAAACTGTAAAATTATAACTAATTTTCAACCCTATCAAAGACCTAAGAAGAATAAAATATTACCTAAGTAACTAGGTAGTGCAGAACAAGTAACTTCCAAAACTACAGAAATATTAGAGACATCTGGCTGCTAGGACAGTCACCCAAGGTTCCTCTGCAATGTTCAACATCCATCTTTAGCCTACAGGCCCAGAATATCTGACAGACATTTCTGTTAAACTTAGATTTTGAAGGACTTGTGTATCTTTTCTCTGCAAAATTTGGCAGTCGACTTCCCTTGTGTCCTTCTGTCCAATTTGGTCAGCAGTTGTGTCCTTCTGTCCAATTTGGTCAACAGTTCCCTTGTGTCCTTCTGTCCAAGTGTCAGCAGTTGAGGCAAGGGCAGTTTCATGCCCAGTGGGTAGCATTGTCACAGTGCAAGCAAACTCCATATGGAAATTCTTAAATATCAATCATCTTCTATAAAGTAGAATAGTGCCTTTAGGACTATCTCACTGTCATTAAAACCTTTATGTTATTAAAACATCTTAAATACCATATTCTGTAGGTTTCTGAAGTGTTTGAAGACCACCTATCTATTGAAAATATATCTCTGACCATTGAAAACATACCTAATATGACTACAAGTTTGACTTTTATAGATGATTACCTAACATAACTAAAAGTTTGATTTTTGTAGATGACAAATTATTAACCTGCATTTCTTAATTATCCGAAATAGTTTGTAAACATAGTTTTCAAGGGCTAGAACTTTAAATTACCTCATTAAAATGATCTTCGAATCATAAAGCCTAAACAAGAATAGACATATATGTTTGGTACGAACAAGTCAGTTAATGAGTTTTTGATTTATGTTTGAACAGTTAAAAGGCAGTTGTCAACTGTTATAAGTGTATTTGCTCTATATAATCAAACTGTAATGTAAATCATCCATGCCATATGAAAGCATGGCATGTAATAATAAGTCATGAGGACTTTGTAGCCAACAGATTTATCATGTCTCATATTATATCAGAGCTATTTCCTTTTCAAGGGATCTACTTCCACTCTGGAGGTCTCCTCAGGTCAAATCTGATATCTATTAATTTGAACGAAATCTGCAATCTGTGGTAACAAAAGCATAACCTTTCTCCCAATACAATACAAGGTCTGACTTCCATTTTGAAGTAAAGATGTTTTAAAATATATAGGTTGGCTTTATTTAGCAGTTTTCACAACCCATTGTCTCTCAGAAGCTATTGTTTTTTTACATTAACATTTAAATGCAAAATTAAAAAGATACAATATAGGATCCAGACTTCCTGTGTATTATCCATTCTTATGTACCTTTGTATTACTTAATTCTCTCTTCATTGAGTTTGTTTTATTATTAAGCTATTTTTCTATGACTGTCTATCATAACTTTTATTAGCAACCTTAGAGTATCATTTTAAACTTGAAACATTTTCTTCAATAAACAACTTAAACTTTTATGTGGCTCATTACTTCTGCTCAGTACCATGCATACCACTTGCTCTGTGTCTGGCTGGTGAATCTTCACCTCACTGATTCTTCTTCCGAGTCTCTCTCTTCACTGTTTATCCTCTACTACCTAGCTTTTTGCCATTCAGCACTTTAACCAATCAGAATGTGCTTTGGTACATCTTCACAGTGTATGAAAAGATTATGCTACAACAGCCATTGTCCCAGAGACTGTGGTTTATGGAAATGAAAATTAAATTTTCTTAAAGTAATAGTTATCCCTCCTATCTAGTTAGTATAGCTTAAGGTGTATCAGCATTCCAGATAATTGACTAGTGCTGTTGAAATTTCAATTCTTCACTCAGATACAGCTTTTTTTCTTTTGGCTTTCCATTAATGAAACTTCAATATTACTATAAAATTAGTGTTAAGTATAAGACAAGCATAAGACAATATGGTGAAGAACAGGATAAATAGTGAAAATGTTAAAGATGATCACTGTGGTAAAATAGAAGCAAAAGCATAAAGCTACTAAAAATTCATGACATTTAATGGACAATAAAAAATATAATAACCTATATTGAATGGTGAAGACATAGACAAAAAAATGTTTTAACACATGGCTAAAATTGCAATTTTAAAATTGCTAGTTTCTAATGTTTTAATGTCCGTTTACAGCCACACAGAGATAACTCTAGAAGACAATCCTATGAACTGTTATAACACATGCCATGGCTTCCTTACTGAATTATTAGAAATAAAATCTTGGACATGCATCTATTTTTATGTGCATATAAGTCACAGTTTTATATTTTTCTGAAAAATCTTTTATCAAAATCTTTACAGTGCATTCTTTAATTGTAGATGAATTTACTACTACTGAGTAATTGGATATTGGTGATTTAATCAAAGATAAATGTTGAAAACATAGGACAATATGACAAAATAAAAATCAGAAACATATAAGCAAACAGTATACAGAACGATCAGATTGTACTTATGTAGCCATAAATTTGAGAGACAGCTGAAGTGTAAGTGTATATTAGAGAAGTTGGAGAAAGGAAAGGAGAAGAAGAAAAGGATTTAATTATATTCTAATTTCATAGCCGGGCGGTGGTGGCGCACGCCTTTAATCCCAGCACTCGGGAGGCAGAGGCAGGCAGATCTCTGTGAGTTCGAGACCAGCCTGGTCTACAAGAGCTAGTTCCAGGATAGGCTCCAAAACCACAGAGAAACCCTGTCTCGAAAAACAAACAAACAAACAAACAAAAAAATGTAAAGTTCCTACATTACTCAATATTGTGCTTTTTGGTCTGTGCAGCTAAAACATACTTAAAATAACCGTATTGTCAAGGGGAAACTGAATTCATTCATCTTGAATTTAAATAAACAAGTCTAACCACATACTGAACAGATAAAAGAATAAAACCTGAAGATATTGCTAATAGTAAAAGAACAATCTGTGTGTCCGAAGAGGTTTTACTGTATTTTTCTAGTATAAAAAATTTGGGTAATTTATTGTTGAATTGAGGTTTTCTTAAAGTTATATTTTCAAATATATTACTAATTAGAGACAAAGACTAGTCATAGTGGATGCTTCATATATATCTTATTTTCTGCTTTATAATGTTACCAAAACCTTGAATTTATCCAGAATAAAATAGTAAGTATTCAATGGTTTTTATTTAATAGATTTAATTAAAGTATAATTATATCATTAATCCCTTTTCTTTCCTCCTTTCAACCACTTCCATGTTACTCCCCTCTCTCAAATAGATAGCCAGTTTTTCTTTTTATCGTTAAATATATGTGGACATATATGCAAATACAACCTACGTTTTCCATTTTCATTGCTTGAGTGTATATAATTTCAGGGCTGACCACTTTCAATTACTGTCTCTTAGGAACACACTCCATAACTGGTTATGCAGACGTCTTTATACTGATTCTAAAACCATAGAATTGAATTTCCTTCTTAATGCATGTCTATATGTATTTGTGCATGCATATGTACATATTTGTTTGTTCCGTGTGTGTGTGTTTATGGAATTCAAAGGACAACCTCCATTGTCATCCACAGGAATGTTATTTATCTGTTTTGAGTCAAATATCAAATGGTTTCCTGTCTCTTTCTCCCCAACACCAAAACCACAAATCTGTGCTACTACACCCTTCTTTCTCACACAGAGTCTGGTGATCAAAATCAGATTCTCATACTTTTGAAGTCAGTACTATACAGACTGATGTTCCTCCACAGAACCTAGTGATTTTCATGTGTATATCATTCATTCTGATGCTAGTCAACCCTGGGGGCTTAGATATGATAGGCAAGCACTTTGCCACTGAGCTAGAATCTTTGCAGTACAGTAATAGTTTAAGAATTTTCAACTGTATATAAGGGTTGAAATAAAGTATTCATTGTGAAGCATACTGTAGTTTGACTTTTTGTGCTTTTGATGTTCAACACAGTTGGTATATATTACTCTGTTCCATATATATATGTTTGTTCATATATACATATGTTTATTTACTTTTCAAAGTCTACCTTATTAATTATTGATTTTTGTATATACAGAAAGGAATGTGGTGAAAAAGATGAATAATATGATTATTATAATTACTTTCAGGATTATTCAAAGGTTTATGTTGAATTAGTTATAAATTTTAATGCTCATATGTATTAGAATCATAAATAATTTTCTGAACTTATGTTTACCTATGTAAATAATGAATCTCTACTGAATACTACTACTAATTTTAATTCTTCCTTATTTCTAAAAATACATTATAGAAGAAAACCTAAGAATATCAGTATTAATTAGTAATTTGAGGGTGAATACCTCCAAATTAGGTTGGGAATTACTAGTGAGGTTCTGATCTCAATCATGATGAAGTGATATAGTGTGTTGTGTTTAAAGACCCTATATAATTAGTTGTGTCATTCTAATGGGACACACACTGGTCATAACCATGCAAACAAGTTAATCTAAATGATATCTCAGGAAGCTCACTGTATAGTCAGGCAGCCTCTTAGCATATAGTTAAGGTCCTCACTTCACTTTCGCATTAAAAATGAAAAAAGCAAAACTGTATTGGAAAATTTGCTACTGATTACATTTTACTGCTAGACCATGGCTGGACTGGTAAAGATGCAGAGGACTGAAAAAAATATACATGGTACTAGATACTAAATTTTCCTACTGCATATAACAGCATGAAAATATTTACCCTTCCTATCATGTTTCATCATGAATGGAAGTCATAATTTTAGAATTATGGAGACAGACATTTTTGGAGATGTCACTGAAAAGAATTGTGGACATTCATGTATGAAATCAGTTATGTAATATTTTATAAACTGCTTTTTATAATTTTCTCACTAGGGAAATTTCCAGTTTTTTAATTCTTTCCTTTTATTTAAAAATAATTGCATTAGGTATTTATATAGTATTCTGATCTCTTTAGAAATTGACTTTTCTCCCCAGAAATGAGATTCAAATGTGGCCATTATGCTAACACTGAAATAAAAGTAGAACTTAGAACAATTAACAAATACATCCACTTTTCTACCTATTTCTAACATTTTACATTTATTTGTTTAGTGTGTGTGTGTGTGTGTGTCTTTATGCATGTGTGTGCAGCACTGTGTGCATATGAAAGAAGTGAGAAAACAACTTATAGAAGTCAATTTTTTTCCTTCTCCAAATGAGTTAAAACTTAGGTCTTCACACTACTTGCTGAGCCAATTCACAAGCTCTAACTTACCTTATAAATACCAAAAATAAGTTTGTAGAATGCAGTTTTATTATTTCCACAAAGCTAAGATTTGGGTTGACATTATCAATTATTTCAATTAACATCATTTTTTTTATTTTTTAATAATTTTCTTCTCAAGGTTAAGTCTAGATCCTCTTATTTTGATGATTTTCAGGGTCAGATAAAATGATATTAGATGATTATGTTGCTATAATGTATTATTAGTATTGTATTAGTACCAGTGCATTTATATTTAATTTTGTCTCATATAGATACTAGAAGATAACTGTGACTTTGTGTTTGGAAAGAGTCACACTATTCTTAGAATTTAAGACCAAGCTATATTCAAATGAAAACATACATTGAATGTTTCCATATATAAAAATTTTAAGAAATAATGTGGTAAGATGAGAGGTAAAAGAGACTACCATTAATGATACAGGTAACTAACATTAAAATATTTGTGGATGTGTGACACAGTCTGTTCACGAAGAATTTGGAATACTATATTTGCAAAGAAAATATTTCCATGTGAATTTGAAAGAGTAGACTAGAAATTACTAAACTTGTACTCTCTGGAATGAAGCATGTTTCTTTCTGTTTTGTTTTCCTGAAGGCCTCATTCTTTCTCATATTTTCTTTCTACAGTCTTTCAAGTTATTAAGCAGACTGCTTAGGGGAGAAACTGTCTCTAGAGAAAAAAATGTAATATCTTACTTAGGGGTTTTAGTACTTGGCTACAGTTTTTCCTTCCTTTCCTAATAGATTCATTCTCTTTGTTCACCTTTCTAAAGGAGGCATTGTAAGGAAGCTTTCCTACAGGGAATTTATAGTATCCAGAGATGGCTGGCTCTTATTTCCCCTTTTAGGCTAGACAGTCCTTTGCTGAAAGAAGCTTTATTTCTTTTATCAGCATGGATTGTACCCCTTCCCCACTGTTATAAATCCTTGATATTTTCTTAAACAGAAGAGATTATAAAACAGAAGAGATTATACTAGAAATTTAGTTCCAATCGTGTAGTACTATGGCACTTGAATTTAAATATGGGTTTTTGTTGTAGTTTTGTTTCCTCCTAATCTCTATAAACTGATAGTTGCTTGAATAGAACTTGCTTTCTTTGTTAGTGCTTCTCAATTCTTAAGCTTTAGTGATACACAAGGTGAGACAGTCTAGATGAAAGAAAATCTTGAAGGGCCATGAAATCCTCATTCAGTTTAGAGCAAACACCTTAGGTTAAATGTTTCTGCAAATTTACATACTTAGGGTCTTTAAGGTGTGAATAATTCTCTACAGTAAAAATTGAATCTGACTTGAAAGCCCCACACATTTTTTGCAAATATTTAATATTTTTTTTGACAATTCATTGATAGTGTGTTTTAATTTCATGGTAGTTTAATTACCCTTGGTTTCCCAATAAAATACTTCTAATTGCATATTTATTTTTGGTCAATATTGAGATTGGATTTCAAGAGAGACATGGGCAATTATAAAATAATTTATTTTATGAATATTTTAAATTAATTTTTAGAGAATAATGTATTACATTTAGATTTTCAAACATTCAAAATATAACAGAAAATTATATAAAACACATTCTATTATTTATTTGTTGCTCTATAGTGAAACACTGTCTCATTTTTCTATTGAGCAATTTTTTCCTGAGCTATATTATGGTCTTGCTTAAATAAGATGTATTTCCCAATTAGTTTAATAATTCAGAACCACTTAATTTATTATTACATTTAAAAGATGAAAATGTTGCTGAATAATATTTGGTAAACTACTGAATATATTATGCATACCCACTATAGTAATTTTATACTATTCTTAAAAAGAAGGTCTCATTCTCTACCCTTGGCTTTGAAATTTCAACATGCTAACCTTCTGCTCTCGCTATTCCTCCCTCTTCATCCTGAGTACATTACTACAAGCAATATATTTTATTTTGTAATGAAGTTCTTTATAGAAAATATTAGGCAATGCCAAATTGGCTTCCATTACTGTAAGTTCAAGAGCTCTAGTCCCTCAATTGAGTAGCAAAATTTAATCATTTTGACCTTAGTAAAAAGCACTGTTAATGTTGTTAGATGAAGGGATGGTAATAATGTGCTTTTTAATTCGTACAAGTTGGGTATTCATTGTGTGGAATGCTTGAGGACCAGAGGAGTTGGCCACTTCAGATTCTTTCATATTATGGAATATTTAGATATAAATAATGAGTTATCTCCAAGGTCACATTTATGCCTAAACAATAAATTCATATATTGTGTGTATATATTGCCTGTAATTATTTTTATATAATTTAAAAGTGATTTACAATTTTAAAGATGAAACAGTTAGTGAGTCATAGTTGAAAGGGTTTTGGGGTTGGACTCTTATTCACCCGCCCCCAGAGACTCCAAGCAAATTGTGTTGTGTACTTATTACTTAAATGAAGCCTGTCATAAGAGGTCAGTTGCAGAACTGACCACTATAGTATTATGACAGAGTCTAAGAAATGTTAAATTTCATATTTTAAGGTTGTTGATGATAGGTGTTCAAATTTTAATGCATAACAGTGAAAGCATTTGTAGAAGCTTATAATCATTTTTGAAAATCAGAATTGGTGCTCTACGAGTAATATTCATTCATACATTTCTTGATTATGCAAACAGGTTATTTGTATGCAAACAGGTTATTTGTATGCAAAAATCATTAAAAATGCTTAAGAAGCACTGATGAGCAAGAGTTACAAGATTATCATGATTTAAAGGTATATATATAAATATATATATTATAGAAACATTAGATCATGCCACTGTAAAAAATATTATTTGAAAATAACTTCATTTTCTAAGCAAATAATAAATATTAGGTCTGAAAAATATAATTTCACTAACATTATAGATACAGAACTATCCTGTAATTGAAACAGGATTATATTAAGAAAGAGGAATAGAATTGTAGGATCCAGAAGAGTTGAGGGTACCAGGAGAAAATGGCTTACAGATTCAACTAAGCTCATAGAGCATCACATAGACTGAAGCAGCAATCACAGAGCCTCCATGTTTCTATGATAGGTCCTCTGCATATAGGTTATGGTTGTTAGCTTGGTATTTTTGTGGATCTCCTAACAGTGGGAGTGGGGTTGTCTCTGACTCTTTTGTCTGTTCTTGGAACCCCTTTCCTCCTACTGGATTGCCTTTTATAGCCTTGATACGAGGGTTTAGACTACTCTTGCTGTATCTTATGCTGTGTTCAGTTAATATTCCAGAGAAGCTTGCTTCTTTTTGAAGGGAACCAGAGGAGGAAGGGATCTGGGGGAGAGAAAAGATAGAGGGGACAGGCAGGTGGTTGGGATGTATTGTATGAAGAAATAATAATAATAATGAAACTGTGATAGGAATCTTTTTTTCAAATCATTGAAAATTGCTTTTAAATATTTGTAAGTAATATTTCAAAAATAGAACAAAATATAGCAATTACATACAGAATTATAAAATCCATAGATGCAAATCAAATATTATTCAAGAAAACATTAGTAGACTACACTGAAATGTTATGCAGCATAATAATTTTCTTTGCACACACATAGTGATGCAAATAAGTGTGTTGAATTGTTAAAATATCACATTGTTATGAACATTTACATGTTTTCCAAAGAGATAAATAACTCTTTTGACTTTGGGGGATATACCTGGTGTTACTCAATTCTAAACTACATAACTTTGAGGAATGAACAGAACTAATAACAGCTGTATTTTTCTTTCCATTAATAGTATAAGAAGCCATTAATTTTTCTGCATCATTGCCAGCCCTTGTGATTAAGAGTTTTACTATAGCCACCTTAGTGGTATGAAAAACTATGCCATTGTGGTTTTAATTTGTCTTTCTTTATTCTCTAATAAGACTAAACAATTCTTTGATTAATGTCTATTTGTGTGTTTTGTTTTTGAAGTTGGTTCATATCCCTTGGCCATTTTAAATTTTAATTGTATCCTTGTTGAAATCTCAGAATTCTTTCATTTTTTTGCTTTTAAAATTAATTTTGTTAGTTCTTTTACAATTTGATACATTATGTACAATACGTTTTGTATTTACCCTCTCTCAGCTCTCTTTGGGCATCCATATACCTTCCCTAGCCCTACAACGTTCTGTGACTTAAAAATGTTTTATACTAATCAAGACCAATTTGTGTTGCCCAAGTATTTTTAGGTGTGTCATTTTCCACAACTAAAGTATGATTGAGTTATCAGGGCATGCAGTCTTAAAGAAAACAGACCTTTCACTCTCCCAAAAGATAACAGCTGCTATAAGCTCTTCAGCTAAAGGAAGTGGACTTTGTGTCCACCTTGATATGGGGCTTGCTAGGGATTGAAATATTTACATAGGTATTGTGCATGTTATTGCAACCCCTGTGAGTTCATATGTGCAGCTACACTTTGTGTTTGAAAGACACTGTTTTCTTAAAATTATCTACAACTAATTGTTCTACCACTTCTTCTGCATCTTCAATTATTTTTGAATTAGGGCATATGGTTATATATATTTCTTTTGAGGCTGAGAAGTCTGCAGAATTTTACTGTCTGTTCTTTGTACAGGTGTGTGTTGCATGTCTTAATCACAGTCTATTGCAAATTGAAGCTTTTCAGGTAAATATTAAGAGATGCATTGATCTATGGCATAACAATAAATCACTATTGGTCTATTTTATCACTATGTCCATTCATTAGAATAATAGTAGTAGGTTCTCTCCCGAGTCAGTTATCTGTTGTCTTAGTTAGGGTTTTTATTGCTGTGAAGAAACACCATGTCCACAGGAACTCTTACAAGGAAAACTTTAATTGCGGTGACTCACAATTTAAGAGGTTTAGTCATTATCATCATGGCAGGGAGCAGGGTGGAAGGCAGGAAGATGATGTAATGGAGAAATAGCTGAGAGTCCTACATGTTTCAGGCAACAGGAAGTCAACTGAGACACTAGGCAGTACCCTCAACATAGGAAACCTTAAATCCCACCTCCACAGTGACATGCTTTTTCCAACAGGATCATACCCACTCCAACAAAGACACACTTTCAAATAGTGCTGCTCCCTATGAAACTATAGGGCCAATTACTTTCAAACTACCACATCTGTCTGGCAATAGATCCTGGGTCAATAATGATACATGTATAAGTTTCATTTTGAGGACTGGATCTTGAATTCAAATGGACAATAGTTATTCCCACATCAGGGCCAGTATTATACCAGTGGGCATTCTTTTCCACACAGCACCAGTCATTATTGTAATTCCCATTATTCTAATTCACAGTTGGGTGAGACAAATGATTGTTTTTCTTTTCCTGTTATATATAGAGAGAGCACCATCTAGCACTATGAAAGCTAATCAGTAAGAATTAACATCAAGTCAATACCAGTTTAATTTCTCTAAGTTGTATGATGTAAGTGTGTGGTGTCTCTAGCAATAGGGTCTCAACCATCAAGTTGTGGAGGGTAAACAAGAACACCAACAACAGCTGTAATTTGGGGGCATCTTTAGGACCTTTTTGGTCAACAACTTGGAAGAAGCTACTCATTCCTGGAACCAAGCTTATTTGTTAGCCTCTGTTGTGTAGTAAGGCGCACTGTTGACCCATTTTAAGATAAATCTATTTTAACTCTTTTTATGTGTGTATATAGATATAATTTAGGAAGTTTCTATGTTAGTAGGTTTCTACATGCATTCTATTTTATTATTTATCTTTCTATGTTTTTCTTTTCTACTCATCCCAGCCCTCCTTTGCCCTATTTTATCCCTTTCTGTTCACTCTTAACCCCTTATATCAGTGCATTCTGTCCTCTTCCTTGAAAGCCCCTCCCAGTAGCCTGTTTGTGGTATTATTTGTAATATTTTTCCTCATTAAGTGTATTTACTATTTCATTGTCTATAACGAGTCCTCTGAACACAAATTACTTACTTTTGTGGAGATAGGAACTACTTTTAATCTCTTTTGCATTCAGTTTATATTAATATACTGCCTGACTCAAGGCCACAAGGCATTCTCATAATTCATCCTACGAGTGTTTTAGCTTTCACACTTAAATTTGTGGTTTGTTTTGAGGTAAAGTTTGTGCGTGGTGTTAAAAAATTTTTAACTTTATTCCTTTATAAGTAGATATTTAATGGTTCCAGCTTGATGCATATTTTATAGTTCAGAGAAAAAGGCTGGTGGTTTTCAATCGTTGATGTTCATAAGTATCACCTAGAGTTCATATTGAAAGTGTAGATTTTTGTATAGTAGAGAAAACTCAGAATCTGCCACTTTACCAAGTCCCCAGATGATTTTTGTAGTGGCACTAGGCTATTTTGAATAGCAAGGAAATAGACAACTGCTGAACAAGTAATTCTAAGTGCATTCTAAGTATTCATTTACTTTTATTCACTTTTGTGAACATTGACTTTCTTTACTATTCCCTCTGTGGAGGAGATTGGAGCTACTATACTACTTTTAGGATCACATCTCATTAGGTGCATCCATAAACAAGAAAATTCCTAGGTGATATTACTAAGCTTGACTCTTTCATCCTATCACAGTCCACTGGCTACATTAGTTCCATTTGTTGACCATCAGCTATAGCTAAGGTTTTTAGAAAGCTCAGTGGGTGGGTAAGTAACTGCTTCTGGAAAAGAGACTAGAGACTTTCTACAATTTTACAGTTGTTCTGCTGCCTAATGTCAAATAAAATTTGATCATTTTTTACCTTAAACTGAAAATGTCTGAAGGGGCAGTACATTAGTAGAACTCAGAAAGCCTACAAATGAGTATTTCTGTCTAGTGTTGGACTAAGGAGTAGAAAATTGAGTTTCTGTTTATTACCACCTCCTTTTGTTTCAAGTTCAGCAGTTCTAGATAATGTATGGCATCAGTAAGGGCTGTTATTGGAATAAGGACAGTCCTAGTACAAAGCCTATGGAGCAGGCAGTCACTAGCAAGATTCTGGATCTACTGGATGCTTTGCCACTTAGAAACTGAATTAGGTGCCCAGTAGGGGCATTTTAATCATTTGGTGTCTGAAACAAACTGTAGGTGCTGAATTTATGTTTGTTTACTTCAATTTTCAGCTTTTCTAGAGAAAAAGATTTACATGTAAATTTGATTTACATGTAGATTTGATTTACATGTAAATGTCCATGTATAATAAGACCACTAAATTAAAAATAAAACAAAAGCCTTCCAATGAATATACAACATGGGCTTTCTACAAAATTAAGGCTAAAGTTGGTTGGTCTTAACTGGATAAGGATTTAACTGTGATATTTTCTGAAACTTCATTGAAAATAGTGGTTAATCAAATTGCGTTTAATATTTAATATGCCACCATGAAAATGCATATTAGTTTTTAAGGAGAAAGATTATGTAAAAATCATATAGTGAATGTTTTGGAATAAATACCAAGAACAATAAAGTGACATAATTGGCAAACCATCAAATAATGAACAGTTTTCTTATCATCGCTACACTATTGCTTGTGTTTATTTCCATATATCTCCTTTCGTGGATTTTCTGATATGATTGCCCAACCTGGATAATCCAAGATATTTTACTAATACACTGAACATACATTTTACCCAATACACTGAACACATATTATACCAATGTAAATGCACCATGTTCAATTCTGTTTGTATAAAGAATTGTTATAAGAAGCTTAACTAACAATACCGTCTGGCATGGTAATGTGGGTAGTAGAAATTAAAAAAAAAAAACCTACCCACAGACGAAGATCTACAGCCAATTAAAAGCTGCTGAGAGAGGGAGAATCCGTTTTCTCAAGGGATAAGCCTCCTGAAATGTTATTGAATTCCAAGTGGTCAGTAATGAAGCATGATGAATGAAAACTCAGAGACAAATATTGGGGTTCAAACTGAATACCAGAAAAGCAGAGCAGTCAGCCATTGACTCTTACCTCGATGTTAGTCCAAAAATGGTGATCCTGTCTCCAGAAAACCTCAGAATGAGACTGAGAATGACAGCTGTCTCCTGTTTTATAATCCTCTCTAGTTCTGGGATTAAGGGTGTGTACCACTACCCCTGGTTTCTATAGCAAGCTAGTGGCTGCTGAGAATAAAGGTGCGTGTCATTGTGGCTACTAGGATTAAAGGTGTGTGTTATCATTGCCTGGTCTGTAAGGCTGACCAGTGGAGCTGTTTTACTCTCTGATCTTCAGGCAAGCTTTATTTATTAAAATGCAGATGAAATGCCACTACATAGTTCCAAACACATATACATAAGAGCAACACTAAATGGACACAGAATGCTGCATTTATGTGTGTGTGTATGTATGTGTGTGTGTGCACTTGTGTGTGTGTAATTAAGAAGAAGTCAAGAAATCAACAGGGAGTTGGGGTACATTAGAATTTGGAATGGGGAAATAAAAGGTCAAAATGATGTAAATACAGCACTCAAATATGAAACTGTGAAACTCTCAAACTGTTTTTAATTGAGAAAATGATGTTAGCTTGGAGAGTTGTTACTATTTATTTACGTACTTGTCTCCTGATCAGCTATTGCAATTGCAGTGGGGATGCTTGACTCATGTGGTATCAAATGAAAATGAAGTTGTTAGCAGTGGAATATTTTGTGTAGTAAAGTCAACTTTAGTACTAAACTATATACTTTGTTAATTACAACTGATATTTGATTTGAATTGTTTTAATGATACATGAACATTTCTTTTAAAATTTATATGATACAATATTTCACATTCCTCACTTAAAAATATATCTCTCCATTTTAGCTGAGCAGTGGTGGTGCTCACATTTAATCCCACACTCGGGAGGCAGAGGCAAGCAGGTCTCTGTGAGTTTGAGGCCAGCCTGGTCTGCAAGAGCTAGTTCCAGGACAACTAGGACTGTGACAGACAGAAATCCTGTGTCAAAAAAACAAACAAACAAAAAGATAATATATTTCCATTTTAACATATTTTTAAAATTATTTATTTTACTTTTGAGACTATAATTATATTATTTTTCTTTTCGGGGCTGGAGAGATGGCTCAGAGGTTAAGATCACTGACTGCTCTTCCAGAAGGCCTGAGTTCAATTCCCAGCAACCACATGGTGGCTCACAGCCATCTATAGTGAGATCTGGTGCCCTCTTCTGGCATGCAAGCAAACATGGAAAGAATGTTGTACACATAATAAATTATTTTTCTTTTCATTTTGCTTCCTTCAGTGCCTCTCATAAGCCCCTTATTGCCCACTTTCAAATTCAGGGCCTCTTTTTTCATTGACTGTTGTTACATGTAGATAGATAGATAGATAGATAGATAGATAGATAGATAGATAGATAGATAGATAGATGATAGATTCCTAAATATAACCTACTCTGTCAGTACAATGTTACTTTAAGTATATTTTCGTGGCTGACAATTTGTCACTGCATAATCATTTGGCATGCTTTTTCCTAGGTAAGACTATTTCTCCTGCTCTACACATTCCTTTATTGCCTGTAGTTCTTTGTGTAGAGTTGAGACCTCTTTGGGTTTTCCCCTGTCTATGTTATCATGTACATTGTTATTGTCCTTTTTCAACTTTTGTTTAACAATTTTGTTATAAATTACCACACACCTATTCAAGGTAAATAAATACAGTGATGATTATCCAGGTACCATAAATCATTGTGTCCTATGTCACACATGTTCAGCCCCATAGAGGTGTTTAAAAGTAAAACAGAATTGGACTTGTAACTTCAGTTACCTCAGAAGAGATTCCGCTTAGGTCTAATAGTCTAGTAGTATGGCCTCATATATTCTGCTAATAATCTCTAACTTAACTGTGTTTTTGAAGAATAATCAATAGTATATTTACTTACACAAATATTTAGCAAATTTCTCTTTTCTTTTTATCACAAAATATCATGTCACTATCTAAGAATGAATTAATTCTCGAAAGGCTAAAGTATCATTTCCTTTCAAATTTATGGATTTCATTTTTAGTATTTCTAGTAAAGATTATCCTCAAAAATACATAGATACAAAGCTAAAGTTCTTCCACAGACACATATTATTTTAACCTTTTGAATGTTTGACATGATCTAGGTCAATAAATCTCCAATAAGAAATCCAGGATGCTTCCAAGTTCAGCAGGGCTTCGTGAAGCCTCTGTGGCCCAGGATTATAATGGCATATGCGAATACTTTACTTCACATTGACTTTTGTTTTCTTATTAGTACTATTAAACGTTCTGTCAGTCATGTTGATGTGTTGCATAATTTTATTTAAAATTCTCTTGAAGTTTGATTTTGTCTAGAAATTTTATGTAGACATTACTTTTACCTGCAGCAAGTCTGTCATTACTCTACAGGGTCTATTTTTTTTTAAATTTTTAATTAACATATTTTTTCTTTTGTTTTTTGCTTCTTATTTATCTAAAAAAATAGAACCAGACAAATACTGAACCTTTTACATGTATTTGTTTATTTATCATTCTGTTAATTTCTGTACTTGAAATTATAAAAAAAATACTTAATTTTGTCACCTATTGAATTTGCCTATCTACTATCTAGCCTTCTGAATTCAAGTTTCCTTGTTCCCAATTTACTCAGCTTAGGCTTCATAAAATAATATTTCTAATAAGAAAAGTAACAATATAAAATACTAATAGACTTACCAGACTTTGATACTAAAGGCATTTCTCTTCAAGAGTCAAGGTTCAGTAATAGAGGATTAGATTTCAAGCATTATAAATTTATACAACTTACATATATAAGCAAATTATTGACACATAAAAATAAGCTTGTAAGTATTCTTTGATACTAATTTTTACACATATACAGAAGAATTAATTATAGAATTAAATAAAATATATCTCAGTTAAATGAACATATTAATAAAATTAAAATAACAGAATGGAGCCAAATAGAAACTGTTAGTATGGAGAAAATAATCAACTACCTTTAGTAAAGGTTTGATTTCAGATTAAAAGCATAAATCTGTCTTCAGTGATAGTCACAAATTTTTGTGATTATACTTAATAACCAGTGATTTAACTGTTAAGTTTTCAATATTTCTGTCTAACATAACTTATATATCCCAAATGGCTAATGATTTTATATACTTATTACGTGAACCTTAGTTCCAAATTGTCAGATGTGAACACATAACCAGTATTAACTACAGAAACTAATAAAATAAAAAAGGGACCATTGTCAGGATAGGGAGGTTGGGGACCAATAGATTGTGGAAGAGCAGGCTATAAGCAATCTGATGAGAGAAATGGGAAGAAGGGAGATCCTTAGCGAGAGAGAAGGTGTTGAATATAAAAGGTGGAAGGAAGTTGTAAGGGAATATAAAAGGTAGTTTTAAAGTATGAGCTCTATTGTATGGTAAACATTAAAGACTAACTGAAGAAAATATCCCTTTTATTTCAAACACTTATATAACTTAATTTGTCTCTCATTTTCCAGGGAGAGCATAAACTACTATGTATTTTTAAATGAAACTTAAAAAATAAATCTCAATAATGTATTCAACCATGATGTATCAAAAAGGCAATGAATAATTTACCAGGATCTGTTTAAATTTTATTAGAAATTAATCTGATAATTTTCCTAATAATTTAAAATTAATTAATCTGATAATTATTTTCAAAACCAGCATTGGTTTAAAATATTTTTTTCGGACCCATTATAAGTGGTTTACTCAAAATAAACTTTTTCTCCATTTTTTCTCTAAAAGGCTTGCATCATTTATTTATTTAGAAACAGTTTGTACCTGATTATTTTACTACTTGCTACTCTTCTAATTATGAGCAATCGCTTCAGAAAGTTTACCCATTCTATGCAAATCTTTAAGGGACAAAACAAATGGACGCCTACTGGAAATCAGAAACCACTAACTCTCTTTGGATACTATGTTTTCCTGTAACTTGCATTAAATAAGTCTAAGATGCTAACATCAGATAACATATAAAATTGGAATCAGTTTCTGGGTGCATGAAGAGAGGCTTAAATGTGAATATATAAACTGTGTTATTTTTTCTTAATTTTTTCTGGTTCATTGTGAACAAAAGAATGATTTGGCATCTGTGTTTATAAGTTTCTTGAATATTGCACAAATTCTAAATGTGCATGAGTGTTTGAGCCTAAAATATGCAAAAACATCCCTTGACTAGTTGATTAGGCTTTCATGTATTAGATCATTACAGTGTTTGAGTGATGGATTGAAAGTAATTCTGGTTCCAATAACAATTAAATTGAAAGTTTGATGAAATTATGGTGAAGAAAAAAACAATTGGCCAATGTTACCTTTCAAGTCTACATAGCTAAATAAACTGAAAAAGATACAATGGAGAGATTCAAGTGTTTGGGGTAGACATTCATATGGAGCCATTTCTTAGGAACAATTTAAGACCACTAATTTCTATGCCATAAAATTGAACTTCTTAACATGAAAATAAATAATATAATAGTTAAACAATTAAGCTTAATTCAACATCATTTTATATTTATTTTGTTATTAAAAACATAAATTTAGATAAATTAATACATAAATTTTTGTACTTTTAATTAATTAATTATTTTGGGAGGCATAAGTTAATAAGGCAAAAGGATTCAAGATCAATATACAAGTAGAACAACTCAATTCTACTTGTATACATTAGCAATTAATGACTGATGGGAATAAAAAACTGGGGTTATATTTAGGAAGTGGTCACCTGTGCCCATGTGTTGTAGACTACTTCCCACTTTCTCTTCTATCAGGTTCAGAATGGTCGGATTTATATTAAGGTCTTTAATGCATGTTGACTTGAGTTTTGTGCATGACGATAGATATGGATCTATTTTCATTCTTCTACATGTTGATATGCAGTTATGCTAGCACCATTTTCTGAAGATACTTTCTTTATCCATTGTATAATATTAGCTTCTTTGTCAAAAATCAGGTGTTCATATGTGGACTGATAGTGGCAGAACCTGCATAGGACCCACTTTGAACACCTGATTTTGGCTAAGCAATGTATCCCTCCAAAAAGAATGGGCTCTGGAAAGCCATTTCAAACAGTAAGGATAAATCCTGGTCCCACTGCCAGTGTTCCTACAGACTGCCCAAGCCACATAAGTGTCACCCACATTCAGTACAGATTCAGTTAGCTCCCACTAGTTAAGATTAGCTATTTCTGTGGGTAACCCCATCATGGTCATTTCCCCTTTGCTTATATTATTACTCCTTCCTCTCTTTGCCTAGTCTCCAGAAGCTCAATCCCAGTGCTTAGCTATGGATCTCTGCATCTGCTTCCATCAGTTGCTTGACGAAGCTTTTATGATGACAATTAAGGTAGTCATCAATCTCATTTCAGGGCAAGGCCTTCAGGTATCCTCTCCGCTATGGCTTAGGGTCTTAGCTGGGTTTACCCTTGTGGATTCCTTGAAATTTCACCAGCCCCAGATTCAACAAAAATAAATGCACAATATATCCAAACCTATGGGACACTATGAAATCCACGCTAAGAGGAAAGTTCATAGCACTAAGTGCGTATATAAAGTAAATGGAGGGATCACACTAGTGAATAACAACACTGTTGAAAGCTCTAAGAAAAAAAAGAAGCAGAGTCACCCAGGAGGAGTGGATGGCAGGAAATAATGAAATTCACATCTGAAATAAAAAAAAGAAAAACAAAGAAAATAATAAAAAGAACTAATGAGACAAAGAGCTGGTTCTTGGAGAAAATCAACAAGATAAACAAACCTTTATCCAAACTAACCAAAAGACAGAAAATATCCAAATTAACAAAACCAGAAATGAAAAGGAGGACATAACAACAGACACTGAGAAAATTGAAAATATATTTTCATGTGTTATTCGGATATAATTTTTATTATTTGGCTTATAAATGTGGAATATATTATTGAATTTTCAAATGTCATACAAAGTTACATACAAAAATCAGTGTCACTTGTTTGTGGTTTATATTTCCCATTTTTCTTCTGTTGAATTTGGTTTGCTAATAGTTTGTTGAAAATTTTTACATATGCACACATATTTATGCTGTATATCCACCTATAACTTTTGCAATGTACTTAATTTGTTGCTGAACTTTTAGGGGTATAAAATATTAATTTATCTTTTGCTTTTTGAACTAAATTGGAAAAACGTTTTTTCTTACTTAAATCTTGTGTAGACTTCTCCAATAAAATTCTCAGGGCTTTATGCTTTTATAATTTCGAGGTCATTACTGCTTCATTGATTTACTTAATCAGTATGAAACTCTTCTTTATGTGGGCTGGATAAGAGTATGTCTTTAAAGAAATTAGTTAATTTTGGGGGCTGGAGAGATGGCTCAGAGGCTAAGAGCACTGACTGCTTTTCTAGAGGTCCTGAGTTCAATTCCCGGAAACCACATGGTGGCTCACAACCATCTGTAATGAGATCTGATGCCCTCTTCTGATGTGCAGAAAAGCATGCTGAATATAACCAATTAATAAATCTTTTAAAAAAAGAAATTAGTTAATTTCCAGTAACTTACCAAATTATTGGGAATAATTAATATATTTATGTTACTTAGTAAATAATTACTATTCATGAGATCAGTATTATGTTTTCAATATTTTTTAATATTTGGCTATATTTATTAGTATCCTAGTCACTATTCCTTTTCTGAATAGACTAGGTTTTGTAAAGTTTGATATTTTCTAGACTTTTTTCAAATATGTGTTCTAATGTCACTGAATTTCCTTATGCATTCTCCTTTTCTCATCTCACTGATGTTGATTATTTCTATTATCATTTATATATAGTTAAATGTTTTTTTCAATTTTCTTGATTTTTTTTTATATTTTAGTTAGATGTAGGTCATTTTAAATTTCCCAATAGATATTTCAAACTAATTTTGTTACTGGCTTTTACTTTTATTTCTATTGTATTTTGAAAACTTATTCCATATGTTTTCTGTTTTTTCATATTTGTTAATGTGTGCTTTATTACTCAGAATGTTGATGATTTTAAGAAATGTTCTATGCAGGCTTGAGAAGGATGTGTACTCTGCTGTTGCTGAATACAGTAATCTATAAATGTCAACTGTGTTAAGTTATTAGACAGTTGCTGTTCAGGTCAACTCTATTCTTAGTGATTTTCTGCCTGCTTGACCTATCCATTATTGAAAGATATAAGTTAAAATTTCTGACTTTAAGAGAAATTTTGTCTTTTTAACCTTTGTTGTCATTTCTTTTAATCTCATACATTTTAACACAATCTTATTAAGCATGTAAATATTTATGATTATTATTCCTACTAGGATAATTTAAATTTTATTATTACTCTGGTCATTGTTCTGACATCTTTATATGAAATTTATATAACTATGCCAACTTTAAAATTTAATATCTCTATGTTACAGTCTTTTATAATCAATCTATATTCATCTATAATTTGATTTCTTTTTCCATTGATAAAATGTATTTTTTATTTATATTAACATGTCCTGTCTTTTACATGTTTGACAATTATGAACTTGTGTGTGTATCTGTATATGTAAGGATGTAAAATTGTTGTGTAGCATTTGAGAACAGAGGACAGTTAGCAGGAGTTCTAACTGAGGTTGTCAGACTTGGTAGAAGATGCCTTTACCCACTAAGCCATCATGCCCTCCAAGTTTCTTTCTAATTGCTTTATTTGGTCAAAAATATTTTAAGTAAACATTAATACAATTAGATTAGTAACTACCATATATGCAAATTATTTATATTTATTGTGTTTATGCTTTATGAAAAGGAAACAAAAATCTTTTATTACTCAAATTATGAATTAATATTTATAAGGAGAAATATATTTCTGAAAGTTGTGATCTTGAACATCATGTCCAGTTTTCTTTGCACAGAATTCCTTGCATTGCATAATATAAACTTATCTGTATACTACTCATTCCTGGCACATATAAAGCAACCTATATTAATTTGATACATTATAAATTTCGAGAATTATTTTAAAATCATTTTCCCTTTTGAACATTCCAGTGCTGCAATCAATATATTTAACTTGATCCCAATCTAAACTTCAGATTAGTCTAATCTTGTGAAAAGTTATTGAATTCATGAAAAAATTGTCACCCAATGATGTTTATGTGAAATAAACCATAATGTTTTCTTTAAGTAATAGTCATGGTAATGAAAAATGGAGATTACCCTTTTTTGATTATTGAACTTCAAGAAACACCTTTTTCTTTTACAGTGCAAATTCCAATTCCTTTAATGAGCTTTTTGATATGAGAATCATTGACCTTTTTACTTTGTGCAATCCAATATGAAAACATATCCTTGACATTTGTTAAAATTTTAACAGTAACAAAAACATCTTTTGATAGAATTAGTAAATGTAAACGTGGCAATCTGTTTCATTATTCTTATTTTTATGAGCTAGTAAATATTTACATGTTTTCCATTATATTTACAAAAAAATGAGCAAGCAGAGTTATACATTACAATAAATGTCAGAGACACTGGAACAAGTTTTAGAAAAGCAAAACTAAACATCCTTAGTAGATCAAAAAGCTAACTGCACTGATGAAAAGAAGATAAAATATCCATCTAAAAGTAAAACAAAAAAAAGAAAGAAAGAAGAAAGAAAGAAAAAACAGTTGAAAAATATTTTGGAATCAGTTTTCCACCATCACGTTTGGTTTTCTAGAAGTGGATGACTATGGCAATTCTACTACCGATGAGTAATGTAGATAACAGTGACTGCTTAAGTGTTCTTATGAGTAACCCTAATTCATCACTGTCTAATGGTTAATAGATTTAGAGTGACTGCATTAAAACAACAAGTGCAGGATTTTTTCAAAAGAATGTAATTTGTCTTGTTTTTGTCATGTTGGCAATGGAAAATAGTTTTATTTTGATAAAGGTGGCAGAGTTTACTAGGAGGAGATATCTGATGGCTTGAAAAGGTCTTTCTCAGAGCAATTTCAGATCCCAAAGTTCCATATGGAGGCTCAGTCTTTTGACCCAGTCATACAAGAAACATGTTATAGAGGTAGTGTAGAATACTAATGGGTTATTTTTTAAGAAATAAAATAAATTCATAATCCAGATTGAATGAATGGTGTATAAGAATTAGATTATAACTATTTAAAATAAAATAAAAATATTTGTTTAAAAAATAAAGCCATGAGGTATCCAGCCTCCAATTCTTGATCATCCAAAGTGTTTGGGTGACATCCTTGGGAGTTCTGCTCTTTTCTGAAGGGAAATGAAGGAGTAGCTATTGTGGAGAGGGGTGATGTGGCATTACTTTAGGATGAGTGGAGAGAAGGGAAACTGCTGTCAGCATGTATTGGATGAGAGAAAAATAAATGAAAATAATCCCATGAGTCCTTAATATTTCCATTACCGAATAAGGCAAGTTTACAAATTTAGGACAATAACATATACTGTCATGTAAAGCTATCTTCTGTCCTTTATGGATTTAAATGGAATTTACAGGAAATTATTTTACAAATTAGACATTATTTTTTTCCAGGAAATTATGTGTCTCACATAAAAGTGCCTTGTTATTGTTACCATTACGATGAAAACAAAATATGTACAAGTTATTGGTACAGAAAATAGACACCAAATTTGCGTGTATCACTAAGTCATTTAGAGTCAGTGCTTTCTGTATTTTGGGCTATTTTCTGTTGAACACAATGTTTTTTTTTTTTTTTTTTACCATGTATCTACAAATTATCTTTACATTATTGCTAAAATATCTTTACATTTTTGCCTTTGGGAAGTATTTGAGGGTTCTTAAATAAGTCATGGGATAAGTTGGCCTTTGGCTAAGCCTGATGACCAAAATTCACTCTCTGGAAACTACGTAATGAGAGGGTTAAAAAACTTCAGCCAGTTGTTCTCTGACCTCTACATATACACTTTGGCATGGGCATGCACATATATACACACAGAACAAACAAACAAACAAATAAATAAATAAATCTTAACTTGAATTTTATTTTAAAATCTTTATTTTCTTAAATTTGAAACCTACTCTATTAATAGTGAAAGGACTCAAGAATAGAATTACATTCACAGGCATTTGAATATTTATTTTGAAAATAGGATAATAAGGAAAATAAATTCTTAGTGTGCGTTTGTGTGTTTTTCAGTTTTTCTTTTAGGCTGTGTTTGTGGTTATTTTATATAAAAAATAAATTTATCTTTAATTTATATTCTACCATATTCACTTTAATTTGGTGACAGATACTTTAAAACTTTTAAAAATAATCATTTACAAGATAATATTATATAGCATGAATTTCTTTCTTTTCTAATGTTGATTTCTAATAAGCAATGTATTGATCCAAGATGAGCAACAAAATTTAGCAACTGAAAATTGCCTATACGGATGGCTCCTTAGAAGTACATTAAAATTGTGAGTCATATGTATTTTTTAGGTCATATGTTTTTGACATGAAAGTGGAAAACTTATACCAAGAGGTGGTGCTTGTACTTTTTTAATCTATCTGAAAAATATTGAATTGAAGCTATAGCTAGTTGGTTCTAAGGAACACATGATGACTATTTCCAGTTCTAAATTGCACTTACAACTTTAGATTGTACCTCATAATTCCATGCTGAACAATTCCTTATAAAAGCTATTTCAGTATCAATGTAAGGAAGTGTTATTCTCCCAATCAAAAGTAAGCTATTTCTTTACTGCTTTGTATCCTGTATGAAAATATAGAATACAATGAATACTTATGGGAAAAGGTATGCACAGTATCTGCAGCGGTACAGACAAATAGAGATGTTTATTTCTGTAAACAGATCATGACAAAATTTGATGTGGCAGCTCCGTCTGCTTGAAGTTCTGTTCTGTATATAATGTAAGTTCTGTGTCTATAAAGTAGTGGTATCAAATGATTTGCGAGTTGTCTCCTAAGAAGAACTTCATTGTAGACATTTTGTGCATATTTATAATACTGATACCATCGTCATTTTAAGAATATACTCGGATATATACTACTGAGAACTTGTACCGTATTACTAAGTAGTTAGACATAAAAAATTGGGAAATAGTCAAAAACAGTTTGGAAGGTATTTTGAATGAGACAGAAACTAGACTAATCAGACATTAGTGATTCTTTAAATTATTTCTATTATTTTTATATGCTTAATGCAAAATTATGTGAATTACAGTAAATACCCAGCCACTGTCTGTGCTGATTCACACAGATGAAGTAAACATGTCCTTTATCCTCATAAAATTAACTCTCAGCAATTAACATAGGAAATGAAAATAGGTCACACATATCAAAGAATCATAAATCATTTGAAAGATGACAAACATTCATAACATGGCTATCTAGTGTTGGATAAATTAGGTAATCTTGATTTCATAACTGTAAATTATTTTCCCCCGTAGTTAATCTTAAATCATACCTCCAACTTTATACTTTATTTCTCATAACAAAATAGACATCTGGGAATGAATATTTGAAATAAATTGTTTCAGAATATCACTACATGTTATTTCAAACCTAAAATTTCATTACTGAGACTTTATATATCTTTTAGTTCCTAATAGGTTAAAAATGTCTATACCTTTGAAAGCACATGTTCATACTAAATACTTTTAAGTTATAAAACACTCATAACTACTGAGTAGATTTTTAACCAAAATGAATCAAATGAGAATTGTATAAATATTTATAGCATTAGTTGTAGTTCATATATTCTATGAGGATACATACATCATGAACTTTACACAAACAAAATTAATCACTGAACACAGACATTGTTTACTTATTCTAAATTGTTGGTAAATTTACATATAAAATATATAAATATGAAAATCTATGCTTTAAATTGAGAAAAGGTAACTCATTCTTTTTCATCATTTTCAAAGAGTTTGGATTTCTATAAATCTTGGACAACGTAAATGCAACAGGGAACTGACAGCTTCCAAAATGTCATAAGATTTTCATTGTAATTTGGTTGGAATACTAACAATAATTTTAAGTATAACTGGTTGAAAATAAAATTGTTTGAATGTTTATAACATTCAGACACTGTTAGAAATTCATTCCATATGTGGGCTAATTGATTTCCCATGAAATACTGGAAGTGAATTGTTGCATTTGCTCCTCTATATGATTGATGAGGTAAACAAAATTTCCCTACAAGATTTGATCCAGCAATAAGGTTTCCAAAGGTTGTAGTCTTTTTCCATCAAACCATGCCTTTTGGCATTTGATTTTTTTTGTCTGTAAATAGAATTATTTGATTACCCAATCTATAAATTTGTGGGGATAATATGACATACTAGATAAAAATAATTTACAATAAAACATCACCTTGTAAATACTCAATGATTTTTGCATATCTTCCAAAGTTTAACATTCTTCAACTGAGAATAAAAATGATAATAATACTTCACTAACTTTTGAACAGTATGAATGAAAATATTAGTTAGTTGCTAATTTGAAGTAGCTAATAAAGAACTAATTGAAATAAGCTACTTATCTATGAAATGAAAACATTAAATTAAGAACTATTTAAGAGCATGAACTGATTTACAAAAAGTGATTGTGGGATGTGAATAACACCAAATTTCTTCCCTACTGATAGTTGCTATGAAATTGGATTGAGTTCCTACTTTTAATCAGATTAATGCATAAATCTTAGAATAATCATGGAAAGCAGAAACAGATGCTATAAGCACCTTGGTTATTGAACCCAGAAATACTGTGTCAACAATGTTAGAAAACTCATTTTGTTGATGAGATCCTGGCTTTCTATGCTCTTTGCTTGAATAGTTGTTTGAAATTTTACACATTGCATTCTATAATTGTGCACTTAAATTTAATGTTTAAAATGTCAGCATCAGCCAGAGGTCTTTTCTTCAGCTAGGCTTGTGACATTCAGGAAGTGGTATTCTCTAAATTCATGCTCTAGCTGTGCCACTGAAACTTTTTGGGAAGCACCTGCAGAGTGTTTTATCGGGGGGGGGGAGGGTGTAGTAATTCTTTTGGCCAGAAAAAAGCTATCTACATTTTCAGTAAAATATGCCATGCACCTTGAATTGGCAGAGCATACTTGGAAAACCCGATTTTAAAGTATAGGTGATGCATTATCTAGGGGAGTTTTTTATACTGTAAGGATATTTAAAGAGAAAGTTACATAACGTTAGGCACGTTTCAAACCTTAAGGGAATAAGTGTTTATCCAGCCCCTCAAAGGCACTGCATTTCAAATATGAAGCACATGTAATGGAAGTTATTACAGAAGTGTTTCTACATGGATATGTCAAAAATGAAAACCTATGGACTATCTCTACTTTCCTCAAATTGGAGTAAATAATATATAACTACATTTTAAAGATTTACAATCACAGTTTGTACCATAAAGTGCTTTTGTATTGCTGTGTACCCAATGGCTACATTCATCCCTTAAATTGAGTTGCTGTTTATAAGGTGCATGGTTTTTACCTAGATTATTAGTCAAGAGTTGACTGAGCATGTCCAGTTTAATGTATACTTAGATAAAACACAGGATTTACCTTCGAAAAGGGGGAAAAAAAACTAGGTTCCATCTGCCCGAGAGCACCAAAAATATTGACTTTAAAACACCATTACTTCCATTTTGCTGTTGTCCCTTGTGACTTCCTTTTTATATGAATATTTTCTTTAAACATATTGAGAGTCAATTTGACAAGCCGTCACTTTTAGCAAATGTCACATTTTCCATTAGTAATTTCCATCTTTTAACAAACAGTATTAGTCACCTTATCTTATAACATTAAGCATATCCTTTTATTATTAAAATAAAAATTTTGAAACTAAAATAGTTTTGATGCTGAAATTATATCGAAACAAAACTTAAAAGACCAAAAGCATTACCTTGGTGATGTAAGTGACCAAAGTAATGAAGTAAATTGGAAAATAAACAAATGGAAGTATGATAACAAGAAACGGATATTAACAGTTTCTGCGGGATTGATGTAACAGTCCTAGTATTATGATGCAAGTTTGAGTTTTGCAATTTTCACGATCCTTATAGAATCCAGGCATTATGATCCTTCATTGTAACAACTCTTTATACTAGCTGAATGCCTGATAACATGCATTCTACAACTACACTTAAAATAGGATCTGAGAATGAAAAGTGGAAATGACAGGTGTGAGAATATAAAAGAGATCGATCTTTTATGTGTGTATCAAGTAAAGGCCTCCATGCTTTTAGAATTGCGATTTGAAAAATGATTGCTATGAAATGGCTAAGGTTAATGTATCCTTGCTAATAATAATGGTCTTGAGTTGGAAAGTCAGAAAAAACCAAAATTAGTGGGACTGATACATAGCAAAAAGAGGAGAAATGGGTCATTTGAAGTAATGGATACCTAGGCTGTGGTATAGATTCCTTATAAACTTTTTGAGGAGTGTCATTAAGCTTTTGCATTTTTAAGTGCAATAAAAACCACAGAATTAATTTAAGCAAGAATTTTACACATTTTCCTAATTTTGGGTTATAGAAAATTAATTTAATGAGCAGGAAGTCAGAGAAATTTATGGAGAAAAATTAGGTCATTCTTGCTGATGTCCATGAACTTGTATTTACTCTTTGCTAGTGTAAATGGAATGAAAAATATTAAAAGAACATTATGCGTGCTCAATAACTGAGAAAGTGATATGCTTGTCTATGGGGACATTAACAAGACTTGAACATCTGTTAATGTCTGCTATCCTTAGGAAAATTATTTCATCAAGCATACACTGTTTCAACCCTTATTAACTTATTTCATAAAGGATTATATATCTGACTGTGATCCCTTCACTAAATGCTCTTCTGTTCATTGCATCAGTGTGAGACAACTCACTGCTCTCTGCAGTCATAACTTATAAATATGACATTAAAGACACTAATGGTATCTGAAAAAATGTCTCTTTTCCCATAAAATTATTGTCATATCCTTGGAAAAATGCTTCTTATAATGTAGAACTTCACAGAGTAACTGTTAAAATGTATGCAGAAATGAAAATAGAATTGAAAAGACAGACATACTTTTTTTCAATACATGGACTTGGGAATAAAATTTACTTGAATTCTAACTGTCATTATTAACCATTTTCACTTGAATAAAGTGCTTGCCCTTTATCATCCTGAAAGAGGAATAATGATAAGTACCTCATTAAATTGTTGTTTATGTAAAGCAATCCCTGAAAAAGCCTATGACTTACATATCATAAATATTAAATAGGTAAAGGCTAAGCAATATAAATAAAGTGGAAGCTGTGGTTATCAGATATGTTAAAAGGAATACAAAGGCAATTATTTTTAAAAATACAAAATTTACATGACTACTTGAATATAATAGGTCAAAATTTTTTATTTGGTTTCAGATTTTAGAAAGTGCATTATGTATAAGTGTGATTCTATTTGCTTAATTAATTTTGTATATTTGAATGCACAACCACTTAATTCTGCCTATTATATTACTGAATTGGCACACGATAAATTGAACCATCCAGATTTAAAGTATGAGAAGAAAAGTTGCCAGAGTTTATCTAATTCTTATTCTTTATCTATTGAGAATGAAATGCACAACATCAGAGGGCTTTTTTGCCTCTTTCTTCTCATGCCTAATATTATTTATAGCATTTACCTCAGAATCAGCCTTTATACTAAATAATTTTGTCATAATATCAGGTCTTGGCAAACCTCAACAACTTCAGACCAGAGAAGTGGCCCGATGCATATAGGCTATTATATCCTGAATCTGAAGTCCTAGTTACATGCCTAGAATCCACATGAAGTTGAATGAAAAACTGACAATACATAAAACTGTTAGTTGATCTTCATACATGAATTGTGGCATGACTCCTAATAATAATCATAATAAAAATAGTAATAGCAACATTAAAATTCACAGCTTCCTCAGCAACTATAGTTTGTAAGGTACCTACTGTTTCAGAGATATCAACATTGAGAGTGATAACCATTTCAATGACATGTGTTTGCAAGGTGTTTCTTATGAGGAAGTAAAATGAGTGTCTTTTAAACATTAGTCTGTATGATAAGTAGTACTTTCTCACCTCAAATTATAAATTTCTACCATATTAACATTTATTCTGTCAGTTTAGCAGTAACAAGGAAAAAGTCCTAATAGAGATGCAGCTTTAAGAATGTAATATTGTGGTGAGTCCAGGTCAAGATTTGGCATTCTTCTGGTGGCTAGAATCTAACAGAACTTAGATGCGAAGAACTAAAATGGTGAAATTGTGACCAAAATACTTGATTTACTAATATCTGGCAGTCAAACACTGTGTACCAGACTGCAAGGCTGTTAACAATTGCTAGATCAAGATCTAATTGTTCTGCCTGCACCGAAAATAAAGTCTTTGTAGCCTTCCAAATTATTGAATAGCAATGGGCTTGCAGTAGTGATGATAAAACATGAACATTGTACAGGCAGCTTTCATCCCCATCACTCCTCTTTGGATTAATTTTCACATCAAAGCATCTCCTCTTGTGCTGGTAGATGAGTAATCCCCAGACCTGATTATTACTTTGTGATTAGCTACCTCAGGAAAGTGATAAATTCTAGCTCTCTACATGTTAAACTCTAGCATAGAAACATTGGTATGCTACTCTGCAGTTGGAAATAGGTTAGAAGATGGAGGAGGAGAAGCAGGAGAAAGAGGAGAAAGAAGAGGAAGAATAGGAGTACAGATGTTAATGAAGCCTTTATGGGTTTCTAAGACCAAAACTTATCGCAAAAAGATTTGGTAAAAAGGCTGATTATGAAAGAAAATTAATGATATTAGGCATGCAAAAGGGGCAATCTGATGTTGTGTATTGCACCCTGAAAATAAAGCATTCTAATTAGATGAACTTCATTTTTCTTCACAATTTTCCATATTGGCAGTGCGATTTATTATTTTTCCTACTAAATAACAACTATATAGGTTCCTTAAGTAACAAACAAAACAGCAGTAGAGCCAGTATTTAAAGTATGTGAATTTGAGTCAGAATAATTTCACTATAATTAAGGAATTTATAGTTCCTTAATTAGATTGTACCACTATTTGAATAATAACTTGGAAGGAAAGAGCTCTTATAATTCATGACATATTAATTACAAAATTAACACAAATTTTCAAAATGTAAAAAATGTATTTTATATATGTGATATATAGCACATACATGAACAAGGCTATTGCAGTGGTTAATGTTGACTTTCAGTTAGATTAAAGATTGCCCAAGTGATTAGTAAACCATAACTCTGGATGTGTTTTCAATAGTGTTTCCAGAGAAAATTTGATCATAATTACTCTAACTTGATCAATGGATTGATTATTGGAAACTGATGAAAGGCAACAGTAGAAATTAGTCAGAGGAGGCAGTTCACTGAAAACATGCTCTTGGGTTCTAATCACTCCAATGGTCTCTCTTCTTCTAACCTCCTAGTCACTGTCATTTCTCCCCTCTCTCTTTCGTATGTGCCAAGACCTAAAGAACAGCCATTAACTGAAACTCCTGCCACTAGATTCACTGGTCAAATTTAGGTAGCCAAGTGAACTTGTGCTCAATTATCTAAAGTCATCAGTCAAAATCATTCTTTATTCTTTAAATTGTTTCTGTCAGACATTTGCTCACAGTAATGCAAAAGTAACTACTAAATGCACTGTTTTCTACTATACTGAAAAGGGAAGCAAAGGGTTCGCTTTTTTCACTTCCCCTCACCCTCATCTCCAGAGGCCTTTTACCACAAGAATTCACACTTCTATTTTGTTATATTAGTTACCCCCATTCCTTTCCTTTCTTCAGTAACATGAGACCTTAGATAATATGTTTCTCTGATAAGAGCTACATTAGCTTCCTTTCTGACATTCCCTTCATGTTTCACTATAAACCACTCCTTTATGGCCACTTACTTAAAGAAATCTACCAGATCTTGAAATAAACTTTTTTATGTAAGAAAATCTTACATCACTTCTGATGTTTAAGGACTTTATTTATTTCAGAACAGGGTCATTCTCCTTAATATTCTTTTGACATTAAAAAAGTAGTATTGTAAGGGATTGATAATTTTAAAACATCCTTATTCTTTGACCTTTGAAAATTATTATATCATTGTCTATTATCATCTACATTTGAAACTTTAAAGCCTATAGAAGACAAACGTAAAATAATCTGACACTTTTCTTGATTAGCTAAGTTGACATTATCTGTTGCTTGTAAAAGAAGACTATATTGTGGACTCTCCATGAAATTTGTATTTGGAAAGTTTAATATAGTATTTTCTTCTGGAATTTAAATTCATGACATTTTAATAACAATAATTTTAGTTAAACATTGAGAATGCTTTGTGGAGTTATACTTTTAAAGTATACTTTGTGGAGTTATACTTTTTAAGTATTCCATTGTAAGTGTGACCTATAAATTTTTTTTTCCAGCGTTATTTTTATTTTTTTTATTAATTAATTAATTTAATTATTAAAGATTTCTGCCTCTTCCCCGCCACCACCTCCCATTCCCTCCCCCTCCCCCAATCAAGTCTTCCTTCCTCCTCAGCCCAAAGAGCAAGCAGGTTTCTCTGCCCTGTGGGAGGTCCAAGGACCACCCACCTCCATCCAGGTCTATTAAGGTGAGCATCCAAACTACCTGGGCTCCCACAAAGCCATTACATTTTAAATTAAATGGAGGAGAGTAAATTTGCTTTGACTTCTGCAGAAACTTTTGGGTTATTCCTGCAGGGAAAAAAAAAGCAGGTAGATAATTTAATATTACTTATTTTCAAATTTTGCTTTAATTTATATATTATCTAAATTTCAATAATAAAATTACAATGATTATTAAAGTTCTTCTAGTGGTACATATAAAATTACATTTAGTATGTAAAGTTTGCATTGCTATCTATCTGGATATTGAATATTTGTGAATTCATTACACCCACTGAAGTGTTTATGGATGAAAGAATCTCAGGTTTGAGCATACAATGAATTACAATGAAATGATCAGTAATTGGTCTTTCATGTATTGTAATGCAAGCATAGTGAGATGTTAATTACGGAACCTAGAGGATGTAAAAAGTCCAATTTTAGAGTCATAATTTTTCTGTTGATCACAGGGGATAAATAAATATGTAGAATTTTCAGTTGCATTGTCTTCTTACAAATATTCTGCATTCCTTTTGATGTCCGTAGATATGATAAAATTATGACTCATATGTAGCTATGTTTACATGATATTTATATCAAACATTTTAATCAGTACTGTGATTAGCTTTTATTTATTTTTAATTTTAGTAGTATGAATATTTTTGTGTATCTTCTTAGTTAGCAAGTACTGAACTTTAAATTACTAGTATATGTTAATTTTCAAAATATATATATATATATATATTTTGGTTTTTCGAGACAGGGTTTCTCTGTGGCTTTAGAGCCTGTCCTGGAACTAGCTCTGTAGACCAGGCTGGTCTCGAACTCACAGAGATCCGCCTGCCTCTGCCTCCCGAGTGCTGGGATTAAATCAAAATATATTATTACAATGAAGTTCTTCTGTTTAACCAAAATGATGGTGAAACAGAAAAATGACCTAGGAATTTGTTTTAAATACTGATAAAGAAAATAGAATTAATATCAACATACAATATAAGTCTAAGTAACAATTTTTATGTTGGTTTTGTATGCATGTATATATGTACATACATGCATGTGAGTATAGAAGCTTAAGATAAATTTCAGGTGACTTCCTCAATCACTTGCCATCTTTGTTTTTTAATATTTGTTATTTTATTGTGTGTATGTGGTAGTTGGAATGAGAATTTCCTCTAAAGGCAAATACCACTACAAGCATTAACTGGAGACAGGGTCATTTTAGGCTTCATGCAAGTACCTGAAGGCCCCAGACCACCAGAATGATAAACCTACCTTTTGTACTTTGTCCATACTGGATCACTTCCTACAAATCTTACAATAAATTCATCCTTGGCCTAGGTTCCTGGAAAACAGAAGTGATCTTCTAATTTATATAAAGTAGTGTTAATATGGCTTTCACCTGAAACAATTTACTACAAATGAGTAGGTGCATTATGCCAATATAAAATTTTAATATAAAACCACACAAAAGAATAAAAAAGTAAATTTTATTTGTAGTCTTGGAATATTTAAATGATGGAGATAATAGTAGTACCAATGGAAAAAAAATAAAACTGTTTTTAAATTCTTTCTGTAGATAATTTCATTTTCTATGGTTTTTCTTTTTTTCCAGTGTGATTTCCTAGCCTTTTATTTGTAAAAACAAATTTTTGTAAGGGATACTAATACCATTTTGATTTCTAATAGACCAACTTGGAAAAGGATTTTAAAAACATTGTTTTACACCTTGTAAAAAAACTTAACACACCGTATATGAATAAGAAACAAAAATATACTGTAAAGTTTATATAAATATTAAAAGTACATTACTGTTCCAATAAATGTTGCAATCTGTTGCACTTTTAAGTAGCATAGCGATTTTACATTTCAACATCAATTAACAGCTGGAAGGAAGCACCAACATTCAATATAAATTTTAATAATATATCAAATTACATTTAAAATTTCATCATGATAATCTACTTTCACAAAACTAGCTACATATTTATAATTTGAACAGTTAAGTCATTTATGGAAATATTCTTATTTGTTTCCAGTTCTCAGCATATATGTACTTTATTGTTTAAATATGTGAGGGACTATAAAATCAAACATTAATTTTACATTCGAATATCTTTTCATTTCTATGTGTAAACTTTTTAAGTAATTAAATACTTTAGAATGACTATGAAATGCCTACGAATCAAAGCAATTACAAATTGGAGCTTTTTGAATATTCTAATCTGTGCTTTTCCAATAATTAATTCCCACTTAGGGTAGGAAGTTATTCCATATTTAAACATTCAGAATAATAGCCATGAACTATTTGTGGGTGTCTAAACTTGTCTGTTTTAAATTTTGGTGGTGTTTTATTTGACAGTTTTATCTGCTTATGTGGTGTAATATGATGTTTCTATAATGCATATATAAAGAGGAATGATCAAATATGGTTAATTAAAATATCCATCACTGTAATCTGAGCTTACTCTTTCATTTCCCGAACACCCAGACACGAATTACCACATAGAAACTATATTAATTCCAACACAGCTTGCCCAATGTATTTAGTGTATTACTAGCTAACTCTTACATCTTAATTTAATCCACTTCTATCAATCTGTGTATCACCACAAGGCTGTGGCCTACCAATAAGGTTCCTAAGGTGCCAGCATGCCCTTCTCCTTTGGAAGCTACATGGTGTCTCATTGATTCCTCCTGCTTTCTCTCTATACCTCTGTTCAGATTTCCTGTTTGGCTTCACTCTGCTAATACTATTTCTAACAACAGCAAGAACAGGTCTTTGCTATTTTGCTCAGACTGGCCTCAAAATCATATCTATATTCCTGCATCAACTCCTCCAATGCTAAGATTACCATGCGGCCTACCATTTATCAACATCTATTTTCAATAATGAATTGCTCTCCTTTTAGTTAAGAATTTCAAATGTGAATATAATGCATTTTGGTCAAACCCACCCTGGTTTTCACATTCAAGACTTTCCCTGTCTTTTCTACCTTTTAACACTCCAAATTTCCTGTGTACTTTATTTGTAAATAGCTGTTGAATCAGTTTAATGTAGCCTGTAAGTGTTGCTGGCCCTGAGAAAACTGTCTTTCCTGCTCAGAGCAGCCACCAGTTGTCAATAACACCTCAGATACAGGTGGGATTTCATGATATACCTCACCCATGATGCTGGGGATATTGGCTGGCTTGCTCTTTTGCAAGTCATAGTCAATTGGAGTTCTTATGTACAAGTGTGCTATAATTACTGGAAAATACTGTTTTAATACAGGCCTCTAGCTCTTACAGTCTCATTGGCCCTTATGTGATTATATCTTAGTCTTTAGAAGAGAGGGTTTGATATAGATATGCTGTTTAGAGATGAACATTTTAAAGCTTATTTTTCTTCATGTTTATCCATTGTAGGTCTCTGCAAAGATTTTACCTAATGCAAAATGAGCTTTTGCAATGATGGTTGAGAGATATGCTAATATTTTGGTATAAAGATTAAAAATTAGGGATAGATTGGCATTACATCTATTTAGCAAAATGATAGTATGATGTGCTCTCCTACAGCCTATGAGCTAGCAACTCATAGGTTTTGGGCTCAATTTAGATCAATAAACACAAATCCATCTTATGGAATAGACTTTAAAACAACCAAAAGTGTTGGATATTTCCATAATGTTCTGAAAACTAGTGCACCAGCCAGTAGGCATATTTTGCCTTGTCAGACATTATTATAGCTGGTTAAAACTGTCAATGACACTTCCCTATTGCATAAAACCTTCCAGCACTATGAAAGATAGATGCCAGGGACAGAGTTTCAAGGTTAGTACCACTTTTATTTCTTCATGTCCTGTAATTCAAGTACATGGTATCTTTATAATACCAATGAATTCTAAAGGGTAACCAAGAGCCAGGACATGAGCTTGTAATTTGGAGGGAAGTCTCTATGGGGGCTCACTGACCAGAAGAGGTAATGCATATCTATCACTGTATATTTTTATTTGGTAGTCTAAAATATGCTAGAGAGGTATTATCCTTCTGGTATAGAATAAATATTTAAACTAATCAGTGGATGCTCTTAAAATCTTCCATTCCCCTATTTTTCAATGGTACTGGAACCTTGTGGTAAAGGAATATGATGTATATTTCCCACTGAGAGCCAAGAACTTGATAGTCTCTTATTCCCTACATGTATGCCATTTATGTGCCTCTGTACTGATTTTCACCTACTGTATAAAAGAAGTTTCTGATGAAAGTTGAGAAATGCACTAATCTATGAGCATCAAAATGAGCAATACTAACTTCCCATCCCCCTTCCTATTTAACAGTGTCTCATTTTTCCTTTTCCCTTTCATAGCACTGGTGTTTGATTCCCCTTCCCTTGAAGTATCACATGGCCAATTACTAGTTCCATGCCTTCTAGAAAGAAACCATTTTAAGCAACATATCCAAAGTTTCAAATCTTACAGCTCCATATGAGAGATAAGAATGCAACATTTGTCTTTATGAACAAAGGTTACCTAACACAGAATGGTTATTTCAAGCTATACTTATTTGCCAGTGACGTTTATACTTTCGTTTGTCTTTATAGCTAACTAGCATTCAATTGTCTCTTTCTTGAAAATAAAAAACTTATGAGACTTGTTTTGCATATGATTTTTGGGATTAGTATTTGCAATTTGAATATTCAATACTATGCTATTCATGCTTGTGTCGCTGTGATTATTGGAATTAGTTTCACACCTTCTATGGATAATCCAATTTAAGAAACATATCCAAAGTTTCAGATTTTGCAGCTTCATACAAGAGGAAAAATACAACGTTTCTTTTTCTGATTTCAGGTTTCCTACATACAGACAGAGAAAAGTTGTATTTCAGCTCATGTTTTTGAAGGCTTCAACACATAATTGGTTGACCCTGTTGCTTTAGGTTTGTCATAAGGAACGACATCATTTCAAACATGTGCAACAGAACAAAACTACTCATATAATTGCTAGGCAACAAAATGGGAGAAAAGGAAAAAGATGAAGGAGGAGGTTTTGAGTCCCACTATCACCTCTGAGACATAATTCTTTGACATAAAGACCTTCAAGCAATTCACATCTCTTAAAGATTCCATCATCTCCCAGAAGCAGCAAGATGAGAATCAAATATTTACTATGTAAGCCTCCAGGAACAGTAATATTGGTATTTTCATCTCTGTGAAACAATATGAATAGATTGGCAGTTTTAATTTATAATTAAGGAGTAGATTCTGGACATAGAACAAAAACTGAAAACTCTTGAATGAATAGCAGAGATTTGACCATGACAATCCTTCTGTAAAAGGAATATAAAATATCTGGATTAAGAAAATATTTATAACTTAAACTATCAAATAATTTGATATTTTGCTGAGGTAGAATTTGTGAAAATGTGTGTGTGTGTGTGTGTGTGTCTGTGAAGAAGTGTGAAATACTGCAAAGTTAATGTTACTATTCAGATTCATGTTTAAATGTTCGTTCATAGGAAATCAATTAAGGAAATGACTTTCCTTGTTTCATCTTCCCATAATAAGTAGTTTTACAGACTCTCATAATTCTTATGTGTGGGTTAGTTTGCTATCAACTTGAAAATGCTTCCATCAGATTGGCCTATAAGCAAGTTGGTAGGACATTTTCTTGATTAATGATTGATATAGTAGGAAACACATCACTTTGAACACGTCATCCTTGGGAGAATGACCCTGGTAGTATAATAAAGCAGAATAAGTTAACTATGGAACACAAGAAAGTAAACAGCATTTTTCCATGGTCTCTTTAGTCCCTACCTCCAGGTTCCTGATTCGAATTCATCCCTTCCCTCCATTTTGGTTGGATATATAAGCCAAATAAACCCTTTCATCCTGAATTTACTTTCATTTGTGGTGTTTATCACAACAATAAAAAGCACACTGAGACACTTGGAACTGTATTCTTCTATCATTTTAAGAAGTGTCATATGGTAAGACAGTTTGTAAAGTAAACAGTTTTTACTATAAAACTAATGCTGCTGGTTTATTCTCAATTTGTCTTGGTAAACAGTGCCGTATATCAAGATATTTAGAATTTAAGCACTTCTTATTACAAACAAAATATTTTATTTTAAGGTTCTATAGCCAGAGTTCATATTATATATAAAGGTTTCACTTTTAAATTAATGAAAACACTTTCTACAAATTCCATTATGAAAATTAGTAAGTAGAAAGTACAACTATAGTAATATTTATTAGCTGTCATTAATTAGTATTTAACTTCCATGCTTCAAGTTGGCTATAATTGGTTAGCTAATGATGTATATCTTATTAAATCAAACATGGAAATTATATTTGAAAAAGTATTATATAATTAATTTAATTACTAAAATGTAATTGAATTATTATTTAGTATCCAATGTTTTATTACCTATCATAATAATAGCTACATAAAATTATTTTTTCCAATGGTTTTATCTGTGATGTTCTTAAAGTTGAATTTGCATATATAACTGTATGAGTTGATACAAAATAGACTCTGCCTAATGATAGTCAACCTTTTTATAAGTTACTTTTTCATATAGAAAGACCTTTATTTAGGTATACATAATTTGTGGACATTAATTGCATTAAGGAAATGATCTAATGAATATTGTACATCATTAATTTCACCTGCCACCCCAAAATCATTGTATTTCAATATCATTTGCAAAATCTTCATATTGTGATGGACCCATTTTTTTTCCTAAACAATCCCTAATCTTTAAAAAGTTCTATAATTTATTCTAATTCATTAATGAAAGTTGAGTTTAAGTTTTGCTTTGATCTTTTCTGATTCAGTGAAAGCAAAAGTGTGTTTTCTGTTTTGATTGCTGCTCCAGAGAAGGAATACTCTCCTTAAGTTCTGGTTAATCTTAAGTGTTGGCAATAAAGAAACAATTAACCCAAATATAAAGTAGCACAGAGAAACTAAAATGTCTTCGTGGATCCCTTGAGGAAGAAGTATTTAGCTTTTACTGTTTTTAATTTTTACCAATGAGTATAAAATGTTTTTATATACCAATGAGTATATAAGTGTTTTTACATTTTTTTTTCTTTTACAATACAGCTTATTTGTAGTGTTAGCAAATAAGGATTGAAAAGGAGAAAAGGAATTATTAATACAAATTTTCTAAATGTTAGCAGAAACCTGACTCTAGAGAATTCCCAGGAATCCACAAGGATGACCCCAGCTAAGACCTTATGTAATAGAGGAGTGGGGGCCTGATCTTGACTTGCCCTGTAGTCAGGCTGATGAGTATCTTAAATATCACCATAGAAGCTTCATCCAGCAACTGACAGAAACAGCCAGAGACTCACATCTGAGCGCTGGACTGAGCTCCCAAAGTCCAGTTGAAGAGTGGAAGGAATGAGAATATGAGCAAAGAGGTCAAGACCATGGTGGGTTCACCCACTGAAACAGTTGATCTAAGCTAATAGGAGCTCACCAACTCCAACCAGACAGGGAAGGAACAAGCATAGAACCAAACTAGTCCTTCTGCATGTGGTTGACAGGTGCATGGTTGGGGCAGAGTAAGGGGTCACTGGCAGAGGCCCCTGGATGTATCTCTACTGCATGTACTGACTTTTTGGGATCCTATTCTCTTTGGATGTATACCTTGCTCAGCCTAGATAGATATAGTAGGGAGGGCCTTGGACCTTCCACAAATCAATATGGATTGGATGGGGGTAGGCTGGGAGGGTGTGTGGAAGGAATGGGAGGAGAGGAGGGAGTAGAAACTTGGATTGGCATTTTTTAAAAATCTAATAAGTTAAATTAAAAAAGAAGAAAAGAGTAAAAACAAGAAAATAATAGAACTGTTCTAAATTATTTCTCTATGCAATTTTAAATATTCCATATAAACTTATATATAATTTGTGCCCTTTATTTTGAATATTTTTATTCATTGGTAATTTTGTACACTTGTAAAATTATTTTAAAATTGCCAGAATTTTCACAAATTCTGAAGTTAATACACACACACACACACATATATATATATATGCATATAATACATATATCTCACTACTGACATCAACTACTCACTCCTGATATTAAGGCAGCATATTGGTATATTGTTGGTATAAACAAAAGAATATAAATTATTTAGTAAAATCATCAATCAGGAAATAAACTTTATTTTTGTTCAATTGATTTTTGCTAAGGTCAATTCTGTAAACACATATAAAATTCAGTCATTTGTATTATATTTCTTATTCTATTTAATTATTATACAAAAGTTTCCTTGAACATCAGGAAGAACAGAAAATTGTACTCTGAAATTAGTATGCCAAAATATTTTTGTCATGATGGTTAAATATATCCTGTGTGTACATAGGGTAAAAACACATGGTTTGTTTCAAATCATTTGGCTCTGACACTAATAGTTATCTTTTTGCTACTTGAATAAGTACAAATACTACAGGTAGTAAGTAAATAGTAATGAAGCAAAAATATAAAGTGGACTATATAAGTGTCATTATAGACAGTATTGCTACTTGCTATATGATAGACACTAAAATTAGTGACAGAGTTAAGAAGATAGAGTGTGTTTTCTGTCACTATAGTCTTTTTTATACTCTTCATATTTTATATTTTGGCTAATATGGATATTGAAAACAGGACCATATTCAATAAGGCAATCATTTTATTTTGAGCAACATTCCCATATCCTTGTCCAGTTACTGTGTCTGTGTGCTATTCTCTACTCTATTACATGAATTTTTTTTCATTTGTTTGCGTTTTTGAATCAGGGTCTAACTATATAGGTTTTGATGGCCTGCAACTTCCCATGTAGTTCATGTTGACCTTGAACTCAAATAAATCTTCCAGACAAGTGCTGGGATTAAAAGTGTGTGCCATCAAACCCAGCTAGAATATGGATTTTATAAGCATTACGGTTATCACTCTCACAAAAACTTATGAGACCCTAATGGGCATTTATTACTCTTCACAAATTCAAATATACATGGCTTTTGTACACTTTAATGTAACTAAAATTGAAAATATTATTGCATAATTTTTTAATTACAGTGTTTTTTAATCTTTTTATAATAACATAACATCATATCTTCCATCAATATATCTTGGCTTTAGACAAATTTAAAGTATTCAAATGCATTATTATGTAGAGAAAGATAAAGATCAAATTTTATTCATGGGATTATCTAATTGCAGAGTAGGACGAAATCCACTAATTGATCTTATCTAAGGTTTAGCTATTCACTTTGTTGGAATTTTGGCTTTTGGATAAAAAACTGAAAGCAGTTACAGTGACATAACATATTGGTACACAATTGCCAAATAGAGTACCCTTTATATTTAATATATGAATACAGAAGTATCAGGAAAAGATAAATATGTTCACTGAGCATAAAGAAAATTACATTCGTATAAGTACCTCGTATTACCTTTTCCTCAGCTGTGCTGAAAATATGAAGCAGGTTGGAATGTTCATTTTATGTGGCTCTCAAATTCTTATTCTCATAAAAGTAAAATGAGAAACAGTAAGTTATTGTGAAGTTTGGTAATAAGAACAAAGAAGACATATATTTATGACAAAAAATATTGGGTAGCATTTAGAAAAAATATGTTGAAATTCACTTGACTTGATTTTCTTAACTGGTGTAAATAAAAACGATTTGTCAATAAAAGCCTATTCCTAATTTCTGTCTTTTTGCTATTATTTTCAAAGGTATGTTATTTCATCTGAACAATTTAGAATATGATCCTGTCATATAAAACCCTTTTTATCTTGCAATATCAGAAGTACTTTCTAGATGTACAAAACACCATTAGCTTAATTATAAGCAAATATGATGTAGTTGGCCCACATGTATTATAAATCTTTTATGAACCAAATAACCATTTGATTTTATTTTGACTTCTTCGGGGAACTGAAGATTCATAAAGTAATTTAAACTGTCTTCCAGTCATATTTGTTTGTGTTGAATGCTCCTGATTAGCTCTTTCTCAGCCATTTGTATAAAGAGACAAATATCTGATTTTTTTCCAAAGAAGACCTAATAATTTACCTGAACCAATATTACAGAGAGAGAGAGAGAGAGAGAGAGAGAGAGAGAGAGAGAGAGAGAGAGAAAGAAGAGAAGGAGAGAGAGAGAGAGAGAGAGAGAGAGAGAGAGAGAGAGAGAGAGAGAGAGAGAGGGAGGAAGGGAGGAATGAAGGAAGGGAGGGAGGGAGGGAGAGAGAGAGAGAGAGGGAGAGAGAGAGAGAGAGAGAGAGAGAGAGAGAGGAGAAAGATGGATGTGTGGTGTGTATGCTATGGTTCCCATGTGGAGGTCATAGGACAACTTTAAGGATTTGTTTGTCTTCTGTTACAAAATTTTTGTGTTGCTTATGTTGTGTCTTGCACACTAAGATTTAACTAGTTGATCACTTTCTAGGCTGTTCTCCTGACTCTCCCACCATCTTGCTCTAGGAGCTCTTAGATTATAAATGTGTGCTACTGCATCATTTTTTTTTCATCTGAGTTCTTTAAACTGAAGTCACACTGTCATGCTTGTAGAGCAAACATTTTATCCATTGACCTATTTCAATCCCCTTGATTTGTATTTCTTCTTACAATTTTCCTGGAAGATGTTTACTTAGAGTTGAGAAATTCATGAATTTTAAGATATCTATGAGTCAGAAGATTAAAAACTTAAGACATATTCAGCATCATTTCTATAAAATATCCGTTTAGTGCTATCTCAACTGATCCCTAACAAACAGGCTGGAGAAGAGAAAGATGCTCTGTACTCAGTGAGCATCTACCTTGCTTCAACATCAGCATAATGTCAGAAGGTATAGAAATTAAAGTCTTTAACATAAATTCTATAGTTTGTCTTCAATGGCAGACAATTCTTTTAAATGCATGTTTACAAGATTATTCACACTGTTTTTTTAGCTCTACCAAACCTTGTAGATCTGTGTAATGTGTTCTCTGTTCATACCAAGAAAATATGATTACATCGTTGACATACAGTGATTTTCAAAAAAAAATATGTAATAGATTACAACTCCTTTAAGGGAACTGTTATGCCTTATGAGCTTATTTTTGTACAGAGGCTATCAACTGCTTCAATAAATCCTTAATATATCTAATTAGAGTACTATTGACTTTCCACAATCTCAGAGAATAAATATTTTAGTCTAAAATTTGGTGGATTGTCATGTACAAAAATGAAGAATTTTCCTCTTAAAACATTCAGAAAAACTCTGCACATAACACCGTCATGAGAACAGGACAACTGACAAGGATTTCATCTAGTGAGATGAATTCTAGCATGTCCAAATCCATAAGGAATTATCCTGAAAAGGTATTTGCCTGTTCTGCACTAGAAATGATTGAGCAGTCTGGGAAAGTATTTAGGGGGAATTTTCTACAGAGAATTTAATCATTTAATTTGTGAGTGGTCTATTTGATTCATGTTTTTTAAGTGGAAACTTGTTACAAAATGTAATATGGGGTTGAGAGAGATGGCTCAGTGCTTAAGAAAGCTTATAGCTCTTGTAGAGTCCCCAAGTTCTCTTCCAAGCATCATTCCTGGGTGGCTCACAACCAACCTTCATAGCAGCTCTGTGTTCAGGAGCATTCAGTTACACATACTTGCACATACAAACATATAGAAACACAGATACACACACATGCATATAACTAAAAATAATAAATTAAAAATAAATACTAAAATACAGCATATAGTTTATGTTATATTGAAATATTTTATGAGAATGAATATATTATAAATGTAAATTTATATGTCGAATGAAGTTCTCTTATATTATTTTCACTTTTATTTATTTATATTTTGAGATTATAATATGATCACATAATTTCCCCCTTCCCTCCAAACCTTCCCATATATACCTTCTTGCTCTCTTTTAAATTCCCACCCTCATTTTTCATTAATAGTTGTTACATACACACATGTATACCTAACATACCTATATATTCCTAAATATATACATACAACCTTCTCATTGTCTAAAGTGTTACTTGTATGAATGTTTTCAGGGACTGAATAACTAATTGCTGTGCTTTTATGAGCAAGACTATTAATCCCAAAATCAGAATTCCTTATATACCTCTAGTTCTTTGTATACATACAGTTGAGGCCTCATGGGTTTCCCTTTTTTCACATTGGTGTATCTATTGTTGTTTTCCTTGCTCAGCTTGTGCTTACAGAGTCGTTAGTGGTAATTTTTAAGTGTAGTAGCTTCTGACGTTACTAGGAGATATGATATCAAAGTAAACTCCCTGTTACTCTGACTGCTGCAAATTTTCTGCTCCTTTGGCAGTGCTCCCTGAGCTTTAAATACAACTGTTGTACTGTAGATGTATTCAAAAGGCCTGAGATCCATATTTGAATTTTGATTGGTTTCTGTTTTGTGAATTATTAATACACTTATTTGTGGGTATAATGACAAATATTTAGAGTGTAAATAGGGATTTTGATAGTTTAGTAAAGTGCTCATTATAGGTATCCTCCAAGATTGTTTCAAACAACCCTGAACAACTCAAAAAAGCTTCTTATGCCCAGTCTTGAGGTTTTTCTTTTTTTTTTCTTTTTTCTTTTGTCACAGATAAGATTTGAGATTGATTTAGATGTTGGGAAAGGAAGAATTACATATTATCTCTTAGCCAGGTGAACTTCTATATCCCTAATGACAGATATAGAACATGGTATGTAATGGACTATGAAATATGGTTGATATTTAGAACAGCATTTATATTATTCAAGCAAATGGGATCTTTGTTGAAAGGTCAATTGATTGGAACTGAAATTTGGCAGAGTTAAAAAGACATCAAGTGAAAGTAAGGAGACAGTGAGAGTTTTATTTTCAAAATTTCTAAACTATTGATCAGAACAATAAGATGTAAAACTAAAAATAATACAACAATAGTATACATGGATTCTTAAAAGAAGAGAAATTATTGTGTAAGCAATTTTTAGGGTAAGTTGATATTATGCTAACTCATAATTAAATTTCTTAGAAAAATTGTTGTAATATATGTTACTACACTGAAATGAGTAGTAAGGCTGGAATGAGAAGTATGGGAAGATAGTTTTCTCTCGTACTAAAATTCATTATGATTTTTAGATGTCATGTTTTTACAAATAACATCAGTGTTTTCATAATTGTCTAAACTGTACAAATAGTAGTAAGCAAGGGAAAATGTCATAAACCCTAGATTCACCACAGTAGCTTAACAGTTTCATAATTTTTTTCTGATTATTTATACTTTATATTTTCTTTTTTAAAAATCTCACATTACTCTTAGATTTATTATTTATTTATTTTTGAAACAGTGTTTTTATTTTACATTCCAATCCCAGTTTCCACTCCTCCCCTCCTCTAGCTCCGTCCACCTTTTCCCCATCACAGTATCCATCCATTCTTCAGAGAGGGTAAGGCTTCCCATGAAGAATCCATAAAGCCTGGCACATCAAGTTGAGGCTGGACCAAGCCCCCCCCCCACATTAACGCTGAGCAAGACTTCCCTACATAGAGAATGGGCTACAAAAAGCCAATTCATTCATTATGAATAAATACATTTTATAATTTCTTAATCTTCAATTGTCTGTTATAAGTATTCAAATATTATGGCACCAATTTGAAAATTTTCTTTCATGTACTGCTGTATTCCATTTAGGTCTCTATGGGCTGTCTCCACACTACTTTGTGAACATATTTCATTGCTACTGTAAATAACATTGAAAAATAAATGTCTTTGAAATATTTTTGCTTGCTTCCATACAATGTGTTATGAGTTCACATAGTAAGTTAGAAATCTATGTAGGTAGCCGGGCGATGGTGGCGCCCGCCTTTAATCCCAGCACTCGGGAGGCAGAAGCAGGCAGATCTCTGTGAGTTCGAGACCAGCCTGGTCTACAAAGCCACAGAGAAACCCTTTCTCGAAAAAAAAAAAGAAATCTATGTAGGTGTAATGTGAAATTATTTTATCAAGTCTGTCATCAAGAAAAATGTTCTGCAACACTTTTGATTTTCTTTCAATTCTAATTATATACAATATTTAACGAAAAGAGTAAGTACAACCAATAAAAATATCTGTATTAAATATTTAGCATGTTTTAAATTTTATTGAAAGACTGAAGACAATGTGAAAATTAACTACATTGAATGTTGGCTACATCTTAGTATGGAAATATTTAATATTGGGTATAGAACTATAATTTTTTACTAAAGGAAATATTTTGATGGCCATTTTAAATTGGCCCAATTAATGAAAACTGTGCATACCACTCAATTATCAGTTAATTAATCATATTTTAAATTTATACATGACTAGAATTTTTTATCAAGTCTGTTTATATCTGTGTATACACACACACACACACATACAACCATATACTCATAAACTTTTTGAGAGATCTCTTGCTAAAACTAACTTCTCATTGGATATGTGTTAGTTACTTAGTATTATTTACACACTCACCAAAGACCTGAGATTGAAAGTATTAGCAATTAAGTGTTATTGTAATGTAATGCATGCTACATTAATTACGTTCAGATATTTAAATTTATATACTTATGAATAACTCAGGAAAGAAATTATAGAAAACCATGCATTTTTGAATGGTGATTGTTTAGTTATAACACAATTTCAATGCAAATAGTATTTAGTGTGTCAATCAATAGCTGAATCAATGAGGTATATGGTTCATATATGTAACAAATTGGACACTATACAATACTAGATCAGAGATAATACCAATTATTGAATTATTTTATGATGTAGACATATTCAAATCCATAAAGACTGACTTGTTTAATACAGCTCTAATGCCTTTTGATATTATTTTCATAAGTACATACTAAATTTAATTATTAATTTTGTGTTATGTGAAGTAAAAATTCTCTTTGTGTGTTAAATTTCATACCATATGGATGTCATTTGCAGTATTTTTAATGTTGTTCATTCATTTGATAGTCATTTCCTGACCTTTATTAAGTATATTCTTTTTGAGAAATTACTTATTTTGATGTTGATGCTTTATTTTCCTTGTGTTTTTCTATGCACTAATAGATGAAAACACATTCTAAAATTTTTTTCCAAGGAACACATTGTACCTTGTAAGCTTTCAGGCTAGTTAAAATTATCGAAAAGAGTAAATTTATCCTTCAGAGTATAGTAATTCCAGAGCCTGAGTTATCTGATAAATTTTCCCATTTTAACCCAAACAATATTTATTGGGCTCCTGTTATTTTCAAGGCATTATACTAGATTAGGGATATAAAAGTGAGTAAGAGAGGGTTTCCACTCCCAATTTCTTACAATTTAGTATGCCCTGTGAAGGCTGTGCTCATATATTTAAATGATATGTAGTATGTGTTTTAGTAAAGAATAAGGTCATGCTAACACTTAATAAAAAGCACATTACTATTTGCTTTTATTTATCACAGTGTCTTTTTCCTCTGAAAGAATTCAATGATTTTTTATCAATGCCAATTCTATTATCCACTAAATAATTATGGACATTAAAAACCGGAAAGCCAAAAACAGTGAATTCTAATAAGCACTCACAGTTTTTTTTTTCCCCTGACATTAATGGGTTTATTTTTTTTCATTCTTTTTTTTATTTTTTATTCTTTTTTAATTAAAATTTCCACCTGCTCCCCGTTTCCCATTTCCCTCCCCTCCTCCCAAATATTGCCCCCTCCCCCCAGTCCCCTCCCCCTATCCCCACTCCTCTTCTCCTCCCCCCACACCATTCCCCCTCCCTCTCGATACTGAAGAGCAGTCCAAATTCTCTGCCCTGCGGGAAGACGAAGGTCTTCTATCTATGTCCAGGAAGGTGAGCGTCTAAACAGGCTAAGCACCCACAAAGCCAGTTCATGTATTAGGATCGAAACCTTGTGCCATTGTCCTTGGTTTCTCATCAGCCTTCATTGTCCGCCATGCTCAGAGAGTCTAAACTTATGTCTGGAACTTATGTCAAGTTAGCCTGAATCAGACGCAGGGTGATAAAGCTATTCAGTTTTACTTTATGCCAAGCATAATGGGATACTCTTACTTATTTAAATTTTCCTTTTGGTGCCTTTTAATATGTTTTAAACTGAAAAGAAATTTGGATAATCAAAATATTAGGGTCCCATAGCAATGGTAAATGGTGGTTGTATATGCATGCCACTCATATACACACAAGGAACACATACATTCAACAGGCAAACAGTTGTTTCTCTTTATCCACTGAGCATCAGTTTAAGTAACTCTTGTTAATATTCACATCTGGAGATCATGTCGTGGTCTTGAAAAACAAGCAAAAAGAAAAAAAGGAAAATAAAACAGTGAAGAAATTATATTTGGTGTGGTGTGAAGCTTAGTGAAAACTTCAATGTATGATTTATGCTAGAAAGTTAAGGATGAAGATGATTTTAGAAATAAGAAAAGGAATAAAGTGACTTTCTAGCATGAGGAAAGAAAATGACTGGGAAATTTCAGTATGAGTGTAAGTTTTCTCATGCTTTTTACAACTATCCAACAAACACTAAGTAATGAACATTCAAAGTTGGCTTACTGTTAATTTCAAAGTATCATTTATAAGAAGAGATATAACTTTACAAATTAGCAACCTATGATTTAGTCTTAACAAGAATAAAATTTGTTTCAGATCAAATAGAAATGAGATATGATTATATATCATTATCTCCTTATTAATAAAAAGTAAAATTATATATATTGAATTTATTCTTTCACTTGTTTTATTTTCCCAGATATTAACAGAAGCCCTACAACTAGGTATATAAAATCTAAAGAACTAACTTCATTAAAAGTCTTATCGGAACAAAAAGCTCCTTCCCCAGACTTCAGAAAACAGTGGTAATTTATCCCCAACAGATACAATCGTAAAATACATTTAAATTTCCTGTTCAGAGAGATGTAGTGTTAATTCTTGCACTTTTCAATAGGTAGTCATGACAGTATAGATTAATTTCCTACCAGTGGGATAATAATCAACTCAAAGCATTTTCAGAATTAGAAATACTTCCTGTAAAAGCAGTTGTAGCATTAAACACAATAATCATGCAATATGCATTCATTTTGTGCTTAAATGGAAGTTATGAATAGAATCATAATGACTGAAAATATGTTACTACAAAAATTAGTATTAGACTTAACTTACATGCATTGATCATTTTCTGATAACTAGAATGTTTTTATGTTCACCAAAAGTATATAAAAGCATATCCTTTGGATTTGCGCTATAATATGTACTCGTATTTCATGAATCTTAAAAAAAGAAGCAATCAAATCAAAGCAAAACTAGCAAAAAAAAGACCTATTAGGCAAGGTATTATTTTTATTTATTAAACATGAATAAGTACCTTGCATTTTCATTTATAGTGTGTATATAAATATGTTTTGATTGGCAATAGAGTCTTGGTAGACTGGATAGCCTCACGTGGAACAAATCTGGCTTAATACTGACTTTTATAAATTTGTATTTTAGCATAGTCACAGCATTGGTCAACATATTACCTGTGGCTCACTTCACACTACAATTTGATAGAGTACTAATTATATGCAAAGTTAAAACATGTTTACTATCTAGATCTTTATTTTAAAAAGTTACCCAACCATAATTTTAAAATTAGTATATTATATAAAATCAATAGTATATTATTTAATGTCTGATAAGAGTATTGGGTATGTCTTAAGAGAGATTTAGTAACATGTTTGAAGCTTAGTAATTTCACAATGATTTTAAATCTACTTTCAGTATTTACATTTTTATTTAGTGTATGTTAAATTAGCTGATATTCTGGAGTTTTATATATTTTGACCACCAATGAATTATAAAAAGTTAATTTTAGAGATTATAAGGCTATGAAAACATACCAAGGATTTTTGAACATGTTATTTACAAAGATGGCAAAGACTTATTTCTTAACCTTCATAGTTCATTGAAGAAATGTTTCCATATATATATATATATACACACATATATTTATACACACATATGCCTAAACATCTTGAATACTGAGATTACAGTAATAGGACACCATGCAATGGTTATCTTAATCTTCCATACTCTGGGAAATACAGATTTCTTGAAACTGTTGATTAAAACTAGACATTTAAAAATGTGGATACTCATAAAATATATGCAATCTGAGTTCACTTTAAGCTTAGTGCTGGTTAACTACCTCTTTGTAAACATCCTAAGATTAAAGCATGGATATTAACGTATTTCCAGATCTAATATCGCATTATGAATCTTCAAGGAGAGTTGGAATTACACCGAGTGAAGTACTAATATTTTCTTTACATAATATTATAGAAATGTAGCCAATTTACATTATCTAAGACATATTGATTACTTGAAAATTTCTTTCAGTGATTAATGCCAATTGTTCATAACCAAAGAAGTGTATATGATGTAATATAAAATGTGGATTCTAATATGCATTATTTTAGAATTCCTGAATGTAATTTTTAGAAATTTTGGTTACTATAAAGAAACAGAGGAAGATTAGCAGATCAGAAAACCAGTATTTGAATTTCAATGCTGTTCTATTTGTAACTGGAAGGCCAAACTTTAATTATTGCTTGTGAATAAAAGAGTCTTTTAGAAATATAATTTCTAAAATTTTTATACCTCTGAAATTGTGCCTGATAAATGTGCATATTTACATCATTTAAACATGTTCAAATTCATTACACTTTCACGCAATATTAAATCAAGGAACTTTAAATAAACTGTAAAGAATGAAGAAATTGATACTACAGTGTATCAAAATATCCGTGAATGACAAGTGAAGTTGTAAATGGTTAAGCAGATCCAAATGATGCATGCCATACGAATTCTGTCCTTATGTACCATAAATTCATATAGTTTCATGTTATTTATCTTTTAGTATTTACTCTATTAATTAAAGTGAATTGTGCTTTAATATAATGCACTGTTTTCCTTATTAAATTCTTTTTCTTCTTTCTTCCTTTACTAATTTGTAATCATTTTGTTTTATGTTCATTTTCACTTCTATAAAAGTACTTGACACATTTTAGAGTTTTCAAATAATAAGATATCTGTTCAAATATGTTAGGTTTAAATCACTTCAAATTACTAACAGTCAACTAATTTGTCATGCAAGAATGACAATTAGTATCTTTTAATCTTAAATTGAATGGTTTCACACCTAACATTAAATGTTTTCTTTTTTAATAATTTAGTTTTTTACATTCTGACTGCCATTTCCCCTTCCTCCCCTCCTCCCAGTCCCTTACCCCACCTTCCTTCTGCCCCCTGAACCCACTTCTTCTTTGTTTTTATTCAGAAAAGGGCAGGTCTCCCATGGAATGATAATTGATTTTTAATTTTCATTAACTGTACCTGAGTCTGAAATACTTTTAAAAATGAATCTATTATTTTTAATAAATGTTAATAGTAATTTCATATTTTTGCAATATTTTTGTTGCTATATAGCCATTGCATTTATTTCACAAATTTCTACTGGCTTTCAAATGCATTCTCATTTTTTCAATAATAGCATCCTTCTTTTATTGATTTTTATTAATATACTACTTATATTCTGTCTACCCCTGATAACTTTTCGGAGTTCATGACTGGTATTTCTAAGTCTGTAAACATTGTATGTCGTTATCATTTACAACATGGTCCTTTGAAACATATAAGCATTCTTGAATTGTCAATTAGATCAAATTAACATATGCATCAGTATACATACTCAACATATTTTGTGAAAAGAACACTTGATAGCTATTCCTTTGGAAATTTTCAAGAATGTAGTGTATTTCCATTCAATATTCTCTTAAAAATTTTATCCCATCCTAAAGAAAATTCTATAACTGTTTGCTAATGGCTCCCCAAAACCTTCAAAATTCTGACCTTTGTAAGCACCAATATCCTCTTTTCTTCTATGAAATCCAGTTTGATGTAAAGTAAATTTCAGTAAAATTTTTCCTGAGGTTTTGAATATATGGGCATATCTTTTTATTATTTATTAATATATTTAAAAGGATGAATGTAGGTCAATTCTTAGGTCATAATCTTTCTTACCAATTTCTAGAGATATTATTGCAGATGCTATAAGATAGCTATATTTTGTATTTTAGAAAATAAGACAGGAAACTGTGTCATAGCAAGGACCATTAACAGTTACTAAGATTATGAGGACAGATCGTAGTAATGGTTTATAAAAATTTGTGATTTATAGTTAGATGAAAATAAAAATATTTACTGCCATTCTTTCAAACCAGTTGCAATTATTTTCAGCTTTGGTAAAATTAAACAATTTGTGAATCTGATTTTGTAGAATACACAACAATCAACATATTTATCAATGGATTTTAAGATGATTTTTGAAATGAAAGTTTATGAGGAGTATCAATCAATAATTCTAATATTTAAGTAAGACGAAATTGTGTGAATGGATGTGTGTAGGTTATATACAAATACTGCAACACTTTATAGAAGATATTTGATAATCTAAGATTTTTTTTGAATGACTAGGGCAAGACTGCAACTAATTTGTTTTGCTTTCATAGTAAATGTATATAATTATTTATGTATTAAAATTGAAACAAGTGCAGTAGTATCTGATTAAAATTAATGCAATATGCTTTCTGGCATATTTTTTATGCAGTAAAGGATCAGGCCATTTCACCTCTGGTAACCTCCACCTGGAGACCACTGTTCTAGATAAACATCCTTAAATATTTATGATGAGGACTTGCTACTTCTTTTAAAACTTTTGGAAGTTATGTAGTTGATTTCAACAAGTAATATTTTAAAATCACAGAATACTTGTAGGACTTTAGTCTTTTACTTTTTTTCTGTAATGTATTTTTCAACCTCTTTTTGTTTTTGCTTTCTGAAATGCTTTAAGTAGACCTGTAAATGACTCAATAGGTCAAAGGTGCTTGCCACTAATCTTGACTCAGCTTAGTTAAATCCCCAGAATTCACAGCAGAAGGCAAGAAACCTATTCCCACATGTTGTTATATGATGTCTTTATGTGTGGAGACACACACAAAGTAATAAAATATTTTAAAATTTTAAACATGAAAAATATGCGTGATTTAAAATTTATATAGCAACCATTCTAATGTAGACAGGTATTCATTTCCTCTCTATTTACAGTCTTGTGTTTTTTCTTTACAACTTACAATTTAAATTATGTAATGAAGTAGTATAACCAAATCATTCCTACATATCAATGAATCAGAAACACAATTTTTTCCTCTAAAATTCAAAGCTGAGGCAGTGGTACATTTCTTTATACGTTAAAATTGAAAAAAATAGTTATTTTGCAACATAAGGTACAAGCATGTATCTGCACTTCACCTTATTTCACTTATCCTACACATTCTTAAGCAGGTTTATTCCTTTAATACCGTATTTTGTATGCATATTTCTAGACAGTTTTCTCTATGTATTTGTGCCTACAGAATATATATACACAGATCTGTATAAATTATACTTCATAATTTTCATATCTTGTTATTGTGACTTGGTTATACATCAAGGAAGCATTTCCATGAATGTATATTTAAATATAGCATCATGTAAAGTAAACATTTTCAATATTTAATACCTTTTTAAACTTCATGAACAAATAATAGAGTTTAAAGATTGATCAGTGGAGAATGGACTAAAGGAAGAAATCCAACAGTACTCTACTACTTCAGCAACCACCACAATGATTTTTTACCAGAAAAATTCAATTTAAAACCTTCTTGCTTTTTTAACATAGTTAACCAGGACATAATGCTGAATTGTGCCATTATTTATTTTTTCAATAAGTGCTCTGAAATTATATTTCCTGCATAAATCATTTTCATATATCTTGTATTTATAAATTTTCTTGAGGAATGCCAGTTTTCCAAAGTGATAATCATAATAATTATTTATTTCCCCACTATTGGGTTATATATTCATTTTTAAAGAAACATGCTACACTGAATTTCTCCTTAATTTTTGTTTTTAGGATAATGTCTTACTCTGTCACCTAAATTTCCCCCAACTCATGGCAATATTACTGCCAACTTCTCAAGTTTTGGGATTTCAAGCATAATCCACTCCACCCACTTTCTTGTTTTTTCATATATTTGCATATTGATTGGAATAGTTTTGACATATTTTTCTTAGTCAGGTTTCTTGGGAAAATGATATGTTTATTTCATTCCTAGAGAATTCCAAATTATTGTACTGTTATATAGTGTTACATACCACAAAGCAGCTTCTTTGCTCTTAAAGTATGTTTATGCTTTTAAATTTTATATTAATATTTTAATATTTCACCACTGTCAATGCCTCTGATTGTTCCCTCTTTACTAAATATTGATCTTTTCTCATATTGTATTAATATTGCCAAATAAATGAGATAAAAATTTCCCAACTCTGTCATTTTTCTCTAAATTTCCGAAGTTGGAATGATTTTTATTAAGAAAATTTTGCTGTTAGATTTATCTGTGTCTCTCTGGCCCTCTGTTTCTTGGTCTCTGTCTGTATCTTTCTGTTTGTCTGTCTCTGTCTTTCTCTTTCCTCTCTCTTCCCCCACACTCTCTCTGTGTATGTGTGTATGTTGCACTTTCTTTTGTGCTATTCCTAGAATGTACAATTTTGGTTGGTTTCCAGCACACAAAAGTTTGTTTACCTTGTTCTTGGTTTCATAATCTGACCATTTGGGTAGAATTATACACAAATACTTTTAAAGAGCTGTACATTCTCATATAGCTCAGGTGACCATATTTTACTTATGTTTACAAATTCAAAGTCCATTTTAGACGGATAAGGAGGTACATGCAATTCTTATTTCCTTCTGTACTTATTTATTTCTCATTTCCCAGGCCTTAAATTGATAAAGAACTTTAACATTCTCTTTTTAATAACACATATAATAGATTTTGATCTGAAATGGTAATGCAATTATCATTTTCATGAGTAAACTTTTGTTGTACTTATTAATATAAAATTAGTTCCTGCATTTCAAGCTGCAGATATTGAGGCAAATTACACTTTGACCATTTATTTCATGACATCTTCAGTTTGCAAAAGGAAAATGAGCTCTTTTCTTTCTATGTCTGAATATCTGAAGGAAAAAAAAATAAGAACTTTTGCATTAGGGAATTTTCTTAACTGAACAAAGCATTCTTTCGTATTTCAGTTCTGTCTTTTACATAGTAAGGAAAACTATCCATAGGAATTATTTCACAGTCTCTAATGATAACTTCAAAATTTCACAACTCATTGAACTGGGATAGTACCGCAGAGAGTTGCATTTGATTTTATGTTTAATCCTTTAATTCTCTACCTATGGGATTGGCATTGATTTCAGTGTAATTCTCAATTTGATTCAGGTAGCAATATCTGCTTATCAGAGAAGTAACTATTAATGTGGTAAAAAATGTGAAGCAATCTATGTGTTCTCAGTGGTAGTGTCTTTGTGTAATTTAATTTTTTATTAGCCATTAAGTTATTTAGTAAAACTATGTGTCATATAGTAGTCTGTTAGAGATACAGTTTTATCATAATGAATAATATAAAAAATCTTTTAACACTTCATTTACTGATTTGATGAATATTTGCTTTGTTCCTCTTATACTTAGAACACTATATGTGGCATGTATTCAAAAAGCCAGAACAACTTTAATTCTTTGGTGCACAGCATTGTGTAGAGCTTCATAATGAACCACAAATTAAACAGATATGAACATAATTAAGATAACTTGCTTTTTGGTTTCAAACACATATACTTCCAGATGCCAATTCAGAGCAAAAACAGTTATTTTATTATTAGACTTCTAATGACACTTTTCAGTATTTATAATTACAAGCTAACGTTTTCCCTGTTTTTTCTGGAGAAAGGAGTGATTGTGTTTAGAAAAACTGGTTAGATATTTCTGAAACTGTAGTCACTACTCCTGCTCTATTTATTTACTTCTTTTCTTCAAATGAGCAGACAAAATTCCACGGTGATGATCTAGAGGTGATCAGATGCCATTTGCAGTTAGGAAGGATAAAAAGGTGTGAAACTGATGGTAGAAAGCAGACTGCCCTTCCTAAAAAAATCATATACATGCTGACAGTCAACCTAACATTCCTTATGTGTCTTTCAAAATAAGAGTGTTGTGCCAACTTTGCCTTTCTCCACTTGGAAAATTTTTTAGGTTTAAATTTATATGTCATCAACTTTAGTTGAAGTTTAGTATGTTCATACCATTGTGTATTATATCAGTTAAGCAATCCTGATTTTTTGACATAAACTCAAATGTTGAATGTGTAAAAACCTTTAATATTGAATTCATTAAATTCATTTTATTTTAATTGATCTATAATAAGTGAGCACAACTGCCAAATGAAGTATGTAATTTTGATTTGTAGATACAATGTATAATGATCAATTTATCTTTCACTTTAAACATTTATAATTTAGTTGGGTTAAGAATATAGCATTTCTTTATTTTAAATAAAAGAAAAAAATATAAAATTCTTGCCTCCAGCAATCATGAAAATTATAATTTTGTGCCTTTTAACTATAGAAATAACTGTAATTTGGTGCCTACTAATCAGAATTTCTTTAGCCCCCTTTCTGCCCTATAAGTCTCAGATTCTATTAGCTACTATTATAGTCTTATATGTATGAGATCAGCCTATTTCTTTGTTTTTATTTTCAAATGGAACAATTATTTTCTTTTCTGTGTCTAATATATCTCACTTAACACATGAATCTACAATAAACTATACTGGAAATTTTACAGCTAAAATTAAGAAACTGAGTACAGGATTTCATCATGAAAGTATTAATCCTTATGATTAAGTGATCAAAAAACGGTCTACTTTACATAGTTCTGCTGTCGGTTAAATCACTTCTGACAGCTCAAAATGTCTGTGGTTTCTCTATTGAGATGAGGTTTCATTGAAACATGTAACTTTGTGACTTCATTCTACAGAACTGGTTCTCAAAATATATCATTTACGTCACCATTTAAGGTTCTATAAAGTGACTTACTAATGGGTAGAAACATATTCTTATGCTTTTATCTTTTATCAGTCTCACAGATGTTCAATTTTAAATTTGGAATTTAGACTTAAGTCTGGCCTTGTTTAGTTTTTACACATATCAACTTACAAGTTCTACATGACAACATTCGTACATGATATTTTTGGACAACAGGAAAGATAAGCAATTTTAACCCTTTTATTTATTTAATAACTAAAATTTCCCTCATCACTTAAATTCACTCCCCAATTCTATCTTTATTATCTTATCCTTTAGGCTTACCACTTTGAAATTTATCTTTCCTTACAATGTCTAAACACCTGGATCAAGCTTTCCCCGAGTTCTATTCTTCAAGTCTAAGACCTGAGGAATAGTATTGCTTGATTGACTAAAAATGTGTAATTGAAACTATCATCATGTGATAATGCACTTCATTCTAATAAGTTACTCTGTGTGTATTGATATATAATAATAGTTAACTTAAACTGAATATTGTTTCAAACAATTCCTAAGAGAAATAAAAAAAAAAAAGTTGGTTCCATATGTCTATAAAACCAATGTAAGCCGGGCGGTGGTGGCGCACGCCTTTAATCTCAGCACTTGAGAGGCAGAGGCAGGCAGATCTCTATGAGTTCAAGACCAGCCTGGTCTACAAGAGCTAGTTCCAGGACAGGCTCCAAAACCACAGAGAAACCCTGTCTCTAAAAAACAAAAACAAAAACAAAAACAAAAACAAAAACAAAAACAAAATGTAATAGGAAAGAATCAGACAGAACTGTTGATTCTAGGGAAGAGATTTATGTACTTTTAGTCACTGCAGTATGCTTGTAAGTGGCTTCTTGCCTTCATTTCTTAGCTTTTGCTAAGTGTAGGAGATCACATGGCATGATATCTGCTTCTTAGAATAAAAAAAGAATTTTGATTATCATGGGCACAGACATTACTTAATAAAATATAAAATACGATTATATAATTGTGAACTTATTTATAGTCACATTTTAGTTATACTCAGAAAATAGACAGCCCTCAATGAAGAATCGCTAATTCAATGTAATTTGGTAAATATTGCTGTTTAGAAGAATACGTTACCTATTTAAGTGTAGTTTATTGATAATTTGGCAGACCCATATAAAGGGTCGTCAGATATAAATATATTGTAGAAATTTAGTTAGGAAAATCAGGCATCTCTACATACTCATTTCTAATTGTATATAAGATCTGGCCGTATCACATCATAACTCCGGATATTAAACAGATAGTATGTGTTGCTGATCCTATTTGTTCAAGGGTCAAATGGGGATGATAGAGACTAACTCATGAAATTTGAAGGCATATTTATAAAAGAATATTAGCAGATAAATTATTAACAAATAATGATTCTCAAGGTGTAACATTAGGAGTTAAAAATTAGGAAGAAGAAAACATGTCCAAATATATATTGAATATGAAGGCAGTGTTTAGAATTCTATTTTCTGTGTAAGATATAAAAGTTAATATTTTACAAGTGTTTCAGTTTTATGTATGCATGTCTTTGCATACATGTTCAAGTGTGGGCATGTACACATACTTGGAGAGATGTTGTCTGGCTAGGCTTACAAAACCAGTAACAAAGGTAGAAATGAATGCTTTCATTTTGATGCAATTGACTTACTGAAGAGCAGGAGCCTGATCTTAGCAATGCCATACACTGGTCAATTGTTTTTGAAAATGAAAACCACCAACCTTACCAACCATGTACACCTCATTTTTATTGTATCAGAAATTGATAGCATATATGTAGCTCATGAATTGAGCATGCATATTATGATGTGGAGTAAAGCACATTCTTTCCAATGCTGTCTAAGTCAGGTATTGCCGAGTGTAAAACTGCTATTTACTTATTTATTTTTTAAAAAAAACATGTAGAATATATTGATAAGCAAACAAAATCAAAAGAGTAAATTGTATGTGCTTAATATTGACATTTTAAATTTTTCTTTAAATCATGGATTGAGCAGTTTCACAAACAGGCTTCCTGTATTTTCTCAAGAGAATTAAAAATATAAATTGAATCATTCAGGCAAAATATTGAATTTCAAGACATTGTTAAAAGCTAGATTGCTTACATAAATATTTTTATTAACTATAGGCATTTGAGGCTAGTTTGGGATATAATACTTCAATAGCCACATACTGATTTCTTAATCCCATCAATTCATGCACTTTAATTTTTGATATTTGTTTGGTTTATAGTCTTTTCTAGGATTGCAAATAAATGAAAAAATATGTAACTATTGGATTCTTGCAGCGATAACATCACTGCATGGTTCAAAGTGCTAATTACTTCATAAAATCAAGAAACTATATTTGTAAGCATTTGGGAATATAATTTCATATTATAGTCTTTTATACTTAGGGATTTAGAAATGTTTTTTATCTATTTCACTTGCATTCATGCTGTAAAACATGTGTTCTTGTATACTGCATAAAAATCTAAATATAAACTATATAAACAAATTCAGTCCTTTTAAGAACACAAAAACAAAGTAACTGGGAATACATAGAAGATCTAGTTTACTTATTTAATAAACATTCATTAATTCCACAAATATTTAAAATTATTATTAGCTACAATGATAATTTTTTTGTAGACATTAAAAGACCTTTTTTCTGTTGTTTCTTCTCTTTATTGTTTCGTCACATTTTTAACTTCACAATACATCATTGAGCAAAGAAAAGTTGAATATTAAAGTGATGTAAAGACTAGTTCTCTCATGCAAACTTTATGAAAATAAAATAAAATGAAGGAACAGCAGTGTACTGCAAGAACTTAAAATACTTTTCCTCAAAAATCTAACCTTGAAGACACCTACTTATCGTTCAACATTTTGTATGTGGCACTTTCAATCTCCTCTAGAATTTATCTCATTTGTTCTTAGCCATGTAGCACAAGTATAAAAAAGTACATGGAGATATTTGTGTGTGGTATACAATCTTTACATATCCAATGGAATGAAAACTCAATGGAAAAGAAAAATATTGCATTATAAATATAGTTAATTCTTTTTGTTTCTTTGTATATTCAAAAGTCTCCTGGCATTACTTGCTTGTTTTGACTTCTAATGATGAATTGCCATTTTTGCAAGTGTTTTCTAACTACTAAGGTATATTTTTGTCAAAAGTAAGATGATCATTAGAAGAGAGGTTTTTGTCCTTTGCCCCATTTTTACTCCTGACTTATCCATATAGTTTTCATAACCACATAACTGGAAGAGTTGGATTTATTTTTGTCCATAATTTTGAAATATTAGCCAAAAAAGGATGAATTATTTTGTTTTAAACAATCCTAGAATTCTTGATAAAGCAATTGCTTAGAGTCAGATGGAGTATATTGCCATTGCCACTCAAGGTCCTCCTTTGCAATCTCTAGCAGGTAATCTATAAATTCCAATGACCTACAAGAACAAGACAAGGATTGCAGGTGTTCAGGCACCATGATATCATTAGTAATAATCAATGCATGACTGTGTTTTCTCATTAATACATGAGTAGAGTACCAAATTATTGAGCAGTGCTAGATTGCTCTTTTATCGAGCTCATTAGTCTTGGAAGAATTCATTAATCATTAAAACTTAGAAGAAAAATGTAACCTAGGATTTGGCAGAATAATCCATAACACATAAGTTAGTGTGTCAGTGTGTGTGTGTTTGAACAGAAAAACAAAGAGAATTCTAAGTTTTAACATAGAAACATCGGTGGAGGAGTCAACTTAAACTTTCTGTATTGGGTGATAGGGCTGGTACTGTATAGCTTTTGCAGCAATATTAACATAGCATTGTCTTATAATTGTCTAATTTATGTACCTGATATAATTAACATAATATAGTTTGTACCATTTTGAACTTTCTTTTTCCTCCAGAAATCACAGTTAGCATGATGACATCTTACCACACGTTACATGACTTGCTATTCTTCTATTCATCATATTATCTATAACTGCTTCCTCCAGCTATTGGTAGTGACTGTAATTTATTTCATAGACATGCTCATTTTCATCTGAGCTCTTTTTTTTTTTTTTTTTTTTTTTTGGTTTTTTGAGACAGGGTTTCTCTGTAGCTTTGGTGCCTGTCCTGGAACTAGCTCTTGTAGACTAGGCTGGCCTCGAACTCACAGAGATCCGCCTGCCTCTGCCTCCTGAGTGCTGGGATTAAAGGCATGCGCCACCACCGCCCGGCTCATCTGAGCTCTTAAAATTATCTGATAAAAACTTTTTCTGTTGTTTTATCCACTTTATCCTTCCTATTGCCTAATATGTCTCTATAAAATAAGCATTTTCTATTTACAAACAATCCAGACTTCTGCATTGTTTAATGAAGTAAATCTCCATGATTTAAAATGGATAAAAATAGTTGAAAAAGTGTTAATATATATTATGATATATGTATATATTTGCATAGGAGATACCTGTTACAAAAGGAGAACTATTAGCTTGTCAAATTCAAGAAACAAATGTAAGAGAACGAAAGAACCAGAATGCAAAACATGTCCTAAAACATACACAGAATGGAGATATTGTTTCATATTCCATCATACTTCTCTTTAACCACAACCATCATACATTTTCAGATTTATTAACTGTCATTCTCACTCTTCTATACATTTTATGTATAGTGAAACCTAACAAGCCATTGTAATTCATTTCTCATACTTCTCTTTGTTGTCGTCTAATTAGTTATGCACTTGCCTTAGCCCTCAGATAACATTTTCTCATCCATCAAGACAATAATCAAATCTCTCTTCCTCTCTGAAATCTATTAAACTCTTAAGAATTTTCTCCAAAACACACGCATAGCATATCTCCAACACATAATTTCTACTTCTATGATTGCATACATAATATTTTTATTTGTGTGCATGCATTATCTTGACTTCTTGACAATAGTGTATTTTTCCAGTTTCATGGCTGAGTGTACATTCCTAGACCATGTTTATGAATATTTATTGCATGAGTAGATTCTGTCTGTATCAACCAAAAACATGATGGCAACAAGAAAATTCACATGCTACTATTTGTGTGTTATGTTTGAAAATTAAATGCAAATACACCTTTGTCTCAATGTAATTTCACATAAAATATGATAAATTTTCTACTATTACACTTGCAGTAGACTTCATTAGCATAGTTGCCCCATTTTGTCGTAGAGCAGGGTCTATGTATATAATGTTTATAATTGTATATATGTATATAATGTTTCTTTTCTCCTGTACTGCTGATTCTATATTTGCTTTTGTCTATTTTTCTTAATAAAAATGAAACTACTAAACAACATAATTTTTTAAAATTTTGAGCCCATTGTCCACATGCTTTTATTCTACATATAAATCGAACGAACAATGAATGGTTGTAATGCACTCTTGTACAGATTATGGTTACCTTCTGGCTCATTCATTCAGTATTTATTTTAGCTGTCCACTAGCTACTATGAACCAATCACCTTGTTTTAAGAAACTTGAAGTGTATTCTTTCTTGTTTGTTCTGCTACAGAGTAGAAATGTTGATTTTTATGAGTTGATTGAGAACTTTAAGGAGATGATTCTTGTCTACATTAAGTTTTAGATAAAAATATAAGTATATTTTTTGCATAGATATTCAATTAAATTATCCTTAAGTAATACTCTTACTACCAGTAATGTCTTTATCCTAATGTTTTTATTTCACATCTTAGTGTAGTCTATGTGAGAATGGCATTGTTTCTTTTGCTTAATGTGTGAACAGGCAGATGATCAGAATGGTTAAGAAACTCAGTTTAGGCTATTTGGCTTCTCAGTGTTTAGTCTAATCCCGGATCTATATTTCATAGCCCTTTCTTCAAAATTGTTTAGTTTAAAATCTGATAATTAACAACTATTAGATATAAAGTGAATGAATATAGTATATTTTATGGAGAGAAATATAAAAATGATTATAGAAATATCAATTTAAATATAAATATAGACATAAATATGGATAATTTTATATACATGGAATATGTATTTTTGAATCCCAAGAAAATTGTAAAAATGAACATTTTTATATTGATTCAAATTAGGATTTTTCTTATATTTAGCCATAAGTATCAAATAAATTTGAAATTAAGAAAATTATTATTGCCCTAATCCTTATATTTCTAATATGAAGTCATCATACCAAATGGAGAAAAATGCTAAAAAATGAATAGTGAATTGAAAAGAAGTCAAAAATTACTGGTGAACTTCTGTAAGGTATCATATTACCGATTAGCCAAAGATTAAAACTAAGCTTTGATTGTTAGACTTAGGAATCTATTAGCTTTTAGTGACCTTGACAGACTAGGCTTCATAAAAAAAAATATGTTGGCAATAAATGAAAGCCTGAAAGAGAGATATGATACAAGAGAGAGAATTGAGAAATTAAGGAAAAGCAGAATACCTTTTACCAAATGAACTACTATCACTTTTTAAATTGATTTTTATTGAGCTCCACATTTTTCTCTGCTCCCCTCCCTGCCTCTCCTCTCCCCTTCAACCTTTGATTATCATATGTACTCACTCATAAGTTGTTTTTAAACATAAAGCAAAAAAATAGAGCCCACAAATCACAATCCCAGACAACTTAGACAACAATGAGGACTCTAAGAGAGACACACATAGATCTAATAGATCTAATCTACATGAGACACAGAAAAAGACAAGATCTCCTGCATAAATTGGAAGCGAGGGTTGAAGAACTAGTATCACTTTTAAGAGTGACAAAGAAATGGAGCTGTGATGGTGAATGGGAAATTGAATCAAGGAAAATATTTCTAAGAATGGAAAAATGATAGCAAGAATTCTGGTGGCAATAATAAGAAAGGACGTGCTTGGTAATTCAGGAGTGAGAAAACTAATGGCTGGAACTCCGCCCTTGAGTAGGCAAGAGAGAAGGGGATCTAGAGCACAGAAGTTAGGGTTTGTAATAATACAAACTGATTAGCTATGGGTTTGTGCATCAGTGCAGCCATGAGGTGGGCGGGGACGTGTGATACAAACTAGAGCTTATCCTTTGACTGCTTCAAGTTTCTCAGGTAAATGAAAAGCAATGTTATTGATCAAAGTGAGGAAGTGTTTTAAGTTGGAGGAAACAGAAGAGATTAAAACTGTCATCTAGATAGAGATTCATAAATGTTTCTAAACATTGAGATTTCTCAAGTTTGGAATTGCAATGTCCAGTTTCTAACCAAGGCAACGAAACTCAGAATCCTGATACTATGTCCTACTTTGGTGCCTTAGAATCATTCCCGAGAACAAAGATAAATTTGATGTTAATTAAGATTGAAGGTCATGCTAAGTGCCAACTTAAAATTAGTGGTCCTGAATTTAAAGTGAGAACAATTAGAATAGTGATGTGCTTTCCTCCAGAACTTCCAATAGAAGTGCGAATAGTGTGTGAGTGCTGTGTTGAAAACAGCTGGTTTCCACCAAAACTTAAAGTGAGCTAAAAAGAACTGAGAGAAATGCAAGAGAATTCTTGCAACACACTCTGAATTTAGTATTTATAAGAGAAGTGGACATATGAAATGAATAGAGTATCAGAAAAATCCACTAGATAGATGTACTACAAGGCTTGGTGATAGTAAAACGGGGTAGCAATAATTACTAGAGTCATCGGGATAAATGGAACCTGAGAGTGTGATGCCTGGAAAAGAATTTCTTAAAACATTTAGAATATGATCTCATGACCAAGGCAAAGTGGAAGACAAGATATCTTAAGTCAAGGAGCATGGTGAAGTACAAAGGCAAAGTGCTGAAAGAAATACCTTCAATGGTGGTTTAAATTGGTGGAGTTTATGAGGTACATATTGCAAAGGAAGAGAGAGGAATGAATTAATGTCTTCAGGAAACGGGATGTTGCCTGCTCTGATGTAGCTTCATTTTGAAATGACACATAATGTTTCCATGCTAGTATTACTTTTGGTAATGCTTTAATTGAAATACATTTAGTCCAATGAATTGTGAATTTAAATTCTAGGTAGCATGCTTGTTGCTGTGCTGAGATTTTACTTTGTTTTCTGCTTACGTACAGAAACATAATAGGAATAAATGCAGTATGCTGATAAAAGGCTTATTAAATATATTTGTTGCTAAAACTGCTTTAAGCTTTCAATCTGTCACTAGTTCATTGAATTTGATTGATGAATATTTTCTGATCGTTTCTGGAATTACAGTGCTTTGGAACAATATGAACATTTATTGTATACAGTAGAAATGTTCGCTTTCCTGTGAATGAGATAGTAGATACATCTAATACATTGTAATTTACTAGCTTTTTCTACAGCCGTCACCAAACACTGCTACTTTTCTTGGATCCCAGGAGAGCCATGAGTGATTGATTGATTCCAAATGGCTCTCAGTCACTTGGAGGGAGTTCTCTTCTCCCACCTGCAATGTTTTACGTGGGTTGTTTTACAAATGTGAACAATCTGATTTCTCTGCCATTCTCATTTTTTCAGCATTCAGAATTGATATTTTTTACTTCCAGCCTCTATTCTGATTAATTAGATTATAGTCCTTTGCCATTAAATGTTACTGATTGTTATCTGCATATATTATATCAAGTTAAATGTGTTAGCAAGTGTGACACGTATTTTATTCATTTAGTAACATGTTTATATGTAAATATACCAATTACTTCCTTTATAATTTGCATATATATGTTTTATCAAATATGTGCAAATTAGGGTTAGAATTTCCTAATATATATCAAGAACTTAACATTGTCTGCTAAAACTCTTTGGCTTTTTTGTAGAATGAATTATTTTGTTTTTATGGAAATTATCCAAAGCAAGTATTTTCTTTCAATAATTGATTTTCAGTTTTGGTGAGGACATATTCAGATCTAGGAGAACGGAATAGATTTTTTTCTTTTCTATTTTACAGCACATTCGTTTTTGCTAGCATCCTCCCACAAAAAAAAAGTCTAAAATCTCAAGGTTTTAGAATCTGGTCAAGTTTCACATTTAGCTCCATGTTATAAATGTAATGAATGCAATACATTTATTCCATTAGAGGAAAGATGTATGCTCTCATCCACCATTCCATAGCCTTCAAAAGTGAATTGTTGGTTAACAGTGATACTAGATAACTGATAAACTGAATTTAACAGTTTATAAATCTCCCACATATGTATACAATGAAATTTAATGTTTTAAGACCCCTAAACCAGTACATTTTCAAATTATACAATTATAGTCAGAGGTCACTCATTGATTTCTTGGCCTCCCAGAGCCAAAATAACAACACAGAAACTGTATTATTACAACACTGCTTGGCCTATTAGCTCAGGCTTCTTATTGACTAACTCTTATATCTTAAATTAACCCATTCTATTACTCTGTGAATCGCCACTTGGTTGTGGCCTACTGGTAAGTTTCTGTCTGGCATCTGGCATCTGTCTCCTGCAGTTGTTACATGACTTCGCCCTGACTTTGCCTACTCTTTCTTCCTCTCTCTGCTTGGGATTCCTGACTTGTTCTACTCTGCACTGCAATAGGCACAAAGTAGCTTCTTTATTAACCAATGGTATTTACAGAATACAGAGGGGAATCCCACATCAAAAAATATTGCTTATCCAATTGTTTGCTGATTATGTATCTCTCTTTTTCTCTGTATCAGACACATATTCGGATGGATTTAAAAACTTTATAAATATTTCTTTTTCTAGACACTATAGTTGGTAAGATACTGAATACTACTTATGACTATCTCACTTCTTATCTAGATATTCACCAGAGTTATGGGATGAATCAGAAGAAGCCTTTGCCTCCAGCAATTTGTGCATGATTTTCAGCATTACTAAACTACATTAGATCATTAGTTAACATTGATTATCCAGCTCTTCAAACTCTAGTAGTTTGTTAAGGACAGGTAGTGGTGCAGATACTTTCATACATACCCCCTCCCTTTTTGTCACTTTTACTCAAGTCACTACTAAACCACAGTCCATGAGTTGCTACTAGGTTTCAGTCTACCTAATATCCTTACCGTATAATTTCCTACTTATGCTCATGCATTAAACATTTTTTAAACTTTTACCATACACCAGACTTTTAAGATCACTGAAGGATAAGGTAGAAACTTCCAATTGAAGAACTTTTGCTTCTATTTTCCTCAAGAACTGATTATTTAAAATAAACTGATAAGGTAGCAAAGAGAGCAAGGTATCTGATTTCTGTTGCATTATTCTTGTTCTAAATCCAAATGTTTAGTGCTCATTGCTGATACAGACCAATTGTTATTTTGTAGAGTTTCTTTCGGATTCTACTGCTATCTTTACTATTTATCAAGTCCTTTATGTAGCTTGCTATAATCATTTGCGATAAAGTTTCTCAGAAACTAACCCATGAGCAGGCGAAGCAAGCCTTGTCTTCAAACTTACTATTTTAACATTTATCATATGGTGATAATTACAGTGTCTCCCTTAAGGAGTTGTTGTGATGATTAGAACAGTCATTATATGTTAAGTACTTTGGGTATAGGAAACCCTTCATAAATATATTATTCATGTGGTGTTCTCCAGTTATCTAAATGAAACACCATACATTTTGTATTTAGTACATTTCATTGTAGATGTTTCTCTTAACATACATATAAAAGATCATTTTATTTTAATAGTTTGATTTTAAAGAGTTTCAGATATAGTTCAGGCTTGTTTAAAGGCAAAGAAATAAACTAATAAGATAAATTGTTTACCATAGATCATAAGGTCAGCCCTGAAATGTAATGACCTGGCCATAGGTCAGTACTTCTGTCACTATACCTGAATGTCATCTACTTTGCTGTTATTTAGGTAGTCTTGTTAGAATTTTAAAACATGTTAATGATAAAATGAGGGTTTATTCTCATAGAAAGGGCAATACATAAAATTTAATAGCATTCTCTATAGCATTAACTTTTTCCAACTGTTTCAAATGATGTGTTCAATTATGAAATATTTTATCTTTGTTCATATGCTTTAATAAGGCTCACATTTCTCTGATTGCCTTTATATTGTTAATTGTTCATTTGGGTATTTTGTCTGTCTTTTACACAAATCTCAAAGACTTTTACTACAGAGAATCCCTGGGAGTCTTACCTTTTCTCCTGTCCTAATTCTATTGATTGAAATTTTTAGATTGAAATTGTATTGAAAAAATGTTCATCTTTGACTCCCTTTGTTTTCAATATTATTGTGGTAAAGTCACACACCTGTTTCACAAATCTTAGGAGCAAAATAGTCTTCCCATCTTTTTTTTTTAAAAAATCTTACTCTTTGTACTGGCCTTATAACTTATCTCTAGTTTTGCTTTGTGTTTTGAGATAGAACTCCATGCACTCACAATGTAGTTGAAGCTGGCCTCAAATAAGATTCTCCTTCTTCTATATGTTTATGGCATTTTTTATTCATGTTTTAAGAAAACAAATTAAATTTTCCTCAGTGTTGGCTTTTATTTTGGTATATCATATCATTCTTATAAAAAAGAATTATATATTTAAAAGGCTATTTAGTAATTTTTTGAAATTTATCTAAATCCACTGAGTAGCATTGTATAACTTTCAAATAGTATTCCAATTATTTAGTGCATTGACAATTATATCCATGGAAAAATACAGTATAGAAGTAATATAAAATAGTATATAATAATATAGCAAGGAAATAAAATATACCACAAGATATCTTCCTAGTTAAAAGTTTCAAAAGTGGAAGTGAAATTTTCTCTAAACACACATAAAATTTGATGTTTTGTTGATATGTTATTTTTACAACTTTTTGCACAAAAATAAGGTTAAATATTTTTGTGAAGTTATGTCGTGTCACATGTAATGGGAAACATTTAAATGATGTGTGTGACATCAGTTAAGAGTTTTTGATCAGTGCTGTCAGAGGTTTGTTGATAGGGAGATTTTCTACATTAGCCTACTATGGATACCAGTAGCCACATGTCTGTTGAGGACTCAAATGTGGCTAATATAACAGATGTGGTTCTAAAATTTGTTTTATTTTGATTTTCTTAATTTTCAAAAGCTATGAATCATATCAGCAACTTTCAGGGGCCATGAGAGATGCAGCAGGTGGTAACTAGTGTTCAACAGGCTGATGTACCAGATGAGTGATTCTCTGATAGGATGCCCCATCTAGCAAGGTCATGGAGTTACTGGCTGTGGAAACCAGCTCCTGTCTGTAACTTCTCTCATGAATCACTTCATTTCTTCCCTAAAGACTTCATTTCTTTCTTAAGAATAGTTTTGGCTGCTTTCCCACTGCTTGTGTGCGTGCGTACTCATGAAAAACATCTGCCTACTGGTCAAATATATCCATCGGTGGTCAGAAAGATGATTTTTATTTAGCTGTATAATTTTGATATGTAGAATATATACTGGGAAATGCTTCATAACAAGATATACTTGTCCCAAAAGGATTATGGACACTTGTCTTGTTATTTTGCTCAGACTAGCTGCACACAATTACCTCACTTTTACCTCAGAGCAAGTTCAAACAGGACTAAAGGCTTTTTATAAATAGATTATAAGTTTAAAACTTTACAGCATGCATAAGGTCAGAGTTGCATATTTCTGACTAGGGTGTTGCTTGGAACAACCTAGGAAGGGCATTTACATGCCCTTCTTCTCTTGTCCATCTGTTAACAATGGATCTGTGCCTTAAAGTTATCACTGGACACTGCGTGCCCCCATATCTGGTCGTGGTCTTTCCCTTATGGCCTTGGGAACTTACATTGCCTGGGCAATGGCTCAGCTTCCTAATTGCCTACCGTAGAAATGTGCCTTTGACTAATGAGAAGATAATTCGACATATGAGAAGGTAATTCTTATATTTTCTTAATCACATCAATAATTCTTGATAATAATAAGTTTTGATAATTTTTGAAATTACTAATATTTTATAAGAATGGTTGAAATAAACTCATTTCTCATCTTTCTTTCTGAAAACATCTTACCATGCATTTTTCATTATACAATCATTTTACCACAGTAGATCTTTCCTATCAGGTGTTTTTCTCTGTTTTTCTTTTCTACTTCTTGACAAATTTTCATTCATACATTTACATACATTATTTTCACCTACATATTAGTAAATTCTAGAGCAATTCTCTAAACACAAAAGCCTCACCCCAGAGAAAGGATGACCAGGCTATCATTTTAACTTTATCAGTTGCTATGTACCAGAAGTATAAAAAAATTGTTAGGACACATTTTGGAGTTTTATATTAGAGTCATTTATAGGTGTCATTCTTATTCTATCCTCTAGGTAACATTTTTTTTTTCTAATCTGAATTTCATGAAAACTCTGGAGTTCTAAAAAAATGGGCTAATGTTTCCTGAATGTTCTGAGTTCGTGCTATACCTCAAGGCAGTAACAATATTTAAAGTCTCTTCTACCCCTTTTGTTTGATGAAAATTTGTACTGGCTATGATTCAAACAAATGTGAAACGTGAAAATAAATAGGATTATTAAAAGTAAATTTTAAAATAGAGTACTTTCATTTTCCCTGAATTAGAAGCCTATTCTTTTATTTTTAAAATTTATATATTGATTAATTTTTATGTTGAGATAAAATCTGGTTTTATAGGTCAGTGTGTACTCACTATGAATCTTTGGATGGCCTGAAATTTGTGAACTTATGACTCCCGCCTTGCTAATGTTATAATTATTGACATATATCACCATGACTGTAGAATTTAAATACTATTAATTTGCAATTTAATGAATAAATGTTTAAAATTTAGGTACTGTTTTAAAATTACATATTGGTTTGCAGTAATAATATGGTGTTCCTCAACAATTTGTTGTTTACAAAGTATAAAAAGAGGTATACAGAAAACGATAACATTTATAACATAAAAAATAAAAACAACAAACAGTGATTGACAAAATTATGGAGTTAATATAATATTGTGTACTCTTTGAAAAGACTGGATAACACAAAATTCAGAATAGCACGAATGCACAAATATGTTCTCTGCTGTTTCATAGACTTTACCACAACTCCATATGCTTAATCTATTCTATGTTGCTTTAACATAGCACCAATGTCTGGATAATTTATAAAGCAAAGGAATATGTTCTCCACAGTTCTAGAGGATGAAAAGTCCAGGATGAAAAGTCCAAGATGAAAGATACGATATATGAAAAAGACCGTCTCCTTTAACATAACATATGAGAAAGCCTCACATTTTCAGAGTGTAAGAGGGCAGGAGTAAGGGTTTGGTTTTCTAGCAAAATATCATTACTAATGCATTTGTGAGAGTGGAGCCCTCATGACATAGCCCCATCTAAAAAGTCTTATTATTTGATAAGAATTTTTAATGGTGCCAGATGTCAAAATGAGTGTCTAAAGCATCAAACACACTACTAATAAACTACAAGTTCTATACATTCATGTTTCACAATATATTTACAAAGCAATCAAATTTAAATATTAACATTGAAAATTATATAAATTGCAGTAGTATATACATACATAAATATGCATATATATTTTGGTAAACTTGAGTCTGACCTTTTCACATTTGAACAACAAATGCGAAGTGAGTTTATTATTCTATTTTATCAAAGTCCTGAATATCAGTCAACAGCTCAATGTGACTAACATATCCTGTCATGCCCAATGAATATATTTTTAAAACTTGTATACTTATGGAAATGGTATCAAATATAAAATGAAATGATGTTATTAATAAGTAAGGTATACCACTGCTAATTATGCATGTTGCAGTATTCACAGGTGAATCTAAACTCATTAGATGCATCACAAACATCCAGAAAGGGGCTATAAATGGAAAAAAAGTGACAAATCAAAAGATCACATATAAAATAACACTATTGCAATATATTTAAGATGTGTCGGAAAGCTAAGATATAATTGAATTATTTATTTATCTATTATAATGAAAGTAAATTTTATTTATCTTATACGCTATATTTGCCATCTAACAACCATTGTTTAATATAGAAACAATTGCCAGACACGGCATCCCATGCCTTTAATCCACGAAATCCCAAGGTAAAGGAATATGAGTCTTGATGAGTTTAAAGTCATTACGGTCTCCAAAATCTTGCTGGATAAAGGTTCTATAGTTACTTTTTAGATAGTCATCACTCTGACTAAAATCACCAAAGAACAATAAGGACAACAAACCCCTCCCTAATTTGTTTTCCCACCCAGAAACGATGTCTCTTTATCTTTTTCCTTTAATGCTCTTGAAAGGATTATTATTTTTTTAGGATTACAAGTAGTCAATTGGTGTTAAAATGTTGGATGTAAAGGACAAAATAAGTTAAGGGGCTTAATGATTTAGTATTATCAATGAAAGAGATGCCCTTTCTCATGTTATCACTACCCTGGACTATATAAAAAGTTTAGTTTCAGTTTGCAAACTTTATCTTTTATTTTTTTTTTTTTTTTTTTTTTTTTGGTTTTTTCGAGACAGGGTTTCTCTGTGGCTTTGGAGCCTGTCCTGGAACTAGCTCTGTAGACCAGTGGTCTCGAACTCACAGAGATCCGCCTGCCTCTGCCTCCAAAGTGCTGGGATTAAAGGCGTGCGCCACCATATCGCCTGGCTCTTTTAAATTTTTTGAGAGAATATTTCCTTAATTAGTATTATATTCTCCATATATTAGGGTCTGTTTTTCAACCACCTCGAAGACACACCTATAAGAATATGGTATCAATACAAGGTTACTTTTTGAAACATAGTCTATAAACCTTGCCTCTTTAGGGGAAGTATTTTTGATGTTTTATAAAATTTTTTAAGTATCTAAGAGACTTCTCTAGAAGTTGCCCTGTATCAAGTTAGCAGCAAAGTTAATTTAATGACAGTTTGTTTTACAGAAACCTGGATGTGTCAGAGACTCAGTAATCTGTGCTGCGTGGGAAAAATGCACAGTATCATTGCAGAAGCTCCTGTGGAAAAATATTTTGGCCCAGTTGTGTGTGTGTGTTTGTGTGTGTGTGTGTTGTGTTCTTCATATGATAAATACAATAAAAACTTATGAAAATATGGCATCTCACCTGTCCCCTTATCCCAGTAAAAATATTGGGATAAACTAATTTTTTGGATAAAGAATAACTTGAAAAGAAAATCAAGACACTGGCATATGCACACATCACACATCATACCCAACATGCATATGACAGACACACACACACACACACACTACTTTGCATGAATCATCTTCCTGTTAAAACTTAATGAATGCTTATACTGCCTCTTTCAAGGCAGTAAAAAGTATGACTATTATCAATATATTATACTACCAATAGCCCCTCTGGCTAACTAACCCTCTCAGCCTCTCTAGGTTATTAGATTAAAATAAGAAACAAGAATTCTCATATAAGGAGAAGTATCCTGACAAGCAGTGATTTTATCTTTATAATTTTAGCAAACATATGAATTGACTTTGTCAGTTATTAAAATAAGTGTACTGAATGCCCTCTGTGTGTGGATGAGGACAAGTGGTCTAATCAAGTTCAACTGTTCAGTGTCTATTTGGCTCAGCTTAATTAAAATTCAGCCCTGCTTTTGAGCAAGCCGCAGTGGTTTGGCAGACCTTCAAAGGGCTATACTGCAGCAAACAATAAAAGTGATAAAGACACACAATAACAATCAATACAGTGCAAATGCCCCTGTAACTCACAAATCAAGGAAAAGGTTCTTCTTCCTTTATGTCTTCTCATCCGTTTCTGATTATAAATTTTTTCCACCTCTTTATTTGTAAGAGTGTCTAGACTCCTCTTATCATTGGACTGATGATTTTTGACATTTAATGAAGCAAAAAGGAAAAAATGCATTTAAGATAAAATTGTGCAATACAAATCTTTTAAGATATTTACAACTGCTGTCTTAACAGTTGTACATTGCAGAAAAAAAATTGCATGGAGGGTTTTTACTTGTATGAGATAGAGATCCCTTAATTCATCTCCCATTCACTTGTGTGTGGGAGATACATTCTTGGTGATCATCCTTTTTTTTTCCAGTTCATTTGGCAGAGTGCCTTGGTCCCAGATTTTCTCACAAACCACCATCTGGCATTCTCACTGTCCCCCACATATAGCTCCATCAGGACCTCCTCCAACCAGGCTGGAGAATTTCACAGCTTCAGGGCATAGGAGTATACATGAAGTTGCAACTACTTCAGGGACGATGTCTCACTTTCCACCCACATATCTTTACTGTTAAGAGTTTAGGTGTAAGAAATGCTTAGGCACTATGTATCAGGAGTCCTGGAAGAAATATTAATTCAACTCTAAGTATACGTATGTTTAGTTACTTAATGTTTATTGTGCCTTTGAAGATGAGAGATTTAAAAACTCTGATCTAAATTCGATATGTTCATCTTGGATAATTACTGTATCCAAAATTATATAGAAGAGTTATCTAAGAATTCAAGGTTAAGATGTTGAATATCAGTTCTATAGTACTGGTGATTTTTATCTCTAAATAATCAAATAATGTCTTTAATCTGATAAGAAAACTTTAAATGGCATTTCACTGAACTGTAAGAAATGAAAGATTCAGACAACAGAATTGGGTACATAAGAGCAGTACATGTGGGAAATAGCTAAGATTTGTTGCAGATTTTAATACAGTCATACACTGTTCTTTTGTGTGTAATTTGTGTATGGGTCTATTTCTGTATCTTTCTTCAGGAACTCATGTAATTTTTACAAAGGCATATTCATCATTGTATTAGCTTTGTCACAAACTTCTATACTTGAAAGAGGTTCCCTGGGATAGAGCCATCACAACTGTTCACAGAATTCTGGCCAACACAATGGCTAGATACAAGCCCAAGGTTTTGTGAACTGTTGCTATGGTTCTATCTCTGTGCATCTTTCATCAGTTATAATGAAAACATATGCTTCTTAAAATTTTTTGTTGTGTCGATTACCAACCAATTAATTTTAAACCTTTGTAAATGCTTTTTTTTTTTTACTTTGTTTTCCTTGTTTGAGGCAGGTTGAAACAAAGATTGATGAAAATTTAAAATAGTGCCCAAAGCAGCTGCATGCTATATCTATCAAGGAATCAAATGACTAATAATTTGGAAAACAGGGTGCCCACTTGGAGACTGTTTTTTCAGCAAGTTATGAACATTTTATCTCCTCAGGTAAAGAACAATAACAATAAATACATGTGTTTAATAAAATGTAAGATCACAAAAGGCAGAAAGTAAATCTGAAGGAATCCTTAATGGATATGTGATTTCTACTGTAGATTACTGAGAGTGGCTTTTGTATTTTGTATCAAACAATCGCACAGGTTATAAATATTTAGACAAAGTTGTAAATACAAAGTAATTTCTTTTAATGTAATATATTAAAAATAAATAAATATAGTAAGGTACCCACCTGTACCGAATGTACAGTCTAATCAGCTACTAGTCATTAAAATCTCCTCATTTCTTTGTACAATAAATATTTGAGAAAAAAAATTTGTTCTAAAAATGAAATATCCTTCAAATATTACATGAATATTTAATTAATTATTACAATGTGGCTTACAGTTGATTAATCATTTCTATTTAGTTATGTTAATCTGTCATGAAAAAAATCAAGTATCAGGTTAAATAAGTCAAGCATGCATTAATTTCAAGATACTGAATATTTGATAAGATCTTACTTTTTACGAAGTGCATATATTTGCTGATATTGCTCTTTATGTTATGAAATATAATGTCCACAGCTTGGATGAAAGAGTCATCTCCAAATGGGCACCCTGTACTTTCAAATTGTTAGTCATTTAATTCCTGAGTAGATATAGTATTAAACTGCTTTGGGTACTATTTTTAAGTTTCATAAATTTTTGTTTTGGCCTGTCTCATTTTTGAAACAAATCCTTAAGTTACTATTTGAGATTGACCTAGAATAAGATTACTTCATTGTGTTAGATATGAGAAATTTCTCAAAGCTTAATCAATAATCCTATCATTGATAAATAAAGCTTAGTTTGTCTGAATGGAAAAGATCTGCCTCAAATGTCAATTATTCTAAAACCTGTTGACATTTTAAATAGTTTTTTATTTCAGTGAAGCATACAGATGTTTACTATTTCTTTTCAGCTTATTGTTTGAAATTTATATTTTTTACTTTTATTCCTGTTGCTACCTTTGTAGCAATATGCAACTGTGAGGATGTAATGGCACTGTAAAGTTGTCAGAGGAGAAAAAGTAGGTAGAATCAGAGGCCAGACATACTGACACTGACCATACATTAAGTACTTTAATATGCAAAGTTGACCAACTGGAAAGATGTATGAAGCTAGGATGTCCTCAAGTATAAACTCAAAGTGGTAGGTATGATTGCTTTTGCAAGTTCCAGCTAATAGGGAGTACATTGAGATATAAAGTAGTTCTGTCTTGATTCATTTACATACACTGAATATAGCAATTAAAAAATATTCATGTATATGTTTGTGTGTGTGTGTGTTTCTAAGTGCATATGTACACACTGTGTGTGCTCAATTTCATGAAGGTTAGAAGTTGCTGTTAGATTCATTGGAACTGGAGTTATCAGAGGTTGTGAGTTTCCATGTGAATGTTGGGAACCAAGCTTAGGTCCTCTATATGCAAGTGCATCCAACTGCTAAGCAATCTCTCGAGCCACTAATGTTTTTATTATTCCTTTAAGAATTTCATGCAAAGTATCTTGATCATATTCATCCCTCCATTTGTCTCCCTATCTCCTCCTGGATCTTCCCCTATCTCCCAAATCTCTCAATTTCTTACACTCATCTAAAAAATAATACTCAGTCCATTTTCTGCTGTCCAAGCACTTATGAGTGTAGAACTATTCGTTGGAGTGTGGTAAATCTACCAGGGTATAAACCATCAAATAAAACTGATTATCCTTCCCCTAGAGCCATGAAGAGACAATTACTCCTCTGTAAGTGGATGGGACACGTGAGTCTTTCTGTCCTCCATGCTAGAATGGTGACGGACCTGTTCTTGTGCAGATCTTGGGTAGGCAGCCGTAGCTACTGTAAATTCATGGGTATTGTGGTCCAGAGATGTCTAGAAGAAACTCTTTTTCTCTAGTCCTCCCTGGTCTGTAGATTTTACCATCTTTATGTCCCTCTCCTCAAATGAACCATGACACTTGGGGTCGTGATTTGGAAGTCCTATTTGTGACAACACTGAACAGATACTTATTCTTTGCTCTTTTTTTTAAATTCATGTTTTTTCTACTACTTTTTGCTGGGACAAAACAACTTAACAAAAGTAACTTATAGGAGGAAGTCTTTAATTGGGGGCTTACTTACATTTTTAGAGAGTTAGTTCATGACCATTATGTCAAGAAGCATAGCAACAGGCAGGCAGGCATAGTGCTGAAGTAAAAATAAAGAGTACACATATAATCCATACATTGTAGGTAGAGAGTGCTAACAGGGATTACCATGACCTTTTGAAACTTCAATGTCTACCCACTTGACACTTCCTCCAGCAAGACCACAGCTCCTAATCCTTCCCAAACATAACTCAGCTAACTGGTAACCAAGCATTCAGACACATAAGCCTATGGAATCTATTCTCATTAAGACCACCACAGAACAGTTGTGAGTTTCTTTGCTAACCACTGCTAGAGAAAATACTCTGATAAGGTCTGAGAGTGGAACTTCTTTGTATATAAGGACATAAAAACTATAGAACTGATAAATGACTGACAAGAGCTTCAAAAGTTTGGAAACTAAAATATATTTGTCACATTGAATAAGAGGCAGCATTTAAAAGCATTAATTTAAAAGAGCATCAAAAAAGGGTTGTTGCTCATATGAGCTTATCATTAAAACTCACCTTTTGATTTCATGATAAATAAAACACATAAGTCTATCAGGTTCAGTCTATATACAGCCCAGATATAGTTCAGATATGTTAAATTGTGCAGATATGTTAAATATGTCAAAAATTCCCCAAATATGATATAAATAATAAAATATAAATGTTAATCAAAATTAATTACTTTCTTGGTTTTTTGAGACAGTATTTCTCTGTGTAATATCCCTGGCTGTCCGCAAACTAGCTCTTGTAGACCAGACTCGCCTCAAACTCACAAAGATACAGTTGTCTCTGCCTACCATGTGCTGGAATTAAAGGCATGTGCCAGCACCACGTGATCAAAATTAATTACTTTTAAGCATTCCGAAAATATTGAATTAAATTACCCATTTAAAGACAGATGTAAAACTATCAGATGGAGATGTAACTCAACTGATAGATTGCTTTCTTAGCATTCATGAAGTCATAATCTCTGTTCCTAACACTGTTCAAAACTGGCCATGTTTGTGTGTACATGTGAGTTTCAGTGTTCACTAAATAGATGAGCTTAAATTTGAACACCATAAGAGAAAGCAAACGCTCAGACAGGATATTAGGTTTGGTAGTTGACAATGAACTAGAACACAAACCAAGTTTATTCTATGCCCAAGAAAATAATTTTACTATTTTCTAGATTAGATAAAATGCAAGTTAGAGCACATTTAAGACATCAAAGTACTGTAGAAGTAGTAATTGACTTAATAATTGCTATTTTTTTTATTCTTTTTTAATTAATATTTCCACCTGCTCCCCGTTTCCCATTTCCCTCCCCTCCTCCCAAATATTGCCCCCTCTCCCCCTCCCCTCCCCCTATCCCCACTCCTCTTCTCCTCCCCCCACACCATTCCCCCTCCCTCCCGATACTGAAGAGCAGTCCAAATTCTCTGCCCTGTGGGAAGACGAAGGTCTTCTATCTACGTCCAGGAAGGTGAGCGTCTAAACAGGCTAAGCTCCCACAAAGCCAGTTCATGTATTAGGATCGAAACCTAGTGCCATTGTCCTTGGCTTCTCATCAGCCTTCATTGTCCGCCATGCTCAGAGAGTCCAGTTTCAACCCATGCTTATTCAGTCCCAGACGAGCTGGCCTTGGTGGGCTCCCAATGTGATTTAGTACTCCATGAATAGTCTACTCACATCAACAATGAAGATTTTTTTTTGAGCATTTTGAGAAGTGTAGCTTGAGATATAGGGGATATATTGAAGAGTAGTAGGAACACCTACTTTTGGATGTCCTCACATTCTAGTGTATAAATATAAATAATAAACAAAAAAAGCTCGTTGGTAAATATAAAATTCTGATAAAGACTGTGATGAAAGTATTCCGAGGAATCTTAATCAAATGGTAAAAAATTCTTTCATAGGTAGGCCTGAGTAATGAAAGTACTAGTCATATCAACAAATGTGGAAGGAAATATGAGACAAAAGTAAAAGCATTTTTAGAAACTTGAAGAGGGAATAAGGATGTATGTCCAATGAGCCAAAGAGTTTGCGTGGCAACAGTACTTTTTAAAAATGTGACCACTACACCAACAAACTCAATATCCACCTAATCAACCACATGGTATTCATATTGGTTTTCTAGATTATAAAATTATACTGTGCTTAAATAATATCTTAGCATTTCAGATAATTTATTGTAATGCATATGGTAGAATCTAATTCTTTTAATTTCTGAATTTGAAAGTATTGCTAATGAAAAATGTGAAATGACACACAATTTTCAAAACTGTGAATGTTGAAAGAGATCTAATCAATGGAATCTTTCATCTACTTAGTATGAAATATTAAAGTAAAATATTTTTGCAATGTGAAAATGAAAGAAATAAGAGTTCCAGTCGTGGTACCAGACTTCTGATTAGCCAGTAATTTTGAAGTACATTAAATCATACTACATAAAGCAATGTGTTGTGTGTTTTCCCTATATGTAATATGTTTATTTCCATATACTTTAAGATAAGTGAGTTTTGTTGAGATTAAGTGGAATGTAGACTGATTTTATTGATCATTGTAAGAATTTGTGTCAAAATAGTTGTATTTAATGAAGGTTTGTTAAGTTGTTTCTTAAAGAGTCAGGATTGAATATATGAAAAGTTTAATTAAACTACTTCTACCCTATAGTGAACAAATTTTTTAATTCCAAAAATTATGTCTTCATTATCATTTATGTATACAGAATATAAAAATTAAATATGAGATTACTTCCAATTCTTGGAATGTTGTAATAAAATAAGGAAACATGGAGAGATGTGCTATGTACATTTTGTTTATCTTTGAAGCCTTTTATTGGATATTGTTTACCTCATCATTTAAATGACTTAGACAAACAAAATTCTACATGTAGCTATGATGTGGTGAGACATCTATCATACTATCATGTGCCCCATGTCTTCCTATTAAATGCATTGATTAAAATACCAATTACACTCCTACATTAAAAATAGAATATATAATAATTATATGTACCTATAAATGTGAACATATGCTCAATTCTTCAGAAATAAAACTTTTAAAAGAATTTTTTCATTTTCTTGATAGTTGCCAGTATCTTCAAGGATTTTTTTGTTTGCAAATAAAAATGCTCAGACATTTATTCTAAACAAATTGAAAAAACATTTTAGAAGTACCCCTGCATTTATTTAGAAAGAAGAACAGAGTTTGAAGGAATTACTTCCCTACAGTTTTGTATTGTAGAGTGATGAAAATGTCTTCTTTGAGATTTCCACTATAAATCTTTGAGCTCATGTTCAAACTATTATTGTCAAGGTATTATAAGTTCCCAGCAATTAGCCAAAAGCTTTAGAAACCTTTCCACTCATCATTGACAGGTCTCAATCAATCTCTCAGTACTAAGAAAAGAGCTCTGTTAGTATTATTAATATGCCTTATAATTCATTAATTTGCCCTTGAACTTACTTTCTCTTTTTCATCTTTCCAACAGTAGCAAAGTTTTAAGTAAAAAAGAAAGACAGTACTGAAGAGGGTAGATGTAGTGTAGACAACTAAGTTTAGAAAAATCAAAATAGCAAATGTACCTTACAACCTCCCTTCATGTTGACACAAACTCCAGGGTAAAAATCATCAACTTCTATGAACCAGAAAAGGGATCATTCTGTCTTTATATATTTACTGGGATTTGACTCAATTATTCACAAAATCAATCAATTTAATGTGAAATTAATGTTGCTGCACAACCCCAGAATTGTGAAAGCTTTACTAAAAGAATTGCTCAAGATTTGTCTTTCTACTCAAAAACTCTTGAACCAATACAAGAACGTTTCCATTTTATCCAAATCACACTCCTCACCATCCCTCATCTCCAGACAGCCAATAAATCTACTTTAAAATACTGTAATGCTGTTATAGACAATTAATAAGAAGAAATCACATACTACATTTTATATCTGGTTTATTTACTAATATAATGATTATAATCTTCATCCATATGATATTATGTATAGTATGTAGTTTCTTTTCATACAAAATATCAAATGTATCATGTAATACTTTCCATTCTTCATTTGATCATCATTTATGTTGATACAATTCTGTACCTTTATGGATACTTCTGAATGTTGTTTTTAAATAAATACATTATTTTACATAACACTCAATGGTACATTAATACCATGATTTCCTCATACCTCTTTACTAACAGTTGCTTATATAAGGAGTGATAATCTAAGCATAAGTTAAATTGTATTATTTTGGCCACTTAAAGTATATAACTAAGTAGCATTTAATACATTCACAGTGCTGTTTAACTGTCACTATTATCTCATTTCAGAAAATTTCCATTGTCTGACTCAAGTCATTGTAAGGATAAAATGTTATCTCATACTGATGTTTATTTAAATATCTCAGATTGGTAATGATTTTGAGATTTTAGAATGTGATTATGAGACCTATATTTGTGTCTGAAGATACATTTTTTAAACCTTCTACTCAAGTTTAAATTTGCTCATCATTTTATTGTTGATTCATAATAATGAAAAAAAACTTCCTCTTACATCAACAGTTGTCAAACATGAAAACTCAGCGCTGCAATGCTGCTAATTTAATGCATTGTACAGTTATTCTAGGATTTCTAGTCTATGTGCAAAGAGCATCCTTATGAACTCAGAACACTTAATAAATACCCATTTGTTACAGCGTGTGTGAAAAGTTGGATAAAACAATCACATATGAAATGCATATATGAATAAATGTGCTTACAAAAATATAAGCATTTGTGGCCTAATTCTGTTTGTAGCTTATGAGCTTGTTCAGTTAAAAATCACACAAAATGTTTGAAGAATATTTTGAATTTTTTTGTTTTGTTTTTTGCCACAGGGATTTTCTGTAACTTGGGAGTCTAGCTCTCATAGACCAAGCTGGCCTTGAATTCACAGAGATCCACCTGCCTCTGCTTTCCAGGTGCTGCGATTAAAAGCATGCACCACCACTGCCCATCCTGAAGAACAATAATCCTAAATCATTTTTTTGAAAAATGTTAAAGTGTATTATTATGTTTTTTTCTCATCAATGTGTTTATTAACAGAGGGCCACAATATGAGTATTATAGCTGTATGGAACTTTCTTTTCCATTGATTAAATAGAATGTATTTTATCAAAATACGTGATTAGAATCAATTATTGTGTGATTTCAAAGCGAGGAAAACATTTTTATTGCTGTAATGTTGTACTTCACTAATGTAGAACATTATACAAATAATAATGGGAGGAGTAAAGCAAGTGATAATGCACAGCAGTTAGCCTTATTTGTAAAGATATTAATCCATACTTTCTCATACCAATGTGCTCATTTGTAGAGGACTTCTATGGTGGTTGTAGTTGCTCTTAAGAGAAAAATGAAATGGTAAGAAAGCATTATTTTATTCACACTAAAAATTTTAAATTTCTCAGTCTTTTTTTGAAAATATTAACTCTCTTAAACTCACATATCTTTTCATATACCCCAAAATGAGATTTAGTTTAGGCAATAGTAAATAAACCTTGTTGTATGTGAAAATATTCAATTTTAAAGTCAATTTGAAAGAGATTTCCAATATATTGAAGGCTTCCAGATGGCACTCAGCCATTTTACTGTGAAGTTTATGATTACATTGAGTAAAGCAGCCAGTCTCTGCAATGAAAAAGTTGTCATGGTAAAAATACCCGCCTTCTCCATTGTAGTTGGGCTTGTCCAGGGGAAGACTTGTCCCCATCGAGGGTAATTTCTCCACTGACTGTTTTCAAAGTCTGTTGGATTTATTGAGGTAAAACCATTTTTTGTGGTACTAAACTGACAGAAAACAAATGAACCAATGTTCTTTTCTCCACTCAGGGTGGCTTTATTGCCTTAAAAGTATTCACCTCTTAGAAAGCCTTCTTTTTGCCAGGTATCAGAAATAACAACTGAGACTATTCAGGGGGAAAATGGCAGTTGTCCAAAAGAAAGTGAACTCAAACACAACTCCTAGACTGAAAAGGATTTTAAAGTAGGATTATTTCTGCCAGCTTTGGTCATTTGATAGCTACAATTCTCCTTGTCTAATATGTCATTTCAAATCTTCTTCAACATTCTAATGGGAATCTTGCATTTGCTTCTTTAATACTTGTGCATGGGGACACAGGGATTGAATGAACTTTCATCTTATTTATGAGGTAGTAAGTTTAATACAGTTTACTCTATGTTTACCATTTACAACATTGTTTCTGTATTACCTGCATATTGAATTAAGATTGACATTTGTTGCTTTTACAAAGACAGTCTGGGATTTGTGCAATGGTAGGGTTTCTTTTTATAGTAAGAGAGAAGAGTGTTTATGTGAATAAGTACTGGCTTTTCTGTAATGAATGGGCCGGTTTTACTTAAACAGCAACCAAGGGAAAGGTAAATGGCTATGATGTGTCTTTTCGTTATTTGTGAAATACACAGGGCTCTGGTGATGCTGAGAATGATGGGATAAAGGACAAGGTCTTTCTGTGCCCTCTTTTCGCAGCAGAAAGGAAATGTATGCCTGAAATTATCCGTCAAAAACTAAGTTAAAAAAACTTTAGAAAAAGCCTAGAATTTTGCCCATTTTCATAACTTCCTGTTGCTAGCTCCAGAATCTAGCCGGGATGATTAATGACCACTGTTACTTATGAGCTTTCCAAGTCCCTACAGACATAATGAACTTGAACCTTTGGCCACACAGAAGGAAGCAGTCTGTTAGAGCCCTATCGCAAGAAATGTTCATGATTATGAACTTACTGCAGTTGAAATGAAAGAAACATTTCCCTAGCTACTACGTCTCCTATTTATAAAAACCTTTGTTTCTTGTCTTCTTTCTCCTGTTTCTGCTTTGAAATTCAGAATCAAAGCTCGAAGCTACCCAATGTTGTTTACCTCTAAATCACTCAATCAAGTGCACCAAATGATTCTACTGTTGCTGTGCTTTACTGGCACATTCTCACTGTTCTTGTTAATTTTTTTATACTTATGTTTTTTCCATGTTCAATTTCAACATATATTTCCTTGAAGTTTTATGTATCCTTTTCATAATACTTTTCAGACCCTCATTATTGTATTATCATGGTCTTCGTTCTTAGAGTGGAGAAGAACAATTCTCATAACCTTGTTATAAACTTTTAGCTCTACAATGTCATCTTAGTATGATTATTTAAAGAAGAAACCACTTGATCACTTATATACTCTTTCAAAGATTTCTTACTCAGTATCCACTGCTTGCCCAATGTTGCTTAAACTGTGCTGCTTTAGCATTGATGAATCAAATAAAAAATCACTAACTCTAAACTTCTGTCAACCTTACAGTAATTCCACACTACTCAGAAACACCTTTGAAAATTATAGTACTTGTAAGCTATTGAATATTTAATAATATCTATCGGCTTTAACATTTCTTAAATTAGTCTGCTAATTGATACTAATGATTAAGATCTTGCATTGAAGTTGGCTATGAAATAAGTTGACAACCAAAAAAAGAAAGAAAAAAAGAAAGAAAGAAAGAAAGAAAGAAAGAAAGAAAGAAAGAAAGAAAAAAGAGAAAGAAGAAACCCCAAAACATGAAATGAGATTCTCAGAATGCTATGTATTATGATAAGGTATTGGGAAGAGATTATTCTTGTTCAGTACCAATGTTTGTGTAGGGTACTGTTTAATGTCCTTCTGACTGGGGACTATTTTTTTATCAGAAAAAAGATTAAGCAATACTATAAGTTAAAGATGATATTATTAATTTTACATGAGTTTGCATTCATATTCCTTGTTTTCATCTTGCCAATTCTTTTCTTTTTTTTTTCTAATTGCCACTCTGGAAGCCTCACAGAAACATGGAAATATTATGATACCATCTTTCTCCTCGATTATTCTTGCATTCTTGTTCTAAAGGCTGAGCCCCTTGCAAGCAGAGCTTTTGTCTTGTTTATCTTTCTGTACCCACAGTTGTCTCTGCCCTTATACTCAACAGGTGTTCAATGGTAGCTCTCTGAATGGAATAATTTTAGGGAACTATGTAACATTACAGATTCTGGTGATTTGCTTTTATTCCACAAAAAGAATTTCTATCCCAATTTTTCTCACTGGTATTGTATCACTCATAATACAACATGCTCCACCATAAGGCCAGCAAATGTGCATGAGCACAGCTGTCCAGTTACTCATCATCTCTTCTTTTGAAATAGTATTGATTATATCTATTAAAGAGAACAATTGCTTTACAGTAATCCCTTTTTTTTACAAGGTTTTCTTTCTAGTGGGTTATTTTTTTCAGAAAAGATAGCATTGTTCAGTGTCTCCAGGTCTAGGATGCTATTGATAAATACTTTGCTCCTTCCCTGGGAGGAAGATAGAACCTGAACTCCATATGGCCTTCATATGAATTTTTTCAACCCCTTTCGAATTATCATTAGTCTGTCATAGTATCTCTGAGCATTCTGCTCATGTCTATGTATTGTCTCATTTCTTTCCATTCTTCTCTGGTGGGAAATAATTATTTGCCCTCATTTACTATGGAAGAATTTTTTATGTGCATTATCAGTCATGATGTAATTTGTACTGTAAAATTAAACAGAGCATATGGAAAACCATATCCATTTTATTTGTTTCATGCTAAAATTATTTATACATTATTAGAAATTCCTTCTTGTAATTACACTTAACATGCTCCCACTTAATGAAGAAAACAATCAATTCTTAGAATAATAAATGTAGAAGTGGTCTTAGGGAAAGTGACCAAATCAATAAAATGCACAAAATTTAGAAAGTTACTTCATAGTTACCGAAGAAACAAGCTGCAGTGTGTATGTAACCTATGTATTCTTATATAATTATAGAGCTGAATGCCTTAGTCACAGTGACTCAATCCCATTATCATTTAGTTATGTGAAATAGTATAATTGCAAAATGGAAAATTTGTATAGAAAATTGGTGAACATACTATAGCAAGTGTTCTTATTCTTCACATTGAAATGCAGCCTTAGTAAATTTTTATTTTTTTCTAACTATAGATAAAATACTCAAATGAGTGCATTTATAAAGATTTGATCTTTTAAAAATTCATATAAATGAAATAAATTTTGTATGATTTGCTGGAAACTGAGCAATATTAAAAGGGACATAATTGCAAATAATTTTTGAAATAATTGGGTAATATGATGATGAATTTGATAGCATTGTTCTTCACATTGACAGAATGAAAAAAAATAAATTTCTATCAGCATTGATGAATAAAACTAGTAATTATTTAAAATAATGCAGAAATATTTAAATATTAAAATGATAAAAAAAACAGCTCAAAGCATAAGATGGTTAGAACACATTAGGATTATCAAAATAAATAACAATAAAAGGATTATTTATCATATTTATTTACATGAAGCAATAAAGTCAATTAGTTAACATTGTTAATTCAAGACATTAACTACTGGACAAATGAGGCATAGTGATTAAGAACTTCTTGAGTTTGGCTCCAGGTACAAGTAATATTCTATCTATTGACCTAAATTGTGGGTTTTATTGACTGGATGTGAACATCATTAAACTTAGTGTAAAAGTACTTGTACACACACACAAACACACTTAAAAAATTAATGGAGTAGATTATTGACTTGCATTAGTCATGTAAAATACTCATACTTCCCCTCTCAGGCCTTCAAGTGCTACAACAACAGGCCTGCATCACTGCTTGCTGGCCTCGCTATTGCCATAAAAAGCTAGTTAGATGGAGGATGCTGAGGCTGGTGGTTGTTGGTTAGGTCGGGTTGCTCCTCTTCCCCGCAGGAAAGGACAGACCTCCGCCAACTTCTCTTTGGACACCAACCCTACTGTCCTCTCCCTTCCTCCCTGTAGTGAGGAGCTGCAGGCATGCCTGCTTTTCATCCCGCCTGGCTCCCGCATGGCTAGCTTAGCCCTGGAAATAACAACACACAAATTGTATTCATTTAAACACTGCCTGGCCCGTTAGTTCTGTCCTCTTATTGGCTAATTCTCACATCTTGATTAACCCATTTCTATGAATGTTTGTAGCACCATGAGGTGGTGGCTTACCGGGAAGATTCTAGCCTATGTCCATCTTTGGTCAGAGCTTCATCACATCCGATCAACTATGCTTTCTTTCTCCCAGCATTCTGCTCTGTCTATTCCACCTATCTAAATGCTGCCCTATCAAAAAGCCAAGGCAATTTTCTTTATTAACCAATGAAATCAACACAAAATGGAAGAACCTCCTACATCACCTCCACACACCCACTTATTTCCCTAACCTTCCTTTTCAGTGGAGTTTGGGGAACTATTTATAGATTTCATTTCTGACTGAGCCAGTAATGGTTGCTATTCTCTAGGGAAAAAGAAAACTGGGGTAGGTGGTGGTGGGGGGTGCTCAGAGAGACACCCTGTACCCTGTACCTCTTGTCCCCAAGCCCAGAGAGACACCCCTGTGCCTCTTGTCCTCAATCCCAGCTTAAGGGGCGACCTCACCTGCACCCAGGAATGGGCAGTGGGGTGCTGAGTTGTGAGTGCATCAACCCCCCTTCCCCCGGGAAGGGCAAGCTGCCAGCCCAAGTTGGCCTTACTGATCATGGGTGACTGCCCTCCCCTCGAACTGGGGCTTTTCAACAAGGGTTATCTTGTTGGTATTTTTTTCCTCCACATTTTTAAATTTTGTGCTAATGGGATGTGTGCCCACCCCCAACATCTGTCAACTTTGTGTAGGCTCCACCTGTCCTCAGGTCCTTTGTTCTGTCTGAACCCTGGTGTTCACCTTGGTCCCCATCTCCCCCACTGAGTGTTGACTGTAGCTGTAAAGTTTTTTGTGGAGGGTGGGTTGGCAGGGGATTGATTTCAGAGGGTAGAGGCCAAGAATTTGGTTTAATTTTTTCAATCTTTTTTTCCAAAAAGAAAAGGTAGGGGGATACATGGGTGCATTTTTAAAGCTGTCTTGGAAATCTATTTAAATATGTGTGGTTTTCTTATGATTTTCAAATATTGTTAAGCACTTATATTTAAGTATTATTCAATTTTTTGTAGAATATACGATCAAATGAGTTGTTTCAGTAATTGAGTTTATGAGTTTTATTTTACTTGGTAGGGGCTGATGTTATTTAAAATACAACTGGGACTTTGCATTTCAGAATACTTTCTGTTCTTGCAGAGGATATAGAAGAGGTTCTGGGCACCCACATCAGGCAACTTGCAATTGGCTGTAACGCCAGTTTCAGGGGATCTGATACTTCTGGCTTTATAAACTACCTATATGCAAGTAGTTCATATAAATTCACACTGTCACACACACACACACACACACATATATATATAAAATAAGTCATAATTCATTTATGTCATAAAATAATGTGCTAAAATGAAGAAATTTGGAGTTTAATCTTATATATGTCAGCACACACACAAATACACTAATGTTCACTGTTTACCATGTGATAAAATTTATAATTCATTGGAATGTTGATTGATTTTGTTCAGTGTGCAAGGTAGTATTGTGACTGCTAGAGACTGAAGGAAGAAATATAGGCCTATCTGTGTAGTCTGATGACTTAAATATTAAATATATTTCTAAGAGAAAGGAAAAATAGATTTGTCCTCTCTGTGAGATTATAATTATGCAAGATTTTTCATTTATAAATCCTTTCTTAGAAAGTGAGGAAAGACATTACAGACACGAAATCCAGTTTTCATAAAAGAACTGAGGTTGCAAATGCAATGATCTCTTCCTCAAACCATAAGAGGTGGTGAAGCTATAGATCTAAATGTATGATTTTATTTACTAAGACTTTAGATATTACCTTTATGTATCAAAAAGAACAAATATGTTTTAATACAGGGAAAATATGATACAAAATATTCACAAATAGAATACCCTTTGAAGTATATGTAAAGTGATTACAGTATAGTTACATAAAACAATTTGCTAAATATTTAGGCAATGAAACTGGGGGAATATTATATAATATAGGATAAAAATGAAGGAAGACTGATAAGCCACTGAGAATTATTTCTGGAATTTTATTCTCTAGCATTTTCTGTACAATATATTGCAATAATCTTAAAGGAAATCTATGCTTTTCTTGAATTTTACTCTATGTGCTTGCATGAGGTCAAATATAGATCAGAACTATATCTGTTGTATTTAATTCTACAGTCTCAGCACACAGTAGTTGTTTCATTTAATTGAAAATGAAAACATGCTTGACAGAAAGCTGATTGCTTATATGCTAATGTGACAGTATTGTAAATCAAAGTATTCATAATACTTGTCAATTCTGCAAATGAGTAAAACAAAATTCTGCACTCTGTGAGTAGTCTTCACATAAAAGATGTAGTTGGATTAAAATGGTTATGACCAGTGCATCTTGCTATATTGAAAAATCTGTGTTAATTCATCGTCTTTTACATAAATCTAAAATCAAAATAGATTTTAAAAATTAAAATACTTCATTTTGGAAAATATTATCTTTGCATATATAATCTAATAAAGACAAAAACATGTTTTTTATTTCAATTTATTTTAAGAAAAAATATTATCTTTTCTCATTTTACGTGCCAAATTCATTTTCCACTCCCTCCCTTCCTCCTGCTCCCTCCACGTTGCACCCCTTCCACCTCCATCCTATCACCCATTCACTCCTCAAAGTGGGTAAGGCTTCCCATGGGGAGTCAACAAAGTCTAACACATTGCTTTGAGGCAGGACCAAGGCTCTCCTCACTATATCTAGCATGAGCAAGGTCTCAGGAGAAAATGTGTTACAAAAGCAGAACAAGCAGTAGGGATCAATCCTGGTCTCACTGCCAGTAGCCCCAAAGTCTGCCCCAGCCATACAACTGTCACCCACATTCAGAGGGTCTAATTTGGTCCTATGCTGGTTCCCTCACTGTCAGGATTGAGTTGTAAGACTTCTATTAGCTCAGGTAAGCTGTTCTAGTGGTATCACCATCACGTTCTTTAGTTCTTTTCTCTTGTTCTCACTCCTCCCTCTCTTTGACTGGACTTTGAGAGCTCAGCCCAGTGCACTGCTGTGGTTCTCTGCATCTGCTTCCATCAGATGGAATGTAGGTTCTATAATTACATTTAAGATAGTCATCAATGTGACTACAGGTCCAGGCCAGTTCAGGAAAACACTCCACTATTGCTTGGGTCTTACCTGGAATCATACTTGTGGATTCCTCGGAATTGCTCTAGTGCTAGGTTTCTTGCTAGACTCATAATGGCTTTGTCATTCAAAATATCTTTCCTTGTAATCCACCTTTGTCCATCTCGACAATCCCATTCCTTCTAGTTCTCCTACCCTGCCCCACTTTTCGCCTTCCCTTCTTCTTGCACCCTCATGCTCCCAATTTTCTCCAGAAATCTTGTCGATTTACCCATTCCAGGGGTTTCTATGTATGTTTCTCCTAGGGTTCTTCTTGTTATTGGCTTCTCTGGGGCTGTGGACAACAGGCTCCTTATCCTTTGTTTTACAGATAGTATTCACCTATGAGTGGGTACATACAATGTTTATCTTTCTAGGTCTGAGTTATGACACTCAGGATGGGATTTTCTAGTTCCATCTATTTGCATTCAGATTTCAAGATGTCATTGTTTTTTTAACTGCTGAGTAGTATTCCTTTGTGTAAATGTACCACATTTTCTTTATTCATTCTTCAGTTGAGAGACATCTAGGTTGTTTCCATGTTCTAGCTATTATGAATAATGCTGCTATGAACATAGTTGAAAAAATGTCATTGTAGTATGGTTGAGCATCCTTTGGGTATATGTCTAAGACTGGGATTGCTGGGTCTTGCAGTAGGTCGATTCCCAATTTTCTGAGAAATTGGGATCATAGTGATTTCCAGAGTGGTTGTACAAGTTTGCATTCCCACCAGCAAATTAGGAATGCTCCCCTTGCATCACATCCTCTCCAGCATAAGCTATTATTGGTGTTTTTGATCTTAGCCATTCTGACCTTTGTAAGATGGTATCTCAAAGTTGAGAAAACCATGTTCTATAATATGTTGAAATTATAACATAATCATATGACTTTCTTTTCTCCTTCACCTTCAAACCCTCTCATGTACCCACTTAATTTCTTTCAAATTCGTGGCCTCATTTTTCTTTAACTTTTTAAAAATTTTTTAATAAATTAATTATTTTATATCCCTGCTGTACTTTTCCCTCACCTGTTCTCCCAGTTCTTCCCCTCAACTCCCTTCTGTGATTCCCCCAAACCCATTCCTCCTCCATTTCATTAGCTATTTTATATCTATATATGTCTGTGCATATGTAAATAAAACCTGTTCAGTCTGTACTATGTTCCATGTATCCACATATTTTCAGCACTGAACGTTTTCTATTGTATACACTGTTGGTGTGCTCTTCCTTGGTGAAAACTACTTCTCCCACTTTAAGCATTTCTCAGTTGTCCCTAGTTCTTTATGTCAGGTTGAGGCTTTAAATACATTTCTATGTCTGTTTAGCAAATAAATTGTTGTCATTTCCATTCAAGTCACCTTTAGGCAGCTGTGTTGGTGCAATTTTATGAGTGTAGCTTCTGACATTTCTAGAAGACATAATCACACAGGTAATTAACTGACTGTTCTTCTAAATCTTGAAGTCATTCTAACCCATTTCCTACAATGATCTATGAACCTTATTTTAGGGAAGTGTTCTATACATGTAGCAGTTGAAACTGGGCTGAGTAACATGGACTTTAATGTTTTTCTAATTTTAAATGTTGTAAAAAATATGTGAAAAACATGTCATGAGAAATCCACAACTTGCTATACTCAAATTATTTTTAAAGTAAAATTTATAGACAATGAACCCAAAATCAAAATGATAAAAGTCTTACCATACTCAATATTATGTAGAAGTTAATTATATTTGAATATTTGATAGAAAGACTGAAAAACATAAACTACAAAGAACAGTTGACAAACACATCTTCAAGTTCATTAAAAATCTTTGGGAGCTTCCTAGTTAAATCGTGTTATGTCTACTTCTCATGGCAATGAATGACACGGACATTCTTAACATTCTAGAACATTTAAATGGGCCAAATAATGTTATTTAATGCATCCCATTTGACAGTTTAAACTGAAGAACGTGTCAAATTCAGCTTTGAGAAAAGTGTTGAGCTGTGAACTCATATGTTTTTTGTGAAATGAATTGATTGGTTCATTCTTTCTATTAGCAACAGAAATCCCAGTTTGAAATTATTAATAGCATGAGACTAAGAAATATTTAAGATAAATATCCTACAACTAGTTAAACAGAAGCACTTACTAACATGACATACTTTATGATATGTATTATTACTGTTACTACACATGGATTTTAAAAATAATATTATTCCAAAGGTACTTCAGATTTCCCCATGACCAAAAATAGGATAAAACAAATGTGATAGAACTCCAAAATGATAATGTTTTATTCTATGTATGTATAATTATATATGTACAATTTATACTATACAACTTACATGTAAGTATCTATTACATTCTTTAAAGCGTTAGATTATACTTAACATGAAAATATACAATAATGAAATTAGGTGCATTTAGTGTTCGTTTGAAATTCTGTTCTATAAATCCTGGCAAGAATGCACACTGTATTTCCCCTCAATGCCTTAAAGGATAGAATTTTGTATGGCATTTTACCAGTTATTTAAAAATGAGTAAACCTTATTTTTTAGTAAATTTTTTTATCTTTATTTTATTCCTTTTTAATTAAAATTTCCGCCTCCTCCCCGTTTCCCATTTCCCTCCCCCTCCTCCCAAACATCGTCCCCTCTCCCCACTCCCCTCCCTGGCTCCCCACTCCTCTCCCCCTCCCCCCCACTCCATTCACCCTCCCTCTTGAGACTGAAGAGCAGTCCATATTCCCTGCTCTGCAGGAAGTCCAAGGTCCTCCCACTTCTATCTAGGTCCAGGAAGGTGAGCATCCAAACAGGCTAGGCTCCCACAAAGTCAGTTCATGTATTAGGATAGAAACCTAGAGCCATTGTCCTTGGCTTCTCATCAGACTTAATTGTCCACCATGTTCAGAGAGTCCGGTTTCATCCCATGCTTATTCAGTCCCAGTCACAGTGGGTGGGTGCACCCCTTGTGGTCCTGACTTCCTTGCTCATGTTCTCCCTCCTTCTGCTCCTCATTTGGACCTTAAGAGCTCAGTCCGGTGCTCCAATTTGGGTCTCTGTCTCTATCTCGATCCATCGCCAGATGAAGGTTCTAAGGTGATAATGCAAGATATTCATCAGTATGGCTATAGGATAGGGTCATTTCAGGTTCCCTCCTCTCATTTGCTGGGGACATCTCCCTGGACACCTGCAAGCCCCTCTAGAGTCAAGTCTCTTGCCAACCCTAAGATGGCTCCCTTAATTAGGATATATATTTCTCTGCTCCCATATCCACCCTTCCTTTATCCCAACCATACCATTCCCCCAAGCTCCCCCCATCCTCCCCTTCTCACGTTTCTCATCCCATTTCCCCTTAGCCCCATGCCCCCTCACCCCCAAGTTCCCAGTTTTTGCCCGACAATCTTGTCTACTTCCCATATCCAGGCGGATGACTATATGTTTTTCTTTGCGTTCACCTTCTTATTTAGTGTCTCTAGGATCACAAATTATAGGCTCAATGTCCTTTATTTATGGCTAGAAACCAATTATGAGTGAGTACATCCCATGTTCCTCTTTTTGGATCTGGGATACCTCACTCAGGATAGTGTTTTCTATTTCCATTCATTTGCATGCAAAATTCAAGATGTCATTGTTTTATACTGCTGAGTAGTACTCTAATATGTATATATTCCACACTTTCTTCATCCATTCCTCCATTGAAGGGCATCTAGGTTGTTTCCAGGTTCTGGCTATTACAAACAATGCTGCTATGAACATAGTTGAATGCCCTATCATATGACAAAAATGAGTAAACTTTAAATGTTGAAAATTACATAAAACCAATTGCAAGAAGCAAGTCTATTCTTCCAGAGTTGTCACTATAGATACAGTGTAGTAACACTGACAGTAATTCTTACTGTAGCTGTAAGAAAAACATCTGAACATTAGTCTTGTAACTTTTGTTTTAAAATCAACTGCCTCATGGGGGAAATGCTCACACTTTTCTTACTTTGACTTTTTATCTTTATGAGTAAAGATATATCTTAATTAGAAAATTTTGAATGTGAAACATAAATTACCATAGGAAAGTCACCAGAATAGGCAACCACTTCATTCACACACATTAAAAGTTTTACTCTATATTCATTTGGATGGACATATAAGGACACATGTTTGTCCTTGCAGTGCACATGTGGAAACCCTGACCAAAATATGGCAGCTGGTTGTGTTCTTCCACCATGTGGATTGGGGGAGTAGAACTCAGGTCATCAAAGTTGGTTGCAAGTAACTTTCCCTCATTCGCCCCATTAATTTTTATGATTATCAGTGTTCCTCCATTGGCTCTAAAAATAACCTCTTTAATAGACTGAAAATATAAAAACACTGGTTTGATTCTTGACATCATCATTTGAGGAATATGAATTTGCTAAACCAAAATACCAAAAATGGACTGTAAGTCAATATATGAATTACTATAATATAATATTTTTAAACATTTTAGTGATGAGCATATATGCAAAAAGAGAAATATAAAAGTTACATTTCAGCTATAAGTTCAAAAATAATTTGTAGGATAATTTTAATGAGTCCATACAGATCCACTTTCCTTTTCCATATAAATGACAATTTCTCTGTGTGGAGTGTCAGTAAGAAATATTGGTTGCTTCCTTGTCCTCCAACTTCCAGCTGAGTGTGACCTGTGAAAACACCAGACGGATTTATGAGAGAAAGATAATTGGGTGAGGGGAAATTTTTCTCTTTGTTCTACTTTTGTAAACTGATAATTTAGGTGACCAAGAGATTAGATATAAATTAACAGATCCTGGTTCAAAGACGTCTTTTTCCAGCTTTTCTACTATCTCAGGGTCTAGGTATTTGCATGATATTTTTTAATTTTTAGTTATGCCTTCACTGTGCATGTATATATGTGTGAGTAAGTGAATGAATTTCTGCATGCACATGTGGATGAGTGTGTGTGTGTGTGTTTTATTGAAGTTTCCTCAAGTAATTCTATTCAAACACATAGTTTGATAGTTTACTGTACATAGAAAAGCATCTGGATAGAATTTATTACTAACATGAAAATTTTACAGTCACAGAAGTAGTGGTAAAAGGGGGTTCAACTTCTCATATTTTGATATTTTAAATTTATATTATTTACATATTTATACAATTTCTGTATCCATTCATTCTTAATAGCAATAAAATATACAGAAAGTGTTTGAGGGGTACTTTTTAAAAAAGCCCATTCATTTTGTTGCTTTGTAAAATGTTTTATGTAGGCTGTATTAAAATTTTGAATTTGACTCTGCATGTAGCAATTGATATGTGTTGCACAATAGCACAATGCACAAGTTGTAAAAAAATTAGATAAATATCTGGAAATTATTTGGAACATTTCTGATCTGTAAATTTTTTACACATTCAAAACCCCTCACATATCATAAAAGTGTATGTATACACCATTAAAGTAGGGACTAATGAAAGAAATTAAATGTAAATGATTTTTCTTTCAGTTGCTGGTTATCACAAATTAAAATAACTAAAATTGTGTTCATATCCTTGGTAAAAAATTGATGGAACATATGAAGACATCAAAATTAGCAAAGTATATGCTAAAGATTTATGATAGATAACATGTGACATAATTTTAAGAATCAGTATTATGCTATTCAAAGATGGTTTAATGAGGAAAGGTGTTTCCTACCAAGAGTGATTACTTGATTTTGATTACTGAAGCCAGCATAGTGGAAGGAGTGTATAGACCCTTGCAAGTTGTCCTCTGATGTTCACACGTGGGCTAATAATGCACATGGACCCTCTCCCACATACACAAAGATGCACACAATTAAATATGTTATTTTTAAAAAATGAAGACATTACTAAATAGTTTAGAAATCAATATCTTATGATATTAATTAAATAACTGTTCAAAGCACATTTTTTAAAAGGAATTGCTTTGAAAATTCTTATGCTTAGATATTTAAATGCCATGATTATGCTCTGATGAATATTTAAGTCTTTAGAGATAGACACATTTGCTACTAATGCCAATCAAATCTAAGATGACCAAAGGAACCCTGCATTCATGAATAAGTAATCTTTATCCCCAGGAGTTTTCTGAATCGTCTAAGAAGTCCTGTGGGAATAGGGAGAACACTCTTTGAATGACATTTTATCTGAAATTGAAACAATCACAGGAGCAGATGTAGGATATTAGAATCTGCTTGACCTGTATATAAGGATTTCTGTGTTTGAACTCTAAAGAAACTTCTTTGCTTGATTCTAAACTATAATCAACAATATTGGATCACTGACTCGCTATCAAAAGCCTATACAATGCTTTGAATGTATATCTTGATCACCCAGTATAAATTCCAAAAATATTTTATAGCTACTATTATTTATTTTCATAATTGCAATAATAATAGACTCCTAGAATTTTAAATGTCAGCATTGTACTGGAGATTTGACTTGGAAATTTTATAATGACTATTTACTCTATGTGAAACATTTTCTGCATATAACAATAAATTTTGTTTAAATTTTAAACTGCATTACAAAGATACAGGTTTGTTGGATATTGCTAGTGGTTCTGCTGGGACCGTTGAAGCTGGAATTCTAATAAATATGTCATAATTAAGATGTAATTGTGTACGAGTTCTAAGAGAAATGCAGTCTATTTCAGGAATTGTTAGAGTAGAAAGTGTGTCATTAAAATAATTGGTAGTCCTTGCTCATACAACTCTTAAAATTATACAAATCTAGACAAAATTTAGTAAAATTTTATCAAAAACCTTGTTCATTTTCTAGGTAATGAAATATATACACATATACCTATTATGATGTTGTCAAGCATTTTTGTTAACAAATGATAAAGAATTTAGTCCTCACACATGTATAAAATTAATACTACACAATAGATTGTATAAAGTGCTATTTATATATAAATTTATTAATTAAATATATGTTTGTAGGTCATTTCTAGTGTTAGGTAATCAAAATGTGCAAAGAACAGTCTCAAAGAGCTGACAAATGGGTTTCAGTGACAAACACAATATTATTGAGTGATAAAACCTGTACTAAGCAGTTCACAGGGGACAGGGAGGCAGAGTCATTTCATCATCTTTTAAAAGACACAGCAAATCCCTCATGAATGACTGGTAGATTGGAGATTATGACTGTTGTGTGTGTAAAATTGCATGATACACTAGCTATTTTTATATATGGGGTATTATTACATCATAGTTCATCAGTAAAAACATGTATTCAGTTAAATATGATCACATGGGAAACACTGTACTTACTTGTAATGAATTTATATTTCATTATATTGAATTTTAGGTTAGTATACAAAGTGGTGATTTTCATCAAAGAATGGTGTTACCATAGTTTACTTTCATTCATTGTCTTTACTCACATAATGTATTTTTAATATTTATAAGCATGTTTTACAATTAAATGGACTTTAATTTAATTCATTCAAGATAACAATTGTTAAAACCTTCATTATAATACTCTAGTAGGCTCAATATTTCAGCCTTGTAAGTTTTATTACATGTTTATAACACAAATGTATATTTATCAGTGATTGATTCAACTTGCCAATATATCATTTTTCTGGATATTTTCATATCACACATTCAAACAACATAACAGCTCTGTAATATAGTTTAAATTTTGACATATTTTACATGGTTCACTGTGACGTTTAAAACATGATTATATACATGCAAATATATATACACATATGCACATAGATTATATATTTGTTTCAATATATTTATGAAAGGTATTTTTCTAGTATAATACATTCATTGTTTGAAAACTAGTAGTGAATGTGAAAACATGATAAATACTGCAATTTATTGTTTTGAAAAAGTTGGAATTATAAACAATGTTTGATATTAAATCAGCATGACATGTATTCTAAACACTTGTGTCGAATGAATATGACTCTATTTCATAAACACTAACAAAACAGTTCAATTCAAATTGTACTCATTAAAGCCAAACTGAATAGCACAAAAAAAACGAATAGCCTGTAGTTTCACTGTCTGTCATTTTAAAAGACTAAACTAAAAAGAACATTCTGATAAGATAGTGAGTCAATATCCTACACTGTCTCAGTGAATTAACTGAGAGTGGTTTTGTATGCCCACAATCTGTTCCTGTATACTAAAAATTAATGTGGAGTTGTTACCTACTTATATCAAGTACTTATCTCTCAAAACCTTTTAATCATCTGAGTATCACCAATGCAAAAACAGAACCCAGGTAAATCAAAGAAGAGGGGTTCTTCTTTAAGCTTTTAGGAATTAGACATTATCATAGCAACAAGAGGCACTCTATAAGGTTTTAATACCTCTGCTTTATTTTCCATTGCAGCAGAGGTTTACAAAAGGCACACTCAAAGGCTTTGTTGGGAATTTTATGGTGTGTCAGCATAGCCATGGTGAGTGTTATAATGAAGTAATTTTAAGGTTATACAGGAAAAATCAGGAGAAGTAGAAAGCCACTTTTTAAGCAGTAACTCAATTCTGTGTTAAAGACACCCATACTACCCTCCTGTCATTAGAAGTATTGATATTTGAAAATAAAAAGAAATATTCATCATGCAAAATTCCAGTTTTTATGAAGTTTATATATTTTTACATATGTTAGATATGCAAATATCATAAATATTTGAAATTTACATGATGAATATTTTATATTTATGAATCATATACATATTATCTTTAGTCTTTATAATGGATTAATAATGGCATGCATGTCATTAATTTTTAAAATAATTTATTATATGTTAAGTCCCCTTCTTTTTGTTTATTTTAGTATGCAAAATAATTTGTTTCATTTAACATTTTTATATATGTACATCATTACATTCTTATTGATCTCTGCCAAAGACCCTAATCCTATTTTGGTGGTCCTTACCCTTCCTCAAATCAAAATAGTCCCCATTCTGCTTTCATACTATGTATACTCCCATATCTTGTAAATTTGCTATTTTTCCCTCCCTAAGGACTATTCTTCCTTTCTGATTGATGACCCTCTTTCTATATTATTTTTTACTTTTAAACTGCATATATATTAAATGAATATATATATATATTCATATATAAGAAAAACAATATGGTAATACAGTATTTCTCTTTCATACTTTGGCATATTGTGTTTAAAAGTGATGTCTATTTTTACTCATTTACTTAGAATTATGGTTTATTTTTTCAGATATGAATCAAATTCCATTGTCTGTTTATACCACGTTTTCTGTATCCATTTTCCTTTTTATGGACATATAAACTGGTTTCCTTTTTTAGCTACTCTTCAGAATATAGTTTTCTACTTTCTAAATGGGGACTCATGTGTTTTCATTATTTCCTCCAGTAACTCATATATATCTTTTATTTCATTGCCTCTCAAAGCAGAACAATCTTCCATATGAAATCCAGCTATGTTTAAGGACATTTAATTAATCAATATTCAGTGGATTTGCATGTTAATTAATTCAATGCAGTATTTATTCATCCATGTGTGTAAAAATGTTTAAAAACATCATATGTTCTAGAAGTTTTAACAAAGAACATGGGGAAAGTATGACTACATTGGTCTTATTAGCTCTGTGCCCTGACAATATTGTGATGTTAAATAAATTATATTGTGGCAGATAACTTTAAGATGAAATAAACACAATAGAATGTTCATTGGCTACTCTGACAGCATTCAAGAGGAGCATCTAATTCAGCCTAGGACATTAGAGCATCAAAAGTCATCATGCCTTGATCTTAAAGTGAATTAGGACAGGTGAACATAATAATTTTAATAGCAGGGATCTAAAGGAAGACATTTTAAACAACTTATACTTCATCTTCTGTTGACTGGTAATGACCCATTAGCACACTCTGAGATTCAAGCTTTAGAGTGCTGAAAGAGCATCAAAGTAGTTCAGACAAGCAGAAATATAGGTGAGAGTTTCAATCACACAAAATAGGCCTATATTGGATACAAAACTATGGATACACAAAGTATATCATGGATCATGGTTCCTAGATGCAGAAGGGGAGTGAGATATAAAAAGTGTTTCTAATAAGTACATTTGTTTCTAGAGTTCTCAGTCTTCCAAATGTTGTGACCCTTTCATACATTTCCTCATGCTGTCGTGATCCCCCCCACCATAAAATTATATTTTAGTACTAAAAAATCTGTAATTTGCTACTGTTATGAATTGTAATACACATATTTGATATGCTACCACAAAGGATTTGTGACTCACATGTTGAGAACCAGACCAACGAAAACGTGTAGTATTAGATACTGATGATTCCCTTATGACAAGGTTGATATATTCTAAAGCAATGTAGTGTTTATTTTTAAAATGCAAATTTTATGGGTAAAACGTGGCATTGTAGTAAATATAAAGGTGTAAAGACCTAGAGGTACTTATAAAACTTTCAAGATTACTGTTTGGGTTGTTGTAGATGGCTGTGTTACCAACAAGTTTGGGAATAACCCAAAAAGTAAGAGTAACAGATGAAATTTACATACCAATTTTTTTTGCAGAATTTCTGATAAAAGCTGGGTATTTAATGCTATCAGATTTGACAAAAACATGTCAGAGTTTGATGATATTCATTGCCATTTATTCTGTAACTTATTCACACTATTTCTTCTTCTTGGTAAAGCATTATTTTAAATCATAGACATAAATGTTCCACACATTTTCCTCTAAGAGTTATGCATAAGGATGTTTAAAACCCTTTAGTATGCGTTATGAAAGCAGTCATTTTTGCATGCATACCTGTCATGGAAAGATAAACCTTTCCCCTTTTGTATTGTATGCTTTCATCTTACTTGTTTCTTCCTTGAAGCACTTTCTTTTCTCGAGGTCCAATCTGCAGCCTGTTTATTTCCTTCTATATTTGTGCCTACACTCCGTAACTGTTCTATTTTTTGCTTCAGTATAAGACATGACTTTCACCAAGAAATATTAAGAAACAGAATCAATATGACACAAAAACAGAATATTAAATAATTATTAAATTCTAAATCTATTTGATATAAAACAGCAATGTGGAGATGCCACAAGAATATAAAAAGTTTGCCACCATTTTGAGTTATTGGAGTAACAGATAGTGGAGAATTTGAATAAAAATGGTATTTCAAATTTTTAAATAAAACAATTACCTAACTTCTTGTATGTCTTAATCAGCAAAAATACTTAAAGCTTCCTTTATTCTTTCTGTCAAGCACATAAAACTCCACGTTATTTAATAACTCATTTTCTTATTGAGAAAGAATTTAATGCAACAATCCTTAAACAAGCATGAGAGGATGCAATGGAATATCTTGTACTCTTTATTAGAAAATTTTTGACTTTATAGAAAATACAAGCCCCTAGTAATTTTATGTAAAATTGCGACACCCTTCTTTTGATATACTATCAAGATGTTATCTTCAGTAAACCACCTAATCAGCTCACAGTTTTTAACAAAATCAATATATCATATTTGCTTTATTAAGTTGTAAAAGAATCTCACAGGAGTGTGTTACTAAAAATTACAGTTGACGTAAGCTTTTCACTTCATACCAAAAGATGGACAGTTGACACTACCATGAAAACCGCGCTACTTCTAACCTCTTTAACCATTTGTCAAGATATATTATGTCCTTTTCAATATGCTGGGGGTAAAGACTGTCATTAATCTACAAGTGAGGAAATAAATAACCATGTCAATGATCTGGTGCCTGAATGTTAATGCAAATTAATTTTTATTGCATCTTTCTTTTCATTTTCCTATAGTTTTCTCCTGTTGTTCTCTTTGCAAAATAAAAAGTGCAGCTACAATGTAATGTTTAAATATACATATATAGCATCAGAATATAGGCTTTTGTGAAATTTTGTGGGTGTGTTCAGAAAGACAGGCACTGACAATGCAGCATTTGTGCTGAGGTAGCATAGATTGGTGTAAATGAGAGCACACCAGCTATAAATTCACCAGTGTTTATTTGCTAAAGGGACTGATTTATGCATCTGCAAATAGGAAATAACAAAGCGTCCAACTCTTTTTTAAAAGACAAATAAAAACAGGGACCTTGAAAAGCTTTCTTTAGAAATTTCAAACAGTCATTTTTAATTTTAGATGCTGTCCCTTTTGTTTGATGCAAAAGAAGATAACTTACAGTGGGTGTGAAATGCAATTTCATTTATAGCACATATTTTATGTAAATTAACATTTATATATTGAGACTTTCATATAAGGGAGTCTATGGATTTTCTATTAGAAAACAGGTAAATATTTTAATTAGAGCTTGTGAGAATATTTTGTTTTCCTTCAAAGTTCAGATTAGTTTTCAAAACATAATGACATTAGTTTTGCTCTTCATTTAGCACCTCAAAAAAATAACAGTTTTACGAAAAAAAAGTAGAAAATTCTGAGTCACAAAGTCTGATTGTACAAATAATTTTAAAGTGCTTATTAAAGAGTTTGTTCTTGTCAAATACTGTTACTTCTTTCATATTGCTTGGCAAATCTAGCATATATTATGTATTTGTCAGGAAAATACATCTCATTATTTGTCAGAAGCATTTAGAAAGTAAATAATGTACGAAATTAGGTTTGAACTCAAATATGCCTTGCTCCAAAATGTATGCTATTTTGCAGTGGGTTGTATTTTCTGCAAGAGCAATTGTGTTTTTATTTTGAAACATATCAGCTCCTTTTTAAGCTAAATTAGGGGTGAGGTAACTGATTGCTTGAAATATCATATTTACATCTTAGAAACAAGGTGAGAAAATTTTAAAACAAATATCGTATTTAAGCCCATAAGCTTCTTAATATCAGATTTACTATTCACACGCTCTCTGCACACTGTTTCCTATTATCCTCTTTCTCCACTTCTATTCCTTTAATTTTTTTACCTTTGTATAAAATGTACTATTACATTGTAATGATGGTATGTGTTTGTGTGTGTGTGTGTTTCTGTCATATTAATTATTGGAATGATGACTCATCAGTAGAATATTTCTTGCTCTGTTATGTCTAGAGTAATCATTAATCCATTGGACTAATTTTTGTCTCTATATGTCTATCTATTAGATTGTTTTAGGGGAGTCATTATTCTTTTTAAATATACTTTAATTCTAAATACATAAGTCTTTCAGCCATGAACATATTATATGTATCACTTACATGCTGATTTTATATTTTATTTTCAGAAATCAAACAATAGTTGCATAAATGTTTATTTTATTCTTTTAGTATATTTTTATGTGTAAATTAATTCTAAATGTTATTAAAATCTTTTAGATTTTTTATGGTTGTAATATTAATCAGTTTGGAATATTGAAGCAAAAGATCAAATTAAAACTTTCACATTTTTTATTTTATATTTCAGACTTCAGGGACTGAATATAAAGTTCAAGTTTGGTTGCTTAAGAATAAAGAGCTTTAGCAAATAAAGTAGTTTGAATGTAATAATAATTTTATAGAGGTCTAGAGACAATCCTATTGAAAGACTTAAAAAGTGCTAAAAGAAATATTCAGGAAAAAAAAGAAAGTTGGAAGTCCAACAACAAGGTAAATGTTAGTTCAGAGTACTAGTGAGAATCATCTCAGAAACTGCTTTTAACCTAGTAACTCACTTTGTAAACTCTTGATTGTACCGTCATATATTCTCCTCCTTCCAAAGTATTATATTATTTGTTGTCTAATTCTAGCTTGTTAAATAGCAAATTATTTTTTATTTTGGTTTTGTAAGAATAATACTGCTTGTTTTGGAAAACTTACTTAAACCTCGCAATCTCTTTAAATTTTAGTTTTCAAGGACAATGAGTTCTAATATGTTTCCTTGGCTTACAAAATTTTGCATTGTATTTTAACTTTTTGTATTGTTAGTTCTTTACACATAATAAAGCAATAATGAGTTCTTTATTCCCATAAAAGAAAACATAATGATCAGCTTGTTTGGGAACCTGAAACAAAACTCCTTAGATGTACCAATCAAGTTATAAATCAAGTATTTATTTTTCTTTTTTAATTGTTACTACTCATCATAGACAATAAGAACAATAATTAACTTTTATTTCAAATAAACACATCTTTAAGCATTCTTAAAAGCTAAACCAAGAAGCCCATGATTGTCATTGTTTAGAAGATAGTTTTATTTTGTGTCTATTCTGTTGTTTGCATTACAAATGAGTGGACAAGAAGATAAAAACCATCATAAAGATAGAGAAGGACTGCTATTGCAGATCAATTAAGTTTTATGATGTGGGAAGTCCTTCTGTATATGTGTTGCTTTTATTGGTTAATGAACAAAGAAACTGCTTTGGCTTGTAATAGGGCACAATAGAGCAAGGCGAAAATACTAAACTGAATGTTGGGAGAAAAAAGGCAGAGTCAAAGAGAAGCCATGGAGCCGCCAGAGGAGAAAGACGCAAGAGGTCAGCCAGAACCTTACGGGTAGGCCATAAGGCTCGTGGCAATATATAAAATAATAGAAATGGGTTAATTAAAATATAAAATAGAAAAGACAAGATCTCCCGAGGAAACTGGGAGCACGGGGACCTTGGAAGAGGGTTGAAGGGGAGGGGAGATGCAGGGCAGGCAGCAGAGAAAAATGTAAAGCTCATCAAAAATCAATTTTAAAAAGGGGGGAAAAGCTAGCTAGCAATATGTTTACGTGATTGGCCAAGCAGTGTTTTAAATAATATAGTTTCTGTGTGATTATTTCTATTCAAAATGGCTGGGAACAAACCTGAAGCCCCAAAGAACAGTTTCAATGAAGTGAACAGTTCTTTAGTCTTAGGATTTTCATCACTGAATTCGTAAGGCTGTACTGATGTGGATTTTCTTTTCTTTATTTTTTTACTTAAACTTTTTTTTTTGAAGGGTTTCTCTGTGTAACAGTCCCAGCTTCCCTGAAACTAGCTCTTGTAGACCAGGCTGGCATCAAACTCACAGAGACCCAACTGCTTCTGATTACTGAGTCCTGGCATTAAAGGTGCATGCCACTAATGCCATTTATTTTACATAGCAACCAGTTTCCCCTCCCTGCTCTCCTCCTGTTAACGCCCCATTCCCATCTTCTTGCAGTCTCACCTACTGCTCCTGTATCTCTGTTCAGAAAGGGGCGGACCTCCCATTGGCTTGAGAAAGGCATGGCACATCAATTTGAGGCAGGACTGAGTGCTGCCCTTTAATTGAGGTAATCCAGCATGGGGAACAGGTTACCAAAAGCCAGCAAAATGCCAGGGAGAGTTCCTGCTCTCACTGTTAGAAGGCTTCCAAAGAGAACAAGCTACAGAATTGTCACACACATGCAGAGGGTCTAGGTCAGTTTCATGCAGGCTCCCTGTTGGTACAGTGTCCATGAGTTCCTGCGAGCTTAGGCCAGCTGTCTCTGTAGGTTCCCCCATCCTGACTCACCTGCCTGGTACAATCCCTCCTCCCTATTTAAGGTAGTGACATTAACTGAGCTATCAGATATAGTACATGTGTTTGTTTGTGGAGTGCAGAATAATTGCAAAGTGTCAGTGATAGGCTATAGAAATATCATTTGTAAAATTCTTCAGAATATTAATATCATTAAACAGGAGATACAAAGGGAAGTTATGAGAAAATTCTTTTGAACTCTAGGCAGAGAAGATACACCAGAAACTATATAAAAGTGGCCTCTTGTCCAAAGTTGAGGACCTAGGTTAATTCCAAAGAAAATGATAAGAAAATGGCAAAAAGAGAAGAGATAACATGTACACGAACATACCCACTCAACAGACACCATAATTAACTAATGGATTATAGCAAATAAAAGGAAATTAACACAACTGCAAAAAATAAAGTTCATTTCTAATGAGAAAAACATAACTAACTAACTTGGATTTGTAAACTACAGAAATCCATCTTATTATTTCTAGATATATTTTAATAAAATTGTATACTTTCTATTTAGTTTGGAATATTTTAGTTAATATTTTATATTTTTGAGATGATCTGTTTTCCATGAATTAATTTCTCACAACTATATTTTCCAAAATGATATTAGTCTGAATTTTGAAAACAATTATACTTAATAACCATCAAAATTATGATGTCTATATTTTGAAAAAGCAGGATAGTTTGTGTATCTTTGTTTAGAATTTATTTTTGTACTTATAGCTTGTTCTGTATTATCAGGATGCTCATGGAATTTTTCAAAATATTTGACTAGATTTTTATTTAATATTTTGACATGAAATTGATTTATTTTCTATAACATACATTTATAATAATTTGATAAAAGAAGTTCAGATTTCATATTTTCAATACTTTGTAATAACTTCATAAGATCTGAAATCTTTAATTTCTGGCAAGTGTCCAAATGTTTGCTGTTAAAATTATAAAAGCTTGATGCTTTGATTGTTTTAGATTCTTCACGTATTTCTAGAAATCCCATGATATAATAAAAATGTTTCAGAATTAAAAGAAAAAACTGTGTTTACCTTTCAAGATGATCAACAGTTTCTATTTTACATTGAATTTCTGATAATTCAAAAATGTATTAGTTCTAGATAGCTATGATGAATACAGAAGAGAATGATAATAGCATAAAATAAATTTAAAGGCAAATATATTAAATAATTAAGATTTTTGTATTAAAAAGTGCAGCACAGTTTATTTTTGAAATGGCAAATGGACAAATAATATAATTTTGAAAGAAATAAGTAAAATCTCTATTATAGTATATACTGTAGTTAACGTCAGGTAAATTAAATATGTAACAATAATAACAAATTAAGAAAAATTTGGAGAAAACTTTATGTGAACTTTTATGTATCAATGCAGAGGATATTGTTTATTATTTTAACAGTTATGGAAGAAATGCATGCTGTAAAAACGCTAATGCACATAACTATGTCCTTTGCATTAATGGGTGATTTAAATATACAAATGACTAACATTAAACTCGAGCATTTCAGCATACCATAGCATAGTGTAAATTCTAATTTATCCTGCATCTCTATGTCATATTTAAATGATGCATTTTTGTTTTAACAATTTGAAATAGAGCTTCTTTTTCTGCTTTTGACTGCCTTTTGTAGAAATTCCCCCAGCTGCCAGTCCAAATTTCTCACCCAGACTCAGGGACTCTCATCACCTATCCAACAGGGTATTAAGGCTGCCAAGTTGGCATCAACTCTCTTATTAGCTTCACGAAGACTTGAGACAGAAGCTGTCAACACTTCCTCTTTGGAATCTATGTGACTGTGAAGAAAGATCACAATTTAGTCAAAATAATCTTGTCCACTTATAGTTAAGAAAAGGATGTTTTGCTAAAGAATATTTCTGTTTTTCTAGTGTCACAAATATAAAGTGCTCAATTACTTGTGTTACTATTTCTGTTGGAACTTAATGCAGTGATTCTGACACAGCTGAGGAAGAGGGGAAAACAGTGATTTCCCTCCTAAGAGGATTTTAAAAAGTAAAGAATATGTAACCAATAAAATTTGAACCCACACAAGTAAAGCAGTCATTGCCACTGTTTGTGGCAATTGTTATACAAATATCAATAAGAAAATCTCACAATTTTCCTATTTTAAAAATAAGAGCTATAAAAAAATTTGTTTAAGTTCTATATTGTTTTATACATCTTATATACAACTTGAGAATATTGTCAAAATTGATAAGTCATTTTAATCAAATTATAAATTATTAAATATGGGCCTTTATGGGGAGAGAAAAGATAATTATTTATTATTACTTTTGAATAAACATTTGGAATTCATACTCCCTTAGTATTCTCATCAGTAAAAAAATTGAATTTTCTCATCTATTTCAGTGATATTTAATTAAAGGGAAGTACCTGAATGACAGCAGTTAGAACTTTATTTTACAAGAATGCTAATTTTCTACAATTATTAAAAATGTCCCTTGATAAATGGCTCTGGGATCACATAATGTTGAAAAATAGCAAAGTAATTCAGTCAAATTTAATGAATACCTGAAAGTCTTAGAACCATATACTTTCCCATTGTCCATCCCGTGGCTTCTAGTAATATTCTTAACATTTATCTTGTCAAACAAGTGTTTGAACACAAAACTCCATCTGCACATAGTATCCATAAATATTTATTTAGAACTTCATATTATATGGAATAGAATTTTTAAACTGGTGCTATAAGACAGTGGATATGAGGTATAAAAATCTATTTTTCTGTTAATATGGCAGCTGCTGTTAACTCTGGCAAATAACAATAACACTTATTAAGGACACTTTGTTGAAGATACAAAGTTGAATGAGTCTGTGAGCAGGATTCTGTTATGCTACAGCTATATACTGTGGTTTATAAATAACATTTCATAAATAAACACATAAACATAAATGAGTTAAAGTAATTACTTCTTAGACTTCAGTGATATTTTGAATTTTATTTTTGGGTAATATTTCTGAAGGCTAAAATGGAAATACAGGTCTGCAATCCAAACTGCTTGGAAGACAGTTCAGGGGAAGCACAAGCCCAAGGCTTCCTTGAAGACATTAAGTTCACACTTAGCCTGCAAAAGTTAGTGAAAGGCTATCTCAAAATGAAATGAAAAGAAAAATAAACAAATAAGAAAAAGTAAATTTATCATTTTACAAACTTTATTGTTGGCAAAATCAGTCCTTTTCAGAGAGTTTTCAATGGTGAAATGACTTCTAATTTTTATTAAATTCTCTTATAGAAGTCCCATTGTACTAAAAATGTTGCGGGAGGTCCTTCCGCTCCTCCAGCCAATAGCCGATGAGATACCAGCCCATTGGGGCGTGGTCTCTCTCCCTTTAAAAAAGCAGCCACTTCCCTCCTTGCGCTCTCTTACTTCCTGCTCCGCTTCAGGTGACTAGACTCCCTTCCTGATTGCGCAGATGGCTGTTGTCTGGGACGGTGATCTATAAGTTTTTTCCCCTTTAAATAAATAACCATTATATTAATCATAATTCCAAACTAGCGTGGGATTGTTTGTGACTTACGCCTTCGCCTTCACTAAAAATATAGTTATTTAAACATATAAATTATTTCCCCTTTATTGATATGAAAAGGAAATTCTATCTGAATCAAGCAGTGCTTTTATTGTTTGTAGAGTTGTTACTATAGTGGTGTTCTTTTGATTTTTGTGTGTGCTCCAAATGAAGAATAATACTTCACAATGTAATGATAGTATGTTACTGTAGTTACCAAGTTAGAAAAATACAGACATTAATTCTAAGGGATTTTACCTTGAGGGTTTGTGAGTTACAAAGTAACTATATTTCAATTTTCATAAGTTTGTATGTCATTGTAGTCCACTCATCTATCTCCTCGTATTTCCAGCCAGATATGTATGTATGTATATATATATATATGTGTGTGTGTGTGTGTATAATATATGTTAATAACATCAAATAAATATCTCGATTATTTACCATACCCTACCAATACATAAAATGTAAATGGAGACTGTGCTTTACTTTCTCAGCTGCCTAGACATGAATAATCACACAGGAATTATATTAAGTGCAATGCTGTTTGGCCTCTTAGTTTAGGGTTATTCCAAGCTGGCTCTTAGATCTTAAATGAACCCATTTCTATTGTTTTATACTTTACCACGACACTGTAGTTTGTTATCTCTTTCTTCTTGGGCAGCTACAGGGCATCATTCTCCTTTGGTAGCTATATGGTGTCTCCCTAACTCCACCTTCTTTCTCCTTGCATTTGTACTAAGGAGGAGCGGGCCGCATCCCACCACCTGGCTAGCTTAACCTCACAAAATAACCACACAGAAAACTGTATTAATTAAATTAACACCTGGTCATTAGCTCCAATTTCTTATTGGCCAACTCTTACATTTTGATCTAATCCATTTTACCATGATGTCTTGGTCTACCATGAAAGATTCTAACCAGCATCAGTCTCAGGCAGGAGAATCATGACATCTACCACACTGCCCTTCTTCCCAGAATCCAGTTTTGTCTTCCCTGCCTATCTAAGTTCTTCCCTATCAAAATGCCAAGGCAATTTCTTTATTCAACCAATAAAAGCAACACAAATACGGAAGGACCCCCTATACCATGCATTCAGTTTAGTTTTTCCACCTACCTATATTCTGCCCTGCCATAGACCCACACAGGTTCTTTACTAATCAACATTAGAAAAGCATTTTTATAGCATACATAGCATACAGATAGAAATCCCACATCATCTCTCCTTTTCTGTCTAAATAAAGAGGAAAGTTTTAACTTTAACATAGTAAACTTACATATAACAAAATAGGTATCAAACAAGAATTACAGTTATAATATTTCTTTGAGTTTAAAGCTTCATAACTAATTTATCTTTTATCATAACTAAGAAAAACTATAACTCTAACTATCTGTGTTTAAGTCCAACAATGACCCCCAAGAGGATCTAATATTATCTAAGTAAAAAGGAAGTTCATTCTAAGCAACTTCCAAAACTCTAGAATTCACAGAGCCATCTTGGTATCTAGATAGTCACAAAAAGTACTTCTGTAACATTAAGGAGTCCATCTTCAGCCTTTAGGCTCATAGTATCTAGCAGACTTTTCCATGAAGCAGGAAATTTGAAAGATTCTTTTGCCTGTATTGGCAGTTTGTCAGTGACTTTCTTCTGTGTCCTGTAGAATGTCTGGCAGACTCTTTCATGAAGCAGGAACCCTGAAGGGCTATCTCACTTTATTTATACAAGTTCAGCACTCATTTTTCTGTGGGTCCTGCGGGTCCAGTTTATACAACATAGCATCAAGCAGTTCAGGAAAGAGCAGTTTCTTGCCCAAATGGCTAGCTTCATTACACTGAAGGCAAATTCCATAATGAATTTCTTCAATGCCCATCATCCTGTCTAAAATAATTGGTGCTCCCAGAAGCTGACATGTCTTACTGTCTGAGAAAAGTATAAGTTCTTAAAACATATGATATGCCATATCCTATATATCTTTGAAGTGCGGAAGATTACCTTTCTAACTGAAATATATCTCTGTATAACTCAAAAACCTAACTGGCATAATTAAAAGTTTAATTATTACCAAAAACTATCTATTAATCTTTATTTCTAAACTATTTATTATATTTTTAAATGAAGTACAAAAACAATATCTTAAATAAGAATAGACATATTCTTATTAAAGTTATTATTAGAACATATACACAGTGTAACAAAATCAAACTTAAATTTTTACCAATAGACCAAGATCCATACCAATATCATATCCCCCATACTTTTTGTTAGAAATTGACTGTGACCATAATCATTTTTAACCAACCCCTTTAAAAGGAAAATAAATATTTATAAACAACCATTTTGGATTGGGCATAGTTTTCTCCAAACTGCTTCCTGTTCTTTGATGGGCAAAGTATTTTTAAGGTTCATGGAGATCTTTCAGGGGGTCTTGTTCAATCACCACATTATCCTGGAAGGAATCCACAGGTTCCCATCCTCTGTGAAAACAAAAGAAAAGCGTCTTTTCCAAGTAACATGGCCTTAGAATCTAATTTTGAAGGCGAGATACCTTTAAAATATATGTTGGTTTAGCTTAGCAACCCCCACAATAAAATGTCTCACTGCAGTTAGCTCATTAACAGTCAAAAATTCAAGGAAAACACAATAATATACATAGTCCATATTCTCTGGATATTTTTGTCTTTACGTTGTTTTTAATGTTACTTTTATTGCCTCTTTAAAGACTGTTTTATTTTTAAAATTATTTTTAAAACTTTATACTCATTTATTTTCTTAAGCCTATGTCGATTTTCTAAACACACTATGACCCATTTAGAGGTTTATTTCTGTCTGAATCTGTATTTATTGTATATCTATAATCCTTTTTTGATCACTGTTGTAAACTGTTAAGCAGGCATGACTATGACCAGAGTGGCCTCTTTCACAGTTGGTTCCCACCCTGCTCAGCTTTCCAATATGGCAGAGACCAATATACCATCAGCTCTGGGAGCCCTGTTTACCACTCCAAGTCTGGGTAACAGTTGGTCCATGTTGCCACCAAGTAACTTGCAGCACATGGCCCACAAACCCCATTCAAGCAGCACTTTCCTAAAACTCCAGAGCCATTTATGCAACCCGTATGAGACGGGAAGCTGTTTCTTAAAGAATTCAAGCAGTTTTGTTGCTAATGCTGAGTCAGGAAGCCTTCTGTTAAAGGAGCCACACCTCTGCTCTCCACCAGAAAATAGAGCCTATCTGAGAAACAAACAACCAAACAACAATGCAGATACCAAGAAACTGCACTTGGATTCCAGTTTTGTGGGCCTAGAAGCCCTCTTTTTTTATCCTAAGAAAAGCTTTTTTAGGTCTTATGTGGATTCATGCCATACAGTGGGCACCATTTGTAAGTAGAAACTGTACTTTATTTTGCCAGCCACTTAGACATGAATAATCACAAAGAAGCTGTATTAATTACAATGCTGTTTGGCTTACTAGCTTAAGCATATTCCTAGCTGGCTCTTATATCTTAAATCAACCCACTTCTATTATTTTATATTTTTGCACGAAGTTTGTGGTTTGTTACCTCTTACTGGTTGGATGGCTACATGGCATCTTTCTCCTTTGGTACCTTAAATGGTGTCTCCCTGACTCTGCCTTCTTTCTCCTTGCATTTAGTTTAGTTTTCCTTCCTACCTATATTCTGCCCTGCCATAGACTAAAGAAGCTTCTTTATTCTATGGTAATAAAGCATATTCACAGAATACAGAGGGAAATCCCACATTAACAAAATACAAATGTACTTGTCTGGTTGTCTTTAATTTAGTGGTTTATAAAATTGTTTTAACATTGATGCTCTTCTCATGGCTCAATGTATTCTCATCAGTGATGTCCCCTTTAATCAATGTCATTGACATCCATTTCAAGACATCCATGGAAATTTTGAAGTTAGAATGTTGAGTCACTATATGGATAAATGAAATTGAGTTATTTATATAGTCAAAACCCTTCATTATTAGGTTAATATAAGAAAAGTTATATTATAGTACATTGAAATAAACTTTAAATTCAATGTACGAGTACATTTTAAACTAATCTTTCCTTGTGCTATAATATTCCTTCCATGTTGGTTCCTTTAATAGAGTTCTAAGTCTTATAAAATTTTTCCTTGATACTTGTATATTTTCTCCTTTCAATTTTTAAAAAGTGAAATAAATAATGTGACTGTGCCGAAGTATTTATACAGAATCTGGTATGTATTTTTTTGTCTCCATCTTTAAGAGTTGACTCACCCACAGTAATGTAACACCAATTTGATTCAGTGACTCACTTTAATTCATGCTTTTCAACATTTTCATTTCAGTTTTAATATAAACAACCTTATATTTACAGTCAGAGTTTGCACTTTTGCCTAATTTGTAATTGTATAATTATATTAGGCAATAAATTAGTAAACATAGGTTTTAGAAAAAGTACATCAGACTGTAGACACTGGTCAAGGGAGAATGCAAAATGTTAAGAGAGTAAGCATGCATTTTAGTTCAGGGAAGTACCATTTTTTTAAATCTCCACTTGCTATATACTTCCAGTACAGGATCCTTAGTAAGTACTCTCCTTTCTCAGTCACCTTCATTTAAGCATTGCTTTCTGCCTGAATGAGTTCTTTCCTTCTTCCCTGAGGGCCCTTCCTTGAGGAGAAAGCTTACTTCCTGTTTTGTCTAGGAAGGTAAACATTTTCTACATGGCTGAAGCAAAGGAGAGGTAGAAAGTTACCTCAACATTGCTTCTCTACTTTCTCTATGCTCCAGGTTTTATATTGTAAAATTTATGCGAAATTATTTCACAGGCTAATACTTAGTTTAGAGAAGATACCTTATAAATATTGTTAACAATAACATGCTTGAGAGTGACCCTAGAAGTTACAGTCTCTGTAAGATTCTCGGAGTATTCCACTGGACACCAACAAAAAACAATATGAAAAGATTAAAGTTTGTGAATTGTGGTGTCTTAAGGATCTACTTTTCCACCATAATTTGTATATTGGCAGCCAGGGCCTGTAAACATAGGCCAGGGACAAAGAACTTGCCTAGAATGTACAGGGAAGTAGGTTTCTTCCTCAGTACTGCAAACAAATAATTAAATAAGAAAACTGTGAACAATTAACATAAATCTCTAAGACAATGATTTTGGGGTGTTAGGGTACAGATAACTCATTCTTTTTTTTTTTTTTTTTTTTTTTGCTTTTGTCAAATTAGAACCTTCCACGGGTCATTCCAGTCAGTGTTCAACAAAGTTCTGTATGCTAGTGGAATAAATAAATGAAAGAAATAGAGCATAGTGCTGAAAATGATTTTCTAAATGATAAATGTTTTCTTCCATATATAAGTATGTGTCCTTTAATCTAAGATAGATTCTTCCTTAACACGTACAGTAAGTGCAGAAACTGCACACACACCTTCTGATAGAAATCTACATAGGAAAGGAGGTAATCAATAGTTGTCATGCACCCAGGATCTCCTAGCTAGTTCCTAGCTCTTCCTTCTGGAACTAGAAATGTATTCTTACTTGAAATACTTGATTCTTAAAAAATTGTGGTATGTAAAGTTCTCCTGGAAACTAGATTTTGTTAGGATGAGACATGACTGAAGATGCTGTATTTCAAATGAGCTTCCTGGTGCTACCGCTACTGGTGCTGCTGAACCAGGGATCACAGTCCACATATTGAATTTAGGTCATGTGTATCCACTAGTTTTTACTAGCCACGTTTATTCTATTTACAATTTTATACTTGTCCACATTTCCTATATACATCTGTGAAATTTATTTATTAGCATCGACTTCATTTTCTCACTAACAGAAAGAAAGAAAAGAAAAAAAACCTTAGAAGTACTTGAAAACGTTGACATGATATGCAAGGTATGTGTGCTGTGATCTTGGTATAATTTATGATACCAATAAATAAGTATGGTAACAAAATTATCTAAATCTAAACTTTCTCCATGCCAAGATAACTCAGAAAATGACAGCAACACACAAGCACTAGAACCATTTGTTAATTGCTCTATATGAGTAGTTTGTATGTATGTACCAACATAATGGTTGTGGTGGAATTTTTTCCATTCAATGCATTATCCTTGGTGTGGCTTTATAGATTTTGTTAAAATTTTATTTTTTTTAGTGATGTGTGAGATTTTGACAAAATTTTGAGAGTGTATATATACTTCTTTGAAAGGAATGTGTTCCCATGTTTCTTCAAGAAACAAATATTTTAGTGAATGTTGTTGCTGTGATTGTCTTTGTGCATCCCATTGAATGCCTGTACCCTTCAGTACAAGCATAAGTTCTTTTTTACATAATTGAATATGTTTCAGTGAAATTCATGAACCAGGTTAGGATGGTAATGTTATATTTCAAAGTCTTATGAGATAATTTATTTTTACCTTCATTCACATAGTCTTTATATTTGGTTTGCATATTTACCTTAACTTTCATTTAACAATGTTTGCTGAGCCTTATGCAAGAGATAACATGTTCTAAACATACAAATACATCATGAATATCCAGAAGCGTTGTTCTGCTCCCAAAGGGCTTAGATAATATGATTTGTCAATCTATACAAGGAAATGAATGGCAAAGTGTGAGGTTTAAAGATAATGATATATGTCTTGAAAGTATTTTCTAGATACACTACTAGTTTTTTCTTCATTTATATATCTTTTTTATTATTTATTTTTATTCTTTTTTAATTAAAATTTCCACCTGCTCCCCGTTTCTCATTCCCTCCCCCTCCTCCCAAATATTGCCCCCTCCCCCCACTCCCCTCCCCCTATCCCCACTCCTCTTCTCCTCCCCCCACTCCATTCCTCCTCCCTCTTGATACTGAAGAGCAGTCCAAATTCCCTGCCCTGCGGGAAGACCAAGGTCCTCCCACTTCTATCTAGGTCCAGAAAGGTGAGCATCCAAACAGGTTAAGCTCCTGCAAAGCCAGTTCATGTATTAGGATCGAAACCTAGTGCCATTGTCCTTGGCTTCTCATCAGCCTTCATTATATGCCATGTTCAGAGAGTCCAGTTTCAACCCATGCTTATTCAGTCCCAGTCCAGCTGGCCTTGGTGGGCTCCCAATAGATCAGTTCCACTGTCACAGTGGGTGGGTGCACCCCTCGTGGTCCTGACTATCCTGAGTGAGGTATCCCAGACCCAAAGAGAGGAACTTGGGATGTACTCACTCATAATTGGTTTCTAGCCATAAATAAAGGACATTGAGCATATAATTTGTGATCCTAGAGAAGCTAAATAAGAAAGTGAACCCAAAGAAAATCGTATAGTCATCCGCCTGGATGGGGGAAGTAGACAAGATTGCCGGGCAAAAACTGGGAACTTGCTGGTGAGGTGGCATGGGGCTAAGGGGAAATGGGATGAGAAACATGAGAAGGGGAGGATGGGAGGAGCTCGGGGTATTGGGATGGTTGGGATATAGGAAGGGTGGATATGGGAGCAGCGAAGTATATATCCTAAGTAAGGGAGCCATCTTAGGGTTGGCAAGAGACTTGACTCTAGAGGGTCTCGCAGGTGCCCAGGGAGATGACCCCAGCTGGTACCTTGTGCAACTGAGGAGAGGGAACCTGAAATGACCCTATCCTATACTGATGAATATCTTACATATCATTTATATATCTTATAGAAATAAAATATATAAAATATATAGGTTATGTAAGAAATAGATAGTATGCTAAAGAAGAGAATGATGATGAATGTATAAAACATTACATAGTTTCTCATTGTAGTTTGTTTCATGTACAATAAATGGGTAACTACCATCACAATATACCATTAATCTAAGCTTTGAGTTCCTATTGCCTTATACGAAAAGAAAATTTACATATGATTCCTCAAGATAATGATATAAGTAAGTGATTTCGAGTTGGTCTCCTGTAGAATGGTATCTAAGAGAAGAGTGTACAGAAAAGAGAAGAGGCATCACTTGACATGTAGAGTTTCCAGAGAGATCAGAAATCAAACCTAAATTGTACTTTCTTACAGTGAATATGAAATTCACCTTCTCCAAAAAAGAGTTATGAGTTTTAATTGTATCATTTAAACTCGTTAATGTTTATTCCTAAAAATAAAAAGTAAAGCACATGTATATACAAATTCATATATACATGAATACATTTCACATCTCTTTATGACTGTAATTTTAAATACAGATTTTTTTTTTTTTGGTTTTTTGAGACAGGGTTTCTCTGTGGCTTTGGAGCCTGTCCTGGAACTAGCTCTGTAGACCAGGCTGGTCTCGAACTCACAGAGATCCGCCTGCCTCTGCCTCCCGAGTGCTGGGATTAAAGGCGTGCGCCACCATCGCCCGGCTACAGATTTTTTTGAATGAGAAAACTTTTATTGAATACAATTTTGTCAGCATCAATTGTATTCCTTTTCCCTTTCAAGTTTTAGGTATACTGTTCAGTACACATAAACATCCACATATTAGGTTATTAGTATAAAAGACAATAAATTAAAGAACACAACTGCTTATTACTTGAAGAATAATATGGGAATTATACCTACAATCAATGTTTTGTTAGTAAACTAAAGAAACATGCCTTAGGAATACTTTAACTTACAGTTAAGAATTGCCTCGTAGGATTAACTTTTGTCCTGGTATAAATATATATAGGGTAAAATATTTTACATGGCCGTAATACAACTGTCTGTCCTCATCCCTAAAGCAGTTAGTGTGAGGTGCAATGTTTAAAAGAAAAACCAAGTAGCATTAGCATGCTTGATTTTAGAAACCAAGTATATTTGTGACAGTGCATGCAGTACATGCCTACCATTGCTACCATAGCTACCAGAGCTACCAGAGCTAGATCCTCAATTTCCTTCTCACATTTGGGAAAACTCTCCTTCCATTATATTGATTACTTTCCTCACGTATGTGACCAAATGTTGAACAGAAAAAAAAAAAACTAAAAGGAGGAAATAATTATTTTGTCTCATGGATTTAGAATATTAAGTTGACCATGGTAAGAAAAGCAGTGTGCTTCATGGTAAACAGAAAGGAGAGGGCCTTCTAGGAGCCAGGCAAGGCTGGCAGTATAACCTCCAAGTTATACTTACTGAAGTAGCATGATCTGAAATCATACCCAGTGACTTTTTTCTGCAACTAATTCCCACCTCCTAATATTTCGATCACTTCCCAAGATAGAGTCACCAGACTGAAAACAACAGAGTATGAGCCAATCGGACACATTTCATTTTCAAACCATGAAAGTAATCTTCAAATTATATTCATTTGATATATTATTCAAAATTCCCTACCCTCTCTCCCTCCCACCCTTCTTTCATTTTCTCTTCTTTCAGGGCTTTAAATTCTAAGATAAGGCCTCCTAGAGTCATTTGCATACTTGTTTATCTTGAATATTTTCTTCTTTTATTAGAAGGTCCAAGATTTACATAGACTCAATCATAGGAATTGTTAAATCTTAACAATGCAATAGAAACATTTCCCTATACGTGGCTTCTCTTCACTTGTGTAAAATGTACTTATTGACCCCAGGTTTTTTCTTTTATCTCATGCAACATGACCAAACCAGAACTCCAATAGCTTTCAGCAGCCTGGCTCAGCTATAAATGCAAACCCTCCTGAAATTTATTAAAGGAAAAATAGCTAATTAAAAATGAATGTAAATTTTCGCCATGGGATCATAAAACTAAGTCTTTTAAAATGATGTGTTGTGGGCCTTAATGAGTTTTTCTTTATTTCATCTCAGCCTTTCTTTGGTTTTGGTGATAGGGTTATCAAAGGCAGAGAGCCCAGATAGGTGTCTTGTAAACTTTTAAGCTGGATGCCTGTCTCAGGGGAGCACAGAGAGTATCATATTTTAAGTGTCATTGTTCTGGAGCTTGGAGTGTTTCTGCTGACAGATATCTCCCTTGGGTTATAATGATGTGACAGTGTTAAGCTTATATCATAAGCTGACTTAGACAACGCATCTAATTACAATAATATCCAGATGGAAGTTGAAAGACGTTTCCATTTTTAATATCTGAGGAGTTTGTTTGTATGGAAATTATTTAAAAGCTACTAGTGATGAGTCTCCCAGTTTTAGTTTAAAAAAGGAAAACAAAAAATAAAATAAAACAGAAAGATATCATTGCTCTATGATTTCCCTGTAATGATTAATATGTGGCCAATCTCAGAGAATCCTTTGGCCTCTGCACCAACATCAATCATACTGTTTTGTGTTTGCAGATATTATTTCTATGGATTAATAGAAAATACTTGCCAAAATTGCCTTGCTAATTTTACAGCACATTCTAAGGGACTCTGTAGACAGCACTATTCACATATCCTAGTTTTTTTTTTTTTTTTAAACAGGGACAAAGCAAAATAAATCTAGAGTCTTGTTAACAAAGTAGAAATTTTACTGTGGTAATGAACTCTACTCTTTTTCTTTTCTTTTTTTTGAGACAGGGTTTCTCTGTAGCTTTGGTGCCTGTCCTGGAACTAGCTATTGTAGACCAGGCTGGCCTCGAACTCCCAGAGATTCGCCTGCCTCGGCCTCCCGAGTGCTGGGATTAAAGGCGTGCGCCACCACTGCCCGGCGAACTCTACCCTTTTTCATGTCTAGATAGATTCATTGCTTTTTCTAATGAATGAGAAGATCACTTGTACTTATGTTTTTCCAGTTTACAATGGACTGTGGGGTTTTACAGATGTGTGTATATGATAAATAAAAATACTTAAGTTTTTTTTTTTTTAACATAGGTATTACTTTGCCCTCTAGAGGCTGCTCAATATAAGGACCATTCAGTGTTAAAAGATTGGTAGTGGTAGATGAAACCACAGCAGGAAATGTTGAATAATACAAAGAACTTAATTTCTCTTCTTTCACAGTGTATTACATTGTAATAAAACAGTAAGGTTCGAAACATCTCACTGCGACTATTAATACTGAGTAGAAGTTAACACTTTATATTTGGACAGTTTTCACTATTAAGAGACTCTGTATTTTTAATCCTGTTTACATTCCAATGAACATTTTAGCTCATGTAAGCTCTCAAAAATGATAGCCATCAGTCTAATAGCAATATAATCTAATACAAGTTCCTTTTCTGGGAAGTTGTTTAATCACCAAATGAAAATATTCTTATTGAGTGTATTTTCCTTTTGTATGCACATACTTATTTATAACTATATTGTAAAACCTTAGGCTAGGGCAGGAACGATATTTTACTGGATAAAGTGCATGCTTTCCAAACATGAGGACCTGCATTTGAATCACTAGCATCCACGTGAAAATGATGAACAAGGTCCTGGTCATCTGTAACCCTTGGGCACAGTTCCAAAAGAGGAAGGCAGACAGATTCCTAGGGTTTGCTGCCCAGCCAGTCTAGCCACTTTAGTGCATGATTGAGTGAATGGTTCAGTACACTCAATGTCCAACTATGACCTCCACACAAATTACCCATCCTCCCCTGTTCTCCACAAGACATAAGACAGTTGAAATTGTCTTTGCTTTTCATAAGACTTCTAATACCCTTTTACTATTTTGTAGCTCAGCTTGCTCCTAAAATTCAATTTTCCCATAATCATTTTAAATGATTGTAAGGAATCATACATTATTTGCTGTTTTATCCTCAGAATGTAGTTTTTATGGTTAAGGTCTGAGGAAAGGGGTGGAATGTGCTTAACAAATCATTCTATTTTGTAGATAATAATATCAAATCTTAAGCCAATCACCTTACATAGGAACAGAGAACTGATAAAGTCATGAATTATGTTACTTGATTCAAATATACTAGTAATTCTTTCCTCCAGTTTCAGTTCCAGAGTTGATTATTTGCCTCATACTTAGTGAATACTGCCAGTTACATAAGTTATGTTATTGGAATCTCTGTCCTCCAACATTTGAACATGGCAATTATAGCTTCATTGATTCTGATTATCTGACTATAGAGGAAGACTTGCTATTGGCAAAAGGAAACTCTTCTCATTTACAGGGTATACAAGAATGAATGAATCAAGTAAAAATCACCACTGTTCTGACTTACCAATTGCTTTCATTTAAAGACAAGGGTAAGACCACATTTAACTGGAGAGGGCAAGAATCCCAATAAGGTTAAGCCATACTTATGTGGATATAGCACATACTTTTGGATGGCTGGATCTGGGAGTAACACTGCATGGTCTGAAAATTCTCTTCATCTATTCACAGAGTCTGAGTCCCTTATAATTGCTATTTCGATGCTAATACAGTTGGATAGAAAATAAAAACCCACTTGTTTACTTTTTAGAATGTCTTTTATTTCAGATGCATTCTTAGTCAGTCAAAAGGGATGTTGCACACAAAACTTATTTCTACATGATGTGTTAATGAAGAATGACAGTACAAAAGCAAACAAAGAAAGCGAGTTACACAGTGAAATTATTTCAAGCCAAACCACAGCTGTTTGAAGAATGACAATATGATACCTTAGAACTGCCACTATTCATAATTAATTGACTTTACAAGTTTTTAGAAAGTCACTGCTATGGCTTATACTTAGGGCTAAAAATGCACAATAACAGTCGATAACAGTGCTACAACACAGATCTCACATTGTCAAATGTTGCTATGGATGACGAGTTCTCATTTGCTCTGGATCTATTAAGATGAACCACTTGAGAGTTACAGATGCATTTATTTCAAGCACTTTGAGATGGCAAGAGCATTTAGTTCTGAAAGTTTCTGATAGAAATGAAAAATTCAAGATGAAAGCTAAGTTAGCTAATCTTTTAAAAACCTAGATCAGACATGAACAGTAAATAATGAACACTTAATGCTACCTGTGGCCATAGAGCTTGACTAATGTTTAATGTAGGCAATCTCTTTAACCTTTCCAACATAAACTGAACTTTGTTAAAGCTTTCTCACTTCACTTAACTGGACATATCTTTTGATTTTTCCTTCTTAAAAAGTTTACACAGTAAGCCCTGGTTTTTATATTTATTATATTCCACTCTTACACTATAACTATGCATATAATTATACATGGATCTTTTTCATTCACTTTATTTCTCCTTTTGAACCTAATTCCTATGAAATTTTGATTTCCCATGAGCTAAGGTATCCTGTACATTTAGCTTCATTTGTTTATGTCATCAGTCTCTAGCATGTGCCTGCCTTCTGTTTATATATTATATGAAAGAAGAAATTGATGATAATGAATTAAATAGATAATATAGTTTCATGTAATGCTGAGTATACAGTAAACTAGTCCAGACAAGTTGTTTCATGGTTTGAATTAAAATTACTATCCAATTATTTTCTGAATAATGGTGCTAGAATTCCTAGGAAAACATTTTTTTAGTATCTAATTCCAAAGCTTTGACTCACCCATGATTTAGTTCAGTAACAAATACCTAAAATCTCTGAGTGTAGCAATCAGATACTAATTATTAGTGCTCTGATGTGCAGGGAGACATTCCCAGGTTTTTACATATGCTTCTCAATATGATTCCAATTGTAGTAAACTAATCTTTTATTTTATTTACTCTCAAGCAACTTACTGTATTTGTTAAGGATCTACATCATCTCTTATATATCCTTAACATTTTTCATTTCTAACCAATTTCAACATTGCTGTTTTTTTTCCTTTTTATTTATTTTTTATTCTTTTTTAATTAAAATTTCCACCTGCTCCCCGTTTCCCATTTCCCTCCCCTCCTCCCAAATATTGCCCCCTCCCCCCACTCCCCTCCCCCTATCCCCACTCCTCTTCTCCTCCCCCCACACCATTCCCCCTCCCTCTTGATACTGAAGAGCAGTCCAAATTCTCTGCCCTGCGGGAAGACGAAGGTCTTCTATCTACATCCAGGAAGGTGAGCGTCTAAACAGGCTAAGCTCCCACAAAGCCAGTTCATGTATTAGGATCGAAGCCTAGTGCCATTGTCCTTGGCTTCTCATCTGCCTTCATTGTCCGCCATGCTCAGAGAGTCCAGAATCAACCCATGCTTATTCAGTCCCAGACCAGCTGGCCTTGGTGGGCTCCCAATAGATCAGTTCCACTGTCACAGTGGGTGGGTGCATCCCTCGTGGTCCTGATTTCCTTGCTCATCTTCTCCCTCCTTCTGCTCCTCATTTGGACCTTAAGAGCTCAGACCATTGCTCCAAATTGAGACTCTGTCTCTACCTCGATCCATCGCCAGATGAAGGTTCTAAGGTGATATGCAAGATATTCATCAGTATAGGATAGGGTCATTTCAGGTTCCCTCTCCTTAGTTGCCCAAGGTACCAGCTGGGAACAAATTCCTGGACACCTGCGAACCCCTCAAGAGTCAAGTCTCTTGCCAACCCTAAGATGGCTCCCTTAGATAGGATATATACTTGGCTGCTCCCGTATCCTCCCTTCCTATATCCCAACCATCCCAGTCCCCCGAGCTCCTCCCATCCTCCCCTTCTCATGTTTCTCATCCTATTTCCCCTTTGCCCCATGCCATCTCACCCGCAAGTTCCCAGTTTTGCCCTGCAATCTTGTCTACTTCCCCTCTCCATGCGGATAACTATATGATTTTCTTTGGGTTCACTTTCTTATTTAACTTCTCTAGGATCACAAATTATATGCTTAATGTCTTTTATTTATGGCTAGAAACCGATTATGAGTGAGTACATCCCATGTTCCTCTTTTTGGGTCTGGGATACCTCACTCAGGATAGTGTTTTCTATTTCCATCCATTTGCACGCAAAATTCGAGAAGTCATTGTTTTTTACTGCTGAGTAGTACTCTAATATGTATATATTCCACAATTTCTTCATCCATTCCTCCATTGAAGGGCATCTAGGTTGTTTCCAGGTTTTGGCTATTACAAATAATGCTGCTATGAACATAGTTGAACAGATACTTTTGTCATTTGATGGGGTATCTCTTGGGTATATTCCCAATAGTGGTATTACTGGATCATGGGGTAGGTTGATCCCAAATTTCCTGAGAAATCACCACACTGATTTCCAAAGTGGTTGCGCAAGTTTGCATTCCCACCAGCAATGAATGAGTGTGCCTCTTTCTCCACAACCTCGCCAGCAAAGGCTATCATTGGTGTTTTTGATTTTAGCCATTCTGACAGGTGTAAGATGGTATCTCAAAGTTGTTTTAATTTGCATTTCCCTTATTGCTAAGGAGGTTGAGCATGACCTTAAGTGTCTTTTGGCCATTTGAATTTCTTCTGTTGAGAATTCTCTGTTCAGATCAGTGCCCCATTTTTTTATTGGGTTCATTAGCATTTTAAAGTCTAGTTTCTTGAGTTCTTTATATATTTTGGAGATCAGACCTTTGTCTGTTGCAGGGTTGGTGAAAATCTTCTCCCAGTCAGTGGGTTGCCTTTTTGTCTTAGTGACAGTGTCCTTTGCTTTACAGAAGCTACTCAGTTTCAGGAGGTCCCATTTATTCAATGTTGTCCTTAATGTCTGTGCCGCTGGGGATAAACGTAGGAAGTGATCTCCTGTACCCATATGTTGTAGAGTACTTCCCACTTTTTCTTCCATCAGGTTCAGTGTGTTCAGACTAATATTGAGGTCTTTAATCCATTTGGACTTGAGTTTTGTGCATGGTGATAGATATGGATCTATTTTCATTCTTCTACACGTTGACAACCAGTTTTGCCAGCACCATTTGTTGAAGATGCTCTCTTTTTTCCATTGAATACTTTTAGCTCCTTTATCAAAAATTAGGTGTTCATAAGTTTGTGGGTTAAAATCGGGGTCTTCTACTCGGTTCCATTGATCGACTTCTCTGTTTTTATGCCAATACCAAGCTGTTTTCAATACTGAGGCTCTGTAATAGAGTTTGAGGTCAGGGATGGTAATGCCTCCAGACAATCCTTTATTATATAAGATTGTTTTGGCTATCCTGGGTTTTTTGTTTCTCCATATAAAGTTGATTATTGTCCTCTCAAGATCTGTGAAGAACTTTGATGGGATTTTAATGGGGATTGCATTGAATCTATAAATTGCCCTTGGTAGAATTGCCATTTTTACTATGTTGATCCTCCCAATCCAAGAGCAAGGGAGATCCTTCCATTTTCTGGTATCCTCCTCAATTTCTTTCTTCATTGACTTAAAGTTCTTGTCAAACAGATCCTTTACTTCCTTGGTTAGAGTTACCCCAAGATATTTTATGCTGTTTGTGGCTATCGTGAAGGGTGATGCTTCTCTGATTTCCATCTCTGCTTCCTTATCCTTTGTGTATAGGAGGGCAACTGATTTTTTGGAATTGATCTTGTATCCTGCAACGCTACTAAAGGTGTTTATCAGCTGAAGGAGTTCTTTACTGGAGTTTTTGGGGTCGCTTATGTACACTATCATATCGTCTGCAAATAATGAAAGTTTAACTTCTTCCTTTCCAATTTGAATCCCTTTGATCCCCTTATGTTGTCTTATTGCTACTGCTAGAATTTCAAGCACTATATTAAAGAGGTATGGAGAGAGTGGACAACCTTGTCGTGTTCCTGATTTTAGTGGAATAGCTTTGAGTTTCTCTCCATTTAATTTGATGTTAGCTGACGGCTTGCTATAAATAGCTTTTATTATATTTAGGAACGACCCTTGTATTCCTAATCTCTCTAAGACCTTTATCATAAAGGGATGTTGAATTTTGTCAAATGCTTTTTCCGCATCTAATGAAATAATCATATGGTTTTTTTCTTTCAGATTATTTATATGATGGATTACATTGATAGATTTTCGTATGTTGAACCAGCCCTGCATCTCTGGAATGAAGCCTACTTGATCATAATGGATAATTTTTCTAATGTGTTCTTGGATTCGGTTTGCCAGTATTTTATTGAGTATTTTTGCGTCGATGTTCATGAGTGAGATTGGCCTGTAGTTCTCTTTCTTGGTTGTGTCGTTGTGTGGTTTTGGTATTAGAGTAACTTCAGCTTCATAAAAGGAATTTGGCAATGACTTCTCTGTTTCAATATTGTGAAATACATTAAGGAGTATAGGTATTAGGTCTTCTTGGAAGTTCTGGTAGAATTCTGCATTAAAGCCGTCTGGACCTGGGCTTTTTTTGGTGGGGAGGTTTTTTATAACAACTTCTAATTCTTCGCGACTAACAGGTCTATTTAGATTGTTCACCTGGTCCTGGTTTAACTTTGGTATATGGTACTTATCTAAAAAAGTGTCCATTTCTTTTACATTTTCCAATTTTGTGGCATACAAGTTTTTGTAGTAAGATCTAATGATTCTCTGAATTTCCTCTGTGTCTGTGGTTATGTCTCCCTTTTCGTTTCTGATTTTGTTAATTTGCGTATTCTCTCTCCGCCGTTTGATTAGTTTGGATAGGGGTTTATCAATCTTATTGATTTTCTCCAAGAACCAGCTTTTTGTTTCATTGATTCTTTGGATTGTTTTCTGTGTTTCTATTTTGTTGATTTCAGCCCTCAATTTGATTATTTGCAGTCTTCTACTTCTCCTAGGTGAGTCTGCTTCTTTTCTTTCTAAAGCTTTAAGGTGGGCTATTAAGTCTCCGATGTGTGCTTTCTCCGTTTTCTTTAAGTGGGCACTTAATGCTATGAACTTTCCTCTTAGCACTGCTTTCATAGTGTCCCATAGGTTTGAGTATGTTGAGTCTTCGTTCTCATTGAATTCAAGAAAGACTTTAATTTCTTTCTTTATTTCTTCCTTGATCCAGGTGTGGTTCAGTAGTTGACTGTCCAGTTTCCATGAGTTCATAGGCTTTTTGGGGATAGCATTGTTGTTGAATTCTAACTTTAATCCATGGTGATCTGATAAGACACAGGTGGTTACCGATATTTTTTTGTAACTGTGTAAGTTTGCTTTGTTACCGAGTATGTGGTCTATTTTCGAGAAGGTTCCATGAGCTGCAGAGAAGAAGGTATATTCTTTCTTATTTGAGTGGAATGTTCTATAGATGTCTGTTAAGTCCATTTGATTCATTACCTCCCTTAATCCTCTTATTTCTCTGTTAGGTTTCTGTCTGATTGACCTGTCCATTGGTGAGAGAGGAGTGTTGAAATCTCCTACTATTAGTGTGTGTGGTTTGATGACTGCCTTGAGTTTTAGTAACGTTTCTTTTACGTAAGTGGGTGCTTTTATATTAGGGGCATATATATTCAGGATTGAGACTTCATCCTGGTGAATTGTTCCTGTTACGAGTAAATAATGTCCATCTCCATCTCTTTTGATTGATTTTAGTTTGAAGTCAACTTTCTTAGAAATTAGTATGGCCACACCTGCTTGTTTCTTAGGTCCGTTTGCTTGATAAACATTTTCCCAGCCCTTTACTCTGAGTAGATGTCTGTCTTTGTGGTTGAGGTGTGTTTCTTGTAAGCAGCAGAATGTTGGATCCTGTTTTCGTATCCAATCTCTTAGCCTGTGCCTCTTTATAGGTGAGTTGAGTCCATTGATATTAAGTGATATTAATGACCAGTGGTTGTTAACTCCGGTCATTTTTCCTTTCTTTCTTTCTTTCTTTTGGTAGTAGAGTTTGTGTGTTTCCCTTCTTCAAGTTGTGCTGGTGAAGGGTCATTAGATGTCTGAGTTATTGTGGGCATTGTTGGACTCCTTGGTTTGTGATTTTCCTTCAGTTACTTTCTGAAGGGCTGGATTTGTGGCTACGTATTGTTTAAATTTGTTTTTATCCTGGAAAATTTTGTTTTCTCCATTTATAGTGAACGAAAGCTTGGCTGGGTATAGTAGTCTGGGCTTGCATCCATGGTCTCGTAGTTTCTGCAGTATATCTATCCAGGACCTTCTGGCTTTCATGGTTTCCATAGAGAAATCAGGTGTAAGTCTGATAGGTTTACCTTTATAGGTAACTTGACCTTTTTCCTTTGCAGCTCTTAATATTCTTTCTTTGTTCTGTATGTTTTGTGTTTTGATTATTATATGACGAGGAGATTTTTTTTTTGATCCAGTTGATTTGGTGTTCTGTATGCTTCTTGGACCTTCAAAGGAATATATTTCTTAAGGTTGGGAAAGTTTTCTTCTATAATTTTATTAAATATATTTTCTGGACCATTGAGCTGTAGTTCTTCTCCTTCTTCTATCCCTATTATTCTTAGGTTTGGTCTTTTTATTGTGTCCCATATTTCCTGAATGTTTTGTGATGAGAATTTGTTGGTTATGCTGTTTTCTTTGATGAGAGTGTTTATTTTCTCTATGGTATCTTCAGTGTCTGAGATTCTTTCTTCTATCTCTTGTAATCTGTTGGTGGTACTTGTCTCTGTAGTTCCTGTTCATTTATTCAAATTTTCCATCTCCATCCTTCCCTCGGTTTGTGTTTTCTTTATTACTTCCACTTCATTCTTCAAGTCTTGAACCGTTTCCCTTACCTGTTTGATTACTTTTTCTTGTTTCTCTTGGTTTTCTTGGGTATCTTTGAGAGATTTATTCATTTCCTCTACCTTTTTGTTTGTAATCTCTAATTGGTTGTGGCAGTTTTTCACCTCCTGTTTAAGGTCCTCTATTATTTTCATAAAATTCACTTTTGAGTCGAATTCTTCTAATTCTTCTGGATTAGGGTGTACACTTCTCATTTCGGGATTCCTGGCTCCTGGTGATGTCATGTTGCCTTTCAAGTTGTTGGGGGAATTCTTGCATTGGCGCCTGCCCATCTTTTCCCATCCCGATGAAACTTCTCGGCACCTACACAGGAACTCCTGGATGCCCCAATGAGCCAGGGACTAAGGGAAGTAGGGCGCAGGCAGAGCAGGTCCAGGAGATCACAGCAGAGACTGCAGCCCCAGCAGCGGGGGCCCGCTTTCCCTGGCGGGGACCTTGAGGCCTGCCCTCTAGTCAGGAACTCATTGCTCTGGGTTGGTAGCCTTAGTGAAAGGGCAGGAAACTGTTCCACAGTAAAGGACCTTGCAGACAAGGCAGGCTTGGGGGTGGGGGTGGGGGCGCGTGTGTAGGAAAGAAAGCCTTGCAGCAGGAGCTGGGGGGGGGCGTTTGTGCTCTCTACCGGGACAGTCCGCCCCAGGATAGCACACACCCATCCAGATGGGACTTCTCAGCACCTATGCAGGGTTTCCTGGTAGCCCCAATGAGCCAGGGACCAAGGGAAATAGGGGGCAGGGAGAGCAGGTCCAGGAGATCACAAGCAGAGACTGCAACCCCAGCAGCAGGGGCCTGCTTCCCCTGGTGGGTACCTTGAGGCCTGCCCTCTAGTCAGGCACTCACTGGTCTGGGTTGGTAGCCTTAGTGAAAGGGCAGGAAACTGTTCCACAGCTAAGGACCTTGCAGACAAGGTTGGTAGGCTTGGGGGTGGGGGTGGGGGCGCGTGTGTAGGAAAGAAAGCCCTGCAGCAGGAGCTGGGGGAGGGGCGTTTGTGCTCTCTACCGGGACAGTCCGCCCCAGGATAGCACACACTCACCCGTCCTGATGAAACTTCTCGGCACCTACACAGGAACTCCTGGATGCCCCAATGAGCCAGGGACAAAGGGAAGTAGGGCGCAGGCAGAGCAGGTCCAGGAGATCACAGCAGAGACTGCAGCCCCAGCAGCGGGGGCCCGCTTTCCCTGGCGGGGACCTTGAGGCCTGCCCTCTAGTCAGGCCCTCACTGCTCTGGGTTGGTAGCCTTAGTGAAAGGGCAGGAAACTGTTCCACAGCTAAGGACCTTGCAGACAAGGTTGGTAGGCTTGGGGGTGGGGTTGGGGGCGGGTGTGTAGGAAAGAAAGCCTTGCAGCAGGAGCTGGGGGGGGGCGTTTGTGCTCTCTACCAGGACAGTCCGCCCCAGGATAGCACACACTCACCCATCCAGATGGGACTTCTCAGCACCTATCTGTTTTTTTTTTTTTTTTTTAAATTCTTGTGCTATATATTATATAGCAACCACAGTTACACCTCCTTTCTCAGCTCCAGTCCCTCCCTGCACCTCCCCTCTCCCCCAAGATCCTTTGTTTCCCTTCAGAAAAGGGCAAGCCTCACAAGGATATCAACCAAACACAGCATATCACTTTACAATAAGACTAGGCGCATACCCTAATATTAAGGCGGGACAAGACAACCCAAGTAGAATGAAAAGTGTCTCAAAATCAGGAAGAAGAGTCAGAAGCAATCCCCCCTTCCACTGTTAGGAGTCTGACAAGAACACCAAGCTACATGATCATAACATATATGTAGCAGACATAAGTTAGACCCACACAGGCTCCATGATCTTTGATTCAGCCTCTGTGATCCCCTAAGAGCCATGGTTAGTTGCTTTGATGGGTCATCTTGTGGTTATCTTATTGACATTGGTACAGTACTATCAAGTAACCTTAACTTCATTCACGATTTTATCCAATTATAAACTTTTCTGTTTCAAGATCCATAGTGGACCCATACTGGAATATAGTTCTCATCCTTGCTTAAGAGCTTACAGTCTTCCACTGAGATCTAGGCTTCTAAAATTTTGGATAAGTTATGAGATGTTCATTGACGTGGACATCACTGAAATTCTTCGCATTATTAGACTGTGGTTACCATTCTTTATTGAAAAATATATTAGAAGGAACACTGTTGTGATAATGTTTTACAAATGTGAAAACTGGACCAGAGAATTATTAAAGAATTTAAGGGATTGTGACACAAGCTAGGGAATCTTGTCATATACCTTCAGCTGAATACCTTCAGTATATCTTATACTGAATTATAATGCCTAGGGTTGAATATTGGTAACTACTTACCACCTCTATATTATTTGTTTAATTCTAGATTATGTTAATGATCTGTGAAGGAACCTAAATTATTTATTATCTCATGTGTCACTGCTTCATGCAGTAACTAGGTTAAACTGTATTTCTTGAAATTTTTAACTTTTAATTTTGCCAATTTTTTCAGAGTGACTTTTTTAGTCTTGTTGACTTTTTTAACTGCACAGCCACATTTCCTTAAGGAGTAAGGAACATTGAGTTTTGTTCATTCTACTCTTTAGCCAATTCTCAGAGAAGGTATTCTTGAATGCTGAATGAGCGCTTGTTTGTCATGAGAACATGTTCCATAAATCCTGTAAAACACTCCATGTACCAAGAAAGAAAGCAATGCCTACCCCCAATAACTTCTCCAAATATGGAAATCAAGGAACAAATGCAATGCCATTATTCACAAATATACACAGAATTGCTAGGAATATATAACTTTTAGTGTAAAACTATAGGATGAATGAAAATAACACCAAACAAGAACAGTCTGAAAGTTGTTAACCTAGTAGACAGTGTCTGTGGAGATACATAAAATGTATAATACATGAATAGTAACGCCATGTTTTATATGCCAATAATTTTAAATAGTAATTCTATCCCAACCAATTCTTAAATTATACATATTTGGTGTTACATGAGAGAATGCTGCCAATAGTATTAACTTAAGAACATTTGAAAACTACACAGGAATTAATTTTTCTTTTCTGTGTATCATCACAATAAAATGCCTAATACTAGAGATGATGCAGAGGCAGGCAGTTCTCTGTGTTCAAAGCCAACCTCTTCTACAAAGTGAATTCCAGGACAGCCAGTTCTATACAGAGAAACCCTGTCTCAAAAAACAAAAAAATGATACAGTGTCCACATCAAATAAATTTATTTATTTTTAATTTATTACATTCATTTAGTGTGTGAAGAGTAATACATGTTACATCCTGCATATAATTGTCAGAGGAAACCTTGCAATAGATGGTTCATTCATTTCACATTGTGCGTCGAAGGATCAAACTCAGGTTATCAGGGTGGGATGTAAATGCCTTTATCTACAGAGTCATCTAACTGACCCTGTATAATTTTATATGGCTTCTAAGTGCTATGCTGTTCTATTTATATGATTTGATTTTAATACCATTAAAGGAATATTATAATATTAATATAATTCAATAATGTCCAAAACACTTTTTATCCATTAAAGAATGTATATTACTTCATCAGAAATATAGAAGAATCAGAAATACAGAATACTCATAAAGAATATAATTTTTATCCAATTATTAGCATTAGAACCATGCACTATCAATAGAATTAACAAAACATATTGAATAGTATTTAGTTAATAATTTTTCCTTAACATAACATTGGGTATAATAAGTTAAAAGATGATCATTTCATTTAATAGGATAAATATGTCCTATACAATTGAAAATACAGATATGGCTGGTGCATTTGGATCAACAATTTCATTCCTATTTATTTGTTTTCAAATTACCAAATCTACTAACATTTGTAGTACCATAATCATTGAAAGTTGTCTGCATGATTAAGATGACAAAAATGACAGAAATGATATTGTACATACTTTATGTTTAAAGATTCATTGACTATACAAACAAGGTACACGACTAATGAATCATTACTCTATTATATTGACATGCTTACAGATAGGAAATTGGTATTCTAATTTAGATACTTGTCCATGATTCCCCTTGTCTATTTTAGGATAGATTTAACCTTAACATAAATTACTTTGGGAAAGTTTGAAGAAATTAATTTGAGTAAATAATTGAGATATAATAATGAATTAATTGTTTACATAAATAAGTTTATCTAAAAGAATCATTTACTGCTCTATCTTAAAATTATATCCAAATATTTTTCTTTTTTTTTTTTTTTTTTTGGTTTTTCGAGACAGGGTTTCTCTGTAGCTTTGGAGCCTGTCCCGGAACTAGCTCTTGTAGACCAGGCTGGCCTCGAACTCCCAGAGATCCACCTGTCTCTGCCTCCCGAGTGCTGGGATTAAAGGCATGCGCCACCACCACCCGGCTGATATTTTTCTTTTTAAGCTAGAAGATAATATGGTGATAAATCATCTGTCCTTCTATGCTATAAATTGCAGCTTTTGGTACATTTGGTGTTGTATTAGAGTCTGAGTATTCAGATACTTTAATATGGATAGAGAAACAACTTTGATCAGTCTCTAATTATGACCATTATTTTTATATATTTTCAGCCTTATTCCTAAGAATAACTAATATTATTGAAACTTTCTATTATTTTTTTATAGATCCTGAATCTTAGTGACAGAAAGTGAGATGTTTTGGTATACATTAATGTGTATGACTTATTTGTGATAATCAATGTATGTACCATTAAAATATAAAAAACAGATGTCATGCACTGTGTACATTTTTTCATGATTACGTTTATCTCAATACTTTGTATCAATAAACTATGAATGAACTAGCTTAATTACAGTATTCAATATTAAATATCTTATTGTAATGCTGTTGACTACTTTTAACAGAGGAGTAATTCTAATAAGTCTTGTATAATGCAAAATTTCACATGCACCAAATATTTTTCTTCTTTTTTATCTATGCACTAGCTATTAAATTTTATACACAGAAAGGAATTTCACAGTAGTCGTGTAAACTTGATCTAGCAATATTGAGGCTATGAGAGAATATCAAAATCTATACAAACTATCAGAGCATTTTGTTTTATTAAATAAAGTAATGCTAACTAATTAACCCTTTCAAAACAAGCAAGATATGCATCCGCATATGTGCATGGTAATGTGAGAAGATGTGGCTTCCTGGTATGAGAATGTTAATTGTATTTCCGAAAGTTACACCCAGGGGTCAATTTCTATCTTGGCCGCATGACACACATTAGGACAATTAAAGTACCAAAGGAATCTCATTTTATTTCTTCATCATTATGTCTAAGTAAATTGATGGCTCATTACTAAGATGTCTTCAGGTTCCAGTAATTAAAATAAAAATGATGATCTCATCATGATATTCATATTGCACATTTATCCATTTTTCTTTTGATTTACAACTTATTTTTTACTTAATGTGGCTTACACAAATCTCTTAGGCTAATGTATTTGTGAATCTTTGTTAATACTTACTAATGGAGTACAAATGTAGCAGTATAATCTGATGAAGTATTTAAGACAGAATCTTGGGAGTGAATTGGGACGCTTTGAAGCATAACATATTTATTAAAGTTGTTTTCAAAATGATTCACATTAATTCTGTTTTCCGTCTCAGAAATGCTCATTATTAGTGACTTAGAGTTGAACAGGTATGAGAATAGCAGTAAAACCAAGTGGAAATAGTCAAAATACTTAAACATTGTAACAGTATTTGTAGTTTCCTGATAATTTTTAAAACTTCTCTATTTTGCTTTGGTATGATAATTAGACATTTGTATTGATCATAGATAGATAGATAGATAGATAGATAGATAGATAGATAGATAGATAGATAGATAGATAGATATGTCTTGTTGTGTCTATTAAGTTTATTTGGTATATAAACAATGACCAAAATAATAATATTGAAATGTGTCAGAAACCAACGTAAGACTAAGAAATATCATTCTTGCCTTAACCCTCACTGGAGAGTCTGCCCATACACACAGGCAAGGGAGAACTGACCCTATTGGCATGGGCATGAGGTACCTGGCTCCACTCCCTTGCTTGAAGCAGGTGACCCAAGTGGCCCAAACTGACCAGCTCAACTACCACAGACCTATAGTAGATTGGCCCACCTAAGGTCTACCCTATCTAAGACCTTTTGGCGCTCATGGAGATACTGGTTCTGTCGAATGATAACCGATACCCAAAGGCTATACTTGAGTTGGGGCTGCTGTGGGATGTCCCAGAGGTGTTTCAATATAGATCTAGTCATGATGATGTACCATAAGCCAGAACCCAGGACTCATTGTATTGAACATTTGCTAGTAAAACCGATTGACAAAAGGATGTACTGTGTGATACACTGCTCCCAGTTCCACGATAATGATTGAAGAGGTGCTGGAAAGACAGGTAAAATGGAGAAGTGTAGAGTTTTCATGGGAGGTTTTCTATTTGTTTTGTTTTCTTCTTGTTTTTGTTTGTTTGCTAGCTTTGTTTTGTTTTGGTTTGATTTTAAAAAAAAAAAAACAACTTTCTTTTCCTGGAGTGCTTCAGTGGTGAGGGGAGGAGATGGGGGACTGGGAGGTGAGCAGAATTGGGGTGTATGATGTCAAATTCCCAAAGAACCAATAAAAAATGTTACAAAAAATGTTACATAAAGAAATGTCATTCTCCAGACAAATGACTGAATATGACAACCTTAAAATTAACTTTTCCCCCTTGCATTGGATATCTTACGTTACAAATATGTAGAGAATCATGGCAAATATAACACGCAAATAAATGTAGTATTCAACATAAGGAAGTTGTGAGTATTCCATCTTGTCCAATCCATTATAGCACTTTGTACTTATCTGTAGATAAATGCTCCTCAGAAGAGAATCTGCTGTATTTTTGTATGTTCTCCAGCATCAATCACTTTGATTAGGGTCTCACACCGTGAACCAGGTGTCTTCTCTTCCACAGCAGCTCCATATGTCTCCTACAGCTGTTCTACTTTGGAGGCAGAACATGACTTTTCCACTATAGTTTGTGTCCCTGTCAAAATGACAGCTGATAGATCCTTTGTTTTTTTTTTCTTTTTTTAAATCTATCCTTCTTTCTTTTGTCTTGTGATATGACTTATGGTCAGTCATAAATTTGAGTAGTATGCAATAAGAGTAATCATATCCTGGAATATCTGATAGCTGAAGTATTAGCATCAATTATCATTCTAAAATATTATTGGAAGATCCTGGGCACAGGAGAAACTTTATTTATGAAAAATAATACTGAAGAAAATTTTTGCTAATCCAATGATGAGTGACTACCATAATTTTGTTTTATTTAAATGGAGGATAAATTGACTTTTCTTTTCTATACTTGATATATAATCTTGAGATTTTTATCGTGACAAACTGATTTTCTTCTGTATTATGTTACAGAATCTAGGACTCTATACTCACTACAATCGTTGTAGAAATGATAGAATAATCTCTGTGTATAAACCTGTCAAGATCTACAGGGTCTGCTATATGCAAATAACACATATATGAGTAAGATAGATGAATAAAAAAATATTTTTTTGTAAACAGTAGCATTATTCATGTCTAAAGGTATAGAGTTCTTATAGAGTCTAATGTACGAAGGTAAACAAAGCAATGGGACTTTGAGGAAATATGGCATTACATGAAGCTTACTACAAACACTTTTTTGGGGAAAACATAATGAAGCTTTTCATATTGAACTTCTGAGATTCTGATAAAAAGAAAAAGCATATTAAATCTCAATTATCTTATTGAAAGAATGATTCTAGGAAGACTCATAATGTTGTAATAGTTTTATTATAAAATGCTGTTGAAACCAGAATATTATGTAGAATGAGGTAGTAGTTACCATAGCATGTTCATTGCAAATGAAATTTCTATTTACCTTCCTATGGATTTATAACAAGTATTATCACCAACAATATTCATGATCTTTTAGAAGAAACTAACAGTGCAAAGGAAAGGGGGCTAATTGATTCTCATTTTCAGCATGCTCTACCCTGCAGCTTCAGATTTCTCTGTTGGTAGCAGCTTTCCTTGCTGGTAAAAATCTAGAAGTGGTTTGTTAAATATCAGTTGATAATATTACTGTTTTATCTTGCAGCAAATATACCAGAATACATCCCACTTCCTGTAGAGAATTGCACCAAATAAAGTCTAGTTGTTTAAATGAAAAGTCAATGTAGTTATAAAATTGATAAAGGGTTGCAAATGAATAAACTATTGCCATATTGAATAGTTAAGGGCCATGGCATATTTTATTTAGCTGTAATGTTTCAAATTCATTAATTTATGCTGAGTCAATAGTATACTCATTTGTACAAACTTTGACAACCAAAATTAATTCTTTGTCACATACTTACCTTTACATATTCATATATTTACTGTTCCCTTACAACCACCCCTCCCCCTCTATACACACATCACATTCCATACTTTAGATGCTTCTTGTAATCCAGACTAGTTCTTTATTAAAAACCAAAGCAAAAAGAAACTTAGTTTTTGTCAATTTTTTCTAATCAAAATATTCATGCGCATAATTTAACTTATCCTTTGGGTGTAGGAGGAAGGTTTTGTCTTAGAATTATTGACCAGGTTATTCATTGGCAATCCTCAAATTGGATAATCTTATTAATTTATTTTTAAATAGCTACCAAAACACCTTACAGGAATACCAGGTAGTAGAAGATGAATTGATTGGTTTGGGGAAGAAATAGGCAATTTTATTGTGTATGTGGGGGGTTTGGATGTTCATGACACTAAGTAACAAATAATAATAATTTTAAAAATGTATTAATACTTTTCATTTCTAAGAACTGAGATCAGCAGGGATTCTCAGTTTTGGAGAAACCATTGAATGTTTGGACCCAGAGCACCCAAAAATTGTTGGAGAATAATACATACAAAATTCAGAAAATATTATGTAATGTGAACACAATTGAACTATGTATTATGTTAAATGCATTGATCTGTTTTTGCAATTAGTGAAAAACTCATTTGCATGAACTTCTTGTAAAAATAAATCTATAATAAAAAACACTATGACATGTAAAGAAAGCTAAAAAGGACACCAAATGATAGTTCATCAACAGGTACTTTACTATCAAAAAGCCAAATAAAAGGTAAGAAAAGGAAAGGGATGAGTGATTTAATAATTGTAAACATTCACACTAGTGAGCTAAATTAGAACATACTAATTGCTGAACACATTTTACACATACTTAGCAAATATTACTTGAATTTTTTAGTGACAGATTCCAAACAACTCAATAGATCCTTTCTTCAAGAGGCTTATAATCTAGTAATTGACAGGTAGACTTACACTGATTGAACTAGTGCCCCCAGATTGCCTGAAGCACATATAAAAGATGTTAAAGGCACACAAAACTCATTTACATAAAATACTATGTTTTTGATCATTCTTCATATTTTCTAGTATATTCTCTTATTCATCATCTCCTATCTTTCATAGTACTCACCTCCTCAGAAACCTAGTCCAACAATTTCGTCTCCTAATTTTCTCACATAATTAATTGCATTTACTTGTTTATTCACACACCATTCCTGTCCCATATGACAAGTTGATTATCAGCTCACAATGGTACTCCATATTAGCACTAAATGTTTGTTGAATGAATAAACCAATGAATTTATGGAAGAATGCCAAAGTAGCAATTTGCAGATATAGAGAAATAATTTCTAACTCATAGCACCAGTGAGTGCTTTGTAACTAATAGAAGCCAACTTTCAATCTTCTGGTTTTGACATTTATAACATGAGAAATTAATGTAAATAAACCACCTACATGTTATTATTCTTATTTTATAATGATGAAGGAAATATTTTAATACTGTATTCCAGATTTAAGTTTTAATCTATACTTTTCCATTTCTAAAACCAGTACTGTGATTAATTTCAATTAAAATTTCTATCTATTTCATATAGTTTCCTATCCAGAAAGACTTTAAGAATATGGTTGCATACGTTGATTGTTCTTCTGTTTACAAACTATATTATTGAGGAAAAGCTAATGGATAACCATTCAGTAATATTTTAATTCACATATGGTTTATGAGTTCCTAATATAGTTTAATACTATTTGATTGTACTGAAATAAATAAATACACTCAAGTGGAGAGAAGGATATCATTTTATCATTCTCTGTGCATTAACAAAAGTTTACCTGTTGCTATTCTTTATTTGCAACTTATAAATGTGTCTGAACTTTAATACTTATTTTTGGTTGTTTCAGGACAGGGTTTCTCTGTGTAGCTTTGAATCCTGTCCTGGAACTCACTCTGTAGACCAGACCAGCCTTGAACTCACAGGATCATGCCTCACAAGTGCTGGGATTAAAAGTGTGTGCCACCACTGACCAGCAATAATAATATTTTGTTTATAATATTTCAATCCACCTTCACTTATTTTTCTCCTCCACAATTTTTGCATTTATATATTCATTTTTTATATATTGTGCATGAGTGCCAAAGTCAGGGACAACTTTTGTGAGTTGTTTCTCCTTTTCCAAGGATGGAACTCAGGTCTTCAAGGTTGACAGCCTGTACTCACTGAATCTTCTTGTTTGCCCCTCTTTTCTTTCTAACTTCTGTAATATACTACACACAGATGCTTAAATTTTCCTTAAATTTCCATAAAATTTGAATTTTATGGTTTTATTATTACAAGTGCCCAAAACTGGTTTATAAAATATAATTACTTGAAATAGCAATGAATATATTCACAGTGTAATTCATAGCAACATTTTCATCCATCTCCCGGGCTTTGCTCTTTGAGGCATCCAGGTTCTATATGACCCTGTGTTTGAATTCTATCAAGTTTAAGTAAACAGTCTGGTATCAAAAATTGATAAAACTATTTCAAAATAATTTGGATATTGTGATTCATGTCTTTAAATCCAGGAAGGTCTTGGAGATCACAACCTCTCAGGCTACAAAGTAAGACTCTGTCTCAAAAAGCAAAGTAATTAAGGGAACATTAAGCTTCAATGTATATTCTTTAATGATCAGGGGCTAATCCAATAGCAAAAAAATGTAAGCACCACACATGAGAAACCCTCCTTTGAGTTGTTGGTCAGCTAAGCCCAAGAGTACCACCAAACAACTTAGACTACTGCTGTTGCTTTCACTTTCCTCCCACATTTTGAAGGTAGGACTCTGTTGCCAGAAACCCCACAGAATATAGTTTTTGAAGGGATTGAGGTGATCTGACCTGAAGGTCTTCTCCATACATACTAGGTCTGTTAGTATTGGAAATACCAAATGAGTAAAACAATCAGTAGAGCTATCTTATAGTAAGCCTATAAATCACAATGATGACCGAATTAGCAATATGTCCACAGTAGTCAAATACTGACTTTCATTTTAGGTATAATTAACAGCTGCCTAGTAGGTGCTGTGGGAATTCCAATAGCCAGTAGCCTTTAAGTTACACACTCACTTGGGCGTGGCCTCTTATAAAATTTATTCTCAATTCTGATCTAGTGTGAGATTTCTTTTAAGTATCCATCTTCAAATAGGACTTAAGGCCTACTCATCAGGAGGGAATTCATGCCTCGTAATGTAAGCCTAGCCTACTATCCATGATTACTGAGGTCATAAATACAAGTGGAGAACCATGTTCCTAAGCCAATATAATTTGTTTTTTCTGAATATGTACCCTTATACTCACACATAAGTATAGCTCTCACCTCTCATGAAAGGTGCTTTACTTTGCAGCAATGGAGACTATTACAGAGATACTCAACTGGCCAAAATGCAAAGAATAAGTTACTATGAGATACATTTGCAATACAATCTTTTAACAGATACATTTGCAATACAATCTTTTAACCCAAGACTCTGACAAAGCTGTAGTAGTGAGAATGGAAAGATTATAAGACCCAGAAGTCCAGAGTGGATTTTCTGTGTCAATAGACCATGACGAGAAAAGTACACCCAAGAACGCAAAAATAACATGACTATAAGAATAAGACCAACATAATGGCAATACCATTTGGCATGCCAGTGTGAAATTCCTCATGGTTCTACCCATATAGTTGAAGATTCGTGGTAAGTCAATGGCTGCTGCTGAGAGATAGAAAGAAAATCAGTTCCCTCCAGGGAAAAATTCCCACATAGGTTTTCTGATCAGAAGTAATAAGCCCAGGACGCATACACATACAAAAAAAAAGCTACATGGAATCATTAGCTTATACATAATGTTTGCATACATTGTGTGTGCATATGTGTGTGTCCATCCCTGGAAATATCTCTTCCCCCTCCCAAATTCACAATCCCTCTCTCTCTCTCTCTCTCTCTCTCTCTCTCTCTCTCTCTCTTTCTGTGTGTGTGTTTGTGTGTGTATGCATACATAATAATAATAAGAAGAAAAGAAATTGTGAATTTGGGATAGGGAAGGAAGCTTTGGAAGGGAAGAGAAATGGGTAATAATGTAGATGAAGTACTAAAGTACAAAACAATAACAATATTAACCCTATTAAAATATCAAACTACCCCAAAACAACAAAGAAGTATTTCAGAATGATTTAAACTCCTGAAAATTGGATAATCAGGGTGGAGGATAATAATTATAATTCAAGCTATGGTCTTGAATATCATAATCTAAAATTGGTGCCATTTTTGGAAGCAAGAATGAGACTGAAAGTTGTTAGGCTAAAAGAATACTCAAATTTAAATAATTTTAAGTAATGTTCCTAATAAAAGCACATCACATTCATATGACTTCGAAGTTAAAAAGTTGTGAATGAAATCACTCTAAATCTGATAACTTCTGTAGTCATTTAATCTTTTTATATACATATATCTCCTATTATCAGTTATTCAGCAAATTCACCTGTTAGAAATTGCTCCTTTTGTCTTTCTCTATTTTTATTATTCATAACTCACTCTGGGCATAGATGTCCTAATTCTGAAAGTCAAGAATTTTTTCTGTACCACTCTCTATATCCCCACATTTTCTTTATTTGTCTTGAAATGATATGACTGCATTAGATACACTGTGAATTAATCACTTTGCTACCCTTTCAAGCCAAACCATAGGCCTATTATGTAGGAGATATTACAAATGCTGTAAAATTGATTTAAATTGAAAGGTTGTATTTTAGAGGTAGAATTTAATATTTTTATAAGCAGTTACTCTTTAGCTTATTGATAAATTCAATGCAGTTTTAAAACCAGAATGTATATTGTTGGTAATAACTTAAGAACAAATTTAATTTCAATATAAAATCCAATCACAAAGGTATCATGAAGCATACAAATTTATTACCAATGTGTTTTAGACAAAATAATTTCCTGTTCACATATTTAACTTTGTGGGAAATAGACCAATTCTATGCAATTATTTTTTTTTAATTTCACTTGTTTTACCTAATATGAATATAAAATATGACACTTATATTTTTATATCTGTAGATGGATTTAATATATTTTAAAAATATTTTATAGACATTTATTTTTAAATAAACATATGAATATAATTTTCTTTTGTCTTTGAAAGAGGTTTTTTCCTTGTAAACCTAGTTTAGCCTTTCTAGCATATGAATTATTCCTGGTGCTATTTAGACAATTTCAGATGAAAATAATATAATTTTTTCTTAAGATATCTTGATTAATCTCTATGGTAACTATTTAACATGTGGGGAGATCTACCATTTTTGTGTCAGTAATATACATAGTGCTAAATTTCCAAAATTGGTGGACCTATATTTTCAACTGAACACTGTAAATATATGAAAAGTAGTTAAAGACCTTTGATTAACCATACAAATGCAGCATACTTCTGAAACTTAGAAATAAACTATACACAATTAGGCAAGTCAAGTTTTAACTGAATGTATAATGAGGGAAATAAGAGCTGTTTTTCAAGTCTAAATTTATAAAATTCTTCATGAGCTCTTATTCACTAATAGAAAGTATAATTATTTCCCAAGCTCACTTACTTGTCAGCATGAATAATAATTCTAAATAAAGCAATTTTTATTGAAGAAAAATATTTCAACCTATTCAATTTCTGAGAGTGGTATTGCATTTTGCAGCTATGTGATAACAAACATTCTCATATTCTTTCTTACTCTCAAATGGCTATGGATTTGTGGTTTGATGACTATGACTCCTTTTCCTATCCTACCAGTAAATAGTTGGCCTGCTTGGATTTACTATCTTGTTTCATATTTCTGTCATATTGTTACTTTCTGATATACTAATGTTCATTTAACAAACCCTTTGTTAGTTTTGCAAATTATTTCATTATCATCTTCTTTTTAAATGACTTCAGAACAAACCTTAAATTGTTTACCTTTTGTCAATATATTTCATGCAGTTATTAGTCCAATGAAGTGAATTTATCTATTTTTACATACTTAAATCATGATTAATAACAGCAAAGAAAACCAAAGAATCATGGAAAGCAAAGTCCATGCAGATTGTAGTCATTGTCTTTCTCTGGTTTTAACATTGCGTTGCATTTTTGATTTCTTTGGTATTTTCCTCTTCCTATTATCTGATTTTAAAATTTAATGAGCTAGATAACCTATAAACTTCAGAATTTTAACAAATCACTTATTGATTGATTGGCGTGTGGGTTTCTGTGTGTGGAAGGACACACATACCATGGCAATCAAATGGAAGTCAGAGAACAACTTGTGGGAGATAGTTCTCTTCTTCCACCAGATTTTCAGTCTTGGATGAAAGAAAATTACCTGCTTAGCCATTTTTTTTATTTATTTATTATAGATTTCTGCCTCCTCCCTGCCACCGCCTCCCATTTCCCTCCCCCTCCCCCAATCAACTCCCCCTCCCTCAGCAGCCCAAAGAGCAATCAGGGTTCCCTGTCTTGTGGGAAGTCCAAGCCATCTTACCAAAGAAAATTACATGCTTAGCCATCTTACCAAACCCAAAGTAAGAGAATTTACTTTACAGACCGTACCTATGTTTTAAGAATACTTTGTTCCTGTCACTGTCAGTATATATAGCCAAAAAAATGAAATTGTATCAAGAAGACAAAAGCCTGTTATTCTGGAGCTGTTATATAGATGCTTATTAATTTTATTTTAAAAGCAAGTTGTATACTAGGACATAACATAGACTTAATCTCAACAATCTGTGTACAAAGTTAACATTTTAGATTTGAAAACAATCACTTATATCCTTTTAGTTTTAAAAATCGAGTCCCTTTGAAGTTTAGATACTTAATATAAATATGCATGAATGCAAGGCATATTAGAATATCATTGTCAATCTATAGCCTTTATTGTGTTTGTTTTTAAATATGATTCACCTGTTATTCACTATGGTATATTGATTTCAAAAAATAGTAAATATACAGCAACACTTTACTGATGTAAGTTAAAGACAATAGTCATATGGAACCAAAGATCAAGGGCATGAAAAATACCACAAACTATCCTACTATCTATGTGCTATTTAAATATTATGCTAGTAAATAGGCAGCATAAAACATATATTTCTGTCTATAAAATTTAATAATCCTTGAGTCAACATGTAAAGTGACATAGAATAGATATGTTTGCATCTTGTTTTCCTGAAAATACCTTTCTCCTGTACTATCAGTTAAAGACTAATACATGAAATTATATAAGTAATAATGTGTGAAATCAGGTGAATAGCTTATGCAGGAACTCAGGTATAAGTAAACTAGCATATGAATATTAAATAGAAAATTATAATCAAACTGAGAAGAGGAAAACTTAAAGTAATATTTCCCAAGATACAGAGGTGTGTTTAATGCGAAGAAATCATAAAAACAATGCAAATAAAAAAATTCCCATTGATTCTATTTTAGCATTTGTAATTTTCTTTTAACACTATTGTTTATTTTCATTTATTATATTCATATTTAGATTTTATGGTATTTTTCTTATCTCATTAAACTTTCTTTTTAATACTTTCTTTCATTGTGTCTCTTCTCTCATTGTTATTTCCTTGGCTTGAGTTTAATTTTTCAAATACATGTATTTTAGTGCTTAGTAATGTAATAATCAGCCGCAGGTCTTTTAAAGTATTTAATGTATTCCATCTATTTCCTGTAGAAAATTATACTCTTCCTTCTCTTCTCTTTCTGAGCATCAAGCTTATTAGATTCTGAAAGTTTCTATTTGTCGTTCTCTAAGCTTTAACTATGTGTGTTTCATTCAGAATATCCATAGACATTAGATATTTCATAATGAACTGAGGAGGGCAATCTCCAAAATAAGGGAAGAAAGACTGTAGTGTAAAAAAAATGGCTAAGGAAGAAACCAAAATAAGAGGTTTAAATGAGGGGAGTATGGAAGGGTGGAGTAAAAGATGAAATATTGGGAGGGCTAACACCGCAGGCCTTTTAAAAAGCCACATTGACACGTACTGTGATATAAGCTTCCTAAAATATGTAATCATATAAAGTGAATTTAAATAGAGTTAATGTACGATGGGGGAGAGAAGGCACCAATTAGACCTCCAGGAAAACTTTACATCTTGTGAACTTTTGGCCAAAGGTGATCCAGGAACCCCAATCCCAAACATCACAGGAAATTGCAAAGGCTATTGGTTACCATTTCCACCTGAAAGTAAGTAACTATTGCTGAAGATACCATTTACATATATCATTTACCATGAAGAAATTGTACTGGTGCCCAACTACAAGTTTCACTCCTATTGACTAGCGTTCATAATAGGTATGTACTATGCATGTTGTGTGAAGAGACAAGGATTTCTAACAGTTCTTACATTCATTCATTTCAATTCGTTGAATATTTTGTACTTTCATTAGTTTCAACTATTTAAGAATACTATTTCTTCAGTAAAAGAATATTTTAAAAATAAAATAACTACTTAAAAAGGAATAATATCTTTTATTATGGACATTGTATTAGTCAGGATTTCTATTGATATGTTAAGACACCATAACCAAAATATGTTAGGGAGGAAAAGATTTATTTGGCTTAAACTTCCACATCACAGTTCATCACCAAAGGAAGTTAGGACATGAATTCAAGCAAGGCAGGATTCTAGAGGCAGGAGCTGATGGAGAGGCCAAAGAGGGGTGATTACTGACTTGCTTTCAATGGTTTGCTCAGCTTGCATTCATATAAGAACCAGGACCCACAGTCCAGGGATGGCTCCATTCACAACAGGCTGGGCTCTCTCCCATCAATCAGTAATTGATAAAATACCCTGCAGACATGTCTACAGCCCAATCTTCTGAAGGAATTTTCTCAATTGATGTTGTGTCCTCTCTAATGACTGTAGCTTCTGTCACGTTTTTATAAAACTAGCTAGCTCAAACATTACCTCAAATAAATTAGCTTTATGAAAGCTGGGTGTTGTGGCATATACCTTTAATCCCAGCACTTTGTAGGCAGAGGCAAGTGGATCTATGTGAGTTCAAGGTCTGCCTAGTCTAGAGAGCAAGTGCCAAGACAGTCTTGAAAGCTATACAGAGAAACCCTGTGTTTCCTGTGTTGAAAAACCAAAAATAAATAGATAAATGAAAATAAAAGTTGGTAAATTAGCCATGAACATAATTGATACTTTATGCCTTCATATCCTGTATTTCTAATGGTTAAATGGTATTGTAAGAAATTAAATTAATCTGTATGTACTCAATATGCTGTGCTTGAAATGAGATAAACCTTTCTGTGAGGTTTACTTTTATCTGCTATTCACTAAGTGGCTTTTAACCAATAGTTCTTTATTGTGTCAAGCACTCTACTGTATGCAGAATTGGTGAGAAATCCTTTTTTAACTAAAAGAAGGAGATAGCCATTTAAGCGTACAACAAGGATACAGTTTGATAGGCACTATTGAAGAGATACATGCAAAGTGTTAGATAACACAAAGGAATGAAAACTCCCTGGAGGGGAAGGATCAAACTTCAAAGAGATCTAGGAGATGAAGTTATTTGAAGTTGGTTTTAAAAGCCAATGAGGAAGTTTCTGGCTATGGTGAGATCCAGGAAGGTCATGTCTAGCATAGAAAGCAAACTATACAGAATATAAAAAAATTGAATTGAGGACTAAGGAGATGGTTCATTGGATGCCGTGCTTGTGGTACAAGTATAGGCACTAGAGTTAGGATTCCCATCAATCATACTTAAAAAAAAACTGTCATAGTAGTAAATAGTTGGTTCCCTAGAGCTCACTAGACAGACAGCTGAAACCACTTGTTGAGTTCAATTCTGGATTCAGAGACTGACACTCTCTCAGACATAAGTGGGGGACAACTGAGGAAGATGCCTGATGTATGTAACTCTTATTTCCATATGTACTCTCAAACACATGCACATGCCTACATGAACACTTGAACACCTCCCTCTTTCTCTATATCTCTGTATCCTTATATTTCTCTCAAATAAATCATTATGATCTTTTTTTTTTTTTCTGAGACAGTGTTTCTCTGTGTACCTTTGGAGCCTGTCCTGGAACTATGTAGACCAGGCTGGTCTCGAACTCATTTTGCTTCCATTTCCACTTAGAAAGAGCAAGCCTCTAAGAGATGACAGAAGGCAAACAGTCCTAAGAGCAGTCAAAACAGTCAAAGACACACCCACTCCCGCTGTGAGGAGTCCCACAAAAACACCAAGCTAAACAAACACAGCATGTATGAAGAGGACCTAGTGCAGACCTACACAGGCTCTATAACTGCCCCTTTACTCTCTGAGTCCCTATGAGCCCGGCTTAGTTAATTCAGTGGGTCATGTTCACCTGGTGTCCTCCATCCCCTCTGACTCTGACAATCTTTTCTCCCCCTCTTCTGTGGGGTTCGCTGAGCACCTAGGGGAGGGACAAATTTATGCTGTCTCTACATGCATATTGTCTGACTGTGGTTCTCTGCAACTTCTCCCATCTGCTGCTGGAGGAAGCCAGTGACTGTAGCAAAACATCAGTTGGAATCATTTCATTGATTTTTTTAATTAATTAATTTTTGCCTGTAGTGTTTGTCTCCATTCAAATTCTCTTTGCTATCCAATCTCCAGTTCCTGGCCATCAAGGCAGTATAAGAAAAGATACATGACAAGAAAAAGCCCTCATAGTGAGGCTGGACAAGACAACCCAATAGGAGGAAAAGAGTCCCAAGAGCAGGCAAAAAGAGTCAGAGATATGCTTTCTCCCACTGTTAGGAACCTCACAGAAACACCAAACTTACAGCCATAACTTATATGCAGATGATCCAATGACGAAACATGCAGGTCCAGTGCTTGCCCTTCAGGCTTTGTAAACCCATGTGAGGGCTGCTTAGGTGATTAGGTGGGCTGTGTTCTGCTCTGATCTTAAAGAGCAAAAGTTGGGGTGTTTGAGAAGTTCAGGAAGTGTGATTAAGAAGGATAAAAGGATGGTATAGAAAGTAAGAAGTGGTAGACTAAAACCAAAATATATAAAAAAAATATCTTTTCATAGAAGATGGACAATTTTCCATCGGCAAAGAAATACCAGACAGAATTTTAATCAATTTGGGTGTTATGCTAGGTAGGATGTTTAGAACAGTAACTCTGGTTACATTGTGGATGAATGAAGAACATAGTGCTTACACATCTTTCATACTCCTTTAGGTCAGCATAAATAAGCACTGAGGAAAAAAATGAGCTGGACCTCTTCCATACAATAAAAGTGTTTCCTTCCTAATCTTGCTTCCCTACTAACAAATAGACTTAGTCTTGTTTTATAAAATCAGCAAGGTGTTTAAGATTCAAATGTCTAGCTTTCTTAGACCAGAGGATAATACTTTAATGATGCCCATATTTTATAAAAAAGTGTATCTTAATTTGTGAAATGTGTTTCAAATTCATTTGAAATCATTCATTACAGTGAAATGAGGCAATTGGAGTCCATAGTGAAATGTTTTGAAATGTTGCTTTTAACGATATTATCCACTACCTACATGATGTAATTTATATTATAAAAAATAAAGTTAGTTTGGGTTTCTGATGCCTTAAAGAGTGAGTTACAGGGGTGGCAACTATTTGGGAACTTAATCAGTGGTTGTGTTTCTTTTTTTAATGTGTTATTTTCTTCCAAAGACTAGACTATAATCCCCCCCTCTCAGACACACACACAAATTACAATAGTACATTCCTATGGCAGCAATTTGATTTGATAGATGAAATGTGTATGTGAATTTTGTAAATCATTTCCATATGTTGTTATTAATATATTCTGCTATTTTCTACAGAATAGCTAGGTCACTAAATAACATGCAAAGTACATTCACCTACCATATCCCAATTTCTTCAAATTAATTCCCATGGATTTCACATACATTATTACAAATTTTATATTGATTTTCACAGAAACTTACTATGAGCATCTTTCACACACTGCTATCAAATAGATTATACAAAAGTGGATTCTCATATTACTTTTGTTTACATATTGGAAAGCTCATCGATAATTTTCTTTCCTTCCCTGAATGTTACCAATAACAATCTCAACATCCATTGCGGGTGTTGTTACTGAGTTAACACATGGGGTTTGTAAATTTACACATTAGAATATAATTATATTAGAGAAAATAGCTCTTGGTTTACTCAAGAATTAATGAATCCATGACCATCTGGTCCTATAGCAGTCCATTTTTCTTACAACTCAGAAATTAGTTAATAATTTCAGTGTGTATGGGATATGAACAATGCCTAGAACTTTGCCCTATATAGAAGCCTCTTGAAAATTATTCATTTTTCTGTTATTTCAAGGGAAAAGTTTTTACTGCTTAATAATATGAAACACATTTCTGTTCTTCATGTTACCTTATTTCTGGAATGCTTTAAATTCTATAAAAAATTTAATTTCGACATTCTGCTGTGATTTTTCACTGTCGTAGCATTAGAAATTATATATTTATTCAAGAATAGGTAGACAGTAATGGGTAGCTTCTCAAGATACAAAGTTTAGATTGTTCATACTTTACTTTGGAGCAGTAGATATCTTCATCCTAATTAACACCTTCTACTACTCCTCTCCTGGTACTTGAGAATTCGGCTGCATTACCAATGGAACAGGGGTTAGGAAATTGAACAGGGATCTGACACAGATGGACTTCAATTGTCTCTCATGGCCTTGGGGTACTTCCAAAGTTATTTTGTACAATAATTCTCCCAAATCCTGATCCTCATGTCATATTTTCTCACATTGCTCAGTTCCCCAAATGTGATGAAACATACAGTGAAATATCAAGTGGGCACATAAATCTGACTCTCCTGGTATGTTTAATGTGAGAAGACTATGTAACTGGGAAGAAGCTGTCAGAGAACCTATGTAAACACTTCAGCATTAATTGTATTTTTCCTTCACACTTTCCACATTCTATATAAAAATGCCTGATATTTTATAGAAATATTTTATTTGACCTTAGTTCTCTTAAAGTGTTAAAATGTTGACATGCAGCTCTAAAAATATTTTAATGTTAAATAATTAATTTAATCAAATTTCACAAAATCCCAATCTTTCAATTATCTGAGGACTGACCTACATCTGAAGATTGCTTATATCTATATCTATATCTATATCTATATCTATATCTATATCTAGAACATGACCATAAACAAATACAAGTATATAAATATATCTTTAATGCCTAAGGAAATATAATATAATATGATCATGTACTTGAATAGATTAATGGTAAGTGAATACTGGAAAAGATGTACTAATGCTTCCATTCTTTCTTGTGATTATAGTTAGTTTGTAAGAATAAGTGCCTGACACCATTTGCCTCAAGAAAGGGAACAAATATCAGAGAGTTGGTGTTCTTCATAGGCCACAAGGATGGATAAGAAGTTCTAAAAAGTTCACAACAGCATTTTGTGAACATTTTCTCTAAAACTGTCACATTATCATACATTAACATAACTATATTCTACACAATTTCTATCAAAATTGAGAAAGGTATAGGGAACTGGTCACGATTGCCATATCTCTTATATTGGCTTGGGAAGGATAGCTCCTTTAACAGAATCCCATTTACTGGAAAATATAATTGAATATCTTTTATTTTTTATCTGCTGAAGTATATTTCTAATCAAATATATTTTCTTCGATCTTTCAAATATAAAAATATTCAGAATTTCTTCTATGATGATTAGTTCTATATTTTTTATTTTTAAGAATTTTTCACCAACCCCGCAACTGACAAAGTCTGATATCCAAAATATACAAAGAACTCAAGAAATTAGACCGTAAAAGGTTAATCAATCCAATTATAAAATGGGGCACTGAGCTGAACAGAGACTTTTCAACAGAAGAAGTTCAAATGGCCAAAAGTCACTTAAGATCATGCTCAACTTCCTTAGCAATCAGGGAAATGCAAATCAAGACAACATTAAGATACCATCTTACACCGGTCAGAATGGCTAAAATCAAAAACACCAATGACAGCCTCTGCTGGAGAGGTTGTGGAGAAAGGGGCACTCTCATCCATTGCTGGTGGGAATGCAAACTTGTGCAACCACTTTGGAAAGCAGTGTGGCGGTTTCTCAGGACAGTCGGGTTCAACCTACCTCTTGACCCAGCAATACCACTATTGGGAATATACCCAAGAGATGCCCAAACATACAACAAAAGTATATGCTCAACTATGTTCATAGCAGCATTGTTTGTAATTGCCAGAACCTGGAAACAACCTAGATGTCCTTCAATGGAAGAATGGATGAAGAAAGTATGGAATATATACATATTAGAGTACTACTCAGCAGTAAAAAACAATGACTTCTTGAATTTTGCATACAAATGGACGGAAATTGAAAACACTATCCTGAGTGAGGTAAGCCAGACCCAAAAAGAGGAACATGGGATGTACTCACTCATATTTGGTTTCTAGCCATAAATAAAGGACATTGAGACTATAAATCGTGACTCTAGAGAAGCTAAATAAGAAGGTGAACCCAAAGAAAAACATATAAGCATCCCCCTGAATATTAACCTTCATCAGGCGATGAAAGAAGACAGAGACAGAGACCAACATTGGAGCACTGGACTGAAGTCTCACGATCCAAAGGAGGAGCAGAAGGAGAGTGAGCACGAGCAAGGAACTCAGGACGGCGAGGGGTGCACCCACACACTGAGGCAATGGGGATGAGCTATCGGGAACTCACCAAGGCCAGCTGGCCGGGGACTGAAAAAGCATGGGACAAAACCGGTCTCGCTGAACATAATGGACAATGAGGACTACTGAGAACTGAAGAACAATGGCAATGGGTTCTTGATCCTATTGCATGTAATGGCTTTGTGGGAGCCCAGGTAGTTTGGATGCTCACCTTAATAGACCTGGATGGAGGTGGGTGGTCCTTGGACCTCCCACAGGGCAGAGAAACCTGCTTGCTCTTTGGGCTGAGGAGGAAGGAAGACTTGATTGGGGGAGGGGGAGGGAATGGGAGGTGGTGGCGGGGAAGAGGCAGAAATCTTTAATAATTAAATTAATTAATTAATAAAAAAAATAAAAATAACGCTGGAAAAAAGAATGTACAAAACCATACTGAAAAGATGAGCAAATTATGCTATTGCAGTTTTTTCTCTCAGTTACTTTTGCTATGCTTTTCTGTTCAAACAATGCACTTTGTTTTAGACAAAATGGGCTCTGTATAATATAGCTTTTCTGCTTATGCTAATATTAGAGTTAGAAGTGACTAGAAATATATTATTTTCATGCTTTTAATTTCTGTCTTGAATAATTTCTATGCATTCTTCTCTACTCAAAATTCTAGCTCTGGGTTACTATGTGTCAAAACTAGAATGACACAGACTTGCCATATGTTCCAGCTCTGTTAAGTCAGCAACACTGTATACATTCTGTAGTTCCTAGAATACTGAAAAAAATGGAAACTTTTTTCTGCTGTTTTTGAAATGTTTACCTAATATAGTTTCCCCATTCCTATTCATATCCTTAGGTAAAGCTATGCTTTTCATTATCAACAGTGTTGTCCTATTAGAGACCTGTGATTTGACTCACCAACTTGGAGTTTATTTATTATTATAGTTTTTTTTTCCTTCTCCCTGACAACTCCTAGTAAAATACATAATAATCATCTAAAATTTCCAGTAGTGTCAATAAATAAATTTTACATTGCATATTAAATTATGTAAAATGTACTGTGTATAAGAACACATCATTCTACATATACACACAATCTCTGATTCATTAAGGAAAAACTGGAAATATAGAATTTTATAATTTGGTTTAAAGTAGCATACTTTAATCCTAAACAAAAATGACAGATACAATATAATGATGGAGTCCAAATTATTACAAGTTTACTTAAATGAGGAAAGTAGCATTCTTTGTTAATAGAAAACATTCTTTCTCCTTGCAGTATCATTTGACAAGCCAATTTTGACTTTATCTGATCTAAATTATTCAAGTCCTAGCATTTCAGCAGTCTCTTTAGTTTTATCATAATGATTGCTTTTTATTTAAGGTTTTTCAGCTTCTTTCTAAAAAATAACAGACAAGTGGCTTTCATGGCATACTGTAGGTGACAACTTTGCTGGTTTTAGGTAACTGAAGACAGGATCCATCCATTAAATGTTTTTTACAATCTGCTAATTATAATTGACACTTATTAAAATTGATAATCCACATTCTCTCAGCTTGGTTAGGGCTTGTAATGATTCCTCATTTCTTTGGCTACTCTGTCCAAACCCATGAAGTATCTTCTTTCCTTTCCATAGGTTTTTTTTTTCTTTTCATCCCATATCTCTCTATTGTAAGGATAGCAAACTGGCTTTCTAGTTGCTGGCCCAACTGTATGACCTAAAACAAACAAACTAAACTAAAAAAGCTAAGGAAGAACATACCATGCTGTCTTTGAGTAATCACCTTAATTGTTTCTAACAAGAGAATGAAATATTGTGTATCACAATCATTTATACAGTACTTTCTCTTGATATTCAAAGTAGAGAAACAAAAAACTCCATTATTTTACATAATCTGTAAAACTGTTTCTTTCTTCTTGCAGCATCAAAGGGCGATTTAGAGATATGTATCACTCCAATACGTATCTACTTCCTCTCATTTCCCTCTGAACTATCAGAGACAAAAATCACATTTTTAGTTTAAAATAGTTAATCCTATTGTATATCAATAGATAATATGCAAAATGTAATTTAATTTCAAAGTCTTCTTACCCTTTTATTTTTGTCACTATCATTACACCAATCTGTTTTATTTCACATATCAAAATGACTTTCAACTTGCCTTTGCTATTTTTCTCCTCATCCTGTTATTAGACTATTTTAGATCTCTTTGCTATGATTACATTATTTTATTTTCATTAGTACATACATATCAGAATTGTATTTAAACTTTTATCTGAAACACTCTTTCAGTCATGTGCCCTCTGAATATTAAAACCCTACTCTTCTTATAAATGTCTTAGTGTAGCATGCTAAATTGACCTTTACCTGATATTTTGGATTATCATTTTATATTTTACTGATAAGATGCATATGCTGTTGACTGAGAGCATAAACTCAAACTCTTATATCTTCATCACTTGCTAACTATAATTCCTTCAATAGAATATAAAAAGCTATGCTATGGTAGTATAAAATTTGTATTCCACATAAGTTTCACAGAATGATTCAACATTTGGGTGATTCATTACATTTACTTTCTGTTTTCACTAAATTCTTAAACTGTTATTATAATTTAAAACTACTTTAACTTAGTGGTTTATAACTTAGCTATGGAATTTGGCAAATAGTTCTCAAGAGGAAAAATACAAGTGATAGAGAAATATTTATTTAATGTTCAACATCCTTAGTCAACATTAAATCTACTTACTATTTCATTTACTTAGTCAAAATAGCTAAAATCAAGAAAATGAATTACAAGAAATCCAGAAAAGGATGTGGGGAAATGGGAAGCATTATTCAGTATTGGTCATAGTGCAAACTGATTAGCAACTGGAAGAATTATTGTAGAGGTTTCTCATGAAGCTTAAAGTATAACTACCTGTGATCCAGTTATAATACATAGGAGCCTATATCCACCCTCCGGAGATATTGCTGATACATTGTCTTTGCTGCCGTGTTCAGCAGGGCACAGATATATGGAATCAGCCTAGCTGTTCATCCACAGATGAATGGCTAAGGAAACCTGGCATAAATACAAAATAATTTTTTCAGCAATACATAAAGATGAAATTGTGAGTTATTCAGATAAATGAATAAAACTGGAAAAAATGATGCTGAAGGAGGTAATGCAGACACAGAAAAATAAATGACATAGGCTCCGTCTCTCAAGTGAAACTTAGCTTCAGATCTTCAGATTTGTGTCTTTAATGTAGATTACTCTTAGAACTCGGAAAGCAAGAAAGGGGTCATTGGAGGTGGGAGGGAGATTTTAAGAGAAGAAAAAGATTTTAAAGCAAGTTATTTATGAAGGAGAGAAAAGAATAATAGGATGGGTAGGGAACAGGATGTGATGATGGGGAACTAATCCTAAGTGTAGGAAACTTAGAAACCTACTGTTCCATAATCTTACTAAAATATAATTTAAAAAGTGTGAGTGGAGACACTATGCACAGAGGAATACTACTTCTGGAAGTCATTCCTTATCAAACATGAATCTCAGTGCCATACATGGGATACCTCCCTTTGATTTGGTTGTGAAATGGTTGTCAGAGACCCCTCATCATACAGACTCGTGTCATTTCTTTTTGCTTGTCCACTATACCATGATGGTAAGATCAACTATTTCTGAAGTTTCCTCACGTGTTGATCAAAGGCAGAGGAGTAATTAAGCTGACACTCATCTGGAGTCTTCCTTTCAGCTGGTCAGCTTTCATGGTGCTGGAAGGGGCTGTATGGGCTGCTAGGGGAGAAAAATCATCAACATTTCAAAATATTTTCTCTACATTATTAGTATGGCAATATTTCCAACATACTGCTTCTCATTTGTGACCATGAATATTCACATGTATTTGTATTTCATCATTCAAGTGAAGCCCTCACTTCCTTGTTATTAGAAACTAAATCAACCTGACAAGAGTTTAATAAGACTGGAATTGTTTAGAATGTGTGCTTCATCAACGATTTCAAGTCAGGCAAACAAGATTGAGTACAGTAAGTAAATATTCAAGGCTTTTAAATTTCAATCAAGCGCTATTTTGCATTTATGTTTGAAAAGTCAGAAAATTCCCCCTTTGGTATTTTATTATTGAAATAAACTTCCTTGTAACTGTTTTACTTGTGGTTATAAGGTGTGTTGGCTATATTTTAAGCAAATGTATATGATAATGGTAGGGAAACATCACACACAAAAAAGTTTTCTGTAACCTAAGGCATACTGTGACAGGGAAAGTACATTTTTGTATAGTAAAAGTACAGTATTCTCTCTTTGTTTTTGTTTGTTTTCTTTCATTTTGCTTTTTACCAGAATCTTTTGTGGACTATAATTAAGTACAGATATAGGTAGGATGGACAAAGAAAGATTAATATACCAACTTGATTTAAGAAGATAATTACAACACTAAATATTACTTTAGTTAGAATGAAGTACATGTATTACTTAACGAAGGTTACTTATTTATTTCTGGTCAAGTTTGGTCTTCAAGTCTAAACAAAACTGAATATTTTGAAGAAACTCAGAAAAAGTATTAAAAAAGATGAATTTATGCAATAGGTCTGGCATTTTGTCATCAAACTTAGACCAATCTTCACAACTTTATTAGAGTAATATTACCTCACGGATATCGTGTTATTGTTCAACTTCTGTATTAAAAAGTAGAACAATTGAACCCACTCTATTAGTATCAGTAGCCATTATTTAAACGTGTTCTACTATGGGTACAATGGAAAAATCTGTACTTATATGGGTTGTCCAAGAGCAGCACTGATTCACAAAATAAAGATCTCTGACACACACACACACACACACACACACACACACATTTCAAGACTATGTTCTCTCTGGATGTCCCTGAAATTAAAAAATAAAGTCAAATAAAGCATAAGAAGACAAATACCATATGTTCTCACTCATGCACACTACCATCTCCTAAAACCAGAAATCTGAGAGGTGGTTATCAGTGGCTCAGGAAAGGAAGACGTGGGGAGATGATAGCAAAAGGGTGCAGGACCTAGTGTAGACAGGGATCATAAAGATTTATTTGAGATATGCTGTCAATGTAGTGAAATAGCCAAAAGCTGAGTGCTATACTTTAAAATGTCTTTGGGAGAATGGCAATAGAATATTCAAATCACAGATAAGGTCAGACACTCGTAGTGATAAGCGGGATCTTGGGCTTATATGAGCATTACACAAAAGCTGCAACTTCCCTTTCTGTTACTAAAATGAATACTAACTATGATATGTTAATATACTTGAAAGATTATGGTTGTATTATTTATCTACTAAAAGTATTTGTGCTTTATTATACTGATATTGTACATTTTAACAAACATACCTATATATAAATTAGTCAATTATTTCATCCAAAAAATGTGACTACTGCTTGTATAATTATCACAATTGCCTAAAAGTGTTTTAAGAAGCTCAATCAGTGAAATCTGTTAGTAATATTTTATTTAAATGAATAAGGGTGTTACTATTTATTTATAAAGCATGTTTCTCTTCATTCACATTTTCTAATTATAACATAATTATAATGAATGACATTCATCTTACTGTAGATAGAAGTTATCACTACTGTCAAAATTAAAGCCATATGATTTTTGTGAATAATTCATCATTTTTCCTAGAGTGTGCTCTTATATTTTCATAAGGTATCCAATATAATGACCATTCGTTCAAAACATTTTATATACTTTTCAAAGGAGAAGAAAAAATATCTCTTCATACTTTCTGAAACTTCATATTTAATTATATTTTGAAAATCTGACAATAATTCTGAATATTGTTCAGATGATTTTCATTGAGTTAATTGATTCATGCATCTCTTCATAAAAAGTATTATTCACATGCTTTTGATCATAAGTATTCTTAGACAGGTAAAATACAGAGAAATAAGCAAACAGGCACAAGCTTCTTTCTTCCTAAAGCATGCTATTGTAGGGGAAACCAGGCATATTAACCTGTCTCAGACCTACAATATAAATGAGATTATATAAGTATTTAAAATGGAAATTTAAGCAAAATAATGAGACTCACCATTTACTGTTGCTTTTATTTTTTATTAAAAATATGGTTCTATACAATATATTCTGACCACATGCTCCCCCCCACATTGTTTTTGAGATTGTCCTCAGCACCCTACTCATCCAATTCCATGCTACCTTTTCTCCTCATTCAGAAAACAAATAAATGAGAAACACACCAGAATAAACAATACAAACAACAGAAAAAGTAAAGGAAAAATATGAGAAACACATATACACAGACACAAGCATGCAAAATACACACATACACACTCAGACATAAAAACACAAAAATTAGAAACCATAATACAAGCAAAAGATCAATTAGGAAAAAAAAAAACAAAGAAAGAAATATGAGGCAATGACTCTGTTTCAGATTGGCCTTCTACTGCTAGGCATGTGGCCTTCCATTTATGTGGCTTGTATAGCCAGAAAGACTCCACTGGAGAAAACTGATTTGATTCATGATGAACAAAATCTTCACGGCTAAGATGATCCGGGAAGAATATTATGGGCATTCCATTAAACTAAAGGCAGAGTGGCAGGAGTTAATAGAAACAATCCTTACAACATGAAAACAATTTGTAAGGATATGATTTGCCTTTGGTGTGAAAGATTTGTGAAGAAATTTTGCTTCCAGGAAAATGAAATGTTGAGATACAAAAATTAACTAGTGATTATTGAATTAGAACATGGCCTTAGATACCTTGTCTGGAAATTTGGATTTGGTCTTGACGGAGTCGGAAGAAGTAGTCGAGAATTCTGCATAGCTTCATAATAAAGATTTTTCTAGTGAGAATGTACATATTATTTAAGGAAAAATGTCTGCTTGAAAATAGCTTCTTGCTGGGTGGTGGTGGTATATGCCTTTAATCCAAGCACTCCAGAAGTAGAAGCAGGCAGATCTCTGTGCGTTTTAAGTTATCCTCCTCTAGAGAGTAAGTTCCAGGACAGACAATGCTATTAAACAGAGCAGCCTGTCTTTAAATATAAATTAATTAATTAATTAAAAAAGATTCTTTAAATATGTTTTATTTAAACTATCTTCTTTCACTCTATTGACACATGCTGATAAAACATAAAATAAAGAGCATAGAACACTTCATGTTGTGTAGGTGAATACAATAGTCAGGTTTTGTACAATTCTAATTTTTGTTTACCTAGAATAGCAGTAAACAGCATTAGCTAATAAAAAACGCACATGTACATTATGACAAGTTGTGAGACAGACTACAACAGATAAATATATTTTAGTACTTTAAGCACAACACATTGCTCTCACCACACAAATTATATGCCCTCCCTGTTTCCAGATGTGTCATAGGCTTTGCACTGTGGCTTATAAAAATCCCATCTCTTTGTTCTAAAACTGTCATCATAGCAGTGAGTTTTCAAGTCACTTTTCAAAATTGGAAATCAAGAATAAACTCATTTCTTTCTTTATGAATCTCTGTTATGTCATATTGCTACTCTGATGGGGATACCAGGAATGAAAGAAATTATACTGAATAAATGCATTAAAAGGAACCCTCCTGGAAAGCAACAGTCCTACCCAGTTGTGACACAATGAACCAAATCAAGTATTAGCATGCCACAACAGCCCTAAGGGAGCAGTAATGGCACACATACCCTGGTGCTAACCAAAATCTTTCTAATTGGTCTTAAGACCCACTCTACAAGAATGAAATCATACCTGATACTGACCATTTAGCCAACTAAAACTAAGTGCTAATGAAGTCACAGTTACTGGAGGACAACATAAAATCACCAGTTTACTAAACTGTAATAACAATATAAACATTTGTGCTTATATCCACAAATAAGTGTTTTCCTCATCCCTTCCCTCATCAAAGAAACTTCACTTTGAACAGATGGAGACCATTACGAAAATCCAATCAAAATGCAAAGTTTTGAATTCAGTCCCAATGGGTGTGTGTGTGTGTGTGTGTGTGTGTGTGTGTGTGTGTGTATACTCATGGAAACCAAGGCTCAAGGAACATTGTGGAAGAAGAGGGGGTGAAGAGAGAAACAGGAGATTTCCTGTGAGATTGATTCTCCTAGTAATATCAGAAACTATACCCATAAAGTCTTGCTAAGAACAATAAGATAGTAAAGACACGAGAACCTAAAAATTATATATCCCATAGAGGCTGAGACTTTCCTTATCCTTTTTTTTTTTTTGATTTGTCTTTCCTTATCCTTATTCCCCTTTATTTTACCATGGTCTTTTTCTTGGGTTTTGTTAGTCTTTTCAACTCTTTTGAAAGTAGTACTTTTCCCTGGGCTGAACAGAAATTTTAATTAAACTTAAAACACTATCTTAAGACTATTATTCTATTTACCAAAGTTTCTCCTTTGTCTTTTCATATAAACTGAAAGTCATCAGTAGGTACTGAAAAGCTCTGTAACCTGCACTCATTCTCCCAAGTAAAACTCCTAAGTCAATCTACAATTTAGTAACATCTGAGAAAATACAGAATGACTGATTATGTATCGTCTGGGAGTCACAGAAAATACAGATGACTAAATCACTGGTCCTTTTAGGGTTATGTTTATGAAGCAGATGAATATTAATGTTACTTCCAGTACTGGATGTTTGTGATGAACAGAGTATAGATGCTAAATTGTAACACGAGTAATGAGCTTCAGAGAATCTTTATCTCCACAGGATTCCAATTTGGATCTGTAGAATTTGGAAAGCCATAACTAGTGGGGTTGTGTAAAGACTCTCAGTCCACTAGGAAAGAGTGCAGGTAGCTGGACTCAGTCACATCAAGTGCCTTTCAGCAGAGCTTCATGCTTGGTATTTTGATAACCCCTTTTTTGGTGAAAGGAGACAGCACCCAATGTTAGAGGAATTTTGTGAAAGGGAAGATCTACAGAGGAATACCATTTAGTTTGAGGCATTCTGCAGTTGAACTTCCTTAGTTCAAGAACATTAAACATTTCACAAGTGAGGGTAAAGGGAATAAATATAACTGTTGATGTATATATTAATGTATGAAAGAGCTTAAATCAGCAATGGGAAGAGAGTGAATAAAGCAGAAAGGTCATCTCACTTATGAAGCATGACATAAGAACAGTAAATAAGAAGCAAAGGTCAATTGTGGTTTTAAAAACTTATAGAAAATAAGGATAGGCAACTTTTAGACATTTTAGAGTGACATTGTACAATTTCTGGACTTGAAAATAGAATCATAATCACATGAGATTTCAAGTACATAAATTTAGTTACTAAGAAAAAATGAGGTCATGACATATATTTGAAGGCTAACAGAGTTACATAATCAGCTCTTCATAAATTAGCCATTACCAAGTTAAGTATATGTGTATTTGTTCCAAGAAAATAAACACATCGTTTTACTCACGGCAACAATCTACCTCCTAGCTAAATTCCTTGGGGTGATAATGAGATAATTGTATATTTTACACTGAGTACAGACAATAAAGATTAAAAATAGATTGTGGATATAGGAAAGACAAATTCTATAAGTCAGATTTTATAAAACTATGGTGACAATTCCTTGAAGACACTGTGCTCTGCTATGTAAATATGTGTAAATATGATAATTTAAAAAACCATGTTATTTACTCAGTAGTGTGCCATTTCCTTCACAAAACAGTTACATTCAGAACTCAGAAGGGGTAGAGTAATACTTTCCATATAAATGAAAATGAATTTAACATTTCAAGTGAGTTAAAATATATTTTATAAAATATACATTTGATTTGACATACAGTTTTATTTACTGTTGCTTTTACACTGAAAGGATTGCTATAGCAAAGATACAGGTTAAAATATGACATATACGAAGTTTGTTGTTCATAAAAATTGATGTTTGTTCATCAATTATTTTTATTCTCTTGTGTATTAAGAGCTTATTATAGGACATCTTAATGTAATATAATAATATATCCAAGTTTTCAGAAGGGGAGAATCAATTCATAAATACAATCATTAAGTAAGTATTTATTCAGAACAAAAGTGGGCAAATTATGAGATTAATTTGGATAGTAGAAATGTAAACACATGCTGTACGATATGCATATGAAATAAACATCCCAGAGTTTGGTATATTGCAAGAGTTTGAGGATGTACAATGACTTTGTTGTGAGATATAGACACCACAATTATTAAAGAAGTTAAAAATACTACAAAAAGATAACATAATTTTCAATAGCATGATGGAGCCAAAGTCACCTAGAGTTAGTCAAGTTTTAAAGTGTTTACTAGGCCATGATATTGACATGTCAATATGTGGGCGTTCCATATGCATTCATACGTGAGAACACTTACAGAAAAGGGAATGGTGATACAAGCTAGGTGGTTTAAATACCTCTTTTGTTAAACAATTATTTATATGTAGCATATTTCACATGATAAGTTCAAGTTAAAACACAAATGCAGGATAATCAAGATTAATCATAGGAAGTGTGCTATCACAGAGATAAGTGCTTTTATTTATATTTTACTTATTAAATATTAATTCATCAATTAATTGACTTCATTTTTATCTCTTGTGGTATTTAACCACTACAGTTAAACTAAGTCTTCTTTTAAAACAGCCTTTTAGAAATCATTCTCAGAAGTAATTTCAAATTTAAGATTTTTCACAAATAGTGGTATAAACATCACACATTTAATTTTACCACAATATTATCTGCAATTCAATATTTCTCCCAGGTTTAAAGGCAAATATGTAATCATTTCTTATAGCTAAGATATTATGCATAAAATCCAAAAATGCCTTTTAAAAATTCCAAAATAAGGCATTTATAGTGAAGTCGTGGTTACTATTCAATAAAGTAAAATATATAAACAATCTGTACTTACAGGAGTGATGGTAAGCATTAATTTTGCATTCACCTGTGCTTAGCATTATCTAAGAGTTTGGTAAAGTACACCTCTAAATATGTCTGTGAAGGGATTCAGAAGGATTAACAGAGCAGGAAAGAAACATCTTGTATGTAAGTATAAGTAGTGCTACTCCATAGGCTCAGAGGAAAGATGGACAAAAACGAGAGAAAGAAAATTAAGATTTGAACCAGCTGAGCACTCATTTGGCCCAACATAGTGAGACTGACTTGCTTTGTTATACCCTGCCTACCATGAGAGCTCTGAAACTTTGAGCCAAAATAAACACTTCATCCTTAAATTTGTTTCTGCCAGGTATTCACCACAGTTATTTGAAAGTAATTAACACAAAAAGATCCAGTTACACGGTATTCTGATGAAATGACACTTTGTGGCAAACCATCAACATTATAACTGTTATCTATTATTAAACTAAAACAAAACTATTGTTGACATTGGACAACCATGATTGCTAAATTGAAGATACTATTATCCCTAACAGCACACATCCAAATTGCTGTAGAGCAGTTGTTCTCAACCTTCCTAATGCTGCAACCCTTTGGTATAGTTCTTCGTGTTGTCGTGACCCCAACCATAAAATTATGTTTTTGCTTCTTCATAACTGTAATTTTGATTACTGGGTGACTCCTAATGTAAAATACCTGATATGCACGACATCTGCTATGAGAGCCTTTTAGAAGGGTCATTTGCATATTAAAAAAGTCCAAAGAATATCAATTTTCCAGTTTTCTTTTATGAACCCAGCATTCTGTTGATTAAATGTAAAAATTTGTCATATGGAAGCACATAGTTACAAACAAAATTGTATGATTGTCTCTATAATGTTATCAGCATGAAGTTTCTGTAGAGTTCTGAGTGAAAAAAATATGAAATCTCAGACCTCTGGCACAATTAATCTTACTATTTGTTTACAACCATTTCAAATCAAATCGTATTGATGTGCCAAACACAGTAGTTAATCTTTATAGTTAGGGGAAAATGGACCTTGCCTAATCAGTGTTTTTGTACTTGTGGATGTTGGCATGCCATTTTATTCAAGCGTATTTCTCATTTATATTTCCTAACATAGAAATCATCAGAGGGAACCTGCAAAGTATCTAAGAGGTGAAACATTCAGGATGTAATGAGTATTATTGTAAATACTTGTGAATAAACAAATACATGTTTTCTTTCTCTATGTACATTTTATTCATATATCCAAATTTAGCCTTAAAAGAATATAGGCTATTAAGTACATGAAGACCAGAATACGAACAGCCTTTTGAAAAAAACCTTGGCTTGCTGATGCAAAGGCATGATAAAAAAAAAAAGATCCAGCCCATTCTAACTTGGTTGACAAAATTAAAATCTTATTTAGAATGCAATTATAAAGCATAAGAAATAATGGTGTTCAATACACCTTGAAGCCGGATGGTGGTGGCACACGCCTTTAATCCCAGCACTCGGGAGGCAGAGGCAGGCGGATTTCTGTGAGTTCGAGACCAGCCTGGCCTACAAGAGCTAGTTCCAGGACAGGCTCCAAAACCACAGAGAAACCCTGTCTCAAAAAACCAAAAAAAAAAAAAAAAAAAAAAAGCCTTGAAACATATTTCAAGGCCAGCATCTAGATGAGCAGGGGCCCAAGGTAAATACAGATGTATTTACTCTGGATGGTTAGAATTTTGCTGTTTGGCATGCTTTTATTTAGCATGCCTTATTTATATAGTAGTAAACAGTGTGGTGTACTTTTTTACAGAACTCCCCACCCTCTCACCAATTATGTTAATGCATGTTTCCCGACATCTACATCTTAGGGTTCTTTAGTAGTTTTTGAGCAGGTCAATTTGGACCATATGATTCCTAATATTCTTGGATAATAACATTTTTCTTAGTTAAGCACTGGGAAAATATTACATAAAATGAAACACTTTGCGCTATTCTACATATTTATGGTATAGTTAGTGATTCTGCTATATTAGATATAGAATACAGCTGAGGATATTTCCAGAAAATAATTCATAAAAATTATTTGAAAACAAAGAGAATTACAAAGATATAAATCTGCCAAGGTTGTGCCTGTGTCTTCAGGAACAATCAGAGACCAGGCAAGTCTGATGGGGATATTGTTAGAAAACAGGTGGCCAAGCAAGTGCTGGAAAAGCTACCAAAGGGAGCTTACTTCAAAGGGACAAGCACATTTCCTAGCTAATCCCTTCCTTAGCTTTTGACAGGCTTGCATGTCAGTGTTTGCTTCAGTGTGAGCTATTATGTGCTGACATCAGCATGGGCGCACTGAAATTGGGGCATGATTTCACATTTCATTACTGACTCAACTCTTCCAAGTCCTGGGTGAAAAAAATTATTTGTTTTAAAAAATGTACAAACTCCAATAAATAACAATGGCATACACAATATAAAATGAATTTGTCTTTTCTACAACAATTCTAGGATGGCATTCTTAATAGTTTTACGAATTTTACCATTCAAAGAAACCCTACCTAAATTTTGAAATATTTTAAAGTTGGGTAACAGATTTATTAGCCCCTTTTAAAATATTTTCAAATAGTACTTTTTGAAAGTATTATATTTTAGTTTCATTTAAATAAAGAAGTCTAACTTGGAAAATATGAAAAAAAAGATAGCAAAATCTGGCCAATAGATTTAATGGGATTTCAAATTTTTATTATTTATTGTGCATGTAGGTTTGGGCACATATGTGGCAAGGTAGACATGTGCAGGTAAGAGGAGAGCTTTGTGAAGTTGGTTATCCCCCACACCTTTACATTGGTTCTGGGTATTCAACTTAGGGGAACATATTTACAAGGCAAATACTTTTACCTGATGAACAATCTCAGTTGCTACTTAATGGAATTTTTAAACATCAATAGCATTCTAACAATTCAGGATATTTATATGTAAAGATTTTTTGCATTGTATTAACAATCATAATTTTAGCAATCATTCACACACTCACACATGTGTGTGTGGGTTTGTGTGTGTATGTGTATGAGTGGCGATAGCTATCTATATTACGTGACAGCACAGTTACCATTTCCCAATAGGACCCTGACCAGCAAAGTACAATGCGTGACAGTGTTGAGGCAGATGAATACGAACAAAGTGCAATGATTTGCCTATAAGGATGTCCTAGAATGATCTAAGCATGAGAACTGAACCCCAGCTGTCAGTACTTGTCTTGAAACAGTGTCCAAATGGTATAAGATTATCCGAATTCGCCAAGTATTTAAAAATCTGTATTCATAATTGAAACCTTCAGTTTATTAAATTCTTGGCAATTAATTCTAACATAAAATGTTAAATGGGCTCCAGAGAGCATATCAATTATTGAGCCTGACGCAGCCCAGGAACCACCAATGCACTATCCTATCATTATACAGAAGCTTTTACAGCATTAAAATTCAGGAGAGTAAATCCTCACATTCTCTGAGTATTAATATTTCTAATGGCTAAGAGAGTTTATTAGTGATAAAATATTTATGTAATGAATAAGCACAGGTGTACAGAAAAGGCAAAGCTGAGAAAATGTTTTCAGGTTTTGCCTTAGCTTTATGTTCCAACCCTCTGAGCATCTCTGCTTGTGATGATGATTGCCAGCGGTCTGAGCCTTGTTTCTTACACCACATTATAAAGATCACAGAGGAAAAAAGAGGGGAAAATCTTATTACCAAAGAATAAGACATGAAGCTACGTTATAAACCTGTATGGCAGCATTAAATCCTTTTATCTAGGAATCTCTAGGGAGAAGTCTCATATTTCTGATAATGTCAGATTTTGTACAATATTTCAACAAAGACCTGACAAGAATACTAGGTGTTTTCTTACATGTTTTGATATGACCTCTCTGCTTTGCTCACCATGCAATTTGCTCACATTCTTTTTATTAATTCTATTATTAGCCTTGCTAGTTAATCCAATTAGAATTTAATTTTAGTCACTGATCTTACTTTGCAACATATTGGATTATGTAGGGAGTCCTCTCTCCTTCTTGGCTTGTCAGCCATCACAGTCAATGATTGGAAAAAGGCAGAAGGGGCAAAAGAAAGCTGTGTACGACGCCATGAGCAGGAACAGAGGGAGGCCTCCAGGAGTCAGACTTCAATGTAGCAGCTTAACTTGATTCCAGAGTATAAGGAATATATAGGACTGTTGATCCTTGGGACAAACCTTAATTTGCACTAAGTGGCATGCTTCTATCATAAGGCTTAGTAAGAGAGAGAAAGGTCCTATAGCAGAACACCTAGCACCTAGTCTTCTCAGCAGGAATCTGTGTCAAGAGTCAAGCTAAAGATGAATGGAGACAGCTTTTAGATAAGTCAGTCCTCCAGACTTCGAATAAGCTACCATACTATGGCAGGCTGTGACCTGTAACCACTCAGCAATTCCAACAGGATTAAAATGTCAAAGACATATTAGTAAATTAAGGAATATATAAGGTAGAGTAAGGTAAATGGTGAAAGCCATTATCCCTATATCATGTCAGAAATGCTTAAACAATTCTGCAAAAGAATATTTATGGAAAATGTGCTAGCTTTCTGAATTCTCTGGAAGATTAATAATGAGAAAGCTTTAGTGATTAGCTGGCTGTCATCATTATTGTGCCTTGGAAAGAAAGGGAGCTACCAAATACAGTTTGTTGCTCACTTCAGTTTTGACTTTTTGGTTTTTTTGGATATTTGTTTGAAAAATAAATGGTCTCATTTCGGACTTTGTTACTTAGGTTTACCTTGAACAAAAGATGTACTATATGATGGTCCTTACCTTATGATTTTCTTGTCTAATGTGATAATGTGTCTAACTTTAGAGCTGAGCTTAGTTCTCTAGAAAAAGAATTACCTGAAAAGTATAGTGACTATCTCAGAAATAGTTGATATGTGTAGTGTAGCACAAATAATAAAAACCCAGAGTCAGTTATTGGGGTTTAACCTGAAGGTCCGAAAAGCAAAACAGTCAGCCACTGACTTTTACCTCTTCCTCATTCTGAAATGGTGATTCTGCCTCCAGGAATCCTCATAAAATGACTGTGTTTGAGACTTGTCTCCTCACATCTTACATTCCTCTCCAGTGCTGGGGTTAAAGGTGTGCACCACCACTGCCTGTTTCTATGGCAAGCTAGTGTGGATACTGGGATTAAAGGTGTGTGTCACCACTGCATGGAATGTAAGGCTGACAAGTGGGACTGTTTTATACTTTGATCTTCCAGCAAACTTTATTTCTAAAAATACAAATCAAATATCACTACAGATACGCAGTACACAGAATACACTGGAATCATCGGTAAGAAATATTTGCCTTCTGCATATCTGCTTCAATAAGTCAACAGTAAAGCAGTTAATGTAAAAAATAATGCCATCATTTCTGATGGCTTTAGGACCTTCCAGCAGACACCATTTTGTATCACACCTATAAACATTAATGTAGATTATGTAATAAATTGACATTAATATAACCTCAAGGTGCACTGTTTAATAAAGGTATGAATAAATGTCACAGAGTCATGTGATATTGATCTTGTTTTCTTCATAACCTGCTGAATAACTAAAAAAATGTCCAACAAAACTTACTTTAGTTAAAATTAAGAATGAACTTCAATGATTCTGAAACTATTCTTCTAGTATGAATTTATACAATATACAATGATGGAAGGGTCAGATTTTATCCTCAAAAATCATAATATTTTCTCTTTAATAGGGTCTTTCACATAATTACTGATTTCTTTTTATACTGAGTCTGTTCTTCAGCACTCTATCTGGTAGTATTTCATCAAATATACGCTGGACTCACTGCCTTTAAAAAGAAATTACTATTTTGTATATGTACAGTGTGTGTGGAAGAGGGACATGCCTTGGTACATATTTGGGGGTAAAAGAACAATTTTGTGGGAATTGATTATTTTGCTTCCACCTTTATGTAGTTTCTGAAGATGAAACCCATGTTATAAGGCTTGTAGCATGATGTGTCAACTGCTTTTACCACCGACCGTTACTTACTGGACTTGTACTTATCTACACTCATGTTATATATAAAAAGAATTCATTGATTCAGATATTTCATGAAAAAGACTTTCCCTGTATTTTATGATTAAGATTTGATGGTCACTTTTGTATTTATTATACACCTCTGATTTAGAAAGTTATTAAATGGGACTATGAATAAAATATTTTCTAAGTAGCACTTGTTACACACTTACATGGACAAAGTACTATTCTATTGCAGAATATTCTTATAATTGTCTTCAGGAAAAGTATATTTTAAGTAATTACTGACTGGTACACTGTGGTTTGAAAACAAAGTGAAAATAATGTCCAAAACACTAACCAATAATGTAAAGAACTAACAAATATCCTCATAAAAATAATAACATGAACTTCTTTGCACTCTTAGTCTTTATCCTTAAAATTTCACTTGCTATTATTATTCTTAACTGATTTAGCATGTCATGCTTCAGTGTTATCAGTTGTCAGTGGAAAAATATTTGCTCCCTGTAGAAAATGATATCATTCCTACCTGTAAGCAAATTGATATTGATACCTTTTGTCCAAGACAGGCAGTCATTTTATTAATGCTGTTATTTATGGATACTTTTATTTTACTGGCAATTTTTTCTTTTTTTTGAATGTCAAAGAGCACGAAAAGAGTGAAGCAGTGAAAATGAAAATGGTGGGTTTGGAGTAGACAAAATTGAATTACTCAAAAGTATATTTTCTCCCATATTTATTTGTATAATATTAGTAAAAACTATATATGAAGCTACACTGCATAATTATTTACACATATATTGTGATATGATTATCCAAATTAAATTATTTTCAATCTCTATCATTTCAGTTTTCTTGACTGAGTGACAGCTATGCTTCCATCATATATTTTAGCTAATTTCAAATATATAAATGCTACTGTTAACTAGAATCATCATGCTTTACACAAGATATCCAGAAATCATTCATCATGAAACTGAAATTTTACACTGAGCAGTTCACTCTCTTACTTCTGTTTATTTTTAAATCTTCCAATTTTCATTCAGAATTCTGTAGTATGTTGAGCCTTTCCTTTGTTTTCCTATATAATACTTGCTTGTATGAAATGAGAAGACATATATATATAGTCATATATTTTATTTTTTTATTGAAAAAATATTCTTCTATCACACAATATACCCTGATCATATTTTCTTTTTTCTCTTCTCTTCCCAACTGCCCCACTACCTCCAGTCTTCCCCAGATCCACTCCGCCTCCAACTCCCTTCAGTAAAGAACATTCCTCTAAGAGACAATAATTTTGTCTTTTAATTTAAGTGTGAAATCTTTATCTCAATGTTTTTCATGGTCATCATTATTTTTTTCCTCTTATAAATATGAAGCACGTACAGATACATATAAAGAATATTTTTCTGCATTCCTTGCTTTGTCCAAAATTAATAGAGAACCACTGTGTTGGAAAATTAAATATTGTGACTTTGTCTTCTAAAGTCTTTGTTTTATTCATTTTGTACCAGAGACAGAAAATTCTTTTGGTTTAAATTTGGGAGGTAGATATCAATAGGCTCACTCACTGTGAAACTGCAACTGTAATTCAATGATGAACTCAACTTTAGTCTATAGTATAGTGCATTATCTATGTCAAACTGCATTTTATATCCCTGTACCAAGTTGACTATTATTTTTCAAATATGTATCACTAAATTTGATCCTTTGAAATATAATATTTCTTAAAACTAATGAAAAGTTAAACAATAGAGGAAATTTAACTAGATATATCTTTATTTTCATAAATCGCCTTTATATTTTGCCTGCACCTTACTACCACTATTTATTGAAAACTGTCTTCTGAAACGTATATCAATATGAAGCCATTTCAAATTATAGAATCCTTTAAATCATTTTGTTAAGCTCAAATTGAAAAAGAAAACTTTCACAATTAATAAATAGGAACTCAGCGTTTTAAAAGTTTGCTGACTTTCTAAACTTATAGAAACTAATTCCATCATTAGGAGGAAAATATTTTGCTTCTATTAAAACATAAATGACCAAAATGTTGACAACACTCTTGCTATTATTAATCCTAACTGTATTTTAAATACAACAATGATTGTTTTCATTGTCTCAATGACTAGCAACACTATAAATCTGTTTGGATGGTTCTGATTATAACTAGCTTGTGAAAAGCCAGAACTCTCTTTCACATCCCTTCTACATGTAGAACAAAGACTGTGCTCATGGTTCTAATCAAATGGAATGAATAAGTCAAAACATTAGACTATGGGAAAGGTTGACTGACTTGATCCTGTGACTTTTACATAACTCAGAATGGAAATAACCCAGCTCCTTTATTCTTTTTTTTTCTTTTTTTTTTCTCCATTTTTTTTATTCTTTTTTAATTAAAATTTCCAACTGCTCCCCGTTTCCCATTTCCCTCCCCTCCTCCCACACATTGCCCCCTCCCCCCACTCCTCTCCCCCATCCCCACTCCTCTTCTCCTCCCCCCAGTCCATTCCCCCTCCCTCTCGATACTGAAGAGCAGACCAAATTCCCTGCCCTACAGGAAGACCAAGGTCCTCCCACTTCCATCCAGGCCCAGGAAGGTGAGCATCCAAACAGGCTAAGCTCCCACAAAGCCAGTTCATGTATTAGGATCGAAACCTAGAGCCATTGTCCTTGGCTTCTCATCAGCCTTCATTGTCCGCCATGTTCAGAGAGTCCAGTTTCAACCCATGCTTATTCAGTCCCAGTCCAGCTGGCCTTGAAGAGCTCCCAATAGATCAGTTCCACTGTCACAGTGGGTGGGTGCACGCCTCGTGGTCCTGATTTCCTTGCTCATGTTCTCCCTTCTTCTGCTCCTCATTTGGACCTTAAGAGCTCAGACCGTTGCTCCAATTTGGGTCTCTGTCTCTCTCTCGATCTATCGCCAGTTGAAAGTTCCTGTGCCATTCTCCTTGGCCTCTCGTCAGTTCTCATTGTCCGCCACATTCCGAGAGTCCGGTTTTATCCCATGTTTTTTCAGTAGCAGTCCAGCTGATCTTGGTGAGCTCCCAATAGATCGGCCCCACTGTCTCAGTGGTTGGGTGCACCCCTCATGATCCTGACTTCCTTGTTCATGTTCTCTCTCCTTCTGCTCCTCATTATAACCTTGGGAGCTCAGTCCGGTGCTCCAGTGTGGGTCTCTGGCTCTATCTCCATCCATTGCTAGATGAAGGTTCTATGGCGATATGCAAGATATTCATCAGTATGATTATAGGATAGGTTCATTTCAGGTTCCCTATCCTCAGGTGCCCCAATGAACTAACTGGGGACATTGCCCTGGGCATCTGGTAGCCAATCCAAGTTCAAGTCTCTTGCCAAACCTTAGGTGGCTCCCTTACCTAAGGTATGAGTTTCCCTGCTCCCCTATCCAACCTTCCTTTATCCCCAATCACCCCGATTCCCTCAGTTCCCCTCATCCTCTCCTTCACACTTTTCTCTCCCCATCACAACTCATCCCCATCCCACCCCACCCCCAAGATTCCAATTTTTTGCCCATCAGTCATGTCTATTTCCCATAGCTGGGAGGATATCTATATGTTTTTCCTTGGGTTTACCCTCTTGTTTAGCTTCTTTAGGATCACAAATTATAGACTCAGTGGCACCTATCCATGGCTAGAAACCAATTATGAGTGAGTACATCCCATGTTCTTCTTTTTGGGACTGGGTTACCTCACTAAGGATCGTATTTTCTATTTCCATCCATTTGCATGCAAAATTCGAGAAGTCATTGTTTTTTACCGCAGAGTAGTACTCTAATGTGTATATATTCCACACTTTCTTCATCCATTCTTCCATTGAAGGGCATCTAGGTTGCTTCCAGGTTCTGGCTATTACAAATAATGCTGCTATGAACATAGTTGGACAGATGCTTTTGTCATATGATAGGGCATCTCTTGGGTATATTCCCAAGAGTGGTATTGCTGGGTCCAGGGGTAGGTTGATCCCAATTTTTCTGAGAAACCGCCACACTGATTTCCAAAGTGGTTGCACAAGTTTGCAGTCCCACCAGCAATGGATGAGGGTACCCCTTTCTCCACAACCTCTCCAGCAAAGGCTATCCTTGGTGTTTTTGATTTTAGCCATTCTGACAGGTGTAAGATGATATCTCAAAGTTGTTTTGATTTGCATTTCTCTGATCGCTAAGGAGGTTGAGCATGACCTTAAGTATCTTTTGGCCATTTTAACTTCTTCTGTTGAGAATTCTCTGTTCAGTTCAGTGCCCCATTTTTTAATTGGGTTAATTATCCTTTTAAAGTCTAGTTTCTTGAGTTCTTTATATATTTTGGAGATCAGACCTTTGTCTGTTGCGGGGTTGGTGAAGATCTTCTCCCAGTCAGTAGGCTGCCTTTTTGCCTTAATGACAGTGTCCTTTGCTTTACAGAAGCTTCTCAGTTTCAGGAGGTCCCATTTATTCAATGTTGCCCTTAATGTCTGTGCTGCTGGGGTTATACATAGGAAGCGATCTCCAGTGCCCATATGTTGTAGGGTACTTCCCATTTTCTCTTCTATCAGGTTCAGTGTGTTCAGATTGATATTGAGGTCTTTGATCCATTTGGACTTGAGTTTTGTGCATGGTGATAGATATGGGTCTATTTTCATTCTTCTACAGGTTGACATCCAATTGTGCCAGCACCATTTGTTGAAGATGCTTTCTTTCTTCCATTGTATACTTTTAGCTCCTTTATCGAAAATCAGTTGTTCATAGGTTTGTGGGTTAAAATCCGTGTCTTCTATACGATTCCATTGGTCGACTTCTCTGTTTTTATGCCAGTACCACGCTGTTTTCATTACTGTAGCTCTGTAATAGAGTTTGAAGTCAGGGATGGTAATGCCTCCAGAAGTTCCTTTATTGTATAAGATTGTTTTGGCTATCCTGGGTTTTTTGTTTCTCCATATAAAGTTGATTATTGTCCTTTCGAGATCTGTGAAGAATTTTGATGGGATTTTAATGGGGATTGCATTGAATCTATAAATTGCCCTTGGTAGAATTGCCATTTTTACTATGTTGATTCTCCCAATCCAAGAGCAAGGGAGATCCTTCCATTTTCTGGTATCCTCTTCAATTTCTTTCTTCAATGCCTTAAAGTTTTTGTCAAATAGATCTTTCACTTCCTTGGTTAGAGTTACCCCAAGATATTTTATGCTGTTTGTGGCTATCGTGAAAGGTGATGATTCTCTTATTTCTCTCTCTGCTTCCAGATCCTTTGTGTATAAGAGGGCGACTGATTTTTTGGAGTTGATCTTGTATCCTGCCACATTACTAAAGGTGTTTATCAGCTGTAGGAGTTCTTTGGAGGAGTTTTTGGGGTCGCTCATGTACACTATCATATCATCTGCAAATAATGCAAGTTTAACTTCTTCCTTTCCAATTTGAATCCCCTTTATCCCCTTATGTTGTCTTATTGCTATTGCTAAAACTTCGAGAACTATATTGAAGAGGTATGGAGAGAGTGGACAGCCTTGGCGTGTTCCTGATTTTAGTGGGATGGCTTTAAGTTTCTCTCCATTTAATTTGATATTAGCTGTCGGCTTTCTGTATATAGCTTTAATTATATTTAGGTATGACCCTTTTATCCCTAATCTCTCCAAGACTTTTATCATAAAGGGATGTTGAATTTTGTCAAATGCTTTTTCAGCATCTAATGAAACGATCATATGGTTTTTTTCTTTCAGTTTATTTATATGATGGATTACATTGATAGATTTGCGTATGTTAAACCAGCCCTGCATCTCTGGTATGAAGCCTACTTGATCATAATGGATAATTTTTCTAATGTGTTCTTGGATTCGGTTTGCCAGAATTTTGTTGAGGATTTTTGCATCGATGTTCATGAGTGAGATTGGCCTGTAATTCTCTTTCTTGGTTGGGTCTTTGTGTGGTTTTGGTATCAGAGTTACTGTAGCTTCATAAAAGGAATTTGGCAATGACTTTTCTGTTTCTATATTGTGAAATACATTAAGGAGAATAGGTATTAGGTCTTCTTGGAAGTTCTGGTAGAATTCCGCATTGAAACCATCTGGTCCTGGACTTTTTTTGGAAGGGAGGTTTTTGATAACAGCTTCTAATTCTTCACGACTAACAGGTCTATTTAGGTTGTTCACCTGGTCCTTTATTCTTGTAGTGAAGAAACAAGTCAAAATCACAGAGGCTGGAAACATTCTTTACATAGATTTTCAAACAACTTACATAAAGATGTTGGGGAAATTCACAAAGACCAGAATAATGTTGGAAAATTCTGTTTGGAAGACAGGGCAGAGCTTCATGATACTATGATGCCATCTATTGGTATTCAAGGAATGACACTGACCACAACAGGTTTGCAGTGTTTGAGCTGGGGAGGCTTGTAGTTTGGATCATGTTAACATTTAACTCATTTAAAGCACAGATTCTTTTTTAATGAGATTCACTTGTAAATACTAAATTATATATGATGAATGTACACTTATATTGTGCATTGATATTCTCACCTACCTCCACAATAATGTTCTCCATGGTGCAAGAAGTTCAATACTATGACACTGTCTTGTTAGCTGGGCTTTGTCTTCCTGTGCACTAATAAGTGTCCCGTTAGAACTGACAACACTCTCTTATTTCAATATGTTACTCATGTCTTTCTCCTCCATGTTCGCAAACTCAATAGTTATTTTGGTTTCTAAAAAGAAAGAAAAACTTACAGAATTGGGACTTTTCACAGTTGAGCTGATCCCCAAATATTTCAACACAGAATGTGATAAGAGAATCTTTGGTTACTCTCAAGGAAGAATGAAATAGTCAATTGTCATAATATTTTTATTTTGCCCTTATAGTTTTGGAGCTTGTGATGTATTCAGGGGAAAGACAGTTTGACTAACAGACACAAGGCATTGGCTTCAGTGTCCAGCCCTGACCCACTCGCAAAAACCGTGTGTCTTGTAAAAGTCATTTGTAAAGAAATATGATCATTTGTCTTATACTTACACACAGATCAGAAAATAAAGTATACATATTTCAAACAATAAAAAATAAAAGAATTAAGATAGTCAATTAACACAAATACGATGAAGGCATCAAGAACATCAGAATTTTTAGTTACATTGTTAGTGAGATCAAGAAAGGAATAGTCTCCCATTTTACTTAAATGGTAATAAAATGTTAAGGGATGAGAATCTTCACATGAAGTAAATTGCAATGAAAGTTTCCAAGATTTCCACAACAATGCGCAATAAAACAAAACATAATAAAATATTTCTTCAATAAATTTTCATATTTTAAATTTTAAGGATACTGACTGAACAATTGTAAAATATTTTTAGCACTACCCTAAACAGAAAAAAAGTGCTAAAATGTAATAACTTTGGTTGCATTTTCATCACTTGTTTTACTTCTTGGGGAATATAGGTGGCACTTAAAATGACCCTCACTAATAGCAATTTGACTTAAAGTTTGCCAAATTGTATTCTTGTTATACATTGTGCTTACTTGCAGATTGTTAAGACTATGAAAGTCTTATTTAAAAATATATGTAAATAAAACCTCTTGAACAAACACATTGATTTGAGTTCTAAGGTTCATTTGAAAGAATAATCAAATATCAATGTTTCTACTGTATATTTCTGTCATTTTTCAAATATAAGTGCTTTGAGTTCTTCTGTCATTATAGCTGTTATAAAATGTTAGAAATGCTTTATTATATTAATATATTTCCTTTAATAGAATCATGTTTTGACTAACAGACATTCAAGGCTAATTTTATATTTTTCAAGTGGCATATACATAAGTAGTAGGACATAATTTTAATATTAAAGAAGTAATTATAGCATTGCTCTTTTAATTGATATAATTTACACTTTATCATATCTTATTTATTTACCAAAAAAACAATCTAACTTTCTTATTAGCCTGTTATATTAGTTCAGAATAGTTTCTCATTAACATGAAGGTTTTTGTACTCATGTATAAGAGTGCATGGTACACATGTATGAGCTGATGAGTGTGTGTGTGTGTGCATGTGTGTACATGTATCTATGGAACTAAGATTAACATTAGGACATTGATCATTCCTCATCATATTAACTGAGGAAGGACCTCAACAAAATTCAGAGCTCATCATTACTGCCTTATCTTGTTTTCTAACTTTCTCTGGGGATACCCAGCTTTATATCCCCAAAAAATAGAATTATAAGAGTTCCCCATCATACATATTCAGAATTTATATTGGTTTGGGGGATATGAACTCCAGTCTTAGTGCTTGTGTGTAAATCACTTTATCCATGAAGTCATCTCCCCAGCCCTACTGGAAAGTTTAAAACTTTTAGTTGTAGTACTAATTAGTAATGAGAATCAAAATGTGGAAACATGAGGCGGGAACAGAACAGGAATTACTCAACTAGTTTTGCTAAGAATGTAGGGTACTGAAATTAGTCTCAGAAAATACATTGAAAGTGACCATGATCATGTATGTACTGCTTTTGGAGACATGATCATGAAAGCCAACTCCACATTTTCATCTTGAGAAATGATTGAATTCCATATAAGTGTACTTAATTTATATATGTTTGAGTATATATGCTTATTAAAATATGATGGAAATGTGTTTTGTAAAATGATCAGCATATCAATTGAATTTCTGAAATTCACAGTGATTTTATTTTGTATCTGTATTTCTTTGAGGTGTTAATAAGTAGATTCTTAGTTCTATCTTTTAGATGTTTTAATTTTGAAACATTTAAAAATAGTTTCATTTTAATAAAAATATATCTATAAGAAGTTATAGAAAATGTACCTAAGAAAAACAAATGTAAAAATTTACATTTTTCTACCCATTCGTGTGTATATATTTCCATCTTCATTGATTTTAATTTAGGCTAGAATTCTCTTCTTTTTTTTTTTTTTTAAAGATTTTATTTTTTATTATGTATACAACATTCTTCCTCCATGTATGCCTGCATGCCAGAAGAGGGCACCAGATCTCATTACAGATGGTTGTGAGCCACCATGTGGTTGCTGGGAATAGAACTCAGGTCCTCTGGAAGAACAGTCAATGCTCTTAACCACTGAGCCATCTCTCCAGCCCCTAGAATTCTCTTCTTTTGAAACTTTGATGTTAAAGATTTAATTTTCTTTAGGTTCACTGAGAATTTCACTTATGTGTAATTTAAAATCCTTCTAATTTGCAGATCATATTTTTAACTTTTTGTATAATAAGAATTTAGCTTCCCCAAAGAATAATCACTTGTTTTAGCAAAATATTACATGACTTTTCATACAGTGTATATATTAGGATAATAAGAACGGGGATGAGGATGATTTGTTTTAATGAGACAGGGTTCACTGTGTAGCTCTGGCTGCAATAGAACCTGCAATGTAGACAAGGTTGGCATTGAACTTACAGTAATCTCAAGCATAGCTTTTTATTATTTTATTTTTCTCTTCTCATAGGCTTATCACTTTCCTTCCTATGAATTTAAATAAGATGTTGATTTTTACCTTTCTTGGTAGTTGCTTTATAGGCAGAATTCACACAGTCACTTGATGGTGGTTTTCCCAACTGCAGGTGCCTCTACTTATTAATGCTTCATTGCTGAAATCTACTAATTTACTGGTTGGCTACTCAAATCATCAGTTCATTTAGCATTTTAAAGAATGAAAATATCCTACCTATATCTCAACCAAAAGCTATTAGATAGTCGCAATGATTTGGAGTTGAGAACCTCAGGCTTTAATACAGCCCATTAATTCTGTTATATAATAGTTTTTAATCACATGATAAATACATTTTAAATTAATAGAATTCTGGCAACACATGCAGTTGTAGCATAAAAATACATTGTTTGGTCATTTTAATCTTTTCTATAGAACCGAATCAGACATTGTCCATGATTGTCCTCACCTTTCTCAAAAGAAATGGTTTATTTGATGAGTTTTTCTGCTATTACTTGAAGTTATAGCAACACTGATTTTGTTACTTAACTTGCTTTCTCTTGAGAATTTTACATGGAGATAAATTTTCAAAGGTTCTATCTTGTGTTAGCACATTGCTATGGCTCTAATGGTATCATGGATATAATCTAAAAATTCTGTTCTGACTATATGTTCATTTTCAGATCAATGTCTATAGTGATTTTCTCATAACTCTAAAATAAGATTGACTTAAGACAAAATATAGGTATTTGTAAACAAATTTTCTTTTTCTCTGCCAGTTCACAAAATATGACACACAGAGACATACTAATTATGAAATTTTGGCCTTAGGTTAGCCTTGTCCCACTTGTTCCTATAAGAAATTAACTCATTTATATTAATCTACATTCAGCCACATGGCATTATGTTTCCTCCATCCTGAACCTCCTGTTTCCTCTGTTGGGACTCTGCCTTTCTTCCTTCCAGAGTTCCCTCTGCCTGGAAGTCCTGCATATATCTCTTGCCTAACAAATGCTGCTCAGTTTTTTATTACACCAATCACAGCACTACACCTATACACAGTGTACAAATATCTCACAGTATTTGCCCATTTTGTCTAAATAACAAGTAAAGGTTTTAACTCTAATATAGTAAATCTATATACAGTATGAATAATTGTTAAGTAAGAATTACATTCACCATGTTTAGTCCATCTGTGTTTGACAAGTTCTGAGAAAGTATTATATTATCTATCCTATATTAGTGAGTGCAAAGTTTTATATATGAACTCTTTCTGTCATAACCTGTATTACATCTTACAAATATCGTCTTAAACCTAAAAACATTTTCTTAGATTAACAACTTAAGCTTATGTTTCTCAATCTTATAAACTATATATTCCTCTGTAAGTATTTTTATGGATTCAATAACAAAGAAAACTGTATATTATCTAGCTCAAATCAAATCAGAGAAATGATAAGGATATAATATTACCTGAGTAAACAAGAAATGCAGAACCAGCAACTTCCAGAGCTATAGAAATGACATTGACAACTGACTGCCTGGGCAGTCACCCAAGGCTTCCCAGTAACAGTGGGGTTTTCATCTTCAGCCTACATGCCTAGGATATCTGACAGACTTTTGTGAAGTAGTACTTGTGAAGGACTGTCCTACCTTTTCTTTTCAAAGTTTGGCAGTTACTTTCTTTGTGTCCTTCTTGTCCATTTTGAACACCATACTGTCAGCAGTCAAGACAAGGGCAATTTCTTGCACAAATGGCTAGCTTTGCCACATTGAAAGCAAACTTCTTATGGAGGTTTGTTGATGCCTGTCATCCTCTTTTGAAGTAAACTGGTGCTGCCAGAAGCAGATTTCTCACTATCATTAAAATTCTTAGGTTATTAAGATATCTTAAATGTCATATTCTATAGGTATTATGAAGTGTTTAAAGATCATCAATCTAAAATACGTCTGATTAACCTGATTTTTACAGAGTACAAATTTCCCACAACAATATCTCCAATCAATTTTTCTTGAAATCACATAAATAATTTGATGGCTCGTATAAAAATAAATATATATTACTTCTGACAGATAAGGCTTGTTAATACACTGCAAATATAGTACTGTAAAGAAAAAAACTCTTTTGCAGTTGATTTAACTAATAGTGCTTCTGTAAGGAAATTTTATGCTGTTAGCACAATAACTACAAAATAATTTAATAATTTAAAAAATGTAAAACTAGTCTATGCATGTTAATATAAATTTTCAGTACATTTAAAATTATTAGACATAGTCTAAATTTCAACTAAGTTATTCAAGCAAAGAAAAATTCCTTGTACAAATCTATTATAGCATTAGGTCAATTGTCAGTTTGCTGTGTGGTGTTTTACTCTTTTGTCTTTTTGAGGGGCACACCGCCCAGCTCCCAAATAAATCACATAGAGGCTATTTTTAGTTATGAATGTCTGGCTTTATCTTGGCTTGTTTCTTGATGGTTTTTCTTAAATTATTCCAACTACCCTTTGCCTCTGGACTTTTATCTTCTCTATTTCTATATACCTTCCTTTACTTCTTTTTCTGTGGATTGCTGTTTATCTGGGTGTCTGGCCCCTGATGTCTGTCTCTTCTTGTTCTCTTAATCCTTTTTTTTCTAATTTCTCCTTGTATTTACACCTTCTGCCTGCCATCCCCACCTATCCTTGCTCCTGCCTTGCTATTTTAGACAGTCATCTCTTTATTAGACCATCAGGTGTTTTAGACTGTCAGAGAATCACAAATTCATAAAGTTGAACAAATGCAGCATAAACAAAAAAAATACACCTTAAATAATGTTGCTCAACATCAATAGGAAAGAATATTACTTTCTTTAATGAAAACCCAGAGCATTAACTCACTACAGATATCACTTGTGCTTATACAATGACATTTTATCAGTTTGTTCCTTAACATTTAATGCCGATAATAGTATGTAATAGAGAATATATATTCTCTGCAATGATGACTTAGATGAAGAAAATGAATAATTTTAATGAGAAAAATCTGTAGCAATATATGCAAATGTATAATATTATATGCATATGTGTATAATACTTATGCACATGAAAAGTAATTTTGAATGTGTTATGGTCAAATTCAACAGAATGACCTTAATGTAACTTGCACTGGAAATATATTTGTATTCAACTTTAAAAATATTTACTTTTGTCTTCTTGGGTATTTGGTTTTGTTGGTGGTTTTTAGAAAAATCATGCAGAAATCATGCAGATAAAAAATTAATGAAGGTCAGAAAGACTCAATCTTGGGCTAGTAAAGTTTCTGTATAAATAAAAGAGGAAGCTTTGGCCGGGGTCCACTGTTCTATCTTATAACTGTGTAAGGGAAATCTTGTGAAAATAAATCTGAAACAATAAATTTGATCCATAGAATGAATCAATAATGTTAACTTTGATTCTAACACTGAAATATTAACTTCAGGAATCAGGACATAGCTAAACAAATTTTGACTGCTTCTTAAATCTTAGGAACTATGGGAACATCCAAACCTTGACTACTCTTTCATTTTCACTTATTATAAATTTGATATGTAAACAGAGGCAGATTTGTAAATCAAACAGCTAATTCCCTTACCTATGAAATTTTTATTTTAGATTTCTAAAACATTTACAAACATTCATAAGGTCATTCATGAACTCATTGGATTCTCAAAAGACTTATGTGACCTCAAGACCAAAGATGTATACTTTTGTCAGGCAGCCGTGGCGCACAGGGCTTGCAATCACAGGGCTTGCAAGGCAGATGCAGGTGGATCTCTGTGAATTTGAGGTTAACCTGGTCTACAGAACAAGTTCCAGGACAACCAGGACTACACAGAGAAACTCCGTCTTGAAAAAAAAAAAAAGAGGCATACTCTTTTTTATATTCACATATCTATAGACATATCTGAGTACCTAAGACAAGTAATTTTTAAAAGTGCTAAAGTTCTACACTTTGAAAAACAAGAAAAATCAAACAAATAAAACCCCTTATTGCTGAAAACATTTGTTCGTATCCTCAAAGTATCAAAGGAATTGCTTCTGACTTCCATTCATATATATTTCCAGGAACTACGTATGAGTGATTTCCTTAGATATAACTTTTAATCTGTGGGGATCTATTTTGTTCAATATGTAATTATAGAACTGTTGGAGGATGCTGCTTGTTGGTTCCCGGCTTCTCAGCCCCAAAATAAACACACAGAAACTATATTAATTAAACCACTGCTTGGCCCATTAGCTCTAGCTTCTTATTGGCTAACTCTCACATTTTAATTTTATCCACTTCTAGTAATCTGTGTATCGCCACATGGCTGTGGCTTAATGGCACGATTCCAGCCAGCATCTGTCTCTGGCGGGACTACATGACTTCTCCTTGACATGCCTCCTTTCTCCCAGCATTCAGCTTAGTTTTCCCCACCTAGCTCTGTTCCCCTATAGCTCTGCTATAGGCCCAAAGCAGTTTCTTTATTTATCAATGGTAATCACAGCATACAGAGGGAAATCCCACATCATAGAATATTTTAAATATCTTGTTTTGAGCTCATTACATTAACTAAAACACTCAGTCTTTACCAAGGAATACTCTAAAGCTTAACATACAAAACTTCATCTAGCCTCCACACTAAAACCAGCCACGATGAATGGACTTTGAATTCATGATATCAAGAAAGATGTTAACAAAAACATCATTCTTTTGATAATCAGAATATACATTTATCGCTGTAGAAAATAACATTATGTGGGTAAGTCTCTCAAATGAAAGGAGAAACCTGTGCATACACTTTACCCAGTCAACTAGGAAAAAAAAACTGATTTTTTTATTCTTTTTTAATTAAAATTTCCACCTGCTCCCCGTTTCCCATTTCCCTACCCCTCCTCCCACATATTGCCCCCTCCCCCCACGCCCCTCCCCCATCCCCTCTCCTCTTCTCCTCCCCCACTCCATTCCCCCTCCCTCTCGATACAGAAGAGCAGTCCAAATTCCCTGCCCTGCAGGAAGACCAAGGTCCTCCCACTTCTATCTAGGTCCAGGAAGGTGAGCATCCAAACAGGCTAAGCTCCCACAAAGCCAGTTCATGTATTAGGATCGAAACTGATTTTCAACTTGATCACATGCTACTAGAAAAGTTTGAAATATGCTACAGAATTGAAAAATCCTCCAACTAGTACGAATAAAGCTTAACCATTTGATTGAGAGTTAATAAATCCATAATTCTGTCACGTTTTTCATCTTTTGTGTGTATGTGGAATGAATGTATACTGATGGAGATCAAAGGTTGCTGTCACATATGTTATTCATTACTCTGCCACATTTTTCAGAGTTAGAATCCACCAGTGAACTTGGACCTCACAATTTCAGATAGACTCACTGGACTGTGAGTTGCAAGGATATTTCTGTCTCCATGTTTGAATATTTGAGATTACAGGCATATTCAAACACATGTGGCTTTTCTGGATATTTACGGGGGTGCTGAAGACCCTCTCTAATGGTGCTTACAAGGAAGTGTTTAATGTCTGTAATAAAACTTTTTGCAGATAAATTATTTTGTCAGTATTTCCACAGTGGAAGGAAAAAATATCCTTAGGTCAGACCCTGAAAAAATGCTCTTAGCAAATCCTCAGAGGTGTCTCTGCTGCTGCAGATAATCACAGAATTTGCCAGAATTTAAAATGTACAGCGGGTGAATACAAACCTTCTCCTTCTTTGCAGTGTTAGAACTATCTAGCTTCTTTTTCAACCACCACAGTGTTGTTGCCATATTTAAAAAACTCTTTTCCTGTGACATTTCTGGGGCAACCTAGTCACCTTCATCTTTATCTCAGTCACAACCCAACAGGATCTTGTCAATCATAGTCCTGTGATCTCAAGAAATTCTTACCCGGCTTCTTTGTCTCTGGCCAATTCCCTTGAACTCAACCGTTTTTAGTGCTGCTCGATGTTTACCACTCCAGGCTTAGAAATCTGACAACTTTTATTTCTGAAAATCCATCAATGGGGTGTCTGTAGCAAGGGTGATATCATCCTCCTTTTTATTCCCAAATAGCCCGACATTTTTTCTTATTATTTTCTGTCATTACAAAAGTCCTCTTTATTTGATTTTGAAATTGATCCTTGTCTAGAATGTATTTATTACTCCTCAATTCAACAATATTATTCTTCCACAAATCTGTTCTTAGCTAAACTGACACAAGGCTGTTTTCTTTTCGTGCTTTTCTTCTTTCTCTGTAATTCCTGTATTGCCAGATTAATTTGTCAATTTATTCATTACATATTTCCAATGAAGCTATACGTGCAAGAAATTTGGTTAAGCATAGATATTATGAACAAGTAAATGTTTCATGAGTTTTTTAGATGCTCTAATCATTGTAAAACATATTCTTTTTAACTATTAGTGAATCACTAGAATCTTGAAATCTTGAAGGGTAATTGATAACTTCACCCATATTCTCTTTCTATCACCCTTTCCCCAACATATAGATACACATTTATATAAAAGTTTCTTAAGAGAAAGTTGAAATTATTTTCTTTTTCTTTCTGAAAGCATACATTATCTAGCACAAAGACCTAGGAAGTTTTTCAAGAAAATTTACTTTTTCTAAAATATGTTGGGGTAAATTTGTGGAGAGAAAAAAGAAAGGCAATAGAATAAAGATAAACTATTTTCTTAACTTGTGAGGAAAGAACACAAACAAACCTCACACGGTTTAATTAATTAAAGTATTATGAAATATTCAGGTTGAATTTGCTAAAATTAAAGATATTAAGTATAAAAGTATTTTGTCTTTATATATCTATAGTTTTTTTTTCTTTTTTTTCTTTTTTTTTTTTTTTTTTTTTTTCGAGACAGGGTTTCTCTGTAGCTTTTGGTTCCTGTCCTGGAACTAGCTCTTGTAGACCAGGCTGGCCTCGAATTCACAGAGATCCGCCTGCCTCTGCCTCCCAAGTGCTGGGATTAAAGGCGGGCGCCACCACCGCCCGGCAAGTTTTTTTCTTTTTATGAGATGTTTTATTGCTTGGTTCCACAGTGGAAATTTGAGCATAATATACGGTGAGAAGAAATAATCATTTCTACTTAGGATTTTTTCAATTTCAAATGCTTTTCCTAATCTACTAAAATTGTGTGTAAATAGTAATATCTTATTAAGTTAGTGGATAATTTATAAATTCCATATATTTTGTTTCTCTTGCAGGGTCTTGTGTTGAAAGTCTTGTTTTGAGTAAATTTGACCCTAGTCTATAATTTTGTATTTTCCCTTGATTCCTAAGATAAAGAGACTTATAAGATAGCTATAGATTTATATTGTAGATCAAGGTCAAAGATGCATACAGATTACTATACTACATTTGGGAAACAACTAATTGCTCATAATATCTTCTTGTACATGACTATTTAGATATCTAAATTAACCTTAAACTGAAATGTACTATATCTTATTTGAGAAATATTTTCTCTTCCATTCTTGTAATCTTTCTTTGGGATCCAAAATGTTTCCCAAGAAGTTAAAATCATTGAAAATGGCAATATCTAAAATTATTTTTTTTCCTGTTGGCTCTACAAGCTCACTCACTAGAATGACAAAACCTTTTTTCTTTATTGCTGAAAGCATTTAATGTATGCAAAGTTACATTTGGCTCAAGAACATTTTTAAAAATAAACTTTTCAAATTGGAATGTTTTTACTGAAATCAGACTTTTATGATGCTGTTTGATTTGGCATATGTTCCTTGTGATATCTGTATTGAAAACATTTTGCATCTAAGGGACCTTTTTCTGCCGTATTGGAAAATTTCAACTCAATTTATAGTTATCATTTGGGGGAAAAAGACTTCCATCCAAAAGAGGTTTCAATAAGATTAGCAGTTAGTGCCTTAAAAAGAACAACAGAAGTTAAATTGAACCTTTGCCCACTTTAAAAAATAAAGATTCGTTACAAAATCTCTTTTTCTAAAGATTCACAGACATATATCTGAAGATATTTCAATGTTTGTGAAGAAACATGTTTTACTATGTTATGTGATTCCTTACAAACTGGTTAAGATGAACATTATTACAGAAGAGTAGTGCTGAAAATGTTCTTAATTTAATCCTTGTATTCTTCCCAGAGACACCTTTGTATGATGTAACAGTTAATAATTGAAAGTTTAGACCATGAAAATGGTTACTTTTTATTAACTGAAGTTTGAGCAGATATTTTCATGGTTATAAAGTTTCATGTGTCATAGGTAGACTTTTCTTGATTTTTACAAATGAAACACACCTGAGGAACTCTCACACAGCTAAAGAGAGAGAAATTTATCTGAACCTGAGAAATGGTCATTTACTCAGCTTTAGTCTCATTTTCCTAAGGCAGCACTGCTCCGGGTTCTGACAACCTAAATTATTTTCTTGCTTTTATACTGTTTATAGATGAAATTCTACCTTATACACTCCTAGAGTCTCATTTCCTTTTCAACATTATGCTACTGAGTTTATTCTTGTTGTGGAATGTGGTTTTAAACATCTATATTTCATTCCCATGACTATAAAGTATTTTGTCATGGTCAATATGTTACCATGTTTACATAAAATTTACATTGTGAGTAATTGTCAGTTTATCACTATATTGAATATTCTTCTCTTGTGTACTTAGCATATGCCATTTGACAAACATTTCATGCATGGTTCTGTTTGGTATCTGTACAAAGATATGTACAAGAAGAATTATTGTTAGCCGTGCATATGTTGAGCTTCAGTAGAAACTATAAATTTTCCAGAGTATTATATTTTTTCTTCATTTTAAGGATCACAGCTTGAGTCTTTATACAGCATTTCTCAACAAAACAAAATAAAATATATAAATTAAACTTTATAATTAAAATTAAAATTATGTCTATTCAATGAGTTACATTTAATTGAACATTTTGGTGTGAAGTAGTAACTTTGTGTTAGTTAAAATTAAGAAAGCATTGATGGTGTTGAAGAAATGGATTAGCCTCTAAGAGTTTATAATGCTCTTGCAGAAGACCTGGGTCAAGTTCCCAGCACCTTTATTGAGTGGCTCACAACAACCTAAAGTCCAGCTCTAGTGGATTTGACCCTTACAAGCATACTCACACAAGATACAAACACATATTTAAAAATAAAATAACACAAAAACCAAAAAGAGATTGCATTGATATGAAGTTGTCTTGAATTTGAATTAAAATATAATGACTTCAGTCTTTTCTTTATAAATTGAGGTCTCCTTTGAGAAGTTCTTAAAGAGACAGTAAATACCCCACTTTCATAAAGTTATCGATGTTTTAAAAGTAAAGTCATGAAGTGTGCTTGTAAAATCCAGTTTGAGGTAGATCACAGAAAATGATTGACACGACCCCTGACACACTGCTAATTTCTTATTTGTTCCACGGTCATAAAATGAAATACTAAATGAAATTTTAGTTCTTATATCCAAGTTTCTTCTATCTTCTTTTCAGTAACATTGAATTATTTTAAAATACTTGATCTTGTGGTAAGAAACATCAAACATTTTTATTGTGATTTCTATGAGTCTAGTCTAAAGCAGCCAATTTTTCAATATATATAGAAGGTAGAAACTTTCTCTTGTATATTACTACTCCTATATTTGTGGAACATGTGTATTTTGAGTAAAAGTACAACGTTCTACTCATAACAAAATTATATGTATAAAAATAGTTCATTGATTTTCTTTCAGCTTATATTTCACTATCAAAAGTTTCCTTCAGTGTCATTTTACATGAGAAAGTTAATGGCATTTTGAAATACTGGCTTTGAAAAAACTACAGTTCAGTTTGCTTTGATGACAAGGAAAAATAATTTCCAATATTAGATTAGAGTGGAAGCAGCCATAAAGGGAGTTTAAATGGAAGATCGTTGCCTTTCATCCTTTTACAGTTTCATGTAACTACTAAAACAATACTCTGTTTTATAAAGATGTTCTTTAGACAATTTCCTAAGCCTCAAGGCATTCATATTACACATTATGCACTTCAGCTGTATGAGCTGGAGTCTTTTGTTTGAAGAAGCCCTAGTTTATATTCTTTACATTTTAATTTATGCCTGAACAAAAACAACTACTTAATATTGCTGCCTTTCTTTGTGCAATGATTGACTATTCCTATGTGCTCTTTTACAACAGCAAACCATTTTTTGGAATTTCTCTCTGAAATGAGGTTACAGAACAATGTGACATAAATCTTATAAGTGTGTTCTGCTTTCTAAAGAGCTTTTATTTTTACTTTCGTTGTTCCAAATATAACAGTTATCTCCTCCTATTCCCCTTCTCCTCAATTAGCTGCCAATGGTCTGGAACTTGATGATTTTACCTCATGTGATTCTATTTGTTTGTAATCCTATATTCAACATTGTATTGAAGTCTGTTAAACATTGATAAGCCGGCTTTTATGCAGCAGGTCCTCAGAGAGCATTCCACTAAAATGCTGCAAAGACTGGGATTAGCTTTAGGTATTGTAAGGTCGTTTTGAGACGTTTTCCTAGTGTCTGTTCTTCCAAAGGTGCCAAATCAACTTGGCCTTGATTTAATATTGCTAAAAATGTAACACTGAGCTGAGTTGGAACTCCACATACTTCAAAATGAGTTATTTTATTTTTTTTTTCTGGGAGCGATTTAACAAACAGTTCCATTTTTAAGTGCCGTGGAATGCAGTGCACACATGGGACATTATTGTGTACTTGCTGTAAAACATTGCATTCTTTGCCAAAAATCTTATGTTCCTCCTGTTGCTATTCTTGCTGCACCTTCTTCTGTTATCTCTTGCCAGCGTTTTAATATTTTCCCTTGAATACTCTTGTCTATCTTTTGTTATGTGTGACCAGGAATTTCTTCATAGGAAGTAGTTAAGTTCGAGACGAGCCTGGTCTACAAGAGCTAGTTCCAGGACAGGCTCCAAAATCACAGAGAAACCCTGTCTCGAAAAAGAAAAAAAAAAAAAGTGACATCAAAAGGGGCTGTACCAACTTGCATTCCTACCAGCAATGCAGAAGTGTTCCCTTTCCCCCACAACCTCTCCAGCATAAGTTGTCATCAGTGCTTTTGTTCTTGGCCATTCTTTCAGGTATAAGATGGAATCTCAGAGTTGTTTTGATTTGCATTTCTCTGATGACTAAGCATGTTGAACATTTCCTTAAGTGTCTTTCAGCCATTTTAGATTCCTCTGTTGAGTTTCCTCTGTTTTGGTCTTAATTTTTTTATTGGATTATGTGTTCTTTTGATGACCAATTTCTTGAATTCTTTGTATATTTTGGAGATTAGACCTCTGTCTGATGTGGGGTTAGTGAAGATATTTTCCCATTCTGTAGGCTGACATTTTGTCTTGTTGACCATGTCCTTTGCTTTACAGAAGCTTTTCAGTTTCAGGAGGTCCCATTTATTAATTATTTCTCTCAGTGTCTGTGCTACTTGGGTTATATTTAGGAAGTAGTCTCCTGTGCCAATGCGTTCAAGTGTACTTCCCACTTTCTCTTCTATAAGGTTCAGTGAGGCTAGCTTTATGTTGCGGTCTCTGATCCATTTGGACTTGAGTTTTGTGCATGGTGATAGATATGGGTATATTTTCATTTTTCTACATTAAAACATTCTTTTATTGTTAGTCTTGTACATCCTGCTTTAAAGAATTCTTCCCTAGCAAAAGAACATGTAACATTTCTCCAAATATTATCTTCTAAATGTTTTAAAATTATCTTAAAATACATGATACATCAGGCAATTAGAATTTTTTTTGTGCATTATCATATACCTGTGGTCAGATGTTAGTCTTTCAGAAATATCATCAGAAGTACCTATCAAATTAGGAGATCATATGGTACCAGCGAAAAAGAACATTTGAAAGAGAAAAAGTCATTCCCCGTATAAATTGTTGCTGAAATGTTAAGAAGAGGAGAATTAACAAGAGTTATTTGGTGGCAAGGATATTATAGATAAGTTTGAAGATGTGAATTCTTATGAAAAGTATCAGAAAAAGTAAGGAGTTGATATGGCAATTAACCCTGTTCTAGTTCATGGGGGAATACAAACAATATTTACTACTTCATTCAAAAAAGTAAGTAGCAAAAATAAACAGTCTATTTTCATTTGAAAATAAAGGATGAGTTTTATAATGAAAATATCTGTAACTGAACATGTGGAAAATTGAAAAATATTATAAAATCATGTTTCTTTATGTTCTGGTAATATCTATATCCAGCAACCATTTGTACATTATAAAAATAAAGCATAAGATTTGCAGTTTTATAATGTTTTTCTTCTGTCAATTAGACTGGAAGTATAGAAAACTATCACAAAGACTGATAAACTATTACTTAAGAAACAGTAATTCACTACCAATAAGCTGACTTTTTATAATTTAAAAGGCTAAACACAGGTGCAGTTTGATAAAATATAGTTTTCTCCTTGAAGACATGTGTATAAACACATAGACAAGATGGCCTTAATGAAGCATTTTTACAGCTCATCCAACTGTTGACTGTCTGCTTTTATCTGTGACTTTCAAAAGGCATAGACAGCATTCATAATACCAAAGACTTGGCATTTTGGTTCAGTGTAATCCAATAATGGGAAATTGATATTCCCATTTTATAGACAGAAATGAACAGAAACACGGAAATGTTCAAATACTTTGTACCTGATTACAAAACAGGGAAATCATAGAGATGCTCAGACCAGAGACCAGTGTATACCTATAGAAAAAAAAATGATATTACATTAACCCAAATATAACCAGCAAGGAAAATTCATTTCTCTAGCCATTTAATTTGATGATTAAAAATATGTCTACAACTTCTACATCTCATATAAGCTCTGAAGGATGTAGTCAATAATCAAAATATTTTAACAATAAATTCCAGCATTATTAAAGCACATTAGACACCAGCATATATAGTCTGGAATAATATACCAAATACAGGTGTGTGTATTTGTGTGTATGTGGCATGTGTGTGTGTGTGGTTGTGCATTCACAAGATTCTACTTTAAACTTTTATTAGATCAACATTGTGAGATTCCTCACATGAGAAAGTTTATGTGATACTTCTCTTTCTTGATCTGGCTTATTAACATCAATATAATGGTCTATATCTGGGTCTACAGAAATTCAATCTTTCATTTCAGTCTGCTGTAGCTGAAGTAATTTATTAGCTGATGGTTCCACGGACTGGTTCCACATTATGCTTATTGTAAAATTTGTTACATGTAATGCCAATTATAAATAAGGCTGTAATAAGCATGTTAGTGGAGGTGTTACTTCTATAAGAATATTAAATTTGAGTATTAAGAATGCATGTGCTAGCTAACACTCTGCTTCCCATTTTGCAAATATGTGAAGAAGTACCATCTTCACATCCCTATTATTGTGGATCTCTTTCCATACCTTTCTCTTCATGATAGAAATAAGTCCCTCAAATTTCAAGCCAAAATTAAGTCCTTCATACATTAATACAAAGACTGTGTTAATAGAAATAAATTTTAAAAATTTTCATAGAGAATAACTAAAATCTGAGCAAAATATAGTTACACATCAAATTGTGTATATAAATATGCTTAAAATATTTAATATATAGAATTTATTGCTAATATGTATGATATATTTGCCTTTAAATATATTTACAATAATATATAACAATTTTACATTTATGCAAATAATAAAAGAAACATAAACAAATCTTACCGCTACATTCTTTATGCTATATTTCTCAGGAGTCCAAAGGTAACAATAATGTTCTTGTTAGGAGCATTTATGAAGCCATTTATTATGGTTCTTAACAACTGCAATATCAGCATCTGGAAGGTAGAGACAGGAGAATAAGTGCATTACTGACCTTGGTCAGTATAGTGAACTTAAAGCCAGACTGGTCTTTATGACACTCTTTCTGAAATTTTAAAAATCATTTATGGACCACAGTTCCTCAAAACTAATAGTTCATTATATTTCCAAACAAATGGATGACTTAGCTAATAGAAAGTATTTATACTCTGATTAGGTAAACATTTGGGTTTCCATTTGATGCGCAAGGTGCTTATAAAGTTGGCAATGCATTTTATAACATAAAAAGTTGGATAAATTGATAAATCAAAACCCCTAGATCTCTGAGAACAGTGATATCATACAACAAACAACTGTCTACCAAATTGGAGAGACAGACTGATGCAGAGAATCTCAATTTACTGGAGCAGAAAACCCATGTGGACCATGTCTAGGATAGCTAAAACAGCACTATAGTGATGAATTACTTTAAGTTCAATGGGGACAAGTTTGAGTGTTAAGAAGTTCAAGGTGACAGTCATAAGGAGACTAACAATTCTTTTGAGTTTTGCTTCTAGTGGGGAGGGGAAAATTTGACACTTACATAGATATTTTTTTTTCTATTTTTTGTTTGTTTGCTTGTTTTGTTAGTTTTTCGAGACAGGATTTTTCTGTAGCTTTTGGAGCATAACCTGGAACTCACTCTGTAGTTCAGGCTTTCCTTGAACTCACAGAGATCCACCTATCTCTGACTCCTGACTGACTGCTGGATTAGAGGCTTGTGACACCACCACCTGGCTGATAATTTTATTCTTAATAAAGCCTGCTATTAAATGCAATACATTTACCAGTGTCTTGCCACCAAGGGCTCTGTTAGAGCCCATTTTATTTGGTGAGGAAAGGAAGTGCCCTGTCTAGTCCCTTTAACCATTCTATACCCATGGTGGAAATATAGATTCCTCCTACACACTTATTTCATCATTGCTAAATGACAGGAAAACAATAAGAGAAGCTTCTCAGGGAAAGAGACACACTATGACTGATACCTAATTGTGTCTGTCAAGCGTTTTCCTCCCTTATATGTCATACCACTATTTTATTAAAGGCAAAATTGCCACAACATATTTCACCTATTATATCATGACTGATTTCTGCAAAAAACTTCACAGCTTACTAAAACGCAATAAAGTCAACTTGAAGAAAATAAAAATCACCAAGCGATAGTCAGCTGTCACAAGTATATCACATCTGCCAAATGCTTGATTTACAAAGTTAAAATAAGTGTCAGTTTTTTCTTTCAGAAAATAGATGCAGCAAGTATTTTCCATCTCATCTTATAGTTCCTAAGTTACTCTGATTAGAAGATGAGACAAAAATACTATGAGACAAAATATAAAATATATACTAGCAGTGTGTGAAGAACATTAAATTCTAAGGCAGAGTAGAGTTATGCCAGTTATTCAAGAGTGATTGTATATTTAAAAATCAATTATTATTACTCACATTGTAAAGGCAAGAAAGAAAATTCATATAACCATATCAAGGGATGTAGATAGAATACTTGGCAAATTCTAACACCCATCCAAGGCAATAAATCTCATAAAGAATAAAGGAAGATATCTTGACATCAACAAAGATCTTTTATAGAAATTGTAACTAATAAATTCATACTCATTGTTGAGAAGTTCAAATCTTTCCTTGGAAGGATATCAGGAACGAATTAAAAATGTTCACTAACTAGAAATTTTCCGCATCAATACTTGAATGTCCAGATAATGCAATAAGACTACAAAAGGAAATTAAAGGAATATTTTATAAGAAGGAAGTAATAAATTGTCTTTGGATATTATTGACTTTTTAGAAAAATAATGTTAAACTTGACACATTCTTTTAGATGAATAAATAACATTATAATACTTTGTTATACAAAACTCAGTTGCTCTTACATACATTAGTAGGTATCAAGTAAACATTGAAATTACAAATATATTACTATTGCCATTATAAAGATGGGAGCCACAAAATAATCCCACACTAGCTCAGAATGGAGTATAATAAAGGGTTCTTTGTTTATGGGTAGACCCATAGATCAAAGTCCTCTGAATAAACAAGGAATAGGAACTGAATCCAGCAATCAAAAGAGAGTAAGTGTGCACTTTACATTGACATTTATAATATAAGAGGCCATGCCCAAGTGGGCTGGTATCTTAAAGGCTACTGGCCGAAGGAGTTCCTATAGCAACATTATCTTCCAAAATGTATTGTTTACATATAAAATAAATATAATATGTGTAAATATATTTAAGAAAATTAATAATTTGTCAGGAAAGATAAAAAAATTCCAAAAAGTAGGGTGATATTTATGTTCTTATATAATTATAAATATTTTCAAAAATACTAATTTGTCCAAATTTTATGTGTAATTTCAAAATATTTCCAAATTAAAATCTCATGAAGTTATTTCATGAATCTGGAGCAATATATTCTAATTCATTGAGGCAAAATAATCAGATGAAACTATTTAATATCAAGGAAAAAAGGCATATGTCTAATACTAACTTAGTTCAGAACTTTACACTAATCATAATACCATGGTATTGATAGAAGAGTGGTAAGCTAGCTAATGAGTTCCTTTTTTGTTTTTTTTTTTCATTTTATTAAAAACATAATATTTTCTCAAACTTTATGTCCTGATTATAGTGTCCCTTCTGTCCATTTCTCCAAGTTTCTCTCCACCTCTCCTTCCATTCATATCTATTCCCTTTCTGACTCTCATTAGAAAATAACAGACTACCAGTGGTGGTGTATACCTTTAATCCCAGCATTCAGGAGGAAGAGGCAGGTGGATCTTGTTAAGTTTGAGGCCAGCCTAGACTACAGAGTGAGTTCCAGGACAGGCTCCAAAGCTACACAGAGAAACCCTGTATCAAAAAAAGGAAAAAAAAAAGGAGAAAAAACAGAAAAGGATAGGCTTCTGAGACATAACAACCAAAATAACAAAATAAAACAGTAAGATGAAGAAAAATATATTAATATCAAAGCTGGCCACAGTAATCCAAAAGGAAGAAAAGAGTCCCAAGAGCAGGCACAAGAGTCAGAGACCTACACTCATTCTCACAGTCAGGGGAACTTTAAAAATATCAAGCTAATAGCTATAATATGTATACAAAGGGCCTGGTGCAGACCCATTCAGGTCTGTACTTGCTGTTTCAGTCTCTGTTAGTGAGTTCATATGTGTCTTGCTTGATTGATTCAAAGCCATGTTCTCCTGGTGTTCTCCATCTATTCTGTCTCTTACACCCTTTCTTCTAACTCTTCTGTGGGATTTCCTGGACTCAGAGGGGAGAGATTTGATGAATACCTCAAATTTACACTCTGTCTTAGTGATATCTAACTGTGGGTCTCTATATCTGTTGTGATCAACAACAAAGGAAGCCTCTCTGATGATGACTGGATAAGGTAGTGATCTGTGAGTATAGCAGGATATCATGAGTAGTCTCTTTCTTTTTTTTTTTTTTTTCTTTCTTTTTTTTTTTTTTTTTGGTTTTTCGAGACAGGGTTTCTCTGTAGCTTTGGAGCCTGTCCTGGAACTCCCTTTGTAGACCAGGCTGGCCTCGAACTCACAGAGATCCGCCTGCCTCTGTTGTAATACAAGCGGCAGGGCTGAGTCCCCGGCACCCAGCCGCCCGCATGGCTTAGCTTATACCCCGAAATAATTACACGGAAACTGTATTCTTTTAATCACTGCCTGGCCCATTAGTTCCAGTCTCTTATTGGCTAGCTCTTACATATTGATCTAACCCATTTCTAATATTCTGTGTAGTACCACGAGCTGGCTTACCAGGAAAGATCTTAACCTGTGTCTGTCTGGAGTGGGAGAATCATGGCGACTCCTGACTCAGCTTCTTTCTCTCAGCATTCTCTTCTGTTTACTCCACCCACCTAAGGTTTGGCCTATCAAATGGGCTAAGGCAGAGAAAGAAGCTGAGTCAGGAGTCGCCATGATTCTCCCACTCCAGACAGACGCAGGTTAAGATCTTTCCTGGTAAGCCAGCTCGTGGTACTACACAGAATATTAGAAATGGGTTAGATCAATATGTAAGAGCTAGCCAAGGGGCTAAAACTAATGGGCCAGACAATGTTTAAAAAAATACAGTTTCCATATAATTATTTGGGGACATAAGCTAGCCATACGGGCGGCTGGGTGCCGGGGACGCAGCCCCGCCACAAATATTACAACATGCCTCTGCCTCCCAAGTGCTGGGATTAAAGGCGTGCGCCACCACCACCCGGCTAAGTAGTCAGATTTCTTAAAGTGTGGTTCACAATTCCATATAGGACCACATGAATAAATGTGGGGTCATATATTTAGCAAAATGCAAAGGTTTCTAGATGTATACTACCCAAACTGAATTAAAATTTAAAAACATAGTGAATCCAATATGTCTCTGGAAATAGTTGTTTATGTTTCATCACACAATTTCACCATAGACTATGTTGTGAATACACAATATATTCAATATATTAAAACACCACTCCACACTTGCAAACATTGTATGAAATATGTCTGCTCATATCTAAGAATAGATGTGCAAGTATCTCCATAGTATACTGATGTACAGTATAAATGCACAGGAGTGGCACAGCTCAGAAACACTATTTTTTTTAGATTTTTAATTTTTTAGTTTTGTAGGAAAACTCTACACTGATTTGATTGTGGCTACATTAGTTTACATTTCTCGCTGCAGTTAATTAGGGTTCTCCTTTCCCCACATCCTTACCAACATTTGTTTTTCTTTTGCAAAATGAAAAAAAAAATTTTAATTGCTATGCATATACATTCTTTAACTGAATGTGTATCCGTGTACTACCTGTATGAAATTCTTTCTAGTAACATTCTAGAATATTAAAACAACAACAAAAAAAACAATAATTAGTTGAGTGAAGAAACAAGCAGAGTCGTAAGAGTTGAGGTTCTGGGAAATGACTTCATAACCTTCTATGACTCAAATGTACCATTAGAATGTGAACAATTGTATTTACATGAGAGTTTTGTGGAAAGAATTAAAAGACATACTGCATTTAATAGTCTTTTTTTTTGTTTGTTTGTTTGTTTTTTTTTTGTTTTTCGAGACAGGGTTTCTCTGTGGTTTTGGAGCCTGTCCTGGAACTAGCTCTGTAGATCAGGCTGGTCTCGAACTCACAGAGATCCGCCTGCCTCTGCCTCCCGAGTGCTGGGATTAAAGGCGTGCGCCACCACCGCCTGGCCTGCATTTAATAGTCTTAATGGAGTACCTGACACCTCAAATTCTCAGTTTGTTGTTAGAGTCATTGCTTCTAAGTATAACGGATTTTACTGTTTAGTAGCATGGATATGGCTATCAAGGCAAATGGAATTGTTTGGGTTCATTTAATTTTTTTTGATGTATGGCATTGAATTAAATGCATATTTTATTCAGTAATATGTTTTTATAAAAGAATGATTGCTAGAGGTGATTAAAATTTTGATTATAACAACCCTTTAGTTTGATAATTTAAAAATATTTTCACAAGTCTTTGATTAATTTGCCCCATTTAAATTTTTATACTCAATAATGTGCAGCATTAACTATAATTAGAATTTCACATGACATCTCAGGAATCACATTTTCAACTATTAAACAATGCAGACAAAATTAAATTTCATATCTGGTCAGGACCCTAAGCATTTGATTCATTATCCTTAAAAGACCGTTTAGAGTAGTGATATTCTAATCATTGCAACTAATATTTTGAATATTCACCTGTGAATAGAATTTATAATAATAGTTTAGAAATGAGAGTAACATAAAATTAAATGAAACTTTTACCTTTACCACTTTTCATGGGGTCATATGCTGATTAAATTATTCCTTATGCTTGCTATTTATCTTACTACATCAATCACTCATGATTTTAAATTTGAGGCATTTTGATAATATAATTAGTAAATCATCACTTTTATCTACTAAGTAATAAATTTATATTTTAGAGCACCTCAGATAGACTGTGAGCCTTTGAATAATTCAATTTCTCACATTAAACAATGCAAACTACAAACATCCAGTAAATTGTAACTCTAAATAACTATTCTTCAAAGGATGAGAAATAATAGCTAAGCTATGCCTTTTGTCCTGCATAGCAATATGTGTTACTATTTGTATTTCTGTCATTTCCACTTTATCTTCAGTGTGCAATTCCTACCCCCGTTATAGTGTTCACTATAATAGGGGGATAAAGAATCTAAATGAGATGTGAAAGGTGGCTCAGCAAGTAAAGGCACCTGCTAGCAAGCCTGGATACTTGAGTTCAATATCCAGACTCCACATGGGGAAAGGAGAGAACCAACTCAACAAAGTTGTCCTCTGAATTCTCTGACATATACAGAAGAACTATGGCAATCACCACCACCCATGACTACATGTACACTAAAAGAATGTAAAATGAATATTTTTTAAAAAGAATCTAAATGACTCATTTTATAGACAGATGAACAATACTTTCAAAATAACTTGGGAATTAATCTTACTCTACAGTTTGTTGTTATGATACTTAATTTTTGTCTGTCCTTTGGCATCATTATCCTCATCTAAACTTACTAGATAGAAACAAAATGTCTTTACAACATTTTTACAACTTAATGGTTTTCATACTCAAAGATATAAAAATTTCATGGGTAGTTTTTAAAAATAGACAGCACTAAACATCTCTCTCAGAAGTTCTTATTCAGTATGGTGAGTGGCTTTAGAACTTGCACCCATATCAAGTATTCTAATAATGCAAATGATATTGGTCATGGGGGCCTCATGGTCTAGTACATTATGCTTTGTGTCCTTTCCTAGATACTCACCTGCCTTTTTCGTGTTATTCTTTCCAAAATCTATAGCACCATTTCCTCTGTCTCACTACGCACCAATATTTATGCATATGTTTATCCACACATGTAACTGGTCACACATTCACTCATATAAATCATCATCCCATCCCTATCTTTTATTAGTGTGCCAAATCAATATAGGAACTGCCTGGAGTACACAGGTCCAAGATAACCCTAGACACTCATATTTAACATGGATATGTTGGAATTCTTAAGTTAATTCTCACAAAGCTTATTTTAAACAAGGATCATTATATTTTCAAGAAGCACATATTTTCATGGTATTAGATTATTGCTCCCAAATTAGTTTTTAGTAGCCTATGAAACTAGTAGCTTTAATTAAGTATTCAGTGTCTGAACTGACCAATACCTTGTAGAGATTTTAGAAAAGGTTATCAAAGGAAGGCAAATGAATATCATCTACTTCTAGGAATGATGTCCTGAGGACACAATATTAGCAATGTTCTTCAAGCATGCCATAAACCAATGGTGAATAATGCAAATCCCCTATCTTGCTAGATTCACTTCTCCATGCTTCTTCCCTTAAAGTCAGCATTACTATTTCACCCATAATATTGAGGAGCATGCATATTTCTCAGGTTTTTATTCCCACTATTTCTTTTGCTTGTTTCATATTCCCTCCTATCCAGAGCACTTTAGGTTTCTATGCCTAACTAAAATAAAATAGAACTTGAGAATTAAAATTAATGTATTTTATGAGAAACCTTCCATTCACCTTTTATAGATATGTTCCCTGGTTTTCACCTATTTAGAGACATTTTTCAAATATTTTCATAGTTTTCATTTTTCCATTCTGTGGCTTGAGCTGCAACTTTTCCGGAATGCATATTCAAGCTACATAGGGAAAAATAAATAAAACTTATAATAAAATTTGATCAATTTTATATCTTCTTATTTACTAAAAAAACTGTTCATTAAGATCTAGGCTATTAAGACAGGTGATGGTGGCTCATGCCTCTAATCCCAGGACTTGAGAGACAGAGGCAGGTGCATCTCTGTGAGTTCGAGGCCAGTTTGGTCTACAAAGCAAGTTCCAGGACAGGCACAGAAGCTAAACAAGGAAATCCTGTCTTGGCAAACAAACAAAATGTCTAGGCTATTCAACAAATAGATGTATAAATTAATAGTAAAAACTGTAGGTACACAGTTGGAATACCTAAATCTTTGTTTTGTGTTTGGTATAACCCTAATGTAAGAAATGAGTTAATGCATTTAGTTATATAGTTGATGGTCAGTTCTTGATAGAGGCAGCTTAATCTGTTTCATGTTCTCTGTCTAATTTTCAATTAAATCTACCAATTACATGGGCTTTTAGGTCCTACTATTTAAGATAATTTACTTCTATATAAACTGTTTCATATAAATGACTTAGACATGAATTTACTAATCTATCAGAAGAGCAGACAAGCACGATGCCACTCATATTTTTGCTTATATTTTGTGAAATGGAGACAGGGAACAAAAATATAACAAAGTTTCATCTCTGGGTTTTATAAGTAATCTTCTATTTGAATGTTCAGCTTTTCTAAATTAATGTAAATTGGCTTCAGATGTAAAAGTAATCTAACATTTTGAAATTATCAACTTTAGCACTAGTATTATATTCTAAAGAACCATAAAGTTTTCCAGAAGTTTTGTAATGGATGATTTTGGTAAATTAACATTCCGTATTTAGCTATAAATTGAATTGATACACAAAAGCAATGAACAGCTTACTATCCATCCATATGTTTGCTCGGGTTCCTAGATATGATAAAAAGAGGCAAGCTTACTCACAATCACTTTTACACTTCATGTATTAAACAGAAAACAATTTCCCAAAATACAGTGTTTTATTTCTTTGATTTTTCTGTATAAATTCTGATAACATCATGAAAAGGAATGTATTCCATACTTTTATTTTTATGTAAAATTTTCTAGACATTATATAAATTTTAATTATGAAATTAAATCTGTTATTGTCTGCTTAACACTCTAAATACATTGATTATTTATCAATACCTACCTATGCTGATCCAATGATAAAGAGCTATGGAAAAATTAAAACATGGTCATAAGTCAATTAAAAAGACTAAGAAAATAGTACAAGAGTTACACATTTCTTCCTCATTTTATCACATAGCTCACTCACTTCTTATTAGGCAAAATAATTTCAAATTAAAAATAGTCTCAAAGATTTCAAATTACACTTGTGAACAATATACTTTGTCCAAACTATGAGCTCATTTTTATTTCATAAGTACTGCAAATGACTTTGCAGGTCATGCTTTCCTGTAAATTCAGGGTTTAGAAACTTCAAAACTGAGCCTTTGGATTTCCTTGATCGAGAGTCCAATAATGTTAAATAACTCATACGTATAGTTTTCAGTAATACCTATCCTTGGTTGTAGTATTATTTTATCAATAGTAATCATTTTCTTTAATGCATTTTATTATCAATTTTTAAATTTGTTTAGAAAGTAAATTGTTCTTCATTTAGTTGAATATATACTCCAGTAAAATAAAAGAATGTTCTAATTGCTGGTCCTGGAGCATTGCTTGGGAAAAATAATTTGGGTAACTAGATTTTTCAAAATCATCTGTTCATTCCAATGGTATTTTTCCTAAAAGACTTTTTGTACATTTCCAGTTAGGTAGTAGCCCTAGTTTATGGCAGCTCAGGAAGCAGAAATATCTCTACTTTCTTGAATAGAAAGGTCCAGCTTCCCCATATATGAAAGCCCTTTGCATCTTGGAAACATTTTTCTTCAGCAAGTTTTTCTCTGAATATTGACACACTCTCAATAGCAGCTTCAATTCCTATGAAAATAAATGTTCCAGGTCACTGGCTAAGAGCATAAAAGATGTTAGTTGACAAAGTCTCTTACTTTTCCCTCAAGTCTACAATGCCCAGCCAGGGTAGCAAAATATTAGTTTTGGAATTTAGTAGCTTCTATACTTTGATATTTTTCTTGCTTACACCTTGGGAGAGGGTTGACTGGGAGGGGAGAGGCAGGAAGGGGAGCAGAGAAAAACGTAGATGTCAATATAAATCAATAAAAAAAGAATAATAAAATTTACTTTTTACAACATTTTTATATCTTTACAAAGAAAATTGGTCACAGAATATAGATGCATACATGATAAATACATAGATGATACTTGCATCTAGATGGAATCAGTGAGATACATACATTATGACTGTTTCCACTTCGTTGAGCTCCTTCTCCAACTTTCTCATCTCCTGTATTTCTTTGTTACTGTAAAGTTTCTCAAAATCTGATTTTTAGTGCCTATATTATTTAGATAGACTTTAACATGCTCTCTGCCTTCTAGATTTTCTGTAAATGAGTGAAAGAACATTGATCTGGGTTCAACTTATTTTGAAATAACTACTACAACTTGTTTTTTTTTCTTTTTGATCAAGCTAATTAATTACTTTTTTCTCAAAAACAGACTATACTGGGCTTACAGAATAACAACATATGATGCCTGTGGAAATTTTAGCAAAGTTTTAGATAAATTATGTAAAGTCTACCATAGAAAACAATGAACATCTGGATTAGAATTCTAAAATGAAAGGCTTTAGCTTTCTTTTACTATTAAGGAGCCTGCTTTCCAGGAGATACTCTGCTATTGACTTATAAGTTTTACATGGCCTAAAGTACAAATGAAGACATTTGCAGGAAATTCTCATTACTGTGTAATGGGATTCTGGTAAAAAAAATTTACATAAGTATATGCAGTTAAATTAAATATGTACTTACTGAATAATCATATGAGTTCGTGGTTAAGCATCTGAGTTCTTTATTTTGACACCTAAATAGGGATCTCAGAGTGTGTTCACAGTGTGATCACAAACAGTTACAGAACCTAGTTCCTCTTCCTGCTAAGTGAGATGTTTCCAAAGGAAGGGCTTATGGATACGATCATGTGTGAATAATATTTAAGCAAATTGTTACAACAAAATAGCATACAATCAGTGATGTTCAGAATTACAGGAGAAATACTCCTGTGAAGAGAATCAAAGCACAGAAATTGTGGAGGTATTAGTTTAATAGTACATAGACTTCATAGATTAAAGAGCCTGTCTTTAGTATCATATCCAACCCTAAAAGTTTGTCTGATGTTGTAAAAATCATAACCTACTGAGTCCAACACTGAAGGGCAAGTATGGCATTGGATCAAACTGAGGTACATTAACGTTGTCAATTGTACACAGTTACAAAATCCATTAGTCTGTTAATAGACTGACTGATAATACTGCTTACTTTGATATCAGCAAGTAGAATATATAAAAATAAAAATTCTTTTAGTTTTGTTATTTATATTTAAGTAGTCTGCATCTCTGCATCTTTGGGTTCCACATCTGTGGATTCAAGAAAATGCACAACCAAAATACTAGAAAAGAAGAATATGCCTATCTTGAAGAGACCCAAGAGTTTTCTTGTGTGTACTTCTTCACATGGATATCAGCCAGCTATGGTATATCACGTTGCAGTATAACTAGGCACCTCCTCTTTTATTAAGGCTGGATGAAGCAATATTGTAGGAAGAAAGAGTCCCAAAAGCAGGAAAGAATCAGAAACAACCACTGCTCTCATTGTTAGGAGTCTCTCAAGAAGACCAAGTTACAGAGTTGTAACATATAAGTAGAGGGTACAGGTCAGTTCCATACAGGCTCCCTGGTTGTCAGTTCAATCTTTATGAGCCCCTGTGAGCACAAGTTAACTGGTTCCTTGTTTGTTTTTTTTTTTTAATTTTGTTTTGTTTTGTTGTGGTACCCTTAACCCCAATGATTCTAACAATCCTTCCTCCCACTATTCAACATGATTCTCCATTCTCTTCCTAATATTTGGCTGTGGGTCTATGTATCCATTTCCTCAGTTGCTGGGTGGTCTCCCTGATAACAGATGGGCTAGGTACAAATCTCTGAGTATACCATTAAGAAAATTTTAATTAAATGTTTTTGACAATCATGTTTGTTTCTATCCCGTCTCTAAAATATCTGGCCACTAGTTCCTGGTCCTCAGGGTTGAGCTCTCTCTTAGGGTATGGGTTTCTAGCTAGACCAGTCATTAGTTGGTCACTCTAAAAAAAATTCTGTACTGTCTTTACCCCTAGCAAATTTTGTAGGCAGGAAAAATTTTAGGTCAATGCGTTTGCAGCTGGGTTGATATCCAGGTCTGCCATTGGAATTCTTGTCTGGTAATAGGAAATAGCTTGTTCAGGCTCTGCATCCCCCATTGCTAGCAGTCTTAGTTAGGGTCACTCTCAGATATTCCTAGAGTTTCCATTCCTCTAGGTTTATAGCTCACCCCAGAAATACTGAAATCCCAGATTCCAATTCTCTCTCCAATTGTCTCTTCCAGTACTCTCTATCATTCCCCAAACTGATCTCTCCTATTCCCATGCCCATTTCCCTTCCAGACTCCTACCCCTGTTCAATGTGAATATTAATTCTATTTCCCTTTCACAGTGAGATTCACATTTCATACCACTACCCCTTGAGCCTTCCTTGGTACTTAACTTCTCTGGGTCTATGGGTCATAGTATGGCTCTCATTCACTTTACCTCTATTATCCACTTATGAGTGAATATATAAAAACTTATCCATGTTTTAATATATGAGGAAAGAAGTTAGGGAAAAGTAGCACACTTGATAAAGATTACAGTGTTTTTATCTGTGTTGGCCATATGAGATGCATAAAGTCTAATTATTTCTGCTGAATTTCAAATAATGGAAATTATATCCAACAGACTACTTTGATGAAATTTACAGAAGATCCCAGATATTTCACTGCTCACTCTGTGTCATGTTTGATGGATGGCACAGTAACTGAAACTACCTGACTGTTACTGTTCCAATTACATACATTTTCTATCCTTTAGCATCTCTAGAGAAAGTAGGTGTCTACCTGTTAGTATGAATTAAACTTTACATTAAAAAGTGAAGATATCGTAACTTTAAGTGTCAGACAGAATGTTTAAGATTTATTCTATTTGTTAATGTTTTTAAATTCTTATGTTGTTTGAAATGGTAATTTTGTTCCTGTAGCTTTTTAAGTAGCATATGTATGGTTAGCAAAAGCAATCACTTTGGCTTGCCAAAGCTAATCACTAATGTGTATAATCAACATTATCACATTGATGTAATTTGTAACCTTTCATAAGTCACTTTGCCCTTTGAAATTGAATGTACCAGTATAAAAAAAGGCTTACAGAATACATTACCATGTTTTCTTGACTGTTCACAACTACTGTATAAAATAACTTTGAAGTGTTATTCACTTTAGTCTTTTCAATACAGAAACCAATGAAGTATAAGTGATTGGTAAGGTCTATCTAAAATTTATATGAATTATTTAGTGTGTTTTATGCCTTATTACTTAAAATTTCAAGCACACATGCATGCCCATGCCCCCGCACATACATATAAACACACACAAACACATACACACACATACACAGAGAGAGATTCCACACTGTCAAGTCTACTAGATTTCAGGGTTTTATGATATAATGATAATATCCTAAAATATAACTTCAAGCAGATGTCATTACATCCAAAGCTTTTCAATTTATTAAAAAAATATGTGAGTTTATAACAAATCACTCTGTTGTTCTTAGAGAAAGATATTAGTCATTAAATCTTGTTAATCTACTAATAACTATCATGTTGCCAAAATGCATTTTAGTGTTACCTATATTTTGATACAATTATCACATGACACTAAATATAAAGTCTATATAATATTGATTAATATTTAAAATATGTTTTAAAAGAAGATGGAAGAATAATGATACATCAAAATGACCTCCCTTAATCCTTAATTATTTTAAAGTTACATCTTATTCTGTGATTAAGCTATCATGTCATTTTGAATTTCATATGTACATAAAAAGTAGATAATACATATACAATAAACAGAACCATTTTAGCACCATTGTGCAAGTTCTGTTTTATTATAATATAAAAGTAAATTGAATAATCACATAAAAATATGTAAGACCAAATTTGTTGCATTCACAAATATGTGCTTACTTGATGGAAAAAAAGAGGTGAGCTTTTTAGAAAGGACAAAGTAGATTAACTGTGTTGTAGAAATTTTATGTTGGTTTCCCTGTGGGAATCTCTTCAGTGATTTGTAAGAGACAAAGACCACAAGACTACTCTAACCAAATACTTTAAACTGAGTAGTTTATAAACATAAACAAACAATGCTGACCACTTGAATGACCAAAATCAATGAGCCAGCGGACTCAGTATTCACTGAAGAAGGCTTCCATATTGCTTAATGGGTGATGCTTTCTCAAATACTGGTTGCACAGTGGTAATGTAAAACAATCTCTCCTGTCTTCCCTCATAAGACTGATAATCTCATCCATGAAGACAATATCCATATAAGCTACTCAGATCAAAAGTTTTCACTGTCTTCAGGATTAGCTCTCAAAATATAAATTTTAAGGTAACATAAACATTCAGAAAATAGTTGATAAAGGATAGTAAGAAAGATGATAAGAAAGATTGTTGGCAGAGGTTTCTATCCTACCCTGTCTGGCAGTTGTTCAGTTCCAAAGAAATACACAGTGGTCTACTTTAGTTATAAACTAATTGGCCTATTATCTCAGGCTTCATATTAACTCTTATAACTTATATTAGCCCATAATTCTTGTATTTGTTAACCATGTGGCTTGGTACCTTTTTCAGTGACACAGTCACCTTGCTTGCTCTGTGGCTGGCTTCCTCTGTGTCTAGCTGACAATGGCAGACTGACTCTTTCCTCTTCCTAGCATTCTCCTGTTCTATTTGTCCCCCTTCTACTTCCTGCCAATCCGTGTTTATTTAACATACAAGTGACAGTGTACAGACCATTGTCCCACAGCAAAAGACAATAAAGATTAAAAAAATTAAAATATAATAAAAAGAAAACTAATATTTCATCTTTACAATATTTGCTTTTCATATGAACTTTAGAAAATCCAGTTGGTTCCATTGAAAATATTTTAGGTGATGTTTAATTTTATACTCATTTTGTTGAAAAGAGTATAAAGACACAGACAGGCACAGACAATCACAATTTATAAGATATGCTGAGCAAGGACTTTCAATTGAAACGCAATAATGAAAACTTATTCTTATGATTTTGTAAAGAAGAATTATAATATATAAATAATTTTATATTATATAAATTTATAAATGTCTCCATATTACTTTCTTGCAATAATTGATTGCAAATGTTCCCACAAGCTAAGCACGTAAGACATTTTTCTGCAGAAGCAATCAAAGTCTATTTGCAAAGCAATCTTGGCAAAACTTACAAATATGATTCCAGAGGGTAGAATCAGTTGATAAAATGTCATGTTTCTTTAAAAGAAATATTAGGAAAAATAAAATAGTATAAATTAGTTTTTTAATTATTTAATTTAATATGTATGACTATCTACATATATGTATGTTCACCACATGAGTGCAGTACCCTCAGAGGCAAGAATATAGTATTATAACCTCTGGATTTGAAGTTCCAGATGGTTGTGACCTGATTGTATGTACTAGGGTCTGAACTCTGAACCTGTTAAAGAGCAAGAAGTACACGTAATGACTGAGTTGTCTTTCCAGAGCCACTATGAGCTGACGATGATGTTTTTTTTTTTTTTTTTTTTTTGATTTTTCGAGACAGGGTTTCTCTGTGGTTTTGGAGCCTGTCCTGGAACTAGCTCTTGTAGACCAGGCTGGTCTCGAACTCACAGAGATCCGCCTGCCTCTGCCTCCCGAGTGCTGGGATTAAAGGCGTGCGCCACCACCGCCCGGCTTGATGATGATGTTTTAAAAAGTTCTGTCACCCTTAATAGAATCCAAACCAATATGGGTATTCCAAATGCAACACATATCTAAAGGTATCAATCATATATAAGAGAAAGCATGCAACATTTGTCTTTCTTAACCAGGATTGTGCTACTCAGGATGACGGCTTCCTGGTCATTCAATTTACTTGAAAATATCTTTTTAACAGCTGGATAAAATTCCATAGTGTAAATGTATCACATTTTGGTTATCTATTCTTCAGTTGATGAATATTTAGAATGTTCCTATTTTCTGAAAATTGTGAATAGAACAGCAGTTAACATGAATAATCAAGTATCTCTGTAATAAGACATAGAGTCATTTGGATTTATGCTGAAAACTGGTATGCTTGCATATTGAGGTAAACTGATTCTCAGATTTCTGAAGAACATTCACACGAACTTTTATAGTGGATGTACCAGTTTACGCTTCCACCAGAAGTGATTCAATATTTGCCCTTTCCCATATCTGATACAACACTTGTCATTTGCTTGTTTACTTATTTTTATGTTAGCAATTCTGACTGAGCTAACATAAAACCTCAAAATACTTTTAATTCATAACTCCCTAGTATCTAAAGATGTTGAACATTTAAAAATGTTTCCTAGTCATTCATAGTTCCTCTTTTGAGAACCAAATTGATTTTTTATATGTTCACACTATTTTTTATTTTATCAGTATAACATATCTTTATCATTATTTATGTAGACCTGCTTTTGCCTTATGAGTGAAGAATATAATTCTGAACATAGACAAACTGTAAGGAGCCAAAACTTCTTCATGATGACTTGTAATAGAAAAATTAATATATTTCTAAGTAAGAAATGCAATATTCAGGAAGATATATGGTACAGTAAAATTGTTGTTCATTTATGCATTTTTCATACTATGAGTCTTTTGTAAATATTCTTTTTAAGCAGTAAATCCTACATTATAAAACCTTCATCTCTATCACATAAAATGAATCAATATCATTGTTGGTGGGCATATTATCAATTTGCATTCTGAAGCCAGAAATCGATACTTAATAATTTCACAAAGCATTAGAGAATATACTAATGATTTACCAAACAAATTACATCATGAAGGGAGGATCTTTTAGTGTTTCAGACATTTTTCCTTTTGCTTTTAAAATAACAATGCCAAATGTTTAGCTCTGATATTTCATCTATTCAATCAGAACTAGAAATTTCTAAATAAGTTTTAGTTATATACTTACTATGTAAATCTTTGGTAAACTATTGATGAATATCATTAAACTTGTCAATTTTGTTTTGTACCATAGAAAATTATAAAAGCAATTAAGTTATCTCATAATATTACCCAATAGTATTCTTTAAATATTATCTTCAATAGGATAGAAATGATTCAAAATAAATTATGTTGTTGCATATGACACATTTAGAAATATATACAACACCAGCTTGTGGTATTGCTATTACTAAGTCTGAATTCAATAATGACAGTACAGACAAACTCAAAATCTAACAAAATAGTAGACATATTATCTGAAAATGTTCATGTTCAGCAAAAAACAAAGAAAGTCTGCAATGTCACAGATTAAAGGTCACTGTGAAGATGGTGTAACTAACAAATTATGGGCTCAATTGGGCACTGAGTCAAAACACCCCGTAGTATAGAGTCTCATAAAATATAAATGAGGTCTGTAGAAACATCTATTTATTGTATTTCATCAATGTTAATATTTGGTTTTATAACAGTTTTATATTTGCATAATGTGTGAATAAGTACTGGGTAGATATGATCAAAAAAATGGGAACCTGACTTCGAATCCCCAACACCCATATTAAACCTAGTCATAGGTACTTGGACCTGTAACCCCAGTGCTGCAGAAGGCAGTGGCAGAAAAATTTCAGCGACATGCTGGCCAACCAGATTACCTCAAAAATGGTGAGCTCCAGATTCAGTGAGACACCCTGTCTCAAGAGTATAAGATGGAGAGTAATCGAGTAGGGTGCTAGACATCCTCCTTTGACCTTTAAACATGCACTCACTAGGAATGCAAAACCTGCACTCACACATACATGTAAAACACACACACACCAGTGTTTATAGATTCTGCTTTAAAACATTAATAATACTGGAAGCTGAGTGATAGGACACAAAGGTATTTGCAATTTTTCTGTAAGTAAAACATCTTAAAATCAAAAATGGAAATAATATATTTTAAATCAGGGGATACAAACAAAGACTGAAACTTCTAGTATAAGAAATTTTATGTAATTTTTACTTGAAAATCCATTTATTTAGGAGGACCAATGGAACCGAATTATGGGATATATTTACGTTAACAAGCTTAGTGCTACTATGCAAGGCAGAGTGCTGCATGACCTAAATGGAGATCATTTGTTTTGATAATTATTTCATGATGGCTTTCATTAAGCTCTAAAATTTATAAAATATCAAAACTAAAGGTTAAAAGACATGAGTAATTAATGGCATAATCAGATGTGATTACTGTAAAGATTAAACCTGGCACACATTGTCTTAGAATTATAAAATGTATACAAGCAGTGTTTTTGAAAATATAGTTTTACTTTGAGATTGAGGATGTAAAGAGTGGCATATTGCTAAACTTGTGAGAACCAAAATTTATGCATAAATATCTTAGGTATGAATTTCATGAAATATCTGAACTAATTTCTTTTGTGGTCAATTGGTGAAGCCCCTTAAGGCATTTGATATTCATTTTATAGGAAATTTTATCTGATCAAATGATTTTTTCATCAAGAGACTCACTTGGTCAGTTCATAGTCAATGGTGATATGATTTGGTTGTAAGAGGGAATCAGATGGCTAATCAGGAGAACAGAGATAAGAAAAAGCTTACCTCTGAAGCAAGTAACAGAGTAATAATGAAGGGCTTAGCAATAATGACAGCAAACAAGATACACTGTAGAACAATGAAATATACTTAATATAAGTGACAATGTAGAGCTACAGCTATCCCCTAAGATAGAAAGATAAAAATTTTAGAGAATATGAAATAATTGTTTTTCCTATGTGTAAATGTTATATGTCATGATTTCAATTAATTGAAACTGACCAGAGGATCAAGTTAAATTGATCCTCTAAATATTGAAAAATGCTACCTAACTAGAAATTTAACCTAATCATTTTGAGGAGCATAATAAAGAAAATTTGAGATAATAATAATAATTATAATAATATACAACCAAACCTTGCCTAAATGACCCAATAGAATTGGGTCTACTGTAGATGAAGCTGGTCTCAAGCTCACTGAGGTCCAGTTGTCTGTCTTCCAAGTGCTGGGTTTAACCATGTGTGCCACCACACCTGGCTAAAATTTGCTTTCTGTTTGATTTTCCTTACAGGGCTTTTCTGTGTAGCTTGGGCTGTCCTGGAACTTACTCTTCATAAAGCTGACCTCAAAACTGGAAATCGTTTTGCCTCTGCCTCCCAAATACTGGGATTAATATCATGTGTCAAAAGATAATAGACAGTAATTTTTCTTCTAATATGGTAGTTAATGCCTTTTGAGTGTGAGAAAGTTTAACAACTGGGGATAGTCATTTAGGCCAGACCCAGAAAGACAAACACCAAACACGGTATGCACTCTCTAATAAGTGAACATTAGATGTAAAGCAAAGGATAACTAGCTTGTAGTTCATGACTACAAAGAAGCTAGATAACAAGGAGAACCCAAAGACAGACATTCATGGATCCTCCTGGGAAAAGGAAATAGACAAGATCTTGTAACACTAATAATAAAAACCCAGAAACATCAAATGTAGCACGAATAATAAAAACCCAGAGACAGAGCTTGGGGTTCAACCTGAAAACCAGAAAAGCAAAGCAGCCAAGCCACTTACAGAAGTCTTACCTTTACAAATGTTGGGCGACTGCAAACTAAACAGCCTAAGCCTCTCTCCCCTCCCATTATATAATCCCTCAAGTATGGGATTAAAGATGTTACTCCCATCGCTAACGATGGATGGAGATAGAGACAGAGACCCACACTGGAGCACCGGACTGAGCTCCCAAGGTCCTAATGAGGAGCAGAAGGAGGGAGAACATGAACAAGGAAGTCAGGACCACGAGGGGTGCACCCGCCCACTGAGACAGTGGGGCCTATCTATTGGGAGCTCACCAAGGCCAGCTGGACTGTGACTGAAAAAGCATGGGATAAAACCGGACTCTCTGAACATGGCAGACAATGAGAGCTGACGAGAGGCCAAGGACAATGGCACTGGGTTTTGATCCTACTTCATGTTCTGGCTTTGTGGGAGCCTAGACAGTTTGGATGTTCACCTTCCTAGACCTGGATGGAGGGGGGAGGACCTTGGACTTTCCAATGGCAGGGAACCCTGACTGCTCTTGGGACTGGAGAGGGAGGAGAAGAGGAGTGGGGGGAGGGGGAGAGGGGCGGGAGGAGGGGGAGGGAAATGGGAGGCGGAGAGGAAGCGGAAAATTTTTATTTTCAATAAAAAAAATGAAAAAAAAATGATGTTACTCCCTACAACTGGGATTAAAGGTATAGGCCACCACCACCTGAATTTGTTTCAACACCGATCTTTTGTAGCCCAGGGTTACCTTGAATACACAAAGATCTGTCTCTGTCTACAAATCCAGGGATTAAAGGTGTTTGTCACCATTAGCTGACCTCTAGTGACTTTAGTTTTGCTTCTGGACTTCAGGCAAGATTTATTTTTTTGCATACAAATAATATACCACTAGAATATCTCCTGAGAAAATTGGGAGCATGGAAAAGAGGGGAAAAGAGAAGGGTGAGGAGAGGAGGGAGAAGTGGAGGAAGGAGGAGAACATGAGGGAACAGGATGGTGGAGATGGGGAAGGAGAGAGAGAGAGGGAGAGAGAGAGAGAGAGAGAGAGAGAGAGAGAGAGAGAGAGAGAGAGAGAGAGAGGAGATATTTTGATTCTGTGAGCCGTTTGGGGGCTAGCATGAAACCTGGTATCAGGGAAATTCCCAGGAATCCACAAGGATGACCACAGATAAGGCACTAAGCAATAGGGGAGACAATGTCTAAACTGGCCTTCCCCTGTAATCAGATTGATTACTGCCTTAATTGTTATCATCAGACCTTCATTTAGCAACTGATGGAAGCAGATGCAGAGATCCACAGCTAAGCACTAGGGCCGAGCTTCCAGAGACCAGTTGAAGAGCAAGAGGAGCGATAATATGAGTAAAGGAATCAAGACCATGATGGGGGTCAGGTGGTGGTGGCGCACGCCTTTAATCCCAGCACTCGGGAGGCAGAGGCAGGTGGATCTCTGTGAGTTCGAGACCAGCCTGGTCTACAAGAGCTAGTTCCAGGACAGGCTCGAAAACCACAGAGAAACCCTGTCTCGAAAACCAAAAAAAAAAAAAAAAAAAGACCATGATGGGGACACCCAGAGAAACAGTTGACTTGAGCTAAAGGGAGTTCACTGACTACAGACTGATAGTGGAGGAACCTGCATAGTACTATACTAGGTCCTCTGAATGTAGGTGACTGTTGTGTGGCTTGGGCAGTCTGTGGGGTCACTGACTTTGGGACCAGGATTTATCCCTAGTGTTTAATCTGACTTTTTCAAGCTAATTCTTATTGGAGAGATACCTTGCTCATCCTAAATATAGGAGGGTTAGGGCTTGGTCTTGCCTTGAAGTGAAGTGTCAGACTTTGTCGACTCCTCATGGGAAGCCTTACTCTTTCTGAAGTGTGAACAGGGGTGGGGTTGGGGGTATGGTGGGGGAAGTGGGAGGAGGTGAAGGAGTGGGAAACTGGGATAGGTATGTAAAATGAGAAAAGATCATTTTTTAAATTAATTAATTATTTAATTAAAAGAAACAAGCTGTGGTTAGGCTTTTATACCCAAGAAAAAAGAATAAAGAGAAAAGTAATAAAAAATAACGTTATCATACAACCTATAATTTTTAGTTGCAAACCAAAAGTCAGTATTTAGGTAAGAATACTTTCTTCTGCTGTCCATGAGTATAGTGTATATGTGTTTACACACGATGTTCTTATTAGAGAGTACAGGTGCACATGTGTGCTTGTGAATTGAGGCCTGAGATTGGCATTAAGAATTTTCCTCTATTTTTCTCCTCCTTGTCTTTTCAGGCAAGATCTTTTAATTCACACCCAAGATTGTGGATATGGCTACTCTAGTTAGCCTGCTTTCTTATAATAAGAAAGAGTTACCACTCCTCTGCAACTCTCATCCCCAAGTAACACAAAGGGTGTGTAAAACATTAAAATCTTACTGACCTCACCTACTGCATTTCTTCCACTCGCTGTCCCCTTTGATGTATGGCTCTTCAAAATATCATTTTGTGCACTTTTAACATGCTTTTGATTTTTACATAAATTATTCTACAAAGAAGACATTTCCAAACCACTACCAACTCAATTTCATTCCCTGTGTCCCTGGCCTCCTTTCATTCTTGGTTGACTTCATCATCAGTTTTTGTTTACTTTCTGATTTACCTTTCCACATACTTATCCAATTAGAATCTAAATTGCATTAAGGAGATTATTTTTGTTTGTTATTCATAGTTGTACACTAAATACCTTCATTATGAATCAATATTTGTTGAATAATATTAGCAGGAAATATTACCTAGAGGCATTTTTTGCTTTCCTTACTAATTTATTCATGGAAGAATATATTAGCATGCTTGGTCTAGGTTTAAAGGATGCAATACACTTGAACAGTCATGAATAGAGATTTCTGGTCCAGAAGTTACAAGAGTAAGAGTAAATTCTGTAATTTGTACTTTCTTGTTTCAGCAGGAAAATACCTCATAATTTATAATCTTATTTGTGTTCTGCCAAATTTGCAATGCAAAAGCAGTGGTGCAAAATGACAAATTAAAAGTTTTTAAACATGTTTTACAGAAGTAACCCAGGTCTGAAAATAAAAAATAAATCAAGTCTATATTGCTCAGTTCTGTTTGAGATCTTAGTTATAAAATAAACTCATATTTCTGCTTCTAATTCATATGCTTTTTATCACATGGATCCTAATCTATGAATAGTAGCACTATCAAAAAATTTGGTACAATTCTTCATTATGCTTATTCAAGCTGAAGTTCTAGCACTCTGCTAGAGTGTGGAAAACATAGAATGAGGAAATGTTGAAAACAACTGTTCTGTCTCTTTCATTTACTTCTGTATCAGTCCACAGCCCAAGGGTTTTGTGAAATAACAAAATTGGGAGCTATGGATTATAGCTAGTTTCCATCTCAATATCAGCCTCAAAAATCTCCTGAGAATTCTAAGGCCAAATTTTGTACTTTTTCTTTGGCTCAAGTATATGGTTAACCAAATGTCTATAAACACAAAGGAAGAGGAAATGCACACACAGTATTGCACCATTAGAAATGATAGCAACATTCACAAAGAAATAATTAGTTTAGGATTATCGGCCTCTTTTATTTAAAGACATCAGGTTAAGGGAGGTGTATGTGTGTGTGTTGGTGTGTGTTATAATGTTGTAACTAAGGTGGTGCAGTATTACTAGAGTGGTCAAAACAATGATGAAATTGCCATTTGTAAAAATAATGCTGTACACTATCTACCTCAAAAAAAGATGTCTTGACAAATTCATCATTATTATGCTTTCTCTCCACAGTTCATTCTTTTTTGCATTCTACGTAGTTCTTTAGGCCCTGTGGGCTCATCTATCATAAACTGTGCTATTATTTCAGAATCATAAGCCTGCAGATCACAAGTTCATTCAAAAGCTTTTAAAATCAATCCAGCACATAAAAAGATTTTTTAAAGAGACCAATTAGTATTTTTATTAATCTTGCAAATGCATGAGTTGATACTAAAGATTTCTGATAGCTATGGCAGAAATATCTCATGGTATGTAGCCATTACCACTGAAGAAGAACTCTGATATATTTTCCAGAGACAATACACTACCATTTTTATATTCAATGAATATAAAAAACTGTACCTTTTTGAGAACTACCAGATGATGAAATTTTACATCATTTTTCATAATGATTTTCAGCATTCTATTTCCATTCTGTAGGAAAATTTGAAGGAGAGAAGAGGTATATTAATAAATAAATGTGCACATATCTGAATATGTTTTTCATATATATATAGTGAATATGTGCACAAAATATAAACACATATACAAACATGTAGAAACATGAATTTATAATTCATGTATTACATAAAGATCTTCCTGTACACAAATTATTTTGTATTAGTGATTGTTTATATTCATTGGTGTAATAATTTTGAATTTTTGAATCACTGGTTAACTTTTCCAAACTTTTTAATAATGAAATCAAGCTTCAGTGCTCCTCAGGCACCAAAAGACAGCAAAATTTCACTGTCGTGGCCTTGCTTTTAAGGCATGTTTCATGCATCATCCTATGTGAAAGCACAGAAATCCCTATGTCTGGAGTTAAACAAGTATTAACAAAGCAAAGACACTATTTTTATGTTTAATTTTAAATAAAATTTCTAATATAACAATTCATTTAAAAATTCAATGATGGGTTTTTGTTTTGAGAAATGTTCTAAGAGTCTATGAAAATATTTTTACTGGAAGTAGGATGCCTTTTCCACTCAGCAAGAAAATAAAATATACATTTGAATCAGTCATTGTTCCCCTTGTCAGTTGAGTCAGCTGAAATCCTTAGAGTTGTCAACATCTGCATACAACCTTAGGTAGCTATGACACAATGGAGAACTGTGACTATACTTTGTTCTAAACTAATGACTTTTTGAAATGTTCAGTGTTATATTTATACTGATAGGTACAGGGCTAACTTTTGCATTAGAAGAAGAAACTACAGTTTGAGGCACCCAAATGATTCTTTTATATATATATATATATATATATATATATATATATATATATATATATATAAATACTCTAGGTTCAAATGTGTACAGCTGCTTTATTTCTATCTTTCCCAGATTGCTAGTCATTTATCTCTGTAATTTCTTTATGACTGCTATACTTAGACACAGAATAAAGAATATATTTAGAGCAAACGATACAAAAATCTTATGGCTGCTTTAAAAAAATATTCTGTACATTCTCCAAAAATGTACCATAATAATAGTTGGCCATAGTTAAATAAGTATGACAAAATCTATTTTAAATTCAGTAATGCTAAGCAGAGAATTTGTTTTATCAGTGCACCAGCTGCATTTGCTCATCACACACACACACACGCACACACACACACACACACACACACACACATATATATATATATATATCATACTATAATGTATATACATAGCATATTGGTTATATATGTGATATTTTAATTAATGCATATATGTTGTAGTGATTTCTATTTACACTTGAAAAATGTTTTTGTAAATAAAATGACTTTTCAATAGCCTTTATTTTGGAGCATTAGAATGAGTAAGTTGTTATAAGGTCAGTGCCAGTAGACATTTAATGGCTTACCTCATTTACAATTGGAGGCTTTTAAAAAATTGTATAGAGTGGGGAATGCTGTATTAATAATGGTCACATAATCTAATTGTTCCCTAGATTCAACTAGGCATTCTTCAGAATAGGGAAATGCATGTGAGTAATATGGGTAGAACACTAAGAAAACTTATAGTCCAGTATCCTTTATCATTAATGATCCATGGGTATAAAACTCTGTGATTACATTATTCCCATCATGACAACAAAACTTATCACCATATCACAATTTAACCTGCTTTTCCATGTAAGGTCATATGGTCATAGATTTGGGAGATTAGCACACAAACATCTTTGGGAAAGCTTTATTCTGCCTGCTGCAATTGTAATTCCCATTTTTTTCCTTCAAAACTATTTTTAATAATCTTATTTGTTTAAATGTTATAAATTATTTATGAAGAAATAAAGATATCCAAGGTGCTAAAGATTAAGTTATGCTTTAAACAAATGGATCCTTGTGTCTCACAAAAAATTATCTGCATTTTGTTTTGAAACATAAAAAAAAGTTAATTTTTTTTTTCAGTTTTTCGAGACAGGGTTTCTCTGTGGTTTTGGAGCCTGTCCTGAAACTAGCTCTGTAGACCAGGCTGGTCTCGAACTCACAGAGATCCGCCTGCCTCTGCCTCCCAAGTGCTGGGATTAAAGGCGTGCGCCACCACTGCCCGGCTAAAAAAGTTAATTTAGAAAATTGAAATTTCTGTGGATATGCAAGTTTTTCTACTCAAGATCCAGCTATTGACTTACTTTTACCATTTGAAAATAAACTTGTCATTTGTGTCATTATCATCACTTATTTTAAAGTAAATTACTTATATTGACTACAATGAGCAAATTAAGCTATTTAGCTTATGGAACTCTCTGTCATAGACTGAGTTTATTACATTTGTATTTGATTCCAATAACTCATTAGGAGACATTAGAAGGCTATGCAGCTCATCATTCAATTGAACCCTTACAAAATAATTCAATCTCTCGTCCAGAAATTGAATCATAAGATAAACATGTAAACTGAAGACAAGAAGGAAATATGTGCTGTAGACACATTAGAAAACTTGAGAACTATATCTTATAAGCTCTTTGTTTTGAGGAGAAGTGAAAGGTATTAGAAATAGCCTCTGTTTTGCTCAGCATTATTAGCCGAGATTTATCCTGGATGATTTTTCTTTGTACTTCCCATCCCAACTAGGTCCCAACTAGGTCAGCTGTGGTCATGTTTCCTGTGGGGTGGAGGTGGGGTTACATTTGCCAATCACTGATGATTCAGACATTTCTATTTCTTTAAAAAAATAACTTGTTGGTATCTACTTAATCATGTCTTTCTTATTTTTTCACTGTATGTTATCCTAATTGTTATTAATTAAATAACAAAAATAATCTATAAAAATTTAATAATAATTTGTGTTGTCCTTCCTCCCTCTCATAACATAAGGAATGCGCACTAGTCAGTGACCAACTGACACATAGCTGTAAATAATTCAACCAGATTTTTAGAACAAAGACAGTAGAGCATAGCGTGTGTTATTTGGTTTGTGTTAAATAGTGAACTATTATACATAATGGTAATTTAAGTATCAATAAAATTTGAATTTGTTTTATCAATAAAATTAAAAACTGAGAAAGAAAATATTTTAAGTATTACCTTGTATTTGATATTATTAAAGCGTTGGTAATTGTTATCTTTAACTAATTGCAAAGGAAAACTAGTACTATTAAATAACCACAATGATTTCCTTGTTCATATATAACATGGTGACTTGCTATTAAAGAAGATGAAAAAAACATGTTGAACTAAAATAGTCACTGGGGCACCCTGTTTATTGTATTTTTTTGCTTGTTATTTAAAGCTTCATTATTTCCTTTAAATAACCTTATTTTACCTTTAAATAAGTCCAATCTTCCAGGACTGGGTACATGCCTGATATAATATTAGGCAACAGGTACACTCATTGTCTTCATTAACTTCCTTTGTTAGAAACAGCACTCATTTAATAATATAACTCCAAAAATACTCAGAAATGGGTGACTTTCAGGGCCTGAATTGTATCCCTGGCCGCTTGCTATCTCATTACTTTCGAAGTTTTTTTTTTTGCCAACATTTATAAAAACAAGTAAGATGATCACATATGAACAATTAATTTATAACAACAAGTAAGATGATCACATATAAACAATTAACTTATTTTAAAAAATCTATAAATAACTTATTAATATATAAATTAATATAAAACAAAATAATTTATTCATATTGTATTTATTTTAAATACATTTTTCATATATATGTGAACATATATTCATGACGTATTTATTGTAACTATCCTCTTAATCACTAATACACTTTAGTAGTAAGCATCTAAGTCAGGTAAAAAGCAAGTAAATTGTTAACAATTCTCTGCTTTCATTTCACAAACACAAAATTTGAACCCTGATTTGTCTGAGGCTGAAGATGAGTTTCATTCCTCTTTAGTATATTTCACTTCTTAAAGTTTTGTAAGAACTCAGTGAATCATAATCTGTAGATTTGAAATGAATTTTGAAATGTTAGAAATCCAAGAAAAGAGACAAAATATGCAAGGTACTGAGTCCAACTTCCAAGAGATCAACTAAGAGCAACAGTTTAAACTCAGAAGGTTAAGTGGTCAAAGTTAGCTAATGCCAAAGTTAGCATTAACCTCACCTGGAGGTATATAAAAAATCACCATTGCTTGCCTAATATATAAGAGAGTTGTCATATAATAGTGTATGATGCATTCCACATAACTATGTAGAATTTTATTTTGTTTTGTTTTGCTTGTTTTGTCTTTTTCTCAGAGATGCTGTGGAACAACTGGAGGGCCTATTCACACAATGCAAGAACTCTATCACTGAAATATATTCCCAGTCCGGAGAATACTCTTTAAACCATCCCATCTTTCAATTCTCCATGTCATGGAATAAACATAATATTTTATGAATGCGGTACTAACCCAACTTAAAATGTTCATAGCACAGTAGATATTATCATTTGTATTAAATATGTAGTCATGTGCTTTTGGAACATGCTAATTTGAAAGTTATCACCAGTTATAAAAACCCAAATATTATGATATCTACGATATGACAACGTATTTGTTATAACATTTTTGTATCTTTCTAGAGTATGGAAACTAGTAAGCTAACCAGAGATTCATTTCTAATGTAGAATATTAAAGAGTGTTGATAATGTATCAATCCAGATAATTACAAAATACAATTTTTGGTAATAAAAAATGTTTTTGATATTTTATACTTTTTCTAATGATATCAGGAATTGGATATGGTCCCTAAACTAGAGAGATGAGATAGAGTAACTTAAATAAGTTAACAAACTTCCTTAAGGTAAGAAAGTAAAGAATTGAGAGGCAAGGATCTTAGACCTCCTTTGCACCTATTAAAATGACTGGAGTTTTCTTATGTGAGTTGATGAATGAGATTGAGACCCAGGAATCCAACACTCTTAGTAAATGCAAAGAAATGACAAACAGGTCTGTAGGCAACTGAAGCTTTGAGGAAAGATGGTGGTGAAAGATGGGATAAACCTCAATGGGCTGGGTTCATAAGAAGAATAGTCCAATTTTGGAGCAAATTATTAGAAGTGTGGAAATGCTAATTATTATTCTTATGATAATCCACTGATAACCCCTCACCTTTCTTCAGTGGTAAGACTATATAAAAACCAAAAATAATGTATAAATTCATAATGCTGCTGCATTTATATGTTTGATTTAATATTTTTTCAAGCCATTTCCAAATAAATTGTAAGAACATAAATATTTATTTGAAAATCAATATAGAAATATAAAATATAGAAATCAATAGAGAGTAATATGGTTTACATAATATATTTTCAACAATATGATGCAGTTTGTTAATATATTATTGCCTGGAAAATATTCTTAAATTTTTCTTTTATAATATTTCTTTTATTTGTTTGCGATTATAGCATAATTACATCATTTGCCCCCTTTCTTTTCCTCCTTCCAAAATTTTGCCCCCACCTTTTACCTCTTTCATATTTATAGCCCCCTTTTCCATTAATTGTTATTTTATTCACACACACACACACACACACACACACACACACACACATATATATATATATATATATATATATCTTGCCCGTAACCTGACATTTAAAGTAAAAGACATGAACCCCAAATAGTTAAATATAAATAGCAAAAAAAGTCTAAATTAGAAGGCCATATGTGTCTTGATTTTTAATTTTTGTCTTAAACCTGAATATTTAAGTTATTCTTGTGAGATCTAGAGTTAACAGTTCCCCACTTCCTGAAGAGTCAGTGTAATGATCTGTCCCATCTCTTTAAGAGACAAGCCACGCCCACTCCTCCCCCCAGTCTGTTGAGGCAAGCTAATTTTCAGCTTCCAGCCTGAGTTTTTCTGTTTCCTTCTCAAAGAGGCAGCTTCTGTCTTTCCCCTCTTTCTCTCTCCCTTCTCTCTCTCTCTCTCTCTCTCTCTCTCTCTCTCTCTCCCTCTCTGCTCTTCTCCCCTTCTCCTTTTTCCCACTAAATAAATATCCAACCTCACTCTGAATGGTGTGCCTATCCATCTGTCACTTACCTGCAATATGGTTCCCTGCCCATGACTAGCTGCCTTTGGAGACCTGTGGCATGGTCTCGTGGCATGCCCATCTGTCTGTCTCTCTTTGTGGCCACTCTGTGCTGTCCCTGCCTGGGACTGGCTGCTCTTGGGACCGACTGCCTGTCTGCTAGACCTGCAGTATTTATGCCTCTGCAGCTTCTGGGGATCCTACAGCATTTTAATTTTTCCATTACAGTCAGGGTTCCAAATTACAAAAATCAATTCTAGGACTCTACATTTCCTATTGCAAACACTTTTGTTTAATAATATGAAAACACAGTAAAGGGCACCTTGGATGCTGTGCTTAATTTCAATGACTGGAAATGATTATGATTACAAATTACAATAAGGACACTGTTAGGGACCATCCTCTACAAAATTATCTCTTGCCATAATGGAGACGTGGGGATTTAGAAAATATTAGTAAAGAATATGAAGATCCGAATGAAAATAATAAAACAGAGAAATATATAGGATAGTATCAGAAGAGAGTTCCAGTGAGTACTGGAAATTGCCTGCATTTAATTTCCAATTGTTTCAAATACCCCTGACAACAAAATGGAGGAGTAAAAGTTGAAGGTCGCAGGCCACTTCCAGAGCTGGTACATAGAACAAAACAAGTTGCTCACACCCTAGACCAAAGCATTCTTTAGGCAAACCACTCCCTGCCTGGAATCCAATGTTATCTCCATAAAAGGAACTGGAACTTCTTTGGATCTTTAGACTTCTGTTTGAGGTATAAACATATCTACTCCTCCATTCTTAAAATAAAAGGTCTGGATATCAGCAACACCTATAGACAATAACATTGAGAGAGCACAGCACTCTGGTCTAGATCTAGGTGGTACCTTTCCTTGAAGTAGAAGCACAATAATCTTGAAGGAACTAGAAATAAGTTCCAACTCTCTGACCTTTGGCCAACAAGGAAATAGGCTCAAATTTTCCGACCTCCACAGGACACCTCATGTATCCATTAGCCAGATTTCATCTTCATTTTAATAATATGCACTTTTAATTTAGTGGTGATATTTAGCAATACTGCACTCTGTGTGTCAATGTTTATAAATAAAAAAAGATACAAGATACTCTAAGCATGCTTTCAGAAGGCTACTCTCACTTGGGACACATCTTTTTCAAAACTGTGTTGTTTTGCACTTTTTTCTCATAGATGCATATAACAGAGAATGAGTGTCATCTTGCACTATCTTTGGGGTCTCTTTGGGGTCTTTGATAAACAGTTATTACTCACTTCATTACCACCTATGAGAATGAAATGAATGTATGCAATATAAAAATTTATACCCCGGATTTTCTCTCTACTGCTCCAGGGAAGGGAAACTAGTATCTTGAGTGTGCTAACCACATGTTCTATCACTGAGCTACATTCCAAGATCTATTAGCTCTTTTTTTCTTTTATTGAAAATTGATTATTTCCTCATCCTGATTATAGTTTCCCTTCCCTCTACTTCTCAAAGTTTCTCTTTCCCTCCCTTCCCGTCCAATCCAGATCTACTCCTTTTTCTCTCCATCATTAGAAAAGTAGAGGCTTCTAAAGGATAATAATAAAATATAACAAAAGAAGATATAATAAGATAAAACAAAAACTATCACATCAGTCAAGACAAGCAAATAGAAAGAAAGGAGCCCAAGAGAAGATGGAAGATGCAAAAATCAAAGACCCACTCATTCTCAAATTTATGAGTCCCATTAAAACACTAATCTGAAAACCATTTTATGTGTATACACACAGAGAGAGATCCTGGTGCAGACTCATGAAGGTTCTGCACTTGTTTGCTTCAGTCTTTGTGAGTTCATATGAAGTTTGCTTATGTTGAATTAGAGGGCCTTGTTTTCTAGCTATCCTTATTTTCTGGCTATTAGACTCTGTCTATCTCCTTTTCCACTGGATTCCATGAACCAATTCAGATAAAATGCTTATACATCACATATTACAAATGTGAAATTCTTCATCCTGATTTCATGTTTTAGTCACTTAGTCCCTTAAATTTTAATTATACTGCATAGAATCAGCTATTGTAGCATTATTTCGAAGACATTGACAATGTCATTTTAAGAAATTTTACTCGTTTTCTTTCCTTGTACACTCTTCTGCTCTCTCTCTCTCTCTCTCTTCAACTTCATGACTGTACATGTTCCCCCCCCCACCCTCACAATGTGTGGATGTGGGTGTGGGTGTGTGCCAAGCCATGTGTGTGAAAATTAGGCAATGACTTGAAGGAGTCAGTTCTTTCCTCTAACATTTGTTTCTCAGAGATTAAAGTCAAATCATCAGACTAGAGGAAAAGAGATTTTAGCTGCTGAGCCATATTGCTTGCACCAGAACTGACATTTTTCATCAAGTAAATTGTAATGTGGCACATCATCATTCTATAATTGAATTTGCATGACAATTCTTTTTAACTCTAGTGATATGAATTCTAGAGCTTGTGGCACTGGTTATATCATTTTGGGAAGGTGATGGCTAAGTGTATTGTGTAAAAGACATATTATTTACCATGCCTGAAGTAAATAGGTTCATAATTTAGTATGTCAAGATTCATATAGTTCAAAAATGTCTGCAAATTTCTAAAGTGACATTCATTTTTGAAAGAAAACTGTCAGTTTTGTAATGGATAGTGCATAAACTGAGTTTCCAAGTACATTTAGAAGATTTATATGGCATAGTTCATCAGTGAGGCTCTGCATAAATCTAGCTTAGGACTAATTCTTCAGGTTTCATCTTTCAGTATATCACTATCCTTTTTCTTTAAATACCCGTTACTCAAGAGTATTGTCATAATATTTTTATTGATATTGAATGGGTTTATAATAGGTTACATATTCTTTAAATCTAACAATTAATTTTATAAGTATGAATAATACATTTTTGTGTTGGTATGTGGATGGCATTGTTTTACGATTTTTGTTGGCCTATATGTGCTGAGAAAAACTAAACTACTCTCATAGTTGTTAGCATTACAGCTGAGATGGAAAGGTATCCTGGCAGCTGGTGGCCAAGGAATACCACAAAGTCATACTGTATGACAAACCTTATACAAGACATTTATTGAGAGGAAAAAAAAAGCAGGGAGGGTGGCTGCCTCCTCTCAGGCAAGAAAGAGCAGCGAAGTGAGCAGGATACAGAGTTTATAAAGTTTCTTGGGAAGTGCGTGGCACTTTTCACATTTGAGCTTTCTCAGGGTGGAAATTGGTGGAATTTCATGTCCTGTGACAGGGCTTTTGATGCTGTAGAGTGCATTCCGAATCCAGGAGCTAAGGCAGTTAGAGTATTCTGTGAGTGGAACCTGACAGTTAAAGGTGCTGGGGGAATGGACACTTGAGTAGCTTGATTGGCTTGCAATAGTTGGTATTAGTTAGTAGTATAGTACATTTACTGTAATGAGGATACAATATCTCATTTTCTACCTTTTAAAAAGTTTTTTATTAGATATGGCAATTTTATTATAGCTAAAATAGTGTTTGACTTTTGAAAATTATATATATATATATGTATATATATATATATGTATATCTGTAGCAAACTTTTTTCAAATAATTTTATGGTGTAAGACTTTTTAAATTTATTTTATTTGACAATTTCGTACATGAGTACTGCACTCCTCATTGACCCCAACTCATTCTCAAGTTTATGTCATCATTTTCTTTTTTATTGTTACATACACACAATACATGTATATATAATACATAGATATAAAGAATAAGGTTGTTTGTGTGTGTGTGTGTGTGTCTGTTTGTGTGTGTGCACATGTGTGCTTAGGACTGATTGCTTAAAATTTAATAGCATATCAAGGGGCTAGTCTCTGAAGATTGATTATACATTTCTCAAAGCCATTAGATGGCAAAAATTAATGTTGAAAGAATACCACACACATTTCCTTCATAAATTATGACTTCAATGACCCCATTTCTTCATTGCCTTTAGAATAAATGTTATAGAATGCCCACTCAGTTCCAATTATGACAAAGATCATGTATGTATAATTTACAATATGGGCATATATAAACAGAGACTGCACTTTAGTTTCCTGACTGCCCAGACCCAAATGATCATACAAAACTATATTAATTGCAGCACTGTTTGGCCAATGGCTCAAGTATATTCCTAGCTAGCTCTTACATCTTAAATTAACCCATTTCTTTTCATCTCTTTATCACCACAAGACTGTGGCCTACCGTTAAGTTTCCGGTGTTTTTCTCCTTCAGCAGCTACACGGCATCTGCCTGACTCTGCCTTCTTTCTCCCTATATTCAGTTGAGTTTTCCCACCTAGCTTTATTATACCTTGCCATAGGCCAAAGAAGCTTCTTTATTTACCAATGTAATAAAACATATTCACAGCATACAAGAAGAGAATCTCAAATAATCCATTCTCTTGGGGACTTTGTATTCCAATACAAATTTAGGTTAATATAGACATTACAGAGTAATATATACACATTTCATAAAGCCAGTTGTTGAGACTCTAAAAGTAGAATTATATTTAGCATAAAAAGTAGAGAGTAGAAATGTAATTTGTTTCTATAAAAGACATAATTTCATAAATATATTCAAAAAGGAATAATAATCTGAGAAATTATCTTATTCTGATTGCATGTTTGAACATAATTTATGATGGGTACATGTTTTCAATTTACGGGGTAAAATTACTTGCTCGTTTCAACTTTACGCAGACATCTCTAACAATACTCCTTTTAAAATAAGTAGCTAAAAATATTAATGTCTTAAAAACTTTTCAGCAGCAGTTCTCAAACATGGAAACATTTAAGGAAATGAAACACTCTCACATCTTTATCAAGAAGTATTCATCATGTTAGATAGAGATAGTTGTAATGTTTCATTTGGTTTCTTTTCCTCTTTCCGTTGAAGGCTGTTGTGGTATTCTGTGTCAAGAAGTTATCTCAAAATAGTTTTAGCCATCAAAGAACATCAGGCAAAGATTTGAGAAAATATATTAATAACTATACACTTGTCTTAAAATCATATTGTATGTTAATTAAACATTTCTGAATTAAGATCTAATATATATGTATATATGTTAAAGCAAATTAGAGAATTAAAATAATGAGCCACTGTATGTTTCATTACTCAGGAGGTAGAGTTAAAACAAGGAATGTTGTCATAAGTTTGATGCCAGTGTGACCTAATTTGAAATTTCCAGGATAACCAGAGTTTTAAAGCAGTACCGTGCCTTTAAAAAAAGGTTAAAATACCTTAAATTAACTAAATATCAAGTTTCAATTTTTTTTTTAATTTTGTTATAGATCATATCATGCAGGCTACCCAGAAAGCAGAAGCTTGTTTTGCATGCCCTCTCATTGAGAATGCAAATACAAGTAATCAGTTATGGTTAACTCAAAGAACATCACAATATTGTAGTGGAAACAGCATTTTTAAAACCCAAATGCCATTTTTGTATTAGAATTTGTATATCTTATTGGTTAAGTCAGTAAATATTTTTAGGACAAATTTATTTGTACATTTTGAGAGAATAAAAGGACCAAGGGCAGAAAAGCATTGGTACAGTCCTGTAGTAATCCTTCTCACAAGTGTGCTGGAAATCTAGGTTGGAGTCTAGGAGTTGGTATTCAAAAGTTCCCAAGTACTGCTGGTTGTGTTGTTATGCAGGATACATTGTATGGTAATGCTTTTGAAGACATTTCCATATAAAGAAGAGTTGTTAATTTGATAGTCAGAGTCAGCATTGAGAGAAATTCTGACTAGAGGCAATGTGATCAAGTTAAACTCTAGGCAAATTCATTTAGGAGCAATTTATAGATTGTAGGCCAACACTGCAAGCAGAGAGATAAGTCTGCAGGCAATTACAAAAATATAGGTGAGACGTAATAAGGTTTCTGAACTAGGAACTGAGAGTAGAAACAGGGAGAAGATAAAATTGAGGGATATGGTAAAAGCGGAATCAATCTGAAAAAGGAGATAACAAACTAACACAAGCATCATATCTAAAGAAAATTAAACCAAAGGCTGGGAAAACTAATGAGAAATCTGGCCATTTCTGTTCTTGTAGTAATTTGGAAAATTGAATTTTCATAAACTTGAATATATATGCATAAATGATATATGTTATGATAACCCTAGGAACTTTTGGATAAAACATATCACAAAATAAAACTATCTTTGAATGTTTTTAATCTTGTTTTCTAATCCTTATTTCTAGAATGAAGCACTGGTGCAGAGATCATGTGTACATATGGGTCCATAAATTTCTGCAATTCTATATAGAGACTTATTCACATTAAGTAAATGTTTACTGGTGATCTTTCTCCAGGTGAAAACCACTAATATCTAAATAAAAATAAATGTGATGTTTGAAGCTTATAATTTGGAGGTAACAGAAATGTATTTTCATTATATGCTTTTGAACTTTCATAGCTGTTTGTGACTTTCCTTTATGCTAAACATAATGTCATTCAAAGAGGCCATTTTGTTTGCTTGCTTATGAATTTCTTCATTGAGCATTCCCTCCAGGGGAATAAGTTTCTTTTTTATTCTTTTTATTGTGTTATATACTTTTCCCCAAACTCTGTCACATGATCTCCATACTCCCAATTTACTCAGAGGATCTTGTCTTTTTCTACTTCTCATGTAGATTAGTCCCATGTATGTCTCTCTTGGGGACCTTTTTGTTATTTAAACTCTTTGGGATTGTGAATTGTATGTTGGTTTTGCTTTACTTAGTGTCTAAAAGTCACTTTTCAGTAAGTACAAATTATATTTGTCTTTCTGGTTCAGGATTACCTCACTCAATATGATGTTTTCTAGATCCATCAAGTTGCCAGCAAATTTCAAGATGTGGTATTTTTTCTACTCTGTAGTACTCTATTATGTAATGTACCATATTTTCTTTACCCATTCTTTGGTAGAGGGGAATTTAGGTGGTTTCCAGGTTCTGTCTATTACAAGTAATGCTGCTATGAACATAGTTTAGCACATGTTCTTGTGGTATGATTAAGCAGCCTTTGGGCATATACCCAAAAGTGGTATTTCTAGGTCTTGAGGTATGTTGTTTCCTAATTTTCTGAGAAATCACCATAATGATTTCCAAAGCAGCTGTACCAGTTTGCACTCCCACCAGCAATGGAGGAGTGATACCTTTACGCCACATCTTCTCCAGCATAATCTGTCATCAGTGTTTTTGATCTTGGGCACGCTGACAAGATAGAATCTCAGAATTGTTTTGATTTGTTTTTCTCTGATGGCTAAGGATGTTGAATATTTCCTTGAGTGTCTCTTAGTTATTTTCTATTTCTCTGTTGAGAGTTCTTTATTTAGGTCTGTACCCCATTTTTTATTGAATTATTTATTCTTTTGATGACTGATTTCTTGAATTCTTGTATATTTTTGAGATCATCGCTCTCTCTGATGTGAATTGGTGAAGATCTTTTTCCATTTTGTAGGCTGCCGTTTTTTCTTTTTGACTATGTCTTTTGCTTTACAGAAGCTCTTGAGTTTCAGGAAGTCCCATTTATTAATTGTTTCTCTTAGTGTCTTGCTACTGAGGTTGCGTTCAAGTTTAGTTCCTACTTTTTCTCCTATGAAGTTCAGTGTGATTGGTTTTATCCAGTCTTTGATCCATTTGGGCTTGAGTTTTGTGCACAGCAATAGATATGGATCTATTTTCATTCTTTTACATGTTGATATCCAGCTATGCCAGCATCATTTGTTGAATATGCCTTTTTTCCATTTTATATTTTTTTCTTTGTCAAAAAATAGGAGACTATAGGTATGTGGATTGATATCCAGGACTTTGATTTGAATCCATTGGTTGTCCTGTCTGATTTTATGCCAATACCAGACTGTTTTAGTACTGTAGCCCTGTAGTAGAGTTTGTGGTCAGGGATTATAATGCTTTCAGAAGTTCCTTTATTGTATAGGATTGTTTTGGCTTTCCTGTTATCCTTTTTTTTTTTCCATATGAAGTTCAGTATTGTTCTTTCAATGTCTGTGAAGAATTTTGCTGGGATTTTGATGGACATTGCATTGAATCTGTAGATTGCCTTTGATAAGTCTGTCATTTTTCCTATGTTAATTCTATCTACCCAAGAGAATGGGAGATTTTTTCATATGTCTTCTTCAGTTTCCTTCTTCAAAGATTTAAAACTCTTAAAAATACTTAATAAAATACAGGTAAACCAAACCCAAGAACAAATCAGAAAAATCATCCACCATGACCAAGTAGGTTTCATTCCAGGGATGTAGAATGAACAGATGAAAATCTGTCAACATAATCTACCATATCAACAAACTTCAAACTAAACTGCAAACTGCAGATTGCAGAAATAAAAAAACATGATCATCTCATTTGATGCTAAAAAGCCTTCAACATAATACAACACCCCTTCATGATAAAGGTCGTGGAGAGAGCAGGGATACAAGGAACATACCTAAACATAATAAAAGCAATATACAGCAAGCCACAGCCAATATCAAACTAAGTGGAAAGAAACTCAAAGTGATCTCACTGGAATCGGGAACAGGACAAGGTTGTCCATTCTCTCCATATCTGTTTAATATTGTACTTGAGGTCCTAGGTAGAGCAATAAGACAACAAAAGGAGATCAAGGAAATACAAATCAGAAAAGAAGAAGTTGAACTCCTACTATTTGCTGATGATATAAGAGTTTACATAAGAGACCCCAAAAATTCTACCAAGGAACTCCTGCAACTCATAAGCACCTTCAATAATATAGCAGGATACAAGATTAACTCAAAACATCACTATCCCTCCTGTACACAGATGATAAACAGACCGAGAAAGAAATCAGAGAAACATCACTCTTCATAATAGGCACAAATAATATAAAATATCTTGGAGTAACCCTAACCAAACAAGTTAAAGACCTGTATGATAAGAATAAATTTCTTAAAAGTTATACTACTTGATTCACCCTTCACTGTAACACTAGATTCCAGTGCAGATATTGAGTGACTGCAAAATGTGTATAAAAATGGCTCACAGCAAACCCTACTGCAAATTTGAATACTGAGATAATTTCATGTGAAATGAATAAATGGGCAGATAAAGAAATGAGGAAGTTTTGACTTGTTAGTTGATAGAATGTACAATTCTACATTTGGTTTATTATTAAAATACCAATGTTATTTAACCCAAAGTATGCAATCATTTTTATGTTGTATCGTGTCATATTTCTTAGTGAATTTGAAATCAAAAAACCTAAATTTTATTTATGATAGGCTAATTATTTTCTTAAGAAATATTCTATTGCTGTGAGAAGACACCATGACCAAGGCAACTTTTAAAAGGAAGAATTTAACTGGGAGCTTGCTAACTGTTTCAGATAACTAGTCCATGATCAACATAGCATAGCAGTAGGCATGCAGATAGGTAATGTGCCAGATCAGTAGCTGAGAGTTCACATCTGATCGGTCAGTTGCAGGCAGGGCAAAAGACAAAGAGACAGAGCAAGGGAAAGGGAGAAACATGCAGAGAGAAACACACACAGAGACACAAACAGACACAAACAGAGACAGAGAGAGATAAACACAGATATATATATATATATATATATATAGAGAGAGAGAGAGAGAGAGAGGGAGAGAGAGAGAGAGAGGGGGAGAGACTTGCCCTGGTGTGGTATTTTGAAAACTAAGTTCAGCTTCAGTGACACACTTTCTCCAACAAATCCATACATACCTCCTAATGTTTTCTAACAGTTCTCTTAACTAGTGGTCATTTTCATTCATACCACCACACTAACACCGTGGACACTTCGCATTATGTTTTAGCTTAAATATACATTGAATTCATTCATATCAAATCAGTTGAAAAATTTCAAACACATAGATTGTTTTATTCTATGCAGCCCTCCATTTTTCATTATGAAAAATAATTTCATTGTGCACCATTATGTGTATCCATGAATAATGTATGTATATATACATATATGTATGTATATTAAAAAACAGCATCCCCAGTGAGCATTCCATTTTCTTCCTCATAGTGTAATCTCAAAATCTCTACAACTGAACATAAACATGGTTCAGCACAGGATCTCAGTTATCAATTCTTCAGAATGTATACATGCACAGTCTCAAACTGGAACTTATCATAATATATACACCTTCAGAATATAAAATTTTAAAGAAATTATTTTTTATCTGTATATGTATTAGTATTTGTGTTACTGTATCTTACATATATGCAGGTGCCCATGGAGGCGAGAAGAGGATAACATGTCCCCTGGATTGGAGTTACAGGATGTTGTGAGCTGTCCAACCTGGGTGCTAGGAACTGATCTCCTGAGCCATCTCTACAATAGGGTATAAAGTATACAAGCTCAGTATGCTCAGGATGTTTGTACAAAAGTGTCTCATTCATACTCATGTCTCTACCAGTAAAGTTACTTATACTACTATACTGGGACCAAACTTACAATTGCATACTGTTTTTACTAAAAAAAAAAAATCTCTGCTTTTTTTGAATGTTTACATTTTAGAAGTACTATAGATGTGTGCAGAGCTTTGGAAATCATCTTTGTGAATACTATATTCTTTTTAAATTTATTCTGAGGAATGATAGTAACTCAATTCTTATATTGTGTAGCTTACTTTGAAAAGGGCAACTAGGTGATCAATACACAAAACAAACCAAAAGACACTCATGTCCCTACAATGATTTCTCCTATGTTGCATTGCAATACTTGAAGATTTTATAGCTTGATTTTGGCCACAAGAGAATTTGTGCTTAATGTCAAGTCTAATTCATATTTAATAACCATCATATATTTTAGTACCTAAAATAGAAAAGCCAAAAGGCACCACTAGTCAGCACATGGCTTTTATGTCAAAATCCTTGAAAAAATAAACTTAAGGTTGTAAAAATATATTTTGACTTCATTTCAGACATTTTAACCATTGCCTCTTGACCGCATTGCTTTGAGGTCTGTAGTGAGGCAGAAGTTCATGAAGGAAGGGTGTGTATTTGTGTGTTTGTACCACAGCATAGCCAATGGCAGCAGAGACAAAGAGAGAAAAGGGCAAGGGACAAGGTGTTTTTCAAGTGCATACCTCCAGTGACCATATTCTTCCAAGTGAAACTTATATCCTACAGTTTCCATCATCATCTGATAGCACCATCAGATAGGGACCAACATCTGAACAAATCAGCCTTAGAGGAAAAGTTAACTATCAAGCAATGGCAATGTACACTCTGAAGAGGAACTTTCTATACAATGTGATATCACCTCAATAACTGAAGGATTTATGTTGTTATGACAGGAATTTAACCAAAGGTTATGGGTATTCAAGATAAATACTCTACCATTAAGCAGCACGCCAAGCCCTGTATTATAATTGTTGATACCCTAAAAAGACTTATTGAATTTCTTCTTATGCTTCATATTATTTAGGCATGTGATATTTTACCACTAAGTATTGTCTCTTTTTCAAAATAACATTACATGTTTCTATGCAACACTAAATTTGAACCTACATAGGGCTTTTCAGTTCAGTTTAACCTGAGTCATAATTTCTGTAATTTATTGTTATTAATACATCTATTGGAAATGACTTAAGATTTGTGCTATCCTGTGCTTTTGTGTTACCAAGCTGTTATTTCTATGTGGCCTCAACTACTACTTCTGTCAATACTTATACTATATGTCATAACACAAACACCACATAATCACATGGAATTTTTTCTTTCAGTTTGTTTATATGTTGGCTTACATTGAAAGATTTGTGTGTGTGTGTGTGTGTGTGTGTGTGTGTGTGTGTTTAATTATCCCTGCACCTTTGGGATGAGTCTACTTCATCATGGTGGACGATTTTTTTGATGTGTTCTTGGATTCGATTTGTGCGTATTTTATTTGGTATTTTTGCATCAACCCTCATGAGGGAAATTGGTCTGCCATTCTCTTTCTTTGTTGTGGTTTTGTATGGTTTAGATTTCAGGGTGACTGTGGCCTCATAAAGTGAATTTGGAAATGCTCTTTCTGTTTTTGTTTGGTGAAATATTTAAGGATCGTCAGTAATAGCTCTTCTGTAAAACTGGCAACTTCTCTGCTAAAACAGTCAGGCCTGGGCCTTTTTTGAGGAGATTTTTAATAACTGTTTCTATTTCCTTAGGGATTATAGGTCTATTTAAATTATTTATCTGACCTTGATTTATTTTTGGTAAGTGGTACATATCAAGAAAGTTATCCATTCTTTTAGGTTTCTCAATTTTGTAGAGTATATTTTTGAACTATGAACTAATAATTCTTTGGATTTCCTCTTTGTCTGTGTTGATAGGTGAGCAAACTTGTACAGCCACTTTGGAAATCAATACAGTAGTTTCTCAGAAAATTGGGAATCAATCTACTTAAAGACCCACCCAGTTATACCACTCCTGGGCATATACCCGGAGGACACTCCGTTCTAGCATAAGAACATTTTCTCAACTATGTTCCTAGCAGCATTTTTCACAATAGCCAGAAACTGGAAGCAACCTAGATGTGTCTCATCTGAAGAATGAATAAAGAAAATTGATACATATGCAGAGTGGAGTTTTATTCACCTGTTAAAAAATAGCGTCATGAAGTTTGCAGGCAAATTGATGGAACTAGAAGAAAATAATCATTGTGTATGAGGCAACACAAACCCAGAAAGGCAAACATGGCATGAACTCACTAATAAGTGGGATATTAGCTGTAAAATAGAGTATAATCATGCTACCACCCACAGACCCAGGATAAGTAACAAAGAGGGCTCAAGGTGGTAGGGGAATGCATGGAACTCCTTCGGAAGAAAAAATAGATTTTACTGGCGAACTAGGGGTGGATGCAGATGGGTACAGGACGAATCAGGTGAGAGGGAGAGTACTTGAAGAAATGACTGGAATTAGGGGACATTTCAGGGGTGAGGTAGAAACATAGTGCAACAGAAACTCCCAGGAATCCATGAGGGTGACCCTAGCAAAGAGTCGTAGTAATGGGTCACACAGCCATGTTATGCAACCAGGCAAGGCTCCCAGAGAAGAGTTTAGGATACCGACCTGTTACAGACTTTCTAGGACCACCAGCCCTCAAATCATGACATGGAGATTTATTATAATTTATGATTGCTTGGCCTTATTTTCTGCTTGCCTCGTTAGCTCTTATAACTTAATTTAGCCTGTTTCTGTTTATCTGTGTTTTTCCTCGGGACTGTGTTCCATTTCTTTCATTCTGTATATTCTACATTCCTGCTTCCTCTGTGACTGGGTAGCTGGCCCCTGGCATTGCCCTCTCTTTCTCCCTCATTCTATCCCTCTGCAGAACCTAGATTCCTATTCTCTTTTCCCACCAGACCCACTTATCCCTCTATTATCTAGCTATTGGCTTTTATTAAACCAGTCAGGTGCCCTAGGCAGGCAAGGTGAAACACTATTACATCTTTACATAGTTAAATAAATGCAGCATAAACAAAAGCAGCATTCATTTGTATAAAGTAAAATTCTGCAACATATAAATGCAGCAGATTTTTACATAGTTAATGTAATTATATTGCACAACAACAACTCAGTCACAAAACTTTTCACCTACAATTTGTCCTGCCTACAGGATGTGCTGGGGTAAAGTTGGCACAAAACTTCTGGGAGTGGCCAATCAATGACTCATCCACCTTGAGACTCATAACACGGGGAGAAGCTGCCTGGAGGACCAGGAACCAGTTTGGATAGCCCAGAGACTTAGGATAGAGCCAAACACAAGCAGAAAGAGAAAGAAGAAAGAGAGAGAGAGAGAGAGAGAGAGAGAGAGAGAGAGAGAGAGAGAAGAAAGAAAGAAAGAAAGAAAGAAAGAAAGAAAGAAAGAAAGAAAGAAAGAAAGAAAGAAAGAAAGAAAGAAAACACTGATAGTCAATGAAATGAATGATACTCTGCTATACTTGTAGACCAGTGCCTGGCATCATTAGAAAAGCTTCATCTGAAACTGATGCAGAGACCCACAAGCAAACATTAGCCAAAGCTCTGGGAATTCTGTGGTAGAAGGCAACAAAGGATTGTAGGAGCGAGAGAAGTCAAGAGTTGTAGGAGTAAGAGAAGTCCAGGACAGCACAAGAAAATAGCTCTCAGAATCAACTAAGCAGGGTTTATAGGACTCACAGGGACAGAACCTACAATTAGAGAGCCTATATTGGTCTGTACTAGGTCCTTTGCATATATGTGGTATGGTTGTATGGCTTGACCTTCTTGTGGGACTCCTAAGAGTGGGAGCAAGGATTGCTTCTGACTCTTTTGCCTGCTTTTAAGAAACTTTTCCTTCTCTCTATTGGGTTGCCTAACCCAGTATGAGGGTTTCTGCTTGGTGTTTTCTTAACTTGTTTTGCTGTATTTGGGTGATATTTCTAGTAGGACTGCCCTTTCTGGAAGGGAAAGGAGGGGGAGTAAATTTCGGGGGGGGGGAGGGAGGTGGGAGTGGGACTGAGAAAGAAGATGTAGGGGAAACTGTGCTTGAGATGTAATATATGAAAGAAGAATAAATAAAAAGGAAAAATAATAAAAAAGGAACCAAAAATAATGCAAAGAAGAGTACACGAAGTTCTTTAATTAATAATGAAATAAATGAGACATTTAATATAACCCATTTTATTCTATTTTAAAGGATACTATGATACAATATCCCATGAACTTCAGTTTTACGTGATTATTGTCAATAAATGACGTAAAGAATTTAGAAATTCTGGAATCACTCTTAAATCTTCAGATTTCTGTTTTTCTACTCCTATCATGTTACAGAGAAAAGCAGTCCTCGCAATCATTGCAACTGCATTTAATTTTGACATTATTCCGCTCTGTTCACTCAGTATTCAAATCTGTATCTTAAAAATGTACACATGAGGGATTTTGTTTTTCACATAATATACCCTGATTACTGCTTCTCCTCTCTCTATTTCTTGCTGTTGCTCCCCTCCTCCCATTTCACTTAGATCCACTTCCTTTCTGTCTACCATTAGAAAGCAAACAGGTTTCTAAGGAAAAGTAATAAAATAAAATACAAGAGAATGCAAATACTAGCACATTGGAGTTGGAAAAAAGCAACCCAACAGTAGGAAAAGTGCTCAAAAGAAGGCCCAAGAGTCAGAGACCCACTCACTTGCCCACTCAAGAATGCCATAAAAACACTGAACTGTAAGCTATAATATATGCACAGAAGGCCTGGTAAAGACTCATGCAGGCACTGTGCTCACTGCTTCAATCTCTGTGAGCTCATACAAGATTTGTCCTTGTTTTAGAGGGCTCCGTTTTCTTGGTTCCTCTGTCCCCTCTGGCTTTTATATCACATGTCCTGGCCTTTTTAGTCCAGGGCCTTTACACATGTAAAATATTCTATCTAAAAATTAATATCTGATAGGTTATCCTCACATATTTCATACAATTTTTTATTTTATTTTTCTTGAATTTTCAGATTCAATGCCAGTTTCTTGGGTAAACCTCTTTTTGCATCAAAGACTAGATTGGAACTCCCTGTTTTGTATCCTCTAGCACAATGACTCGAGTTTAATAATAGTCCCCGATATTTTTAATAAATTGCATAATTAATAAATATTTATTAATTGCAAATTTGTTGCCAAATAAGGCTGCATTTCTGTTGTTCACAATGGATCCTAAAAATTTTGGTGTACTTTTTATTTTAACCAAGTTATTTCCCTTTCTCTCATCTACACTTTCTGTCTTCTCTTTTCTCTAGTCCTATCTCCCCTCTCCTGTCCCTACCTCTCTTCCTCTCTCTCTATCTCTCCCTTCCTTTTTCTTTCCTTCCTATATCCCATTTTCCCTTCCTTCCTCCCTTTGAATATCAATATTTCCCCTTGTTTCTCTTTTTAAACAAAGCCATGTTGCATGATTAAAAAGTCTAGACACTGATTATATTTTTTTAAAAGGAATACCAATTTAATTTTATTTTGTAAGTAGAGACTAATATAATTTAAGTTTTATTGTTTTATTTTCTACTCCAATATGCACCATATGATAGGTCAACCAAATTAACAGCATTGTGAAATCATGACACTTTTGAATCATTTTCTTCCTAATCTATGGTACATTTGCAGTCAGCCATAAGCATTTAATATATGATGGCTAAGGAGCATTTCAAATTCTACATTTTCAATAGCAGAATAAAATTTAATGAGACAAACAAATTAGATTCCCAGAAAACACCAAACTAAATTATTAGATGTGATGATACAAATTTTCCTAAAAAATAGAACTTCCTTTTAATTTTTTAGTGGAAATAGTCATCAGGGAGTAAGGTGTTCTGCATTCAATGAATTGTCAAATGGGATTGCTATACTAAGAGGCGGTTTGTGTTATGTTAATTTCTAACTGTTTTTCTGTTCATTTTATTAAATTAGTTATTTATTTTTAAACTCTAATGAATGTTGTAGGCATTACGTTGCCTCATAATCATTGCCTCTCCATCAAAGTTATCATACTCTCGTTTTGAGATAGCACTATACATTAAGAAAAATGCCATCTTCTATAATAATTTAACAGGGTTTTTTTTTTGCCTGATTTCTATAAATTAGTTGCTAGAATTTTCTTACTTACAGTTAAAGCCAATATTTATAAAAAAAGTAGACACATCTATCACAAAAAGCAAACATTTTTAGAGAATGTGTTGCAAAGATACATTCCTAATTAATGAGAAAAAGCAATTTAAATCTACCTGGTGGGATTTAATTTGATGATTCTTAAGCATAATTTCTTAGAGTATTCATTGTTGTCTTCCTTAACTTTTAATGAAAATAGTTGCCAAACATCTCTGTTACCCAGAAACTGAGTAATTAAACTGGACCATTAACCCCGATAGCCAATGTTATCAGAAGTTTCATGAACAAAACTGTGCATATTTGAATAAATCAATAAAATGAAATAAAATGTAATAAGCATAATTATACTTTGTATCTGTATATGTGATTCATAGGAAAATCTCATGTTATTTTAAATTTTTGTTCTACAATACTTGTTTAGTTATAAAAGAATCCATGTAATTTATTCTCAGGAGTTTCCCTTATGCACCTGATTGCAGTTCTTTCCATGGAAACTAAATCAAATATTATACTGAAAATGTAAATTTTGTGAAGAATTTAATACAATGTGCAAGCTAACATTGCTAATAAAATTAGATTCTGCAAAGAATACAATTAACTCATAAGATTAGTGAAAAGTATGAATTGTCATATAAAAGTATGGATATTTGAAGGTATTTTAATATTAAAATGATGTTTTACACTTAATATAGTCATAATACAGCAGATCCTGCTCTACAAAATAGTTCTAAAATTCAGTTCATATTCCCAAAAATATATACCTATTTGGAAAAATAAAAGTAGCACTGATTTCCTCATACAGTGTCCCAGAGGACATTCCTTATCTGACCAAAAAAAGCAGATGCAACTTATGAAGCTTGTTATTTTTCAGAAAGACAGTGAAAAGATAGATTGTTTAGGATTGCTAAGGGAATTTGACATACACTAGATATGAAGTAGAAGACTGACATTTGATACGACTTGCAATCAAATTTTCTCTGATTCTTTGCAGTTTAGAAGTCCAATATAACTATGTGATTTCAGATTACACAAACGCTTTGTGAATTGATTACCAGTTTCCTCTAGTAGAAAAATAGGAAATTTGACTAGTGAATATTCAATATATAATGTAGAAGGGATTGATACACAGGGCTTATTTGAATTTAAGAATTAGCATGATACTGATAGAAATGAAATAATACACATTATAAAATGTTAAGCAAGAGTATTTAAAAGTTTTACCATAAAGTAGAAATGTATGAAGTACTAGTTATCATTAACCTTATTTTTTATTCATTTATGTGTGATCAGGATGGAAAACAAACCCTTTCACATTATGGAGAATTGTTCCATCATTTACTAAGCTATATTTAAAGCCCAGCATAATTATATATATATATATATATATATATATATATATATATATATATATATATATATGTGTGTGTGTGTGTGTGTGTGTAAAATCATGTTATAACGTTAAATGTATAATATTTAGGTTTTATTATTCCATTTAAATTATGAAAATGAAAAATAGAAATCAAATTAAAAATTACTAACTTAGAAGTAAGAAATGTGTAACCTAGCATCTCCATAAAATTGCTTTAAAATCAGTAAGATCAAGTTATTACTTTTGGTATTAGAGCTATGTTTTAGTTTTGCTTAAATTCAGATACCTCCAGAGGAATTGTTGTAATTAAAAGTGTCCTATAGTTCCACTCACACTGTTTAACACTTAAAAAATATGAACTTTATTTCCAAAAAAATCTTTCAAATAAATATAAATATCACACATCAAAATTAACTAGCTTTTAGATTTCTGAGGACACAAAACAGGGATTGAATTTTAGCAAAATAGTAAGAATTTCATTCAGCAGTCTAAGGCCATGATTGAATTTTATTGTTCTTGGTTTTCAGTTGTGGAGTATTATAGCCAGTATATTGAGAATAGGGTTAAATTTAAAGATCATTGACAATAAAATTAAAATGCAAGTCTGTATGAATGACTAAGCATTTAATTGGTGTTAGACTTCCTACTCTCTTGGTAATTGGTACAGATTTTCTGTGGTTATTTTATAAAGTTAAAGATCATAAATCACGCACAATATTATCTACACAACATTATACAAAATTAGATTGTGTTGGTTCGACTGTTATTATATGTACACAAGTCATTGTATAAATGTACTATCTTGTATTTCCCCAAATGGAAATAATAATAAAGCTAAAAACAACAGTATCATGATCACTATATTATAACATATATCATATATGCCTAGATGTAAAATTAGCTATTTATTAGTCATATTTAATTATGAATGTAGACACTGGGATATAATTATCCCAAAGCAAAACTAAATATCATGTCTATGTGCCCAAATGTCAGCAGAAGTGGCAAATAAATGGAATGAGAAAAGAACACTTGTTTTGCTTTCAACATAAACCTGCATAATTTTGAATGTCTATTACGGAATCTCTCTCTCTCTCTCTCTCTCTCTCTCTCTCTCTCTCTCTCTCTCTCTGTGTGTGTGTGTGTGTGTGTGTGTGTATGTGTAAAATAGAGTTGTTTTAACTGAAATAATGTGGACCTGGACCTCCTTTCAATAATGCTTTTTATTTTGTTTGAAATGTCTTACCTTGTTGCGAACAATAATTCATTTGACAATAGTAATCTTAAAATGCCTCTAGTAACACAGGGCTCTTTGAATACATTTTATCTTTCAGCATGAGAAAAATCATTATATGTATTTTTATAGCAAAGTTTCTAATTGGTGTTAATAATAGAAACCCGGAGTCAGATATTAGGGCATGAACACTGAAAGTTCAAAGAAGCAGAGCAGCCAGCAGCTAGTTCTTATCTAGACAATATTATCAGTCTGAATAGGTTATTCTGTCTTTATGAGTCCTCAGACTGAATGCCTGGAGCTCCTGTCTCTTCACATTTTATATTCCTCTCTCCACCCAACCATATCCCTTCCTCTCTCCACCTCCCCACTGCTGGGATTAAAGGCATGTGGTCCCAAGTATAGGGATTAAAGGTTTAAACCACCACCACCTGGCTCTGATTCTCATTTAGATGGAATTGGTTTTGTGTAGTACAGGACAGCCTTGAACTCACAGAGATTTGTCTGCTTCTGCCTACTGAGTGCTGGGATTAAAAGTGTATGGCAACACTGCCTGGCCTCTATTGCCAAGTAGTGGCTAGCTCCATACTCCATACTCAGGAATTATTTGTTAAAGACATAAAAATACCACCATATTTTTTTCTTTCCAAAAGGTAATGTTATCTGTATGGTTTAAAGTTTTTAAATATACATATACATTACTATTCTATGGGTAAAGGTCAATCTCACACTGTTTGTTTGAGGTGGGAACTGTATTATACCAGACTATGTCCATGACTTTCAGTTCACTGGAAAGAGCAGTCATTTTCAAAACAGTTTTTTTTTTTTTCACAAGAAGCAGCATCGCTTGAAAATCTGTTAGAGACACAAACTATGAGTCCTCATACCAGAACTATTCAATAAAAAAAATCCTGCAGCAAACAGTAGTTCTAATGTGTGCTGAAAAATCTGTCAAGTCAGCTGCTTGAGTGTCAAATGTAGTATTGGCAATAATGTAGCAAAATTTTCAGGAAGAAAACCCTTTATCAGAGAAGTCTAAAGTCTACTGAAGTCTAATGAGCTGTGTGTATGTGTGTGTGTGAAAAAGAGACCGGGAATAGATAGATGAAAAGAGTAGGGAAGTTGTGTGAGCATTTGATGTCACTATTATCTTGAAAGAGCCCAAATATAAGTTTCTTTAGGTTCACACTAAAGATAAAAATTGGTGCATAATAGAGAAGAATTATAACTGGTGGGTTTAATGCAAGAATACAAACTTGATTAAATGCTGAGAAAATACATCATTGTCTTTTTACCAAGTTTATAGCAATTGCCAAGCAGAGAGGTTTTAGTCTTTCTGATAAACACAACCAGGTAACTAGCTTGCGGTTGTTGTTTTTTTTTATAATACTTATTTCTCTGGTATAGTGGTGGGCCTCAAATTCCCATGTTCATTGTAATTCTCTGGGTGATACTCTTGATGTTGCACTCTGGAGTCCAATTACCGAGGAGGAGTCACCCCAAGAAAACACTCTCACACCACAGTTGATGTAAAAGCATGAAGATGTAATTAATTCTGTCGCGACAGGGTCTTTCAGCATTCAAGAAGCCAGAAAAACCCTGAATAGCTGGTACAGGCTTCTTTTAAAGCAAAAAGCCACAGAAAGAAGGGGGGAGTCTAGGGGTTGTTTTTCCAACTATTAGGATTGGATGATTCAAAGGGCTACTAGCAATGATTGCAATGATTGGTCTGAGCTAGGGCTGGAGAGTGGTTGCTAGATCAGGTGAGATAAGAGGAAACATTAGTGAGTTACTTTGACCCCTTCCCAGGGACTGAGTCAAAACATCAGGAACTGAGTCAACATCTTAAGGGTTATCTTGCCCCAATTTCAATAACTCAGTTCAATCTGGAGAACATTCTCAAGGACACAGGGAGATGGAAAATCCCCAACATTCCAGTATGTGCATGTGAAGTTGTTAGGTCCTTGGTATCCAAGGGAGGGGGGAAAGAACTAAAACTGAGAGGCCTCAGAAATGGCCCCAAAGTTGTCAGAAATGGCTTCAGAGTTATTCTGTTTTTCTAGAGTTTTACATTTATGCATTTTCTACACTATCAACTCAGAGACATCCAAGAAAAAGTCTTCATAATGGCATGAAAAGATTGTAGGTAGAAAAAAAATTTCTCATACAAATAGTATTGGTTTAAACACTTAGGCCAATGTATTTTCGAGAAAAAGTCTCTATTTCAGTAAAACACATATACAGGAAATACTTTTTGGTAATTTCTAATATCAGCCACATAAAAAGTAAAAATAGTTGATCTGAATTATTTTTAACATCACTGGTGATATGAATAGCAGTTTCATCTACTTTCTGGTGTTCTGCATTAGGAGAGGAGTAGGAGTCCAGTACTTACTACAGTAGATGCATTTGAATTTATCTGTAAAAAAAATTCTCATTGAAGCTGGTGATTGCAAAGCACTCTAGCCTTTTAACTATTCTACTGAGAAAATTTACAAATTCTATTATCAAGATCGAGTTGTTAGTGAATAAATATCCTAAAACTTTGAAATTACAAGAGCATATATTTCCACACAGTGTCAAGAAATATAAAAGGTGTCATACAAAGGAATGATAGTGATAGGGTAAAAAAGTAAAACATGAAAAACAAGAAAAATATTTGTTGATGCAACTCAAATTGAATGTGTTTAGCATGAACAAGATTCTGAAATCAATCCAAAACAATTGGAAAAACAATGCAAAAAGAAGCAAACAAAAATAATAAATATTCAGGTGATATCTATTATACTTACAAAATTATGGTATAAAAATCTTCTAAAGATTAATTTTATAAATGTATTGACAAACACCTGGATTTATAAAAGGAAACATATTTGAATTCATAATATATAGGCCTGGTGTGGTGCACATCAAAGAAGGAGAATGGACTCCTTTTTTTCTCTATTTCTTTCACACTTCCTTATTTAACATATGATTTGAATTTGGTTAACCAGCCTTGTCTTATCTTGTTTTTGCCCCACATCTTGTCTTTAAATAGGCTTTTACTTTTTTAAAAGAATTATTTTTATTGAACTAAATATTTTTTATCTGCTCTATTTTCTTCCTTTCTCCTAGTAGTAGTAGTATTTTTCTAGTTCCCATGTAGATTAGATGCGTGTATGTCTGTCTTTGTTGTCTAGATTCTCTGAGATAGTGAGTTGTAGGCTTGTTTTTCTTTACTTTATATCTAAAAGATACTTATGAGTGAGTACATACTATATTTGTCTTTCTGGATCTGGGTTACCTCACTCAATATGATGTTTTCTAGACTCATCCATTTGCCCACAAATGTCAAGGTGTCATTATTTTTTTCTCCACTCTGTTATACTCTATTGTGTAAATATACCACATTTTCATTATTCCTTCTTTGTTTGAGGGGCATTTAGGTTGTTTACAAGTTCTGAGCACATAACCCTAACCCTAACTCGGATTTTGTAAGATTGCCATTTTGGCTATGTTAATTCTATGACCCAAGAGCATGGGAGATGTTTCCATTTTCTGGTGTCTTCTTCAATTTTTTTCTTCAACGGTTTAAAGTTTTTGTCATACAGGTTTTCCACTTGTTTGGTTAGAGTTATGCCAAGATACTTTATGTTATTTGTGGCTATTGTGAAGAGTTAGGAATGTTTTCTTCCTCAGCCCATTTGATGTCTGTACAGGGAGGGCTACTGATTTTTTTGAGTTGATCTTGGTTTCTGCTACAAAGAATGGTCTCAATATTGGAAAAATAGTATTTATTTTGAAGTGACAGTATTTAATTTTTTATTTTATTTATTTCATTTTTATGTGTACAAATATTAGTCCTGCTTGTACATAAATGTACCATGTTCATACAGTGTCCACTGAAGCCAGAAGATGGCATTGGAGTTACAGAACTTACAGCACCATGTGGGTATTAGGAACTGAAACTGGGTCCTCTGCAAGAGAAATAAGTGCTCTTAACCACTAAACTTCAGTCCCTGAAGTGATACAAGCTTAGACAAATTATGTTACAAAATATGTTTGCTAAATGGTTTGGGCTTGGCGGATTAACCAATGACATGCTGTGACTTGGAACCATGGAAGAAAATATATTCCAAATTGTAACATCTTAAAATTTTATTGAAATTGCATGTGATACTAAGACTAGTTTGTGTTGCTTGTGGGAACATAGCTGAGTTATAGTACACATCAAATAAAGATTCTGAGTGCTTGTGAGAGATAATTTGTTCATGGAGTGTTAAAAGATAATTGTGGACAATTTTATTTAATGTTTTGCTATCATGTAAAGCACAAAATAGTTCAGAAGCTAATGTATCACAAAACAAATATAGTTTAATGATACAGAATGTTATTGTTTTGGTAAAATGCAGAAACAAATCACCTTTCTCTTAAAAATGTGTAAAGGTTGATTTATTTCAATTGTGATAAAGTTCATTTACTATCTTCAATAGATAGTTTTGTATTGAGAGAAAAGATCTAAGTGCACCAGATTTTTCTTTGTGGTTATTTTGATACAAGATTATGGATTTCAGACATGGAATATGTTTTAACAGGTGAAGATTAGAGCCTTATAATTTGCATTTCCAACAAGATTTTAGATTATGTTGATGTACTTGGAGTCTATTCTGGAATCCACAGTTGGAGAACACTCATTCTCATCTTTCATATAAAAATTGAAATTCCTCAAACACTTCCCTGAAAAACCTTCAAAGTAATTCATCATCTGTGCTATAGATATTTTTATTCTGAATTTTTATCTTTAAAATAGATGCAATGAAAAACTACTAATTTCTATAAGAATAAACTAAAATTTAATTTATATAGATAAAACATCCATACTTAAATCTAGTAGTCATTTTGTGCATATAAAAGACTATGACTCTATGGGATGGACAGCCTTTCTAGTTCATGAACAGATATTATCTTGAAAATGTCAACCCTTTCTGATGTGTTATATCCCACAACACCAAACACATATATTCTTCTGGTCAATGTGTGCCTAATGATTAATGTCACTGGCGTTCAGAGGGATGGTGGACAGTGATTCAAAGAAGGTTGGCAAAGGCCATAGAAGACTGTTTTAGAACTCTAAAATGAGTCAAAACTTTTTCTTCCACTTGGGATAAAATGGTGTTGAACATTACTAACTCATTCTCGGCAGGCTCACTTCCTTTACAAATATATTGAAGACTGGCCACAGAGAGATAAGGGCTCTTTCAAGCAGTGTAATACCCTTCTGCATAAAAAGAAATATGAGTGTACAGTGAACTTAAGTGAAGAAGATGAAGAGAAGGATGAGGTGGAGAAGGGGAAGGAGGAAGAGAATAAAGAAGAAAAAAAGAAAGAAGAGGAAACTATGTGAAGCAGTTCTATTGATTGGAGAACACATAGCAATGCATGTTGCATGGCTATGAGAATAAAGCTAGCTTAATCATAGAAAAATAAAATAAATAAAAATAGAGTGGTTTTAAATTATTTGTTTTACTTGCATTACCAGATCATGCCATTATAAGCACAATCATAATAAGTGCTGCTAATGTATTCTTTTTTCTCATTATAATTACACTGAATTTCTCTCAAATATCTACTACTGCTCACAACAGAATGTTTAATATTATGAAAAACTTTCACGAACTGCTGCAATCCTTTCCAGAGCTATGGTTAATTCCATTTTATTATGATATTAACCATATATGTGTGTATGTATATATGTGCATGTATGTATATATATACATTTATGTAAAGTAAAGCATTTAATTTATAAAATAATGAATATGAAGTATGGCTATGCTTAATTAATTTAATTTTGTTCTTAAAATCGTTCTCCCAAACTGATCTTCATTTTATATTTTATGGTATTCATAATAGAGTTGCTCCAAATTTCTGCACATTTTTAGAACCTAAGCTATGTTCTATTACATGACAAACAGGATTTTCTCCATAGTTAGGAATCTTGAGATTATTGTAGATTATCTAGATGTGGACAGTGTAGTCACAAAGATCCTTATAGACAGGGGACTGGAGATATTGGCAGATCTCCTATTAACCATGCAATAGAATGTGTGATGAAATATCAAAGACACTGATCTGACTTTAATTTTTAATACCTTATGTAACTAAAATATAACTAAAATTTATTGGTTTAGATTAAGGCATCTTTATTTGATCTATGGAAGGAGAGTTATACCTCATTACTAACAAGAACAGTGGTTCTCAGATTTTAACTTGCACCAGAATCCCTTAAAAGTCTTTCTATAACATAAAGTTTAGAGGTTGAAGTCAGTATCTAAGAATTTAGATTTCTGACAGATTCAGGGATGAAGCTGTTGCTTGTAATGAAGTTTTCTTTGGATCCCCAGCTCCAAAATAATGACACTTCTTATTAAGTACAAATGCTTGGCCTTAGCTTAGGCTTGCTCTCAACTAGCTCTTAAAACTTAAATTAACCCATTTATATTATTGTACATTCTGCCGTGTGGCTCATTACCTCTCCTATATACTGTATGTACATCCAACTTCCTCCACATCTGACTGGTGAATCCTACATTTCTCAGATTCTTGCCCCCAAGTTCCTCTCTCTCTCCCTGAGTAGTCCCGTCTCTCCTTTCCTGCCTAGATATTGGTCATTTAGCTCCTAATTAAACCAATCAGAAGGTGTGTTAAGTAGATGACATAAAACAAACACATTTTCACAGTATACAAAGAGATTATCCACAAAAGCTTTGGTGGTCTGAAAAACATAATTTGAGAACCAGTAGTGATGGTTGTGACGATGATGATACTAATAAACACAATATTTTGGCATTTAGAAGAAGTTAACAAAAACTAACAATAAGGGCTGGAGAGATGGCTTATTGATTATAAACACTGGTATCATAGGACTGGGTTTTATTCCCAGCAGCCACATGGCAGCTCACAACCACCTGCAACACCAGTTCCAGAGCATCTGACCCCCTCAAACAGACATGTATGCACAGAAAACTATCAGGACCTTGTTCCAATGCCTCACTCAACAACTTATGTTACAGAGGGTAAAACAAAATAAAAATAGTTGTTAGTACAATTAAAATTATTGTCTTGAAAATAGGAGCTAAATGTATATATTTTAAAATAAACTCTACTTCATGTTCCTATCATTTAAACTCTATTAACAGTTAAAGAAACATGTTACCTGATTGCTAATCTATTTCCTGGAGAAGGTTAGTTAAATTCTTTAACTCCCAATTTCCTCATCTCTTAATAGTTACACCATAGGATTCTGGTGAGATTAAGTTATATGATACTCATAAGGATTTTAGCACATTTTCTCTCCATGATACTCATTAATACTTTCAGCTACTTATAACTATATTTTCCCCACTTGTATTTATGATATAGTACTTCAGATTTCATGGAGCTTTAAGTGAATAAAACCATTTACTTTGGAATCATAGCTTATAATTTTAATATGCTAAAGGTCTAAGCACTATTTTCATTATTTTTGGAAAGTACAGATTTTATGTACTATCTTTTTTTGAACCATAGATTTTTCATTTTGAAGACTTTGGTCATTTCAGATGATGTTTATCAAGGTAGGTCAAATTCAGAAAGAATTAAAAAGCATTTGTTGACTGTTCCAACCACGGAATGGTTATAAAATTCCTGCTATGTTCTATATACCCCTTTTCATAAATTCTGTGATATAAGTCAGCTTCTAAATAACATGTCACTGAGCTCCTTTTATTCTGCCTTCTCTCAGAAATTATCTAAAATAAAGGATGGGAATTATGTATATTTAGGAAATAACTCAATTTTATTCCACATTTAGTTTCTGACATTTTTTTAGTTTAGTTATCACAATGTAAAGCAAGCACACTTAATGACAATTTGTATTCCTTCTCTTCACCGTTTATCATAAGGTATTTGTAATAGTAAAATTGTATTTTAAAATAAATATTTTGTATTTAGTCTTCTTCTTCATTTCTTAGCATACAGTGCCTAAAACACTTTTAGTTACTTCTGTGTGTTAATAAGGCATCTGATAGCAAGGACTTACTTATAGATTCAGCATGGGAACTGGTTGCTGTAAGAACCAATCATGTGGTTAAAATGTTGGAAAATGTGAGTCTTACATTTCAAGCATTATGAGAGGAGAAAAATCCAAAGACTAAATTGATCCCTGGTGTCCAATGATTTACTCAGCATGCCTATAGAATAAAGTTTGTATTAAAATTCACAGATATAAGATTCATAGAGCTTCTGAGTTACTTAACACTTGGAGTTAGTAGAAGGGTGATAATCTTGGAGGCAGTTTAAAAACTCCAAGCAACTTCACAGATGCCCTGACCATCAGGAACGCTGTCTGATTCCTCATCTGCATCTCTTGCAATATCCTTTCTAGTAAATAATTAAACACATAAAAGGAATATTTTCCTGACTTGTATTATACATTGTAGCAAATTATTAAAAGCATAAAAGGGATTGTTGGTAATCAGGTACATAGATTGTATAACAGAAGTAGAAATCAAAACTTGGGATTGTGATTGGCATTTCATGTCTAGAGGTTAATCTTGGTATATTTCCTTTACTGTGGAGAGTCTATATTAATTCCAGTGCAATAGAATTACCTAAAGGAAATTTGAGAAACTTAGTTCATATTAGAGAACTAGTTGTATGTGCAGAAAAACTACCCTTTCTGGTCACAGAAATAAAAGTTGTCCCTGTCTTCTGGAAACATGTTGTTTGTGAAGAGAGTGGATTAAAGTGCAGGAAATAGAAACCTTTGATTCCAATAGATTCACGGCCACACATGACATGGAACACAAATTGAGTGACACCTTTGGAGATGATTTTTAAAATTGTTTTAGTATCCGTGTTCTTTTTTTTTTATTATTCTTTTTTAATTAAAATTTCCACCTGCTCCCCGTTTCCCATTTTCCTCCCCCTCCTCCCACACATTGCCCCCTCCCCCGCTCCCCTCCCCCTATCCCCATTCCTCTTCTCCTCCCCCCAGTCCATTCCCCCTCCCTCTCGATACTGAAGAGCAGTCCAAATTCCCTGCCCTACAGGAAGACCAAGGTCCTCCCACTTCCATCCAGGCTCAGGAAGGTGAGCAACCAAACAGGCTAAGCTCCCACAAAGCCAGTTCATGTATTAGGATCGAAACCTAGTGCCATTGTCCCTGGCTTCTCATCAGCCTTCATTGTCCGCCATGTTCAGAGAGTCCAGTTTCAACCCATGCTTATTCAGTCCCAGTCCAGCTGGCCTTGGAGAGCTCCCAATAGATCAGTTCCACTGTCACAGTGGGTGGGTGCACGCCTCATGGTCCTGATTTCCGTGTTCTTTAATTTAAAAGTATATAGATTTTCTTCTATGAATGGAATCCACCTCTGTCTAACTTCTCATGATCTGGCATGCCCTGTGACTATACCCAGGTCTTTTACATAGAATACCTAACCTTTATTTAAGCTAATAAATAATTGTTTTCTTATCTCTACTAAGAAACCTTAAAGTTTGTATTGCTGATAGTATAAAATGTAAGAGTGAATTTACCACTGAAGATAGAATTAAATCAAACCGGAGACATGAAATCATAATCTTAATTGAAGACATTTATTTGAAATAGACCCCTCATTGGCTTTCCTTTATATAATATCCAAGGCAAAAATAACTTTTCATTGGTTGATTTACAGACAGTCATGTGGTACTAATGTTTGGAATTCAAAAGATGAAGAACTAAGGTAGAAAAATTTTCTAAAATGACAAAAAACTTTACAAAATTGCAATAAAAGTAAAGCAAAATATTCCTCTTAACTACAAACAAAATCAATAAACAAAATATAATTGAAGAATTTTCATGTTTATATTACATAGATTTATTGCATTATAGACTCATGAAATAATATTTTTCCACAGCCGTAAATGTCTAGGTGGATATCCTGAATTTACAGAAATTTGTGGACAGTGATTTGTCATGTAGAGGTAGTCAGTTATTACACACATTTTATAATATGTGCTCTTTGATAAGCACAATGGTAACTATTCAATGTTGGTCTTTTACTAAAACCCAGACATGGTAGGTGTCATCATATATAAACAGGATAGTTTTACATATATCCTAAATTAAGGATCTTGAAGTGAGATGATTATCTGTGACTGTCCACACGGTACCTGGTAGATCACAAGGGTGGTGACCAGTGGGGGTAGGGCAAAGGAGTACAGCTAGATAATATGTAACAGGCACAATATGGAGAAAGGCATGAGAGAAGGAATTGAGCAGTCTATAGCAGCTATAAAAGACAACAACTATCATCATCAGCTCCCGTAGAATCTCCAGAGGGAATGCATGCCCTTCCTATCTATTTTAGACTTCCAACTTTATTAAAGAAGACAATAAGTTAGCGTTTTAATTTTATTGAAAAAATTTTAGGTGATATTTAAAAATACAAAAATGGTACGTATTCAGGGGACAACATGATGTGGAGGTATATATAAGCACTGTGTGTTATTTACATCAGACCTAAGCTGTTTTAAAGTGCTAAGTTAACTTTAACACCAGTGAAGCAATTAGCTAATGATATACATAGCTAATGATATACACTGATCACTTTATATAAATACTTACGATGTCATGACACCAATCACTTTATATAAATATTTACATGTGCCAGTGATAAAATTTCAGAATTCCAATTTACAGGACAACAGAAGAAAAACTAAACCAATTATTTTGATACACTCTGGGGAGAGAGATTGTGTCCTAATTCACTCCCTCTTCTTTATTCCTACTGCTTTATCAGTGCAGAATCAGCCTTCATTTGAATAAGTATTGATTCCAAGTATCCTCCCATTCTTCAAATTTTGTACTTCTTCAAGTCCCTTAATTTTGAATTATTATATCATTTTTTTGTCAGATTTAAATCGGATCCTGTCATTTACTTTTGAAAACACCCCCATGCCTCCTAAATTTCCAAAGGCTAAACTGGAGTTCTATAAAATTTTCCCACAACACACCCTTGCTTCCTTGACATTTCTCCCTTTGCACATTCACCTCTTTCGAAACCATCTGGTCCAAACTTGTACCATTATTACATGTCTCTACCGGAATAGAAGCCTCCTTTCACCTGTAGTCCCTTTGCTTTTATTTCTGTTCTTAAGACGTAGATTATTTTTAAGACTTTAGTTTATATAAGTCTGTGATTTGCCTGGCGAGTTATAACTGACCATGCTTTTATTTAACTATTTATTTTACCTTTGTATATTTCCATTTTAAAATGAAACATTCTGATTATGTGTTCATGCTTTGGTTTTACATGTCTAGACTATACATAGTATGCAGTCATGTGTACACAGAAGTCATCACAATTTAGTAGAGCTTGTGTCTTTAGAAACAAATACCTTATTTCTATTAGTGGTAGAAGTTTAATAAAGTCTTGATGAATGAAATCAATTAACCACTGCTCACTTGAACTCATAATATGGTCATGGGATATACCATTTTTAAGACATAAGACACAATATTTAAACATTTATTAGTACAAAGTTTTTCTTTTTATGACAGAATTTAACAGGGTCCTTCAGAATGCCATTGGGCTACAAAAATTACAGCTTTACCACTGAGATTCTTAAGTTCTTTTAATTCTCTTAGATTTTGTTTGTTTTGTTTTGTTTTGTTTTAAAATTTATTTATTTCTTTATTAAAGATTTCTGCCTCCTCCCCGCCACCACCTCCCATTTCCCTCCCCCTCCCCCATCCAAGTCCCCCTCCCTCGGCAGCCCTAAGAGCAATCAGGGTTCCCTGCCCTGTGGGAAGTCCAAGGACCACCCACCTCCATCCAGGTCTAGTAAGGTGAGCATCCAAACTGCCTAGGCTCCCACAAAGCCAGTACATGCAGTAGGATCAAAACCCAGTGCCATTGTTCTTGACTTCTCAGCAGTCCTCATTGTCCACTATGTTCAGCGAATCCGGTTTTATCCCATGCTTTTTCAGACCCAGGCCAGCTGGCCTTGGTGAGTTCCCGATAGAACATCCCCATTGTCTCAGTGTGTGGGTGCACCCCTTGTGGTCCTGAGTTCCTTGCTCGTGCTCTCTCTCCTTCTGCTCCTGATTTTGTGAAAGAACAAATAAAATGATGTTTTAGGTCAATATAAATTATAAAGATCATTTTCTATTACTAAAGTAGAATTGCCACAGTGAGGGAGATCTGTTTGTCTTTATGTACTATATTATGTTGTTCCTCAGACAAGATGATATTTCTAATTCCTTTAAGGTCTAATCAATATTCACAGAGTTCATTGTCATATGTTAAGAGCCTGCCATCTCTAATTTTAAATGATACATTTAAATGACCATGAGTAATTTTGTTTTTTGTGTGATTTTAAAAATATATTTTAAGCTGTCAATGCAATAGGAAAAGCTTTTTTTCCATTAATCATTCATGAAATTACAGCACATTTTAATGGGCTGGAAACATTCTTTACCACTTTCTTTAGGAGTAAGCATAGTGGTAAATTTCCAATGAGGCCTGTATTCTTACACTTTGACTTCTTGCAGAGAAAATTGATATCATGGGCTCCTAAACCTATTTTATTGCTAAACTGCTATATGATTTGGGGAAATTACCCATGTTAAGCTTCCCTTCCCTTAGATATAAAATGGGATTAATAAAAGAAGTAATTTCAGAGCCTGTCATACAAATAAAGTAACAAGCACAATGCCTTGATTGCAGTAAATGTTCAAAGAAGATGCACTAGAAATATTGCAATGAGCTCTCAATCCCACCTTGTTTTACTATTCAAAATACAGTGTTCTCCACTTAGGAAGTATTCTGTAAATACTGTTCACTACATATGTACAATACCATAAAAATAATTAAATTGCAAACTTTGAAGTTAGGGCGATTTACATTTGAACAAAAGAGATATGGCAAATCAACAAATGGTTTTAAGAAAGAATATGATTGTTTAGTAAAGTAAAATGTGTGACCAGGGTATGGAAAGAGAAATGACCATCATTAACTGGGCTTTGGCAACATAGCAATCATAGCAAGACAGGTTCTATGTTGTTATTGGAAATGGGACTAATTTTAACAAAGAAAATAACGGAGATAAGGAAGGAGAGTCCAGGAACACAAAATGACTAAGAAGAGAGCATGTGAATATTTAACTAAAGCAAGTAGTGTTAGTTTTAAATCACTCAAACTTCTACCGCTTTTTTAATCTTCATCTCTAAGTTTAACATATTGATAACAAGTATTTTCTTAACAGTTCGTAATGTTTCTCAAATTTATATTCATTTAAATATGTAATTTTTGTTTTTATTCCAAAAATTGGTACAGATGAATCATAAAGAATCCATAAAAATGAATGATGAATGTAGCTGTATTTAAAAATGATTGTTGCCTGGCTAGGTTGTCATCAGAGAGGCTTCACCTAGCAACTTATGGAAACAGATACAGAGACCCACAGCCAAACATCAGGTGGAGCTCACGAAATATACTTTTGGGTACATAATTTATGAGAGATTTAGGAATCATTTAATATGTAAGGAAGTCAATGTCTAATAAACAAGTGATGATATTGAGATTTGAATCTTGCTCTGTAGAGCAATGAAATTAGCTAGTCATTCAGGTGTTTTCAACTGCAGATTCTAGCCTGTTTGCAGCATTTATGGAATGAAAAAAGTGCATATTCTTTGAAAGCATTTTCTTATCTTAGAAACCTACCAATAATTGTGACAAGTATAAGATTTGACCCTATTTGAAAGTAAACAACATAAAATGCCCAAAGTTTATGAGTAATGGCACATAACATACTGTATTATGTCAAAACGGCATAGATGTGTTACTGTAATAATTTCACAAACTCCAGTCCTCACACTGCAGATTTAAGGCAAGATATTAGCGCAAAGGATTGTAAGATAGTAGAGAAGTCTACACATTAGAGAAGTCAAATTTCTATTAGACAATAAGCATGCCTCCATATTACTCCTGAGGAAGACTATTCTCTAAGCTGTCTGCTATACAAACATCATTAAGAAGCTAATTTAGGACAAAATGTCTCTGCCTTCTACACTTAAAAGTATCTGAGGTGCCCACAGACACTTCTCACCTAACATTTTTTGTACATAAATGCATTATCAGCATCATGTTACCAGCTTATCTTACATTGTTCACTATTTCTTCTCATCATACTATTTGATTAAACTGCTATTTAGATTCCAGTATGGTTTATAAGGAGAAATTTTTAATTGTAGCACAAGTATCCTAGCATTAAGTAGCATGGAATTTGAAGGATATAGATGTTGGAAATAAATATCTCCAGCTCTGTAAAAGTTGTCTTAGCTACCTTGTTAAGATACTTTTTTAAACATTGAATGCAAATGCTCTCATTTTGCTTGTTTGTTATTTAATCTTCTCCCATTACATCCTGATCACTGTATTCTCTCCTCTCACTTCCCCCACTTGAACTTTGCTTTTCCCCAGATCTACTCCCTCTCTGTTTCCCTTCAGAAAATAGGGACTATCTCTGAGATATCAACCAAATATAGCAAAACAAGATACAATAAGACTAGACACAAACCCTCATATCAAGGCTGCCTGAGGCAACACAGTACTCCTACTTTTTCTCCAAAAGTGTCCAGTAATAGGTCAAAGGGTCACATACACTCCCATCTACTATTGTCAGGAGTTCCAATAAAACACCATGTTTTGCCACAATAACATATATGCAGAAGCCCTAGGTCAGTCTTATGTAGACTCCCTGGTTGTTGTTCAGTCTCTGTGATCCCCTATGCATCCAGGTTAGTTGACTCTTTGAACCATTTTCTTGTAATACCTTGACCCCACTGGCTTCTACAATTCGTCCTCCTCCTCTTCTGCAGAGTTGTCTGAGCTCCCCCTAATGTTTGACTATGGTTCTCTGCATTTGTTCCCTTAAGTTGCTTGATGAAGCATTTTTTGCTGATGAATGGGCTAGGTATCAATCTATAAGTATAGAAAAATATTAAGAATCCTTCCATTGACTTTTTTTTTTTTACCAGTAGTGTTGATTCTCTCCTAGGTCTCTGGATTATCCATTATGCTTTGTGCTATAATGTGTCAAATATAGAATAGAGGTCTAATTGAAGTTTGTATTCAAGCTTCTCTATTTGTAAACGCAAAACAAATTCTAGTATATGCTGAGTCACCCAGCTTCCATCCAAATTATAACAACTTCCTTAGGAAGACACCTTGCTTAAAGCCTCAACTAGTGGTTAGAATCATTTTTCTTCCAACTCTCATTACAAAAACAAAACTAAAAAGCAAAAAACCTTTCATCCCATTAAGGAATCTCCACATATCTCTTCCATTATGACTCTGAGGAACTTGACTGGTAAGATAGTACTATATTTATCTTCCTAATTTTAAAGCATTTAATTACCAATAATTACTGACGATGTGTTTTTTTTTCTCTATTGCACTTTAAAATTTTTGAATTCCATTCATTTTTCAATAACAATTTAAGTCAATCTGGAAAGTCAAGGAAAAATCAATTATCTGTAATTTCTCAAACAAAAATGCTAAAAATATAGAAATAAAATAAAAATCTAGTGTAGAACAAGACTAAAGTGAATAAGATTGCATAAGCAAGAGAGGCGTAGCAATATGAACTTTTCTTAAATATTTAAAGAGCTGTTTTGTGCTACAGTTGGGTTAAAACATACACTTGTAATCCATATTTCATCATGTCTCTCAAAGTCATTTCTTTTAGTTTTTATTGTTTTCAAAATGTTACTACCTTGAGTGGTTTAATGAAACTATGAGCCACAAAAAACAGCAATTACATAATTACATTTTATTCCTCCAGTTTGGTCCTCTAATCCAAAATGAATTGTTGAATCAACCTATTTTTTTTTCCTCTGAGTATATTAGCTATTTACTTTTTTGGTAAGCTCTTTAAGTTCTTTGAGTCTCATTTACAACACTTTTTAGATAGTGGTAATAATGTTTATTTTATAGTTCTTATGAAGGCATTATGAAATAATTTATTAAACATACTTAAAGCATTATATAGAGCTCTATAAATATTAGCTTCCTTTCCTTATTCCATTTTTCTTTCACTTTTATGTTCTGTTATTACCTTAATAAATATATATTTCTTCCTGTGTTATAAAATTTCATAAAGCAGTATTCTCATATGAAATAAATTTGTGCATCTTTTCAATAATTTCAGTATTTTTATTTGCAAAGTAGAATTATAGCATTGTTATCTGTAAATATGAAAAAGAAAGAAGGAGGTTTGTGCTGCATGGCTTTTAAACGTTTTTTTCTGATGCTTAGCACAAACATGTCCATTTCTCCATAAAAATTTATAAGCTTCTTGGTATCAATAATCTCCATCCATTTTTGACATTCCAGTACAATTCTCAGACATTATAAAAAGGATGTTCTACATGGTCACAAAGCTTTCACGCCACCCCATGTGAAGAATCCTTACCTTTTACAAGAGAGGAAGATAGCATTCATCCAGTGACTTGGTTACACTTATTTATTTCCTGTTTTTAATTTTTAAGATTATAATGTGATTACATGAATCATTCAAACTAGAATCATGTTTAAAACAAGTTATTCTCTGTTAGCACTATCAAATTTGGAAGTAATGAATATACTTTCAATACTCTGTATCATTAGATAACTTATACAGTCCATGAAAATGAAAATACCCTTCCTAAAGGGATGGTTCAGTGCTAGGGCACCATTGTTGCTCAGTTCCCTACACAGGACAGTTCACAAGTCTCTGTGCCTCCAGTTAAAGAGATCCTCGTGCCTACTTTTGGACTCTAGAGTTACATGGGTTAAGGATACAAGGACTCTAGGCATACATGTGATACATATGAATATAAATAAAACACACACAAACTAAAGATAAATTAATCTTTTTAAAAATGATATTGATATAATCTAGACATAGATCACATAACACAGAGGTATGTGGAAATGGAGAAGGGAAATTCCCTAATGAACTTTGAATTTCATGGACTTTATTTTAATCCTATCATTGTTTCTTTAAAAATTGGAGAAATCATCTAAGTACTGTGAAGCTCAGATATGTCATCTCTAAACCATGTTTAATATTTGATAATTCACATAATATTATTGTTTGAGATTAACCTGGTAAAATGTGATGTAGAATAGCCAGTAGATAATTCATTTTCATATATTTTTTCTATTGTTACTATAATAAAAAAGGCAAAATATATGTTTTATAGACATGCAGTATAGAGGGGTTTACAAGTAAATTCACAGTTTAGAAGAAATAAAGGCCATTGTAACAGTTCTTTTAAGATTTTCAAAAGTACTTTGTGAGCATATAAGTTTGTGTTATACTGGGTAGTTTATATATTCAGTCTTTCATTTGCCTTGTATCAAGTATCAAGCTGTGATATCACAGAGATTTGCTATTAATATGAATTTATGTTGATGTTGAAAATTAATTGAATTTTGTGAGGCTGAATTGACAAAAATGCTAGTAAAGCTATTAGCACAGGCTATAGGCTATATAATCATTTTGTATTTATTCATACATATAGTCACATACAGAGCCATTTCTGTAAGAAAGAACTTACAAAACACTGTTCATTCCTAAAAAGCATTGCAGATTCTTAGTGATTGATGCAAACATGTGTTGAACCATAATTATCAACTGTAATTAGTACTGTTCTTTATAAATTAGAATGATGTTCATGAAAATTCTTTTATCAATTAAGAACCATTTATGACTTATGATAATAGTATCAACATTAATACAGCAGTGTTGCCTAATAAAAGAATGATAAATTTCATAGTGAACCTTTATAAACTTAATAATACCTTATCAATTTTTAAATATGTATCAGATTCACTTATATATTGCTTCATAGAAGACAACCCCCTCCCAAATTGAAGTGGATAATAGATGACCAAGTTATTTGGAGCAGTTGGAAAGCAGAAAAGAACTCTACGTAATTTACAGTTTGCCTCACTGATACTCTCTGGAATGCATATATACTTAACAATGTCTCAAATCATAAGCTGTATATAATTAAAAATATTTGTCATTCAATTCAAATTGGTAATTTGATGAATTAATTTACAAGTGTGTATGTGCATATATATATGTGTGTGTGTGTGTTTCCATTGGTCATTGTCAATTGCACTGATAACTTTGAAACTATGTAAAGTTCAATACAGAGGATCTTATCATAATGAAACTCTTAAGTCAATATTTATATATAATTATATATTTTGAATAAATATTTAAATGAATATATATATATATATTATTGTTTATTGTTTTTTCGAGACAGGGTTTCTCTGTGTAACATTGGAACTGTTCTGGAACTTGCTCTATAGACCAGGCTGGCCTTGACTCACAGAGATCCACCTGCCTCTGCCTCCCTAGTGCTGGGATTAAAGGTGTATCCTAATTTCCTTGGCAGTAGCAGACAGCCTCTGCCACCAAAGCAGTTATGTCAATATCACCATCTGTAGCCAGGTGCCTTTCCACCATCAACTATGTGACTTGTGCACCCTTTAAAAGTGCCTCCCTGACACAGCTTCCTTTCTTTGTCTCTTACTCCTCTCTTTGTCTCTTCTTTCCTCTCTTGCCTCTTTTTGCTCTCTTACTTCTCTTCTTCCTTTTGTCTGTCTGCTACTCTCCTGTTCACACTCTGACAGGACCTTTCATCCCCCTTCCTTCAATAAGCCTCTTGCACTAACTCTGTTGCATGTGGCCTGTTTACTTGGTGGCATACCTTGGCAGGACCAAGCAAAAGGTACCCACTTGCCTTCATTTTTTTATTTTTTTTCATAAATTTTACAAGCCTTTGTTTACATTTCTTGCCACTGAACAAGTTTAAATATACTCACTTTACTTATTTATATAGCTACATTTTGCTTATAGTAATAACTAAGATAATGATTTAATGATTATATCATTTCAATAAGCACATGAACATGACATATTAATGAATGAATCTTATCTACTTGTCTTTTTAAAGTTTGAGGCTGTGGCTCCTTATGATCCTTTAAGTCACTTTCAGAAGATAAAATGCTTTTCTCAATAATGAATAAGTCTAATCAATACCTTAAACCTATTCTAAAGAAGTGGTCTGCTTCTACATATGTCCCTCCCTGCCTGATCCAGAGACAAGCTGAAAATTTACAGTCAAGAAGGGATGTATTTTCCATTATATTTCTCTCCATGCCCTGTACATTGTCACCCATCCCTGCATACATCTAACTTGATTTGGATTCCTTGTGACTACAGGGCAGTGCAGGAAAAGAAACAAAAGAAGCGATAAATTATTTATTTAACTCATTTTGTGGTGATGGTTTCTAGGGTATTTTAAAAACAGAATCTATTTACTCCACTAACAAATATTTGACCTGTTGTTTACTTCACTGGAAAAAAAAAAACGGTATCTCCATTTTAGTTCCCTGGGGCTTCGCTCTTGGTCCTCTGTATTTGGAAGGTCTTCCTTCATTGTTCTGCAAATATCTGTGGCCCTCTTGCAGATTGCTCTTTATCAGGACCTCAGAGGAATTTTTTCCCCTAGCTTTGTATCCAATACTGATAGATGCAGGATCTGTTCTAGTAATAGTCCAACATTCAGAATCAGCGCCAATAGAAGGCCAAACTCTTTTGCTTGGAATTCTGATCTATTCAGCTGTATATCATATATGTGTTTAGATTTTCCCCAATAACAGAAAGGTAAAGATGGTCTCCTACCTTAGAATGAAAAACAATGTGTTCCTCACTCCACTGTAAAAGACAAAATGCAGAGGCTCATGAAACAGAAAATGCTGTTTCTCTACCTCCAAACCTTGTCATGCTCCCACGAGGCAGTGTAAAGAAGACGGGAAAAATGTATCCTGATTTTCAACTGGAATATAAAATTTACATCTTCATATGATATGGTATATAATAAATTTAAAATTAATATATCTAGCTTACATTCTGATGGACCAAATGTACACTACGAAGATGACAAAAAAAAATCCTAAAGTATTTCTCTGAATCGAGATATAATTATATCAGCAACATTAAAAACCATTTAAGATTTATTTTATTTTAAATAGCTAGACGTATCTCAAAGCCATTTTTTTCTGTTTTTATTAGTGATATGTAATTTCACAAAACTCATTGACAATACTTATTCTAAATTCAATCCATTTTTAATTTTTTCTCAAGAAGATACATGTTAGTACAAATATTATTACAGAATATAAGCTCAGGAACGTTAGTGTTAAATATAATCTAAGCAATAGCTATTTGAAAATATGCAACTTAGAATCTATTAAAGAATACTATTTACGTGGGCAGGTTGTACCACATAGCTTGATTTTTTTCATACATAATGCAGCCAAAATGAGAATTGAGTATTTCTTTCTAATTTAATACAATTATTATTGCCATATGAATTTTATATTGATAATCTGATTTCATTATGTCATACTGATTATTTGTTTTGAATTCTGAGTGGTGTTCATATGGATTAGGAAAAACTTACACAAATATTGAACACCGATTTTCACTAGAACCTCCCCATTTTTTCTAAAAATTATGAAAGTTGAAATTTTAAATGTTCTTTTGACAAAAATTCTCAGTTCTTCTATATTATCATATTTTAGAATAATATTTTCTGTTCCTTAGTTTATGAAGTTGTTTCTCAATAGAAGCTACAGCATAAAGCATAAATTAACTAACTCCATTTGAATTTCTGGCAAAAGAATAGATAGCCTTTTACATATATCCTGACTCTAAGGGTTTAATTGCTCTTTTATGGAAACATAAAGCAATCAAAGTGAAGAAAATCATCTATAAATTCAGTGTAGTAATGGTTAAAGTCTAAAAAGTGCCTAGGGAAAAATACAACTGTGATAATGAAATCAAACATTTGTATATTGATTGGGTGTTACACTGGACTGCAAATATAAGACCACATAGAATTATACACGTACGGAAATTATATAGAACCTATATCCTGTACCAATAGCAATTTTCTTATTTTGAGAAAAAACTGAAGTTATACAAGTTGTTACCTTTGTAGGAAACTAGGTGAAGGGTATAAAGGGCCTTTCTGTACTATTTTTGCAAATGCTTGTGAGTCCATAATTATTTCAAAATAGAAAGTTAAAAAAAGATAACCTTTGACTGCTTTTTAGTTTTCTCACTTAATCAGATTCATAAGTCTTTCACTTTAAGACACCCGTTTTCCAATAAAATTGCTCAAAATTAAAGAATGACCTAGGACCCATGGCATATTATTAATGTCAAGCATATTATTAATGTCAAATGTGCTAAAATATACTTAAGCAAACATTTTGAAAAACATTGAATTACAATGTTTTTACATAGTATTATAAATGAAATTAGTTCTGTATAAGTAGAAAAATTATTATGATTATCTTAAAACCAGATATGTTCAAAAATGTTTCATGTCTACGTGAATTTCATTTATATTCAAGCCATCAATATAAAAGATCAGTGCTTCCATTTTTAAGGATTTGAAATCACCTTATTAATAGAAGAACATTTTATAATTTAGCATAAAAGACAAGTCTAATCCTGTCTTATAACAATGAGTTATATAATGGAAGTAGGATCATGGGATACAAATTTATTCATGCCAGTTGTTTACAAATATACAATATTACTTATGTTACCTTTGGGGAAAATATTATTAAACTCTTTTCCTCAAGGAATTAAGTTCCTATTCTTGGAAGATGAAGTAGTAAACATACATATTTCAGCAAAGTCTTTTGAAATGTCATTCTGTCTAAAAAGTTATTTTAAAGGACATTGATAAGTAATTAAATAGGAAGAGACTTGGATATAAAATTATGGTAATCATGTTTAATAATAGAAACTATAAATATAATAATTAACATCATTTTCAGTATTTATAGGATTTGAAAGAGTAGAATCTATGTATGTCTTCTTTGCCCATATGTCTAATGGTTCTTTGCCAGAAGAAGTGTTCCCTATATATCACTTGAATATATTACCATAAATTTTTTGAGCACTACTCTCATGGAAATGATCAGTTTGTTTTGGAGATCAGGTCACACAGTCTTCTTATTTTACAGTTAAGAAAGCTAATTTAGAATTAACTTGTCCTAGTCTTCACAATCAATGAGCACAAAATACGGATTTTCACACTGGTCTGATTCCACATGTAGGGTGCTTTTAAGAAGATAAGAATTATCTAAGATTATATCTTTAAATGATTGTGACATAAAAGTATCAATTATATTCCCCAGTGTCCTACCAATATACTTTCTATGTATATTTATAATCAGGACATGTTTACCAAGGAAACATGTAAAGACAATTATATACTCAAGATTGAAACCTCAATTCTTCTAATCTCAGCTCTGGACTTGCTCATATAATCCCTCCACTCTCTCTTCAACTGTGTTGTGTTGAGCGGCAGGGCTGCGTCCCCGGCACTGGCCGCCCACATGGCTTTACCTGAAATAATTACACGGAAACTGTATTCTTTTAAACACTGCCTGGCCCATTAGTTCCAGCCTCTTATTGGCGAGCTCTTACATATTGATCTAACCCATTTCTAATATTCTATGTAGGTCCACGAGCTGGCTTACCAGGGAGGATCTTAACCTGCGTCTGTCTGGAGTGGGAGAATCATGGCGACTCACTGACTCGGCTTCTTTCTCCCAGCATTCTGTTCTGTCTACTCCACCCACCTAAGGGTTGGCCTATCAAATGGGCCTAGGCAGTTTCTTTATTAATTAACCAATGAAAGCAACAGATTATAAGGAAGTCACTCCCACATCACAACTGGACTTCTGGAACTTGGCCCAGTGCTTGGCTGTGTATCTCCCCATTTGTTTCCATTGGTTACTTGATAAGGCTCTGGGCAGTCACCAGTCTGATTATAGGGGAAGGCTAGTTCAGGCACCCTCTTCACTTTGCTCTGAGTCTTAGCTGGGCTTATTCTTGTGGGTTCTTGGGAGTTTCCCTGGCATCAGGTTTCTCTCTAACCCCATAACGGCCCCCTCTATGAAAATATCTCTTTCATTACTCTCCTCTTCCTTCCCACCCCCATCTCAACCATTTTCTCATATTCCCCTCCCCCATCCTTCCCCCTCTATTCTCCCGCCCCCAGTTTACCCAAGATATCACCTCTATTTCCGTTTGTCAGGGAAATCCATACATCCCTCCTGGGGTCCTCTTTGTTACCTAGCTTCTCTAGGGTTGAAGATTGTATTCTGCTTATCCTTTGCTCTACATTTAATACATACTCATGAATGAGGGCATACTGTGTTTGTCTTTCTGGGTTTGGGTTTCCTCACTCAGAATGATTTTTTTTCTAGTTCCATCCATTTGCCTGCGGTTTTCATAATGTCATTGTTTTTGTTTGTTCATTCATTTTTCTTTTTCTCAGTAATACTATATTGTGTAGATGTACCACATTGTCTTTTTCCATTCTTCGGTTGAGGGGTTTCTAGGTATTGTTGTTTGGCAACAGCTGTGATGGCGAGGAATGAGTCATGGAGTACAACGAACCTATGTGGAGATTTATTAGAGAGAGGGGTAAGAAGGGGTTGTGGTGACTGGTTGGGAAATGGAGTGAAAAGGGGCAGAACGGACGGGTGTAGCTTGCTTAAAAGGGAAACTTTGAACATGCATACAGAGCCTTATGGAGTCAAACAACGTATATTGCAGCCATGCAACATAAGAAAGCCACCCAGTGTTTGATGTAGTGTAGCAGGGCTGTGGGGCCCCTGAGCTGACTACATTTGCCTGAATGCCAGTGGGTGTATCCTGCCAGTTGACATGGGGCAGGGTTAGTAAAAAGCTGGAATCCTAACACTAGGTTGTTTTCAGGTTCTAGCTATTATGAATAATGCTGCTATGAATATAGTTGAGTAAGGATCCTTGTAGTATGAGTGTGCATCCTTTGGGTATATGCCTATGAGTGTTATTGCTGGGTCTTAGGTAGAATGATTCCCAATTTTCTGAGAAACTGCCATAGTTATTTCCAAAATGGCTGTACAAGTTTGTACTCCCACCAACAATAAAGAAAAGCTCCCCTTAACCCATATCCTCTCCAACATAGACTTTCATGAGAGTTTTTGATCTTAGTCATTTCTGACAGGTTAAAGATGGTATCTCAGAGTTGTTTTAATTTTCATTTACCTGATGGCTGAGAATTTTGAGCAATTTCTTTAAGTGTTTCTCAGTCATTTGAAATTCTTCTGTTGAGAATTCTCTGTTTAGATCTGTAACACCTTTTTAAATTAGATTACTTGGTATTTCCATGTATAGTATCTTGAGTTATTTATATATTTTGGAGATCAGGCCTCTGTATGAAGTGGGGTTGGTGAAGATATTTCACCATTCTGTAGGCTGCCATTTTGTCTTCTTTAGGGCATTTAGGTTGTTTCCAAGTAGCTCTATAATAGAGCTTGAAATCAGGGATGGTGATTCCACCTGAAGTTTTTCTTTTTTATTGTAGAAGATTGTTTTAACTATCCTAAATTTTATTTTTTTCCATATGAAGTTGAGTAGTGTTTTTTAAAGATCTGTAAAGAATTGTGTTGGGAATTTGATGGGGATTGCATTGAATCTATAGATTGTTTTTGGTAAGCTTTCCATTTTTATATGTTAATCCTACTTATCCATGAGCATGGAAGATCTTTGATTCTTTGACTTTTTCCCCAATTTATTTCTTCAAAGATTTTTAAATTCTTGTCATATAGGTTTTTTACTCATTAGGTTATTTTTACCCCAAGATATTTTATATTATTTGTGGCTATTGTGAATCGTATTATTCCTCTGGTTTCTTTCACAGTCCATTTATCATTTGTACATTTTTAAATAAATAAAAAAAGAAATTCATCAAGGCCAACTGGCCTGGGTCTGAAAAAGCATGGGATAAAACTGGACTCGCTGAACATAGCGGACAATGAGGACTACTGAGAACTCAAGAACAATGGCAATGGGTTTTTTATCCTACTGCACGTACTGGCTTTGTGGGAGCCTAGGCAGTTTGGATGCTCACCTTACTAGACCTGGATGGAGGTGGGTGGTCCTTGGACTTCCCACAGGGTAGGAAACCCTGATTGCTTTTAGGGCTGACAAGGGAGGGGGACTTGATTGGGGGAGGGGGAGGGAAATGGAAGGTGGTGGCGGGGAGGAGGCAGAAATTTTTAATAAAGAAATAAATTAAAAATAAAAAAGAAATTCATAATATTTCTAAAAGTAAGCTATAATGGATTATGAATATTATCTCTGAGTATATGAAATAGAGGGAATAATATGAAAACAATGGACAGTAAGTTTTGGCTACATTTGGGGAATAGTTTTTAGAGATCTTGATATATTATCACGCAATTTTATCATTAAATCACTTTTTCCAATTTTTACTTTTAAAATATTTTAAGAAAATACCACTTATATCTTTTTGATTGTTTTATACATTCAATGCCTATTGGTTGTCCAGGGTATGACTATGACTTCTTTCTATATAAATATCAATATATGCATTTGCATAACAAAATCTGTCTTATGGGGTTTTAGTTGTATATTTCAATGGTAGACCTGAAAAACAAATGTCTTTTTTCTAAATAAATCCCATAATGGAAAAAGTATCTCTGTGTTATAAGAAAGAAAAACTCCTGGAAAAAATGATGGTACTGTTTTATGTTGCCTGGATGCTATCCTTGTGATTGTTTTCCACAGCATAGCCTTTTAGAGGCTCTGCATGGCTAAACCTATCAACATGAATCAACTTGTGGGGGATTCTCTGTTTTTATCAGACCTCTTACTTGATTTTACTTAATATCTTCTCCCTCCAATTGAGTGCTTAAGCAATTTCAAGTCAGAAAAGTGATGCAGCAGTAAAATTTGGAAATACAGAATGATCATTCATCCTAATGATATGTTATTTGGCACCTTTGAATATTTGACTATTGCAAATGGTTCATCAGAAATTTAAACAGGTTATTTGTCTCAATTCAAATTCACATTTGAAAAGCAGAGAAGAACCTGCCACAGTTGAACGTGTGCAGATACTAAAGTGAAATAACATTCTTCTCAGTAAGATAATATCTTATCACAAATTCAGGATGTGTTTAAGATTGACATTTTAATAGCATATCTAGCCAGGATATAACATCTAGAGATGCAAATAACTGCATTTTTTGTACTATGCTTTTTAATTCATGTTAGTATATACGACATGTTCATAATATTTATATTATAGTACAACAGGGCAATTATACTGCATATTGCAGAGACCTGGATATGTTTATTATAAAACATGTAGAGATAGTTCATTAGCATTTGTTAGTTCCTTTATGATGTATGGTTTTGATTAGGGGCAGTAAATATAAAGATAACACCAGTTTTCCATGATGGTTTCCAATCACTAAAATAGTTATATCTTAAATCTTATATATTGTCACTACCTTGACTATTATGGCATTTATCATATATTGTATTAACTATTTTACAGTATAATTAACCATATTTTAATTTAATTTTTCTTGTAATAAATTTGTATTCACTTTATATTTTATGTTGTCCATTTGATTTTTAATATTATTTTTAAATTTGTAAGATAAAATTAATTAGAGGAGCTTATTTTTTCAATATAGTTACTTGTGTGTGTATTTGCTAGAGTTGTGGCTTTTTCTGGAGTCCTTACATTCTTGTAAAATGATTATACTTTGGTTTTTGAAAATCTAAAAGCAAATTATGTTATCAGGTATAGGAATGTATTTCCTCTTTAAACATTTTATAAAGAAATCTTTCTGAAGAAGCTTCCATGTTGGTAATATATGAAAGAAGTATATCATGCATATTCCTAAGACAAGGAACTATTGGTCCCATAATCCTGTTAACATTTTCTTTATCAAGCAGATACAATTTGTACCGAACTGTTTTGATTTTCATCATAGTCACTACTATTTTTTTTAAAAAAAGAAAATCTCGGTTTAAGCAAGATTGCTTAAATGTGTCTATCTCTATAAAAAAAAGAAACAAAATGCAGCTGACATGTGGTAGAAATGGTGAGAAATTTGTTTCAGATCATGTCAGTAGGCCAGAGAGATCACATGGTAGTAAGCTCCTCTGAAAGAAAAGATTTACAGAGATTTGGATGCCAAGAGACACTAAAACAACTATACAAAAAGACATTTGGGGGTAGGAATGGCATAGTTTAAGGCAATTAGGCCACCTGTATGGATAATTGTCTATTTTCAAAGTCAGGACTCTTCAATTCCCATGAGAGTTGAAGACAGAAACGTTATTATTTCTGTGATTATTATACATTAACAGGATGGTTTTCATGTCATAAAGAATGACAGACAATCCTCAAAGAGACATAGAATAAACCTACAATCACAAGTTTCTTATAGTAAAATGATCAAGGAAAGGGAAGAATTGATTGGAACAAGCCTTAAGTTATATTAACAGTATTGAGCATCCTTCGGAATATAGGATTCTCTTCATAACTATATCACTCTTGAGTTATTAGAAAGTTTGTCACTGTTTGCATAAGTCTATAATTGTTGGAAGTGTATAGATTTTTGTGGATAGCAAGTTTCATTTCTTAGAAGTCAAGGCTGAAACTTAGTAGCTATGTCAGAAGACCTAGATTAAAGTTAGTCAAGGAGAGTTGTCACACTCCACAACTAATCGTCAGAAAATTGACAAAGAAGAATGTTTTGCATTTATGAATATAAGTTTAACAAATATATTGGTTTCTTCAATCTATAATTGCAATCAATACCTTAAAAATAAAGATAGCATATGAATGAATGGTGAAATATTTTACTCTTTAAAATTTGTGAGATTCTCCCAAATGTATGCCTTTACATTTTAATTCTGGTCACAGACATTTGTGTTACAAAATGAATAGTCAGATTCACAATAGGTAGTAGATTTTGACATCCCAATTCTCAAAATTTAACTCTATCTTTTAACAAGTATATGACCTTATAAAATCAATTAAATGGCTCAAGTTTCAGTTTTCTCACTAAATAAAACAGACATTTTATGAATAACTGCTGCACAAAGTTATAGTGAGAATTAAATGATTCAATTGCTAGGCAAAATACATGCTAAGAAGTAAGGAAAATTAAATATCTTAAAATTGGATGAGTACAGACATAGAAAGCAACCTATATACTTACATATTTGAAAACCATTAACAATAAGACCTTTTGATTTTTTACTTGAGTCTTCACTATTACTATATATACTTGATCTTAGTCTATTTTATTTGTTTCATCTATGTAAGAGGTAATTATATAAAAATATGTCATATTTTAATATATCATATTTAAAAGGAAATCATTCATAAGTTAAATGAGAAGTCTGTTGCCTGGATGGCATAGAGTTCTATCTGTCTTAGTGCTCAGGATTAGCTTGAAGAAAACCATGTTTGTATTTTTCGTTAATAGCCATGGTGGTATTGTTGTTTTCATATTATAGTTTGGTACTTTGTGGCCGTAAATACTAAATACCTTATTAATATCAATCAATAAGAGCCTATTCTCCTGCCTCCTAATCAAGAATTGTGTTATCATTTTAATCTCAATTTCAGCAGTGAGTAAAGGTAAAAGACTATTTTTTTCACATTTTGTTCGTTATTGTAATGTTTGTATTTATGACTCCAAATATTTCATTTATTTGCATACTTACTTTATCTCTTCTCCCTGGTACAAACATTGTTATTTACATTTTATTCCTTTCTTACAAAGCTGTTAATATAATTCATTAACAAGTACTTTTTTAATTTATTAGATTTAAAAAAATACCAATCCAAGTTCCCACTTCCTCCCCTCCTCCCATTTCCTCTATAAATCCTCCCACCCCATCCCCATCTAATCCTCAGAGAGGATAAGGCACATTGCTTTGTGGAAGGTTCAAGGCCCTCCCTACTATAGCTAGGCTTAGCAAGGTATACATCCAAAATGAATAGGATCCCCAAAAGCCAGTACATGCAGTAGGGCTAAATCCCGGTGCCACTGCCAGTGGCCCCACAGTCTGCCCCAGCCATGCAACTGTCAACCACATTCAGAGGAACTAGTTTAGTCCTATGCTTGTTTCTTCCCAGTCTGTCTGGAGTTGATGAGTTCCTATTAGCTCAGGTAAACTGTTTCAGTGGGTGAACCCATCATGGTCTTGACCTCTTTGCTCATATTCTCATTCCTTCCACTCTTCAACTGGGTCCAGTTTTCCGATATGAGTCTCTGCCTGTTTCCATCAGTTGCTGGATGAAGGTTCTATGGTGATATTTAAGATATTCATCAGTCTGACTACCGGGCAAGTCAAGATTGAGCACGCTCTTCTCTATTGTTTAGGGTCTTAGGAGAGGTCATATTTATGGATTCCTGGGAATTACTCTAGAACCTGGTTTTTCCTAACCCTATAATGGCTCCCTCAATTAAAATATTTCTGTTCTTGCTCTGGGAGGGGAGAGAAGGAAGAGGAGAGAAGAAGGGGAGGATTGAGGAGAACTTGAAGGAATGAGATTGTTGAGATGGAGGAAGGACAGAGAACAAATAAGTTTTTTTTAAAAAAAAGCACATTTTTAAAGTTTTGTGTGAAATTTCTTTGAAATGTAAATGGTTTTATTTTGATAATTAAAATGTATGAAAAATCAGTTTTGATAAATGCTTCAGTTTTGTCTTTTTTATTACTGACATTTTTTAGGGTCAGTCTTTATTTTTAGTAATACACCTATTCTGCCTTTTATCTTCGTGTGCACATTTAACTTTTGTGAAAATAAGAAAGATAATTTCAAGAACCTTATTTCCTGGTTGGAATGGCCCTAATAGTTGATTTTTACTAGAAACAAACCCCATACCTCTACACATCTGAAATGAGAAGAGTCCCGGTTGTGTATCTATCTCTCATAATGGATGCACCCATTACTTTCAACTCTTGCCATACAAATGCTGTAATGAATACCCAGCTATATATCTTATAGGCCTGTGTGAAAATGTCTCTGGGATGAATGCCAATTGTGGAATTACTGTGTCAAAGGTTATGTATATACTTAATTTGACTAAGTAGTAACAGATGGCAAGGCAGATTGCTGCCGATATCTACACTACCACCAATGGAGTGTTCAGGTACTTATGTCACTGTAACTACGTGGTTGATTCCTTTTATAGTTCATGTATTCCTTTTAACTGTTGTAGAAAGGTGGAACAATGTTTCATACGTTTGAAATACCTTTCATTAGGAACTTAGGGATTATGAAACTGATAATGATTAAAGCTTAAACTTGGCAGATGATGTCTATACTGGAACTGGCTTAAATAATCAGATGCCTCACAAGGTGCAATACGTGTGTGGTTGATGTTTCCAGAAGTATGTAATGGTTTTCAACAAACACAAATTAAATCTGTTTTGTAGGTGGTGTTGTTGTTTCATGCATTTTAATATAGTGAATCTATTTTTATCATTCTTTGATTTCATATTTAGGATATAAAATGAAAATGGTATAAATAAATATAATGCTTTCCAAATTATCTTTTATAAATGGTATGGATCATGAAAATTTACTGTTTTATTTGGAGAAGTTTGTGTAGCAGAAACTATGATATTTTATAGTATTTTTCATTATGCAGAACTCATTGTATTGGCTTTTATGTTAAAATGCTCTGAGTAGGAAAGTGTTCTTACTGGCCTACTAATTTTAAGACAAAAACATATCCCTCATTACATTTTTAGAATGTTTTGTTAGATTTTTTCTGTTAATTTTATTTACTATTCATTCATTTGTTTATCTGAAATATAAATGGCAATGATCTGACTTTAGTCAATGGTAGAAAAGCCTATATTCAGCCATATTATAATAAATTACATAATACTCACTATTGATACTGACTGATCACTTGGCATGTTATTGTTATTGACATTTCCTTTTTTTCTATGCCCAAATGATAAAATCCCATTTAATGTATAGCCTTAAGAAATGTGCATCTTTGTTCTTTAAAATAATGTTGGGTAAATAGCAGTAGCTCAACAAATACACATTAACTGGTATGTAATTCTTTTTTTAAAAATGAAATTTACTATTCTTTAACTCTATGCAAGCTGATCTCCTGCTCTATATACACTAAATGTTTTGTCACATTTCAGCCCCGAACTTACATATGCACACACATTATGCCATACATAGACAAAGAATGTAGACTGGTGGTTATATTTGCATTATATCTTACAAATATATATTTTTCTTTGAAACTTTGTGTAGCATACTCATAAGTGTATATAAATAAATGAATTATAGTAAAATATTCTTTCACTTTTTACCTTTAAATATGTACATCTAATGGATCTGGGATTAAGACTGAGAAACACAAAAATTGATCTAAGGAGATAGGACTTGATTCAGAGTATCCCTTCTCAAATTATATCTTTTTAATTTTTTAAAAATTCATTTTTATTTTATTGCATTGGTGTTTTGCCTGAATGTGTGTCTCTGTGAGGGTGTCAGATGCTTTTGAACTGGAGCTACAGACAGTTGTAAGCTGCCATGTGGGTGCTGGGAATTGAAACTGGGTTCTTTCATAGAGCAGCCAGTGCTCTTAACCACTGAGTCATCTCTCCAACCCCCTTAAATTATTTCTTGATGTTATAAAGAACCCTATAGCATCTTTTTGGTTGAGTTGTTACTTACTTAACCATTAATGTCTTTAAATGAGTATGCATTGCATTTATTGTTTAAGAAAAAGAGGCAAGTTTTTGGTCATGCTAATATTTTGATGACAATGCCATATACATAAAGCGCAAACAAGCTCTACCTTCAGGAACAGTTAGGAAGAATGTATTTTAAATTCCCTGTCACTATGGTTACTTGAGAGAACAGAAATCTACTCAAGAATAGAAATCTACTCATTCTTGATGGAGAGTGACTGAAAAAGATTTAAAAAGCAGCCAAGGTTGTAGTGGGAGACATATGCAACCATGGGTAGTTAATCTTAAATAATTCTGAACCTAATAACAAGATAATTCTGAGGGTGCAGAGAAATGCCTAATCAATCTAATAACCTCATGAATTATGAAGAATTTTAAATTAAAGTTATAAAGGAATGAATCTTTATAACTATAACGAGCCATCTCATTACCCTTCTTGTTATCCTGATCTCTATTGACATGTTCACTGTCTTTACACGGAGCCTTCTATATCTGGATCTTTTCTTTTTATACTTACAGCCTCATAAACCCTAATAATCATCATGACTGAAAATAAAAACCCCTACATTCTGATGCTTACAAATTTGCATATGCAACTCAAACTCCTATTCTTTTCTACACATCAATATACATCTATAAATTTCATACTTAACTTCTGTATCTGAATGCAAATCTCACTTTGCATGTCAGACCTGAACTCGTCTTCTCTCCAGATGCCAATTCCATGGATTACAAATCTTAATCAGTCACAACATAGTTCTATGCAAGCTGAAACTGTTTGGCTGGCTTCTTGGCTTCTCCCTTTTTTTCATTCTACCGTTAATAAATATGTATTATAACATGAAGATATATCCAGAAATATTACTTCACTAAACTTCCAAGTAGTCTGAAAGTTCATGTTCCCTCTCCATGACTCATAATGTCTGGTCTTTATACAGAAACCAGATATTTGTTTTAGAGACCACAGTGTGTCTTTATTATATGTTCAATCTAAAAATGATTTCCGTTTACCTCACAAGAAACGTCAGAATCTTTAAAGGAACTTCTAAGCCTTTCCACAATGAGGCCTCTGATTCTTTTTATCTCTTGGCATAATCATTTTTTCTCTCTACTCAAATTTATTTCACATATGCTGCGCAATGGTATCTGAGTGTGCCTTCGGGAATTGACAGCGCTTGCACTCATTTGAAGTGACATGAGACTTTGAACTTCATCTTATGTATCTGCTTGAATAACTCCTCAGTTAGGGCAACTTATAATTCAAACAACTCCACTGTTCCCAATACGTTTTTAGTCACACTGAAATTTCATTTGACCCATACTATTTACCATTCTCAAACATACTGAAAACTCAATTTCTTTTAATAATTATATTATATCCTTCCAATAGTAACAGAAATTCCTCACTATAGAGATCTTTTCAATTTTGATATTAGATAATCTCAAAGTCAAATATTACATTATCTACTAGATATTCATAAACACTTCTGGAATGATTAAGAAGAAAAACCCAGTTATCAAGGCAATATATTTCATTCTCTGTACTTACAATCGCACAACTGGAAAGGGCTAAAAAAAATGATCTCCTTTTGGTCCACCAAAGATAATGCATGCATTGTGGAACCCTGATTTAGAAAACAAATAAATAAAAATAGATTGGGAGATCTAGGTAGATAGTTGCTTATATTTTATTATTTTAAACTACTTTAATATTATTATGTATTACAATGATGTTTCAGTAAATTTTAAGGGCTTATGTGCTTGTGATATACAAAATGAAGTGTTTATAAATAAATGATTTGAGAAACGACCTTTATTTTAAAATATCTTAGTAGAAAGCTAGTGAGAGACTTACATTACTCATCAATTAATGGCCATAGGTATTAAGGGATTATACTATTTTTATACTTTTTTGTATGCTTGAAAATTTTCACAATAAAATAAATAAGTGAACTAAGTAGGACCTCTTTACTCAAAAATGTTTTATGTTGCTATTTAAGGAAAGATTATTACTTATTTTTTAATCCTCTCTGTGTGTAGCACATTACAGATAGAAACAGATGTAAATTATGCAAAGTTGATATATAAGCAATGAAATACCATTAGGTGAGTAAGTTCTGAATCATGAGTCATTTTGATGATGAACCATAGAGGAGAAATAGATGAAATCATGGATATAACACTTTTGAAAATGGTCTCATCTCATAAAATATAGAGGCAGTCATAAAAAATGTACAGTTACATAAAGAATTACAATTGACTTTAGTTCAAGGATAAGATATAGTTAGGAATCATTGAAAATCCAGAGTAAAAGATTAAAAAAAAATCACTAAATGTATAATTCAACAATAATTCCCTTAGATGATTTCTTCTTAGTATGAAAAGTAATCTCATATAAATAATAAAAATAAGATCATAAAAACCATAGGGTCAGTGAAGAGCCTTTCTTATTTAATTTTGAAATCCTGGTTACTATAATATCTATTATTAATATTTTTGCTTTCTATGCTGTCAAAAACCCCTCAACCCCATAACTCCTAAAAATGTTTTGAGTTTGATCAGAACCAGTACTCACCTGACTCACACTAAAAACTCTTCCGTAGTCCCAACTTTCATTTTCAAAGGCTGCTCTCACATTCTCATTTAGCTTATGTGGAAATGATTGCCTATCACTTAAATTTGGCTTTGCTTTACTCTCTGTAGTCTTTCATTTTGTATAATATAATATAATATAATATAATATAATATAATAATATAATATATCTATTATTTGAGAATTTTATATATGCATACAGCACATTTTGATCATATTCAGCTCCAGTTATATCCCCCAATTTCTTCCATATCCCTCCCAATCATCATCTCAGAGAGTTATTTTAAGTGATGATCATATACAGATGGGTGTGGAGCCACCCAATGGAGCATGGTCAACCTACCAGGGACCACACCTTTGAAAAAAAATGAACGCTCCCTCCTTTACCATTCACCATTTGCCAGAAACTCTTAAATTAGGCTCCCAGGATTTCGGTGTCTCTCTCCATTCATGCTATAATGTGGACTGGCTGGATCTTGTGCAGGTCTTATCCAGGCAATCACAGCTACCATGAGCTCATGCATCCAACAGTCCTGCCCAGCCCCATTTCACCCGAAGCAGCCACTAGTAAAAATAATTCCATGCCGTTCTTTTGTGAGGTTTTATGAACATTGTGGGGAGAAAGTGTAGTGGTGATGTTCTATTTAGCCCACAGATACCTGTTTTCTGCACTTTGAACTGTTGTATGTGTCTGTATTTACTGCTGTCGACTACACAAAGAAGCTTCTTAGATGAGGAATGAGAGATGCATGGAATAGACAAAGTCCCTTCTTTCCATTATAAATTTATTTGGAATGGATTTGGAGGTAGGATGAGAGATAAGATCTAGTTTGAATACAGCAATGTTCATAAATGACTCTCTTTCACATATATATATATATATATATATATATATATATATCCTGTTAATGTTTATGAAATAAACAAAAGAACCTTGAGTGAATTTTATGCTTGCTTACTACCTTCTCAGAAAAAAACTTCAACATCAAATTTGATATTGCACAGGAATTTTCCAGTGAAATGACTAATCAAGGATGAAGACTGTCACAATTCCATTCATGGATACTAGAAATTGTTGGCATTTTATAGCCTAACTGCCTGTAACATTCCAAATAAAACAGCAAATAGCATACACACTGGGATGCTAACATTGATTTTATACCTTAAGTGTGATAAGGAGATGCAGTAGAAAAAATGATAATAATAAAATAGATTGAACTGAGAAACCTAGGTCAAATGCCTGGAACCATTATAGCACGTCACTCAGATAACATTTTCCCTTAAGAGCATGTAGTCCCAATACTGGGAATATTTTTTTTTTTTTTTTTTTTTTTTTTTTTTTTTTTTTTTGGTTTTTTCGAGAGAGGGTTTCTCTGCGGTTTTGGAGCCTGTCCTGGAACTAGCTCTTGTAGACCAGGCTGGTCTCGAACTCACAGAGATCCGCCTGCCTCTGCCTCCCGAGTGCTGGGATTAAAGGCGTGCGCCACCACCGCCCGGCCCAATACTGGGAATATTACAAGTACTCTTGTCTAACTAGTTGCATCATAATTAGCTACAGAAACTGTTTAGTATCAGATCTTTCAATATTGCAATTAACTATGATATCCATGTTGTCCATGATGTATTGCCCTCCAAATAAACATTTTTTTAGTTTAGAGATTTTTAATTTAGAATTTTTTTTCTAATTTCCTGTATTTATACATTACTTGTTCTTTTCACCTATTTCAAACAGTAATTTATTTTTAATTTAGAAATGGCATTTTACAAAATCAACAAATTAAACACAAAAACGCTTTACTTACAGTCAAATTACTGATAAATCATATAACCAATTGCAAAGTGTATAGCTCTTGTTACCTAGATCACAGTTTTTACATTTTTTGCCATAAACTTTTTTGAAGACTTTTTTATTTCAAAACTATCTTTTCTCATTTAACATACCAATCCCAGTCCCTACTCCTTCCCTTTCACCTACCTCCCCCACTTTTCTCCCACCATTCCCACTTTCTGTTCTTCAGAGAGGGAAAGGCTTCCCATGGGGAGTCAACAAAGTCTGACACTTTGAGGCAGGACCAAGACCCTTCTCCCTATTTCTAGGCTGAGCAAGGTATCCCTCCAAAGAAAATGGGCTTCAAAGAGCCAGTACAAGCAGTAGGGATAAATTCTAGTCCCACTGACAGTGGCCTCAAAAAATGCCCCAGCCTCACAACTGTCACTCACATTCATGGGGGCTATTTTGGTCCTATGCAGGTTTCCCCGCTGTCAATTCAGAGTCAGTGAGCTCTCGCTAGCTAAGGTCAGGTGTTTCTGTGGATATCCAAATCATAGTCTTTATACCATTGCTCATATTATCACTCCTCCCTCTCTTCGACTGGACTCAGGGAGCTCGTACCAATGCTTAGCTGTGTTTCTGCATCTGTTCCCATCAGTGGCTGGGGTTATCCTAGTGGATTCCTAGGAATTCTCCTAGTGCCAGGTTTCTTGATAGCCCCATAACGACTCTTTCAATCATGACATCCCTTTCCTTGCTCTCCCTTACTGTCCTTCCCCCATTTATGCCATTCTGTTCCCTCATGTTCTGCTCCCCCATTCTCTTCTCCTTTCCCCCTCCTCTTCTGCCTTTCCCCTTTCCCCCTCACTACACAGGCTCCCAATTTTCTCAAGACATCTTGTCTATTTCCCGTCCAAATAAATTTATAATGTCCAACAGTATTGTTTATTTCATTCCACTTTGATAAAATGCTAGCTATGAACTAATAGATAAAACAAATGTCTTGTGTACCTAGGAAATGTGCTATAGCTTCTGCTTTAGCAAACGATTATAAAACATCAAAGAGTTCCCAAATTCTCTCTTTAATGTTCAAGATACAATGTGCTGTAGTAGAAAGATTATGATCAGCTTTAAAAGAAACTGCAAGTCATATTCCTATTTTTTCCATATACAATCATGGCTTAGTACTTATATTTCTCAAAATAGTATTTTATTCTGATGAATGTTAAAGATGATAGTTTAAGGAAAGATACTTGATGTATATGACCAAATAGATACCAGGTCTTATTTTTTATAAAAAATTAATTTAAATGCTTCATATATTGTATTTTGATCACGTTTTTCCTCCCTTAACTCTTCCCAGATCCACCCTCTTTCCTATCCACCAATAGCATATGTATAATCTCTTTTTGTCCTTTTTCTTTCTCAAAATCAACAAAAAATGAAAGTAAAAAGAAGCAAAAAAAAGCAAAAAAAAAGTGAAGCAAAAACCCACACAAAGAGCCTTGGAGTTCATTCTATGTTGGCTAACTGCTCCTGCGCATGGAGCCTGACCTGAAGTATTATTGACATACCCAGGGACATTCCATTGGAGACACTTAATTTTCCATTTCTGAATAGGTATCAATTGTAAGTAGTGTCTTGAATAAGGGTGGGACCACTTGTCCACTTCTTCTCAGTGCTAGAACCTCATCTGGCTTGAACCTTTGCCAATCCTATGTGTGTTGTCATAATCTCTGTGAGTTCATATGTGAATTATTCTTAGATAATTTTTCTGCCATTTATCACTTTGTGATGGAAAACACAAACAAAGAAATGTTCAAGTGGTACTTTAAGAAATTGTGAAAACTGAAATGATTTCCTGAAATCTTAAACTTACAAAACACAAATCATGTAATTCAGAATTTGCTCATTATTTTTCTTTCGTTTCTATCTCTCTGTCACACAAACGTAAAATCTTCTTGTTACCCAAGGAAGAGACAGATGCAAAATAAGCTAACTTTACTTAAAATAAAACCAAAGTGGGGAAACCACAAAATTTTAGCTTTTAAAGATACTTATCCTTATGCAGCTCCGAGTCATGTGATTAATATTACCTACTACTGCCCAACTTTCTAGTTAACCAGTCAAGCACCAGAGAACTGTAAAATAAAATCACAATAAATGTACTGAGAAAACTGCTTCCTATTGTAACTTTTCTGGTTCATGCAGTTATTAAATGAATATCAATGTGGATACAGACAGTAATGATTTCTTTGGGGAGGGCATTTGAAACAGGGTTTCTCTGTGTGTAGCTTTGGAGCCTGTCCTGGAACTAGCTCATGTAGACCATGCTTGCCCTGAACTCACGGAGATCTGCCTGCCTCTGCCGCCTGAGTGCTGGGATTAAAAGCGTGTACCACCATCACCCAGCCTGATTTTATTTTTTAATGTTTACTGTGTTTAATGTCACTTTTCATCATGATACTGTTTTATTGTTTTGTTGCGGCATTATAAATGCTTCCGATTATTCCAAGTACTTTTATAACTTCTCTAGTCTATGGAAAATTATAGGACACAGAGAGAGAGAAAGAGAGAGAGAGAGAGAGAGAGAGAGAGAGAGAGAGAGAGAGAAGAAAGTACTTCCCTAACATCTCTTACGCAAGACATGCCTAAAGCATGAGCAAAAATAACAATTTTAAAGGCTGTCTTGTAAAATCTGCCTGAAAGATATTCATAGCACCCCAGAGTTACACTATTCATGGGTTACCATGAAACTAAATTTATATAATTTAGTCCTGCTGCTCTATTTGGCATGTCTGTGTTCTTAATTGCTAAAACCTAAGGAATCTAAAATGTTGACTGCTATTCACAGATAAGAACAATAAGTGAAATGATGTTTTCCGAAATTGCTTCATTATTAAAAGCAAACAATAATGTACAGCTACGTAGTCACTTTAAAAACTCAGCTTATTCGTTTTTACTCAGGAAGCAGAGTTGACGCTAAATAAAGCAAAGTATATTCAACCACAGTAATGAAAATAAGATTTTCCATTTGCATCTAAATTAATATATTCATATTATAACCTTAGTATTCCTGTAATTTGGCTACTTTAAAAGTAATTATCTTATGCCAAAAGTAGTATATATTTTAGCAACTTGGCTTTCATGAAGAAAAAAATATTATTTAGTCCTATGTATATGTCAACTCATATACTTCTTAAGGATTAATATTTCTGAATATTTGCAAGATTATTCTCAACTCATTAAAATGAATGAGGGCAGAAATTATTTTAAATTCAGTCTTTTGAGTCAACAGATGACAATTTGTAATGGCCTATTGAGATGTACTTTCATTGTAAACAGTACCATAATTTATTAGTGTGAGAACATACAGTGAAAGCAATCTATTCCTGTTGGCTAACAAATAAGAAAATGAGGAAATAGTGGAGCAGTCAAATCTTCCCAATTATCTTTGAGATAAGATGAGGCTCAAACTTGAACAGAACTTCTTTGTCCATTTAAATAATTAACATTTAAAAAATCTATCTCTCTGTCTATTTATCTATCCATCAATCTATTTATACATTTGCATTTTGAGTTTAGAAAGAGAGAGAGACACAGAAATGGAGGTTTATTTCCTATAATGTTTGTGCATAATCAAGAGAGGGACAGATAATAAAAATATCAGAAGAAGGAAGATAGAATAGATAGGAGAGATGGGAGTTGGGTGTGATGGTGCACACTTTTAATTCCAGCATTGACTGGAAGAGGCAGGTGGATTTCTGTGAGTTCCAGGTCAGCCTGGTCTAAAGAGCAACTTTCTGAAAAGCCAGGGTTACACAGAGAAACCTTGTCTCACAATCCACCCCTCTAAAAAAGACAAAAAAGAAAACAAAAACTGAACAAATGAACAAAAAAAAAGGAAGATGGACATAGGAAGAGAAGAATTGTGGACTAAGAGGATACAGTAATGGAAGTCTTACAGTAATAGAAAATCTTATGTTGTCCTAGATTTGAACCAAGTGCCTTTTTGACTGACAACAAAGGCAGAATTCTCATTTGAGCTTCATTTTGCATTATCTCCCCTCTTCTCTGGACATCTGTTCATTCAAAATCTTTGCAATTCTCTACATTCTTTCAGATATGCCTTTTTCCCCTTCTGCCTGGGTGATTTTTGTAAACTCTGAACTCTAACAAGAATGCTTGTTTAAGAACTATCAGTGTCTTTAATTTTTTAAGTGGATTCAAATTCATTTCCTTACCATGTGAAAGACCTTTCTTGCTATGACTTCAGTAGAATATGCTAGTTTTAATTATGTTATTCTTCTAGAAATAATCCTTGATTCAGAAACTCAAAAATTAAACAAACGAGCAAACAAGCAACTACCACCACTATGCCTAGGAGAATTTTCTAGTTTGGGGTCCACTAGAAACTAAGGAAAGTTGTAAATAAAAGAGTGTTCAGAAAATACCTGGGAAAATGGCAACTTAGAAAACTTGAGAAATAAGTGAATAATAAAGGTAATGAACAAGAAGACAGAGAATTACAGCTTCTTGGGTAGTAAAACAGAGCTGAAGCATTCTCTCATTTTTCAAAACCATTTTTTGTCTAATTTGAAAACTAAGTCCATTGAAAAACATATTTTTCTCTCACCCAAACAACTACACATCTGTTTGAAAACTCTTAAATCCTAAATGCCTTTTAAATAAAATTTTGTATATGTTCCTAGTTACTATGCCATTTGAATTTGATTTAATAATTCTCCTCAATTACAAACCTGTCTGAAGAAATTGTATTAAATGTCCAAAGCATCATAATAGCCTAAGAAATTGCCCTGAGTTCATACATTTTGGAGATTCTTATCGTCCCCCTTCTTTCCTAAGGGATAATAGCAGTTCTAGGGAAATAGAACAATTGATAATGGCTTTGTACAATGCATATATTTTCTGGTATATGATCTCTATATCACAGCTTCATTACTGTAGTGAGAGTGCTACTCTTGGTTGGTTGCAAAAGGGAATTGGGAATTGATCGCAGCTCTGTGAAAATTGTAAATGTCAGATTTCAGTTTAATTGTGGTAGAAATGTGTGGTAGCTCATTTTGAGTATTAAACAGCTGTGTAAATAATGAAAAAGCAGAAAATCTAACATAACTAATACTTAGATGTTCTTAGACTCTTATTTTAAAATGCCACGAGTAAAAATCCCATGCAGAAACACACACAAAAGGTTATGATGTGGAACATAACTCAGTTTCTCAACACTGACAGCACATTAGTGTCACTTTGGGGTATTTAAAACTAAACTTATGCCTGAACCATCACTGAAAGATATTCCTCATCAACTGTCATCATTGGATATCGTTTATATTGCTTCTATAATAAAATACACAGTTTATTCTATTGAGTAGGATACCCTTGGTTGAGTGTCATTGGTCAAAATGGATGAACACAAGGTTCACATACTTTATTTACACAAAGTAATGTAGAAAATTTACCTAATATTTTTAGAATTTCTTATTTTGAAGGAATCATGCAGAAATGTAGTTGGCAAAAATTAAACTAGTTAATTTAAATTTTATCATGAAACTGAATTAGAATCTTTCAAAAATAAAACATGGAGAGTAAACATGATAGAAGTGCATTTTGCTGTTGTCTGTCTGTGTCTGTGCATGCACATGTATGTGTGTGTTTTCCCATCTTCATGACTAGAAATACTACTGCTCAGTAGGACAACTCATGCTGACCGCACAGGTTTCTATGTCCTGTGAAGGTCTCATAGTTAAGACATGACTGAAATTACATAGGAGGGCTATTTACTTTGAGAACACAAGCTTCCTAAGCAAGACAGTATATATTGCATATACTATGCTACAGTAATTAAGGAAAATGCTAATATTCACACATACAATATCTTCTTGAGATCTTTGTCCTGCCAAGCATACATTATAAAATGCCAAGAAAACATTCACAAGTATGTGCACGAAACAGGAGTACAAGTATAAATCAAGTATGCAAGTATATGCAAATACAGGTATGAGCACCAGACAAGGAGCATTGTTTTCTTAAATATTTATTTATTCTTTTACTACTTCTATGTTAATTTTGGCATGTTGTGTGGGCTGGGGTGACTCACATATCATGAAGCATATGTGGAGCTAGAGGACAACTTAGTGAATTTGGTTTTCTCCTTCTACCTTTATGTGAGTTTCCAATGATTGGGTTCATGTAACTAGAGTTGCACAGTAAGCACTTTTACAGCTAAGTCATCTCCTGGCCCTTGTCTTTCTATATTTATGGTAGTTTCATTACCCACCTTTTTTTATCTGGTGAAAAGTTACTAGAGCTACTTCCAATAGATATTTTGCCTGCAAAGACTGATGCTGTACCAGGAAGACTATGAAAAAATGCGCAACACCAACAGCAAATGGACCTAATTGTGAGGCCATAAGCCATAGTTCAAATCATATTTCTCCATAGGGTCTATAAGCCTTGACAATCTCATAAACAGTATTATTAACTTCAGAGGATTCTGGTAAAGATGAACATCTTTAAGCTGTCCAATGTTACTGTTTGTATATGATTTCAGGGATGACCACTTAGTATCAGGCATATTATACAGATATATACATATCAACAGGTTGTATTATATATGTAGGAATTAAAGAAAATTTATTATTATATGAGGCCAGAAGCTATGAATTTGAGAGAGACTGATGGTGTATATTGGAGGGATTGAGAGAGGTAAGGAAAAGTTGGAAATGATTTAATAATATTTTCCTTTAAACATATTGAAAGATCATAAGCACTATGGATACAGGGTATTTTAATTGTGGTTCCTCAACCCCAAGATTCAAGATGCAAGTGACTTACACTTGACATTCATTGAAAGAATAAGTGAAACAATGTAAAATAGACCACAGTTCACTTTGAGGTTAATCAAAGTTGTAAGTAATATTATTGTTGTTTTGTTTCAAAGATAGTTGGATAAATTTGGATCATTATTTAATTGTAATGTCACACAAATAGCAGAAGTGGATCCTTCAAAATGATAACTGTGGTTTTCTTGCACTTATAAAGAAAATATAGTTATATAATACCAGGAAAATATCAAAAAATATCCAGAGATGAATGGGTTGTACTCTAAATGAAAACAATCCTCCAGAAATACAGTTTTTCCTACTTCTTTGGCAGCAGTGTGTAAAATAAACAGTGATAGACTTGGATTAAGAATCAAGTAAAGATGTAGTGCTTTGCACAAAATCCCACAGAATAGTCAAAATGTCTTCTTTTGTTTCTACTCCTAGAATACCTAATCTTATTCCATGACGAATTAAAATCTGAAATCCAAACATCCTCCTTGATGCTGCTCATTCTCAGTCTGAATTATTCTCCAGTTAGTCTTTCCCCTGGGTATTTTTTTTTTAAGTTGATTCTCCCCTTTCTCTGTCTGGGTACTTACTCATGCCTATTGCTATAGTCTTTTCTGTACATTATTGTATGGTTTTTGTAAAGGTGTATTTGAGGAACCGTCTGAAATTTAAAAGAATTGATAGTTCATCTCTGTCTTTGAGAAGTGATCAATAAATTTTAAATTACTCTTGATTTTCATAGTAGAGCTCCTAGAAATTTACAGGGAAACAAACACAAATGTTCAAACATACATTCCTATATGACAATTTTGTTTTAAATAAATGTCATTTAGTATTTACTTAAATAGTAAATTCTGTCCACCACTGTCAGTAGTGCTCATTAACAAAAATATTTAACTTTTAAAGTAAGTCACAAATGTTTTCCATTGCATTATAACCATTTCACATTTTAAAAATATTGTTTGCATTATTTGTTAAACAAAAATTAGGACTACCATTAACTCTTCTCACCTGTGTGTTAAGACAAACTGCATTCGTCACTGTATTTCAAATGTCTGTTTTTCAATAAATATAGTTTGCTGTCTAACCCCACATAGTTTTAACTTATGTGTATGAAGCATTCCAAGAAAGGCTCTATAGTCAACAAAAGAGGTTCATTTTTCTTTCTCAAATACACATTATATTGATAAACTATGATCTATATTGCAATTATATGTCCACTGTTGTTTGCTTTATCTTCCTTACTAGAAGCTATAAATAGCAAAAAGGAAGTGGTCCTTGTTTTAGGACTTATGTTGGGGACCATTTTCCGTTTCTATATAAAACATGTGAAATCCGATCATGCACAAGTAAAGAGATTTATTTCGTCTTATGGTCATATAAATTGAAGAACATGGTTCCAGCATTGTTTACTTTCTGGTAAAGTTCTCTTGCTATCCTATGCATGGTGGCAAAGATGAACAGTATTCAAACAGGTGCATCAAAAGGTACATAATAAGGCATATCTTTGCCTCAGGACAAGCTCCTCCTGTTAGAAGTGATTCAATTCCACAAGAGTGGGAATTTCGTACTACAAAAAGACATTAGTCTCTTCATGAAGGACCACAAGCCAAATAATAGAATATCCATTAGAAATTCTAGTAATTAAATTAAACTGAATTAAAGCCTTAAAATGTGGGCGAGTTTTCAGACAAAGATTTGAAGAACTTTAATCTTCAGTAATGTGAAACTCAGGCTCAACATTTCCCATCATAGAATTTAAATTTGAGATGTATTTTATGGTTATTTCTCCAAGTATATATTTTAGTGTGTGTGAGCAAAGACATGTACTACAAGGTGAGCTTTGGGTTCTATAATTTTTACTCAATTAAGGATAAGGAAGAGGGCAGGTAAGATGGCTCAGCGGATAAAATTGCTTGCTGCTAAGCCTGAGGATCTCCATTCCTTAGTTAAATTCCACGGAGACAACCATCCCCTATCAGTTGTCCTCTGAACTTCATATACCCACAGTGGCACACATGCTCTCAAATACATACGTGCATATATGCATAAGATGCATAACCAAATAAATGAATGGAATAAAACAATTTTAAATGTACATAAGTAATGGAATTTTTATACACATTTCACTCCTTTGATCCTTGTTCCCACCCCAGCCTTCTTTCCTTATTATAGTTTGGTCCCCAGGCAGTGGAACTATTTGGAAAAGATTAGGAAGTGTGGCTGTTGGAGTAGGTTTGGCCTTTTTGGTGAGGGTGTTTCACTGTAGATGGGCTTTTATGTTACAAAAGCCTGAGCCATTCTCAGCTAGCTCTCTCCTTGCCTTGCAGATAAAGGTGTAAGCTCTCTGTTCCTGCTCCAGTGCCATACCTGCCTGACTACTGCCATGTTTCCCATAACTATGGCCATACACTATAATCCTCTGGAATCTCAAACATGGATTAAATTATTTCTTTTGTCAGCTGCCTTCGCAATAGTGTTTTATCACAATGATAGAAAAGTAACTAAGACACACATGGCCATGTACAAGTAAGAAGTATATGATTATGTATTGGAAAGATATTGATGTCATGACTAAAATCCGTTTTCTTTCCTTTTAATATTAGTAAATATCATGGCATAGAAGTAGACTTAGAGATATGTAGCTGTTGTTCAGCCTTTGTGGTGTATTCATTTCTAAGTGGTGTGTAATGGATGATATCAGGAACATGTATTTTACAGTGCTTTTAATTTTTTAAATTGAAAACAATAAATGACAGACATAAACATATGTTACATCAGAATACACCCTGAAAGGGCGCTCAGTTAAGCACAAAACAAACTAATCAGGTAATTGAAATAGAAATGCCTTTTCATTATAATATCATTAAATTCAGTGGTGCTTATCTAACATTTCCATGGTCCATGTTCCATGTCTGTTTTATTTTTATTCATGCCCTATTAAGCACTAGCAAGTTGTGATCAATGTTATTGTCCACAGTAGTGCTTCTCATTTTATTGGGTGCTGAAGCAATTGGGAATTGTGCTATAATGTGGATATCAATTAATGGTTGGGATTGAGGATCTTGTGAAAAATGACGACAACCCAGTAAATCAGGCAAAGTAGATGTTATCAAGATTACTAACATAGGGAATAGACACTATTAAAATGCTGAAGAAAGATTCAAGTTCATTGAAACATAAGGTGGGAAGATTTTTAAATGCTGAAGTAAGCTAATGAAAAAACACAAGAGAGTACACGCAAGTATGGAGAAGGATGTTTAATGTGTTTGGGCCATTATGGGTACTAATAGCTGCTTTAACATGTTAGACTTGTGTCGCACCACAGAGATGAAGAAACTGGTACCCTAATATTCTTGATGATTCCATTTTCAAATGAGGGACTGAAGATCTTCGAGAAAGACATTTTTGGGTTGTACAAAATTTACATTTCACAGGATTCAGTGTTTTTACAATTGAATGCTTTCTAAAACAAATCATAAAATGATACTTCTTTCGGGAAGAAGCTGTCTAATGTCTAATCCAGCTGAGTTAATCATGAAGGCAGTCTCATTGAGTCAATATTTTAATGAGTTCCTAGGGGCTGTGGATATTGTTGACCTGTAAACCACACTAAGTAGCAGTATGTATGTCTGCACTCATATTCAGGAAACACTGGAATTAGGAAGATACTTGTGTTCAGGACATTTGGTGTTTACTTCTCTTAACTATGGAAAATATGTTTATAATAAAGCATTATTATTGTAGTTTGTTTTCATTATTTTCTTCATAACTCTAACAGATTGCTTCATCCACTTTTAGCAATTGAATAAAACAAGTTTGTTGATGAGATCACAAAAATATAATTTAGTGCTACAGTTATTGCATGATAACATCAATGACTTTTATAATCAGGTGAACCAGAGCAAATGTGCCAGAACCATAGAAAATCATAAAAGTTAGAGTAATAACACTCTAAAAACCTTTTTGCAAATTGAATTTTTCTAAAGACGTTGCTATAAACTAATTTTTCTAATTATAGAGGAATGGAAGAAAACTTGCTTTCATAAATTAGTTGATAGACTTTCAAAACATTTGAGTCACCTGTATGGACAGTGGCTCTTATTCTATTAAATTACTGTGATACTTTAAAGTGATCTTATTGGAATTATTAATATTTGAAAATAAATTCATTTATATATTTTCATTGAAAATAGTGGGGTTTCTTTTTTGGTCAGGGTCTCACTTGGTACCCCAGGCTGAATTGGAACTTACTTGGTAGGCCAGATTTGCCTCACACTCTAAACAACCCTTCTTAGCCTCTCAATGCTAGAATTATGGGTACAAGCTATCTATCACACCTATCAAAAGAAAAGATTTTAAGTGTTTTCACCACACAAAATAGTAGGCAATCATAGATTTGCTTTCTTCTTTTCTTTTCTTTTTTATTATACTTTTTTATTGTTTTAATTAAGCTATATATTTTCCTCTGCCCCCCCCTCCCTCCTTTCCACCTCCCCTTTACCCTCTCCCATGGTCCCCATGCTCTCAATTTACTCAGAATATCTTGTCTTTTTCTACTTTCCATGTAGATTAGATCCATGTATGTCTCTCATAGGGTCCTCATTGTCTAAGTTCTCTGGGGTTGTGATTTGTAGGCTGATTTTCTTTGCTTTATGTTTAAAAGTCAATTATGAGTGAATACATATGATATTTGACTTTCTCACTCTGGGTTACCCCATTCATTTTGATGTTTTCGAGATCTACCCATTTGTCCCTAAATTTAAAGATGTCATTTTATTTCTGCTGTGTAAATGTTCCTTATCCATTCTTTGGTCGAGGGGCATTTAGGTTGTTTCCAGGTTTTGGCTATGACAAAGAGTTCTGCTGTAAACATAGCTGAGCACATGTCCATGTGGTACGATTGAACATCCTTTGGGTATATACTTAAAAGTGATATTGCTAGGTCTCAAGGTAGATTGTTTCCTAATTTTCTGAGAATCACCATAATGATATCCAAAGGGATATACCAGTTTGCACTCTCGCCAGCAATGGAGAAGTATCCCCTTTATGTCATAGCCTCTCCAGCATAAGTTGTCATCAGTGTTTTCAATCTTAGCCATTCTTACAGGTATAAGATGGAATCGCATAGTTGTTTTGAATTGCATTTTTCTGATGGCTAAGGATGTTGAGCATTTCCTTAAGTATCTTTCAGCCATTTTAGATTCTTCTGTTGAGGGTTCTCTGTTTAGGTCTATACCCCATTTCTTTATTGGATTATTTGTTCTTTTGATGACCAATTTCTTGAGTTCTTTTTATATTTTGGAGATCAGACCTCTGTCTTATGTGGAGTTAGTGAAGTTCTTTTACCATTCTGTAGGCTGTCATTTTGTCTTGTTGACCGTGTCCTTTGCTTTACAGAAGCTTCTCAGTTTCAGGAGGTGAAAATGGAGTATTTTTAAGATTATGATTCTAAAAGAATGAAATTCTGGTTTATTTCTTAAAACTAGAAACATGAGACAAATTTTGCAAAACAAAGCATCAATAATGTTAATTCATTTTTTTATATTATACTGACTTACAAAATTGAAAAGTTTCAGAAACACCACTTTTGGCAAGAAATCCTTGCTAACATTAATTTTCATTTTTACAAAAGAAATTATGGTTCTTAATGAATTTTGTCTGATAATTTTTTAAGAATCTCATCCAAGTTTTTTAAGAATCTCATCCAAGTCTACTATGATGAAAAGTAGCTACAATTTCAATACGCTTTTTAAATAAAACTCCTTCTATTTCAAGTGCATTTTTGCCATTAAAACTGTCATCTTACTTTGTAGAAAGGAAAAAGGCATATTTTTCTTCTTTCTTTCCTTCCTTCCTTCCTTCCTTCCTTCCTTCCTTCCTTCCTTCCTTCCTTCCTTCCTTTCTTCCTTCCTTCCTTCCTTCCTCTCTTCTCAAAAAGTTTATCTAATGTAAGTCAGAAAGCGAAAATATTCTCCGGACATTTTGGGGTCTGTTCTTCTATCAGCCTTTTTCTATCCGGAAACCTGTATTTCACATGTAATGGCAGACAAATTATTAGCTGAGGAATAACTCTGCTTCCCCAGAACTATGCTCTAAATGATCCCTTTTCTTCATTAACGACTTGTATCCTGTTCTCTCAGACTATATATTGGAGAAATCTGGAGCATTTTTATATTAATAAAGTAAAAGTAATTCAAGATCCCTGTTTGGATTTTACCTTCTTCACTTGCTACCTTGTGGTACATAATCAGTCTCCACAGTCTGCTATTTACTTTGTATCCATGGCCACTGACTGATACGACATTGACTGAAATGTTATATTGTTGCTCTAAGCCTTCCTAGAATTGTGCTAAATGATTCAACCAATCACAAGAAATTTACAGTGGACATATAACTAACCTATTAGTCTATAAGAGGTTGATTTGTTGTGAAGTTACTGGCTACAATTTATGAAAGCGTAGACCTTCATTTCAAATAATGACAGCTCTTATCCAAAGGACTTTAAGACGTGTCTGTACACTGTAAATTTGTATTAATATAATAGGATAATTTGAATAGTTTTTTGAAAAGAGAAATATTTGTTTTTTTTGTTTTTTTTAATATTTTATTTATTTATTATGTATACAATATTCTGTCTGTGTGTCTGCCTGCAGGCCAGAAGAGGGCATCAGATCTCATTTCAGATGGTTGTGAGCCACCATGTGGTTGCTGGGAATTGAACTCAGAACCTTTGGAAGAGCAGGCAGTGCTCTTAACCACTGAGCCATCTCTCCAGCCCCCAAGAGAAATATTTGTGTTGGTTACTTACTGTATTATATAAATATATTAATTGGGAGCTTTAGAGTATGCTGCAGGTTTGTGCTTTATTTTTGTTTTAATGTTCAAAGTTCTATAGAAAAAAATCCATTAAAAATGATGTGATTTTAATCTCCTGGGCTTTTGGCTTCCTGCTCATTTAGAACCTTTTCCCCAAGGCCACTTGCTTTCTTGTGGACTCCATATGATATTACAAATATTTCTGTTAGAATCTGTTAGACATTAGGAGAATCTTGTTAGATGATTTCACTTCCTTATTCTTTTCGACATTTATTTTGGCTACTGAGCATTTGAAAGTTTGCATTGTTGTCATCCTTCAGACCTCGAGGTATGCCAAACTTTGTTTCTACAACCATCAAATTACCACAAGGTAACCAGATAAAGTGTTCATACTGAATTCTTAATGGAAAGTAATCACCTGTAGGAAAGGCCATTTTTCTTCCATTCAGTTTCTACGTGTAATTTATCAGTGGCTCTTCCCAAGCAATGTAGGTGACTTCTGTTGGAATTTAAAATTATCTGAGATGGTAGGCCCATGACTTATACCTGACACTTTGGTTAGCAGGCAATTCAAAGCCTAGAATTCTGGAAAGTCTGAAATAAATATAAAGATTGCTATTTTGACATTTTAAAAGAGAATTATTGCAAAGAGTAGAGCACTACAAGTTCAATGGAAGTTTGCCTTACAGTGATAGAGAGAGAGGAGAGAGTGTCTGTTGCTGTGAGATATTAAAATCTCTGATCTTTTAAACAACATGTTTAAATTTCCCTGCCTGGATTCCTGCCTTTGCAGATGGAATTGTTGAGAAGGCCAGAAAACAGTTGAATAGGTAGCTGGTTTGTGCGGGTGCTGGTTGCTTTTGTTTATTTTCTGACTGACCTGGCTTAGCGTAGGCGGAGGCAATGCATGTTTCCTGACATTAGGCCAGTGATGTATGGCCTGACCTTCAAAATGAGAAACATCTTCTCTGTGGGTGAGAGTATAGCCGTGCAAATGCTCTTATCCCATATTGCTTGGCAGTTTGCTACCAGTTCTAACAAAAAGTATTCACCCCGCTGAGTTCGCTGAAGCTTGTATATTGGTTTTAGTCTGAGCATTTTGGCAAATTAAGGGCTGAGTGAAACCATAAAATTGATTTTATTTACAACAAAGCCTTGTGGTGTTTGTTGTTTGCTCTCACATTTTTCTTAGTTTTTGAAGTTGTTTCTGCAGGTGGTTGATCTAACTTTATATTGAATCTGCGTCTGTTTCGGGATTTTACTTCTGCTGGGTTTCTCCTTAATTGTTTTTTGTGCATGTCCTCCTTTTCTTTAGTCTGCCTCTTCTGAGAACAGTGGACATTTCTTTACACCTCCCTAACTCAGTTGCAGCAGATACAAAGAAATGATTTGTGGTGAACAGATTATGTAGCTTCTCTCTGTTCTTAAATTGCTACAGATTTTGTGGAAACTTCCTCCTCAAATGCTGCAAAGGAAGGAGACCATAGAAATGCATTTTAATTAGGGCATCATTCAATTGATCAATCATTATAATATTTGAAAGTATTTTTTTTTCTAAAAATGCCTTTGACATATTAACAGCATCTATACTGACCCCAAATTCAATTCAATTTTTAAATGAATAGGAGTTGGTAGGGAGATGAATGATTCACAAATCAGGAGACTTGAATTTTAGTCTTAACATTGACAGCAGCTTGTATGATATATGGCATCTTCCTTAATTTCTTTATGATTTTAGTTTTTTAATTTTAAAATGAAGAGTCTGTTGTTGATCAATGATTCTCAACCTTGGTATATCATTAAAATAATCTGGGTACCTTTTTGAAATATATAAGTAGCAGATATCTATTATACACATACTTGAAAAGTAATCTCTACAGAGGAGACCAATGCATAAGTATAATTTTGTTGTTTCCTGGGTTGTTTTAACATAAAATCAGGGTTAAAAGGGGAATAGGTCACTCCTTTACCATTTAAAATTGTATTATTCTAATATCTCAGAGACTAATTTGTTTCTTTGTTCATTTGTCTGTTTTGAATAGAGTGTGTCTTAGTTAGGATTCCTATTGCTTTGTAAAAAGCATCTTGACCACTACAGCTCTTCTTTTCTTTTTTCTTTTTTTTTTTTTTTTTTTTTTTTGATTTTCGAGACAGGGTTTCTCTGTGGTTTTGGAGCCTGTCCTGGAACTAGCTCTTGTAGACCAGGCTGGTCTCGAACTCACAGAGATCCACCTGCCTCTGCCTCCCAAGTACTGGGATTAAAGGCGTGCGCCACCACCGCCCGGCCCACTACAGCTCTTATAAAGAAAAATATTTCAGTGGGGCTCACTTAGAAGTTTAGTCTATCATTGCAGGCAGACATGATGTTGGAGAGAGAGTTTAGAATTCTATATCCGTGTCAGCAGGCAGCAGGAAGAGACTGTGACACAGTGAGCAGTCTTGAGCATCTGCAATGTCAAAGCCCGTGCGAGTGACGCACTTCCTCCAATGAAGCTATACATACTACAGGAAGACTACACCTCCTAATAGCACCATTCTCTGTGAGCCTACAGGAGTCATTTTCTTTCAGATCCTCACAAGATTTCACTATGTAGCTTTGGCTGACCTAGAACTCACTATGTAGACCAGGCTAACATTGAACTCACAGAGATCTGTTTGCCTAGTTCTTTTGAGTACTAGGACTAAAGGTATGTACTACCTTGTCCAATAAGTCAGAAAATTTTTTAGCTGTTATATTTTATGCCTTTGGAAATAAAAGTATTCATGGAGTCTATTTGCCTTTCAGTCAGTTTACATAGTTTTAAGAGGGACAGTCCAAATCTACTGTTTTACATAGTTCATTTTGAATTCCATCTTTCCTAGTATTGTAGCCAATGGTGTCAGCATTACAGACCCAAACTGACCCTCAATTTAGGTGTTTCTGATGCAAAAAGAGGTGAGGAATTGAACATTGTTAAAAACGTCTTTAGTGACTGCCACTCCTCATTCAAATCCTGTTGTTCAGAAATGTCCAATACCCTGCCGGGTAGTCATTTTCAAAAGCTTCTCTAAATGATTAATATAAATAAGCCTTAAATTCCATGCTTTATTATAATATGATTTGAGCTTTTTTTCATGAGTGCTGAAAGATTACTATAGATAGCTTTAGAAATAGATGTTCCGATGATGTACAGAATAGTTGGAGTGAACTTTTGAGGTTTTCCTTAGAAAAGAGGCTAAGATAGGGGAGCCACCTAGTGGTTATGCATATAGGCCTGTCTTATTTTCAGGTTTGTCGTTGTGGTATTTAATAGAATATAGATGCAAATATGCATGTAATTAAGTGTAATATATACCTTGAATATATGTTTATAGATTTATTTCATATTAATGAACTTTTATTTAAAATTTCAAAGTTGCTCAGTCTGCTCAATTATCTACCTTAACCTCCTCTTACTTTATTTTTACTGTACATTCAGCAGTATTTTTTCGTTGTCTTGTTTTTAAAGCATAAATGTACACACATAAGCATATATACACTGACATATAACCTTATCATCTGCAAACGTTTTGGAATGCATTTTAGCTAGACCATATGTAGTCTATGGGCCATAGGTTTGGCTGCCTGTTTTAAATCTTTGTTTCAAAAATGATTTAACATCATTTCATATTTGGCAGTATATGCTGTTTCTCATAGATTCTTAGATTTGTTTGTTTATAATTATATGTATATGTATTTATGTCTGTGATACATGTAATTAAAGAATAGAGATGTAATGCAAAGAAATTATAATCTAAGAATTATTTCCGTTTTCATGTGATCTGAAGGGTTTTTTGTTTATTTATTTTCTTTCTGTTTTGTTTTTTGAGACAAGGTTTTGCTGCAGTTTTGGAGCTTGTCCTAGAACAAGCTCTTGTAGACCAGGCTGGCCTCGAACTCACAGAGATCTGCCTGCCTCTGCCTCCTGAGGGCTGGGATGGGATTAAAGGCATGCACCACTTTTTGGAAGCTTTTAGGAGTCTTTGACAAATGGATTAGGTTGACTAGGGCACTGTCAAAAATATTAATCATACTCCATACATTATACATGTCTCTGATATTTATCCCTCAAATGAATACTCTCCTAAATTCCTTCATGTTGCTTTTACAATGTTATAAACGTGAGTTGCAAGTTTTAGTGGTAGTGTTATCTGTAACACATAAAAAACCTGTGTAGGAGGAAAAGATGCCTACATTCTCATTTAGCTATGAGCATATTTTAAATAATATGTGTTACCACAAACTATGTCCATACAATTTGACATGTAAAGTGTTCTAGTCTAACTTACATTTTATAAATTCATATGTTGGTTTATTCTTCCTCCATTTTCAGTCATGGGAATCAACCATTTATACCTGATAGTACTAATCAAATGACTCCCATGTTTTCTCTTCTGATAATTTTGCCCCCACCCCTATACTTGTCTAGGTTTTCCAATGTCCTCTGGACATCACTTGTTGATATTCTTCTACATCACAGTATATTCCATCATCTGCTATTCTTTCTTTATAAAACTTTCTGTTAAACATTCTACACTTCCCTCAGAAACACAAAGACAGTAATTTGGCTTAATATCTTCACAGTTTTATCACCCCACCCCCAGTTTCTGCTGGTTTTATGTCTAAATGATATTGAGAATCATTTGTTTGAAACAAATTCATAATGGACATTATGAAGGCAATGAATATGAAAAGAAAAATGACCCCCAAGGATTGTTCCTTTCCATAGAAAACATGCCCAGCACCATAACCTCCCGGTCTACATTGGTTAAACTATGAACAAGAAGAGTTGTCCTTCTCAGACTGGGTCACTTTTTACAATAGACACAAAAGGAATTGTACCTAGATAATTAAGTTACTAATTGATTTTGTGCTAATCAAAGCGACAGTTATCCAGGGTAGGCCTGAAAAAATCATGTGGAAGACCCTGAAGTAGGAATTGGACAATTACAGAAGAGAGAACATTCTGCTAAAAATCATGTATCACATTGTGAGAGAGGGGCTATAAGGGGTATATGTAAAAATAGTTTTATGTGGCTTCTAGAAGTGGCCCTGAACAGACAAATAGCAAAAATACAAAGATCTAAAACACCAATGAAATGAATTTTGCCAGAAATTGCACAAACTGTACAGCTCCACAAGTGAAAGTAGCCTAGAAGCTTCCTTAGGACAGCCATACAAGATTCAAAGCACAGAGCCCAAGTAAACCATGCCTGTCCCTGAATACGAATTTTCATAGAAATTATGAAATAATAAATCTAGGCTGATGGAAGTCCACCAGATTTGTGTTTTATATGCATCTGTAGAAAAAGTTATGAAAGTGGTTTTTGGTTTGGGTGTTTGTTTTTTTTTTTGTTTTGTTTTGTTTTTTGCTATGGATTAATGTAGTAACCTTGAAACAACACTCTCACATCTCTGCCAAATCCATATGCTGGTGCCCCAGTTTATTTTTCTTAAAACATTAAACATTCTATAGTGTTATCTCTGTGAGGTAAGGGTTTTGTCTTATTGAAAGGCTTCTAGAGGAAGGCTAGCATATAATGTATATCCTAGAAAGACAATGTATGTTGGCAAAGGCTTACTATATTGTATATGTGTTAAAAATTTTGACTGCTATACTGTCATCTCTTTATATGTGCATACACCAAAATATGTATCGCTCCCCATTATGCACAGAGGTGCTCCCTGATGAAAAAGAAGTCTTTGCTGCAAATCACTCTACCATTTGGCCTTTACAATTAAAAGAATATCAGGTGCAAATTTTAGCTCCTAGCCTTGTAGCCTCTGAAGTTTCTATGATCACATTAATCCCTACTTTTTTCAGATATTAAACATGAACAGGGTTACGGATTTAACTCAATAATACAAGACTTTGAGCTGAGTCCTCAGCACAAAAAGGCTAAAAAATGTCTTGCCATTGAAGTTATTTTTGAACATTATACGAAAAAAATCATTTTGCATATTTTATCATAATTGGCTTATGCAGTAGATCAACAATTTCAGTTATGACCATAGCACATAATATACATTCTTTTTGCCAATTTCTTCTTTTCACAGTCATATAGAGCACACGTACCTTTTCCTAATGATAACAAAATAAAATACAAGAATTCTGGCAGTTTCAAGTTCTACCTCTTCCTTGCTAGACAACTGTTACAAATGTCTTCGCAAGTTCGACTATCTGTGAAAATGACCTCATGGTTAATACATAGCTCTCCATTCTGTATTTACACTAAGACTACATAAAATAGTTACATGGACAATTCACAAAAATATTGATTAATAAAAACACATCCCAAAAGTGCAATGTTATTGATAGTGTGCATCGTATTTTAAAGACATGTGGAGAACACTATCTATTAATGTTTTCAGATGTTTGGGTAATTTGATGTTCCTGCAGATATCTAACTAGATCCTTTTCTTTCAGTTAGTCACAGATTGAAACAATTTGTGCATTGCTTTCTTACTCAAAATTTGAACTTTATCCTTGCACTACTATTTAGTGCACCAATTTCTAACTTATGCATCCTTCTTATAGTTATAATGTTATATCTGAAATTGTAAGTAAATCTAGAAAAGCCTGGAAGACACACACAGAGAGAGACAGAGAGAGAAAGAGAGAGAGAGAGAAAGACAGAAAGAGAGATAGAGAAAGAGAGAGAGGGAGAGAGAAGGAATAGGAATATGTGTGTTTGACTTTGTCAATTATTTTAGTATATAGGTGGCCATTTGAAGTAGTGGTGTTATAAAATAAAAAAATAATCATTTTAAGGTGTTGTTCCACAGGTTATATACTTCTTATCAATGAATGTAACATAGTTGTAATATATGAAGGTTAAATATATTGAGTATCATATGACTGTTTAGTTGAGTTATCCCCCCAACAGTGGAATCGATGTTCTGGCAGACTATACTTTAACGAACCAATGTTTATAGTAATGCTTGTGCTTTCTTCTATTCTGGAAGTATTAATGAATCTCTTAATTTTCAAAATGAAATTCAGTTTGGGATTCAAATAGTATAACATTATCTATGCCTCATTGTGTAGAATTTTGTGCTCTAATGATACATTTCAGCACTATCACACAATTAGACTTTCCAATGAAAATATTGGTCAAATCATTTGTAACACTCTTTAAAGACAATAGTTGATCATAATATTCACAATTTTTCATCTGTTCATGTTACTATATTCAAATAAAACATGCTTCTGAATACATGGCAACCCTTCACTATGGGAAAATAATCAGAAGTCTTAACTGAAAGAAACTTATAAATGTAGTTATAGTTCAATATATTTCAACATTCCTTCAATTTGCAGACTTCCAATTGAATAACTTATTTATGACTTTATTGAGCAAGGGTATGGTAAATATTAGCAAAGTCACACTACTTTTTTTAGGTTGGGGAATGGTCCTGCTGACAGCTCTTTAGTGTAAAGATGGTTCTCTCTCCCTTTCACTTAGAAAGGATGTCTTATGTTACAACAATCACTAACATGAGATATATTATAAATGTAAGCAACAAAGACCAATAAGTGTTCGGAGTTTTATCTTCCTATTACTCTTTTACCTTAATTTTTCCAATTCAAAGTCAAAGCTGTAATACTTTATATAGCCAATAAAAAAGGATAAAATTGTGCTGCACTGATATTGTTCAATTGATATTCAGTAAAATAAAGCTTTGCTTGCAGTAAGGGGTGAGAACTTGCCTTTCACCTAAAGCCAAATTCATCAGAAATTCATGTTCACAGCCCAGAGAAAAAATGGCATTTTTTATGAGGTTCCAACAAGTAATATATCTGCATGATGGGTTGTTCTAAAGAACTAAGCAAATGAAATTGTCAGTTTGCAGAAACTGTCAAAACCAGCCCATAACTTAATTTAGAATTGCTGCTTATTTAATAAACCACTAGTGGCCCTATCAGAGAGAGCTCTGTCACTATTTTTAAAAAGGACTGCTTTTTCTCCCACTTAACTTAGTTTTATAGGTACCCTGGGCTCTGCTATGGGGAAAAGAACATTAATTAAATATAACATATAAAATTGTAGAAACTTTGATCTGAATATATCCTGATACGTTAAATTGGGATCCGAGTTTGTAAGTGGTTATAAGTCAGTGTGCTTTGCTCTATGTGTTGCATGTGGCATTTTCAAAACATAGAAATCAAAGAATACTCTTATAAATGTACATTTCATATTGTACCCTTTTATAAATGTACATTGTATATTTCTAATTGAAAACAAGCTTTTATCCAGTTTCTTTATCAAAACACCAAGGGCACTATTAGTCTTTTACATACCAGTGTGCCTTCAGAGACATCACCTCAGGCTTCATCTTTTGAAGTTGCTAGCTATTGGGAAACAGACGTGTTAGACTGGCAATAGATAATAACAATTCAGTAGAACATATGCACTAAGTTGATTACATTGTAAGCTGGTAACAGAGGAACACTGAAAGGGTAGGGCAGGATATGACAAGTGTAGGGTGTGAAGAAACACATTACAAAGGGAGGAAATAATTGTGCTGTTTTAATTGCACAGAATAACTTGTTTGTAAGTTTCAAAGACAGGCTGAGAAGGAATGTAATCAATTCTCCACATGTTGGCACAATAGAAATTTTGGAGGAGACTATGTAAGAAAGAATATGAAAACAGCTAAATGAACTCACTTACTATGATGTGGAGCTTTCCCTTTTGTTGAGAATGGAAAAGAGCTAATGCACAGTGCACCAGATTTGGCAGTAAGCTGTATTTTCTCAGTATGGCAGATCCCTATTGTGCGTGAGTATTTGAGAAAGACCTAACACCTGCTTCAGTTATTCTCAAGATGAATGATGATTACAGAGTTTAAAAATGGCCTTTCTTTCCTCTATGTTAACATTTCCTCATATGTGGGAGAAAGTAGTTCATCCAACTATCTAAATGTCACTTGGAATTGTTATATCATGCAATGAGCGTTAAAAAAAAATTGAGGAAAGTGGTTTGGATGAAGATTATAGATAATGTTTTAACAATTTTTAACTATTTTTTTCCAGGCTATTTTTCCTTCAGCATCATTTTATTATTGTAAACTCAGCTCTACAGGCCTGTAACAGAGATATCATGATGCTTTTTTGTCATTGTGTTTTATTACTTCCAGCCAATTTTATAATGGGGCAATTTTTTTCCACATGCTACTTTCAAGCCTGCCTTTGATTTACTGTTTATGCAATTTCGTGCAAATTGGGGAATCACCCTCTCATCCCACAAACAAAAGGTTCTCATATAATTTCTTTCTCCTATTGCTTTAATTTATTTCTGGTCTTGATACATCATAAAAATCTAATTTGAACACCCACTGTGTTTGGAAGAACAGAAACATCATTAAGTTATATCTTCAGTGGCTCTAGCTCGTTGTTTTTCATCATGAGCTTAAAACTACCTATAATAATATGTAGATTTGTTGGTAGGTGAATTGTCAGGCCATGGGCATCTGCAGAACAAAATGTCAAAGATATCAAAGGCTGATGTGACTTTCTTCAGTAGCAGAACCATTCCAAGTGGTTTAGAAGTTCATTTCAAATCAAACATATGGAAAGAAATAAAACTACTTTTTAAAATAGACAAAGTTTTAGTATCTATTTAATTAGTGCTGTGAATTATTATTTGTTCTTCCTTTTATTTTATTTTAAAAAAAGAGCATGGGATCAAACTGGACCCCTTAAATGTGGCTGACAATTGGGGCAGAGTGAGAAGCCAATGATAATGGCTCTGGGATTTGTCTTTACTACATGTACTGGCTTTTTGGGAGCCTATTCTATTTGAATGCATACCTTCCTAAGCCTGGATGGAGGGGGGAGGGCCTTGGATTTCCCACAAGGCAGGGTACCCTGACTTCTCTTAGGACTGGAGTGGGGGAGGGTGAGTGGGGGGATCGGGAGGGGAGTGGGAGGAGGGGAGGAAGTAGAAATTTTGAATGGTATTATTTATAAAGTAATAAAAAATAAATATAAAAATAATATTACATAAAAATAACTAGATTTTTTTTATTTTACATACCAATCCCAGTTCCTACTCCCTTCCCTCTTCCAGTTCTCTCCATCTTCCCCTCCAGCCCACACCCCTTCCACTTTCTAGAGAGGGTAAGGCATATTGCTTTGAGGAAGGCCCAAGGTTCTCCCTGCTATATCTAAGCTTATCAAGGTACCCCTTTAAAGAGAATGGGTTCCAAAAACCCAATACAAACATTAGGGATAAATTCTGGTCTCACTGCCAGTGGTCCCATAGATTGCCCCAGCCGTACAACTGTCACCCACATTCAGAGGGCCCAGTTTGGTCCTATGCTGGTTTCCCCGCTGTCAAGACTAGAATCAGTAAGCTCCCATTAACTCAGGCCAGCTGTTCTTAACCCCTTTGCTCATATTATTGTCCCTCTCTTTTGACTGGGTTTTGGGAGTTCAGTCCAGTACTCCACTGTGAATCTCTGCAAGTGCTTCCATCAGTGGCCAAATGAAGGTTCTATGGTGACATTTAACATAGACACCAATCTGCTTACAGGGCCAGGCCAGTTCAGGTAACCTCTCTACAACTGCTTAGAGTCTTAGCTGGGGTCATACTTGTGGATTCCTGAGAATTTCTCTAGTGCCAGGTTTCTTGCAAGCCCCAAAATGGCTCCCTCAATCATGATATCTCTTTCCTTGCTCTCCATCTTTGTTCTTCCCCCGTATTGACTATCCCATTCCCTCAAATTCACTTTCCCCCTCATGAATTGTGACTTGTAAGGATAAAAAAACTCTGAATTTAAACCAACTTCTCATTTAACAGAGGACATCTTTTACTATGCTTTATATAACAAAGATGAGCATTTAAAATGGAAATAACAATAATAAAATATCTTTCTTTATAGTCTTTGATAAAGCTCATAGTCATTTATATACAACCATCAATGTAGACTTTATCTTGGGTAGTATAATATTTGTTATTGAATAAGCATTTTTATAATATATCATGCATATATACATATATAATTTGTCAAAATTATATTATTTTGCAAATTAAGTCAATATTTTACACAAATAAAGAGCATATAATATTCAGTTCACTGATAATAAAATTCTAAATTAAAGACAATAGAAAAAAGAGTCTTCTTTGGGGATCTATTACAGATAGAACAAATTATAAAATTATAGTGTCTTAAAACAGCATAACAATTTATTTCCATACACTTTTAGAGATTAGGAATCTGTAAGACAAAAGACATCATCAATGGGACAAAACAGCAGCCTACAGAATGGGAAAAGATTTTAATCAACTCCACAACCAATAGAGAGCTAATATCTAAAAATATATATAAAGAACTTGAAAAACTAGACATCAGCAAACCAAATAACCCAATAAAAATGGGGTAAAAATCTAAACAGCATTCTCAACAGAGAAATCCCAAGTGGCTGAGAAACACTTAAAGAAATGTTCAACATCCTTAATTATCAGGGAAATGCAAATAAAAACTATATTGATATTCATTCTTAAGCTTATCAAAATGGCTAAGATCAATAACACAGTGACAGCTCATGTTGTTGAGGATGTAGAGCAAGGGGGACACTCTTTCATTCCTGGTGGGAGTGCAAACTTGTACAGCCACTTTTGGAATAAACATAATGTTTTTTCAGAAAATTGGGAATCAATCTACCTCAAGACACATCACTCTTGGGCATATATCCAAAGGATGTTTCATCCTACCACAAGGACATTTCCTCAAATATATTAATAGGAGCCTTATTCACAATAACCAGAACATGTAAATAACCTAGATGTTTTTCAGAAGAATGAATAAAGAAATGTGATATTATTCAGCTGTCAAAAATGGTATCATGAAATTTTCAGGCAAGTGGATGGAACTAGAAAATAATCATCTGTAGTGAAGTAACCCAGACTCAGAATGACAAACATAGTGTGCACTCACTTGTAAGTGGGTTTTAGCTGTTAAGTAAATGATAGTCATGATAGGACCTACAGACCCAAAAAGGCTGAGTAACAAAGAAGGCTACAAGATAAGATGGGATGTCCTTCTCTATGCTATGAATATGTGTTTCTCTCTTTGGCTGATGAATAAAGCTGTTTTCACTAATGGTCAGGCAGAATAGAGCCAGGTGGAAAATCCAAAGATATACATGGAGAGAAAGAAAGCAGAGTCAGGGAGATGCCATGTAACCACCTAAGGAATAACATTCTAGTACACCACTGGTAAGCCACGACAGTGTAGTGATACACTGATTAGTAGAAATAGCTTCATTTAAATATGAGAGCTAGACAGTAATAAGCCAGAGCTAATAGACTAGACAGTTTGTAATTAATATTAGTCCTCAGAGTATTTGACTTATAAGCAGCTGGAGGACTGGGAAGAATGCACAAAAGGCTTCCAAGTACACTAAAAGAAACACATGAATCTTCCTGAAAAGGGGAAATAGAATAGATTTTTATGGGGGAGAAGGGCACTGTGTAAACCTAGTGCAATAGAAACTCCAAGGATTCTACAATGATGATCCTAGGGAGGATTCTGTATAATGGAGAATACTGGAGCCTAAACCAGCCACCTTCTGTAACCAGGCAAGGCAGCCAGTATTGGGACTGGGACACGAACCCTGCCACAAAATCTTTGACCGACATTCTATCCAGTCTGTAAGATGTATGGGCAATGGAGGAACAGAACTTGTGGAAATAGCCAACCAATAACTAGTCTAACTTGAGACCCATGAAATAAAAGAGAATCCATGCTTAGCATTGCATGGATGACCAGGAAATGAAGGCTGGACACCCCAGAGACCTAGAATTTAAAATACATATGAAGAGATTCCTAATGATATTCTGCTCAACTAATAGAACAGTGACTAGTCCAGTTGTCATAAGAGATGTTTCTCCTCCAGCAGCTGATGTGAACTGATGCAGAGACCCACAGCCAAACAGGAAAGAGAGAGAGAGAGAGAGAGAGAGAGAGAGAGAGAGAGAGGAGACCCCAAATTGGAGATCCTTGTTGAGTCCCTTCTCTTGGAGATCAGGAACCCCACAGAACAGGTTGGGGAAATAATTGTAGGAGCCAGAAGTAATGGAGGAAACCAGGGGAACATCACCCACCAAATTAACTAAGCAAGGCTCTTAGGGGCTCACAAAACAATCACAAAGCCTACATGGATCTACACTGGGACCCCTGCAAATACATTATGGTTGTTAGCTTTGTGTTTTTTGTAGGAGTCCTAACAGTAGAAGTAGGGGTATCTCTGACTCTTTCACCTGCCCTGGATACTCTTATGCTTACTGGTTGCATCATCCAGCTTTGATATAAGGATTTATGCCTATTTTATTACATCTTGTTATGGCCATGTTCGGTTGACATCGCTGGGAAACCTGCTCCTTTCTGAAGGGAAATGTAGTAGAATAGATTTAGGAGAGAGAGGGTGTGAAGTTGGGGATATGGGAGCAGTGAAGAAATAGGCAGCATTATATAAGAGAAGAACAATAAAGAACTCTTACCAGTTTCCTGTTCAAGATATGGAAGAGTTTGCATTTCTTTATGGAATCTCTGGGGAAAAATTCATTTCTTTGTCTTACCAGCTTCTAGAGCAGTGGTTCTGAGGTGTCCTAATGCTGTGACCCTTTAATATAGTTCCTCATATTGGGGTGATGCCCAACCATAACATTATTTCATTGCTACTTCATAACTAAAATTTTGATAATGTTATGAATTTAGCGTAAATATTTTTGAGGATAGAAGTTTGTCAAAGGGGTCACAACCCATAGGTTGAGAACCACTATCAGGAGACAGCCTCCCATTCTGGTCTTCTTTAATGTCCCTTTTATATTTGAAGCCAACAATATATAGTCATTCTTCCAAACATCTTTCTGACTGTCCTGTTTTACTTTCCTCTTCTCCTGCCTAATGATTAAGTAGATTTAATTAATTTCATCTTATTAACAATATTAATTCCACATGCTACCTCAGCTCCCATTTATCCTGGAAAGTAACATATTTATGGAGTCTAGAAATTAAAATGAAGATTTTCTCTTTGGAAAGGTGCGTTATTCTGCCTACCACCCAGGGAAATATGCTTCAGTATGTCCATGAAATCCATGGTAAACTAAACAAATTAAATACATTATCACTTTCAAATTTACAACTGTGCATTTTCTTAGGGTATAGAAAGGAAGTCAATAAGATTTTGTAATGTACAGTTTTGATTTTGTGAAAGTCCAGAAATATATAAACATTTGAGGGCATTAAAGATTCTTCAATCAGAAGTAATGACCCATGGCACTAATGTATAAAAGTAGCTCCAGAATAAAGAATAAAGGGAGGAAAGTGCTATTACCTTTAAACTTACTCCTGAGCTACTGGCCATCGTTAATTTCTTCTCTACTCTAAGTTTCAGAAATAAAAAAGAGTATTTTAAATATTAAATTACTTTGTATTTTCACTTAAGTAGTTATACTTGAGGTGATTATTGTGGAAATAGAAAGTAGTAAGATAAGGGATACACTCTTCAGGCAAATATATTGCATAATAACCGTGAATTACATGAGACACGGAGTGAAGGAAGTGTTTTACAAAGACACTATAATGCAGTAGGGAGAATGGTGGGTAAGGAGCAAGGTGTCAGATTCTGCTTTGTCTCTAATTAGCACGTCATTTTGAGTCAGCTGAATGGCAGTTTATGGGCTCATTTTCCTCTTTGAAAAATGACTTTATAGAGAATTATAACTGAAGTTTTGTATCATTCACAATTTAACCATCACACTGCAGCTCTACTTCATACCTGCTGGGTCAAGTGCTCTGCTGCGTTTTTTTTTCTTTGTGACTTCACTGGCCTATCCTGTAGAACTAATGGTTATAATACACTTCTTTCAAGTCTCTTTATCTCCTATGACTATACCAACATCTACATTAGTTGAACAGATGGAATGAATGAAAATAATGACACGCCATTAACATTCTAAATACATTAGTTTGACCTCATAACTAATGACTCTTGACCCTACTTCATTTTTAACTTCATTTCCCATTTTTCTCATATGTACCTGAAAAGAGCCAGTAGTCAGTGAATCTCTCTAAGATCCACTGCTTTCATTCGGTTACCCACTTAGTGTCTAAACTTTCTTTCCTCATAACAAATAATGATGTGATTTCAGTTTCCAGGATGTTGAGTGACATTAATGGAAAGAACAGAATTGTATTCTTGTCTTTAAAGGGACTTTAATTATAGACCCTTTTTTGTTTTGCATACTAAGAATTAAACCCAAGGGTTCAGATGGAAGGTAGGAAAGTGTCCTACCACTGAGCTATGTTTGCAATTCAGGCTCTGAATTATAAAGCAGTGTTTACTTCTCCCTGCCATTCATTTGTAAATATTATGCAATACCATGTGTACATCTATTGTTTGTTTCTGGTGTTATAATAACAATATAATGAAATGAAATATAATAAAACTGGAACATAATGAGAATATAATAACACACCTCACAGTTTAGGCTATAGCTGTATTATATTCAGAAAGTGACTTGACAAGACAAATACACTCTCCCTGTCATTGATGCTTGCAATCTACACTGGATGGAGCAGAGAGTCGATAGCAGCATTAATATTTTGCAAATGCTGCCATAGAAACCAATGGAAAAGTGACTTTGTACTGAAATGTGACATCTCTGAGATCTGTCTAGTGAATCACTGACATAGAAAGTGAAATAAATTAGAAAACAATTTTACATAGAGTCTCATAGATTTTCAAAACGTGACTCTCAAAGCATTTGAACAAAGTAATGCTTTAGGAAAAGAAAAGGCATTTGTTCTTGACCTATTAAACACACACGAAAGGTTTTCTTTATGTGTTAATACTATGTTTATTGAAGAATTATTCTGTTCATAGCATTTAACTGATCTCAGGAATTACTTAAAGTTTTTATTTTAAACTTTTTATATAATAAAGGTCTCATTTTCCAATCCTAAATCAAACCTTTCATAAAATTCAGAAGTTGGGTTTTAATAGGCATCAAATATATGTGTTTACAAAACTAATAACTATTATTTTGCAGTTCATGTGTAATTGCATCTACACTTTATATGTTTAGTATTGTCTATTCCGTTCTTTATATTTTTCAATAAATATAATTTCACTGCTTATATTAAAAATAAGATAATAGTTAAAGCCTTAACAATTTATTGGTGTGGTCACCTGTAATCATTACTGTTAAAATATCAATTAATTACTTTTCTCATTGTTCTGATGAAATATCTGACAAAGGAAGCTAATGCAAGCGTCTCTTTTGACTTACAGTTTGAGGGTACAGTCATAGTAGTAGAGGCATAATAGAAAGTCACACTCTGCCCACATTCAGGAAGGAGAAAGCAATGGCTGCTGACATTCAGTTAGTTCACAGTTTCCATTTTTATTCTGTCCAGAAAATCAGAGCATGGAATAGTGTTCATCATTAGGGCTGGTCTTCCTACCTCAATTCATCCAGTCTAGAAAAGCATCGGAGACCAGTCCATCCTGCCAATTTGACAATCAATCATAACCATTACACCTTTATGTATTTTTCTTTCTTTCCAGTTCTCCATATTTTTCTTTCTTTTGCCCTGTGCTGCAACTCCAGACTTTTTTGTACAGCCTTACTTATATATAAAGTGGTAATCTACCAAAGAATAAAACTCCTTGAAAGTGAAAAACTAAGTAACCTCAGCACACTGAATACTAAGTCTCATGGTACTTTCATCCATGATATTGATTTATGTGTTCGATCCACATGGGCTCCATTCTTTTCTAGGAGGGGAAGTTTGCAGCCACTCCTGTAACTGCGTTTGGGGAAACCTAGATCTCTTGCCCATGTTTGAAAGATGTGTAAGTTTTGTCTCTAGAGGAGAGAACCTAATTTGACAATATGTTTATTTCATATATAGTGAAGCATAAGAAAGACTTTGACCCGAAATATGTCTAAAATATAGTTTTTAAATTAACAACTAGCTTTGTACTCATCTGTTATGTTTATATGTTCTGTCTTAAATGGAGCATACAAATTATAACAAGTTGTTCTGCATACCTAGATATTTATTGCAATATATACCTTTAAAAATAATTGTTTTTATTCATGCTCCTTTTGTGTCTGGCAGCCTCTAAATCTGTTTCTCTCCCCCCCCTCTCTCTGTGTGTGTGTGTGTGGTTATGTGTGTGTGTATGATTACAGACACGTGCATCACAGAGTGTGTGGAGAGGACAGAAGACAACTTTCATGTACTTAATTCTCTCATTCCTCCCTTACCTGTGTTCTGAGGAATAAACTCATTTTGTTCAGTACCTGATTACTGTAAAATTAATGATTCTCTTACAAAAATATACATTAAGTATTAACATATACTCATAAAATGGAGAACATACACAGACAATATGTATTGTCTTATTTACTCATTTCATTTTAATTAAATACAGGGCATATGTTGTATAAATGTTGTATATGATGTAAATTCTGGTTACCGGATAATTCTCATACATATTAAAACACTATAGAACATATATGAAAATAAACGCCAATTCAAATCTCATCACCTGGGAGGCTAAACTTGAAGATTTCTAGGAGTTTGTGCACAGCCAATAATATATAACAATAACCTGTTTCATAAAGAAGACAGGGAAGGAGAAGGAAGAATAGGAGGAAGAGAAGAAAGAGGAGAAGTAAAAACACATATCAGAATAACAGAGAAGAAAACTAAAGAATGAAACCAAATATTAAAAAGATTAAATAGCGGTAAATGGTAAAAGTCATTTCCTAGTGGAAGCATGTGAAATGTTTAAGAACACAATTTTTCCTGATGGTTCAATGAGTAAGGGGGCCTCCCACCAAAACTGAGTTCAATTTTCAGAGCTAGCAAAGAAACAGCAGAGAATCCATGCTGAAACATTCTGACCTGTACACATGTGCTGTGGTTTGTGCAAATGCAAAGACACAAGGGTTTAAAACACAATGGGAGTAAAGAACAGAGTTAAAACCATGGATATTTTGGTGTGGCACTTTGAGAATTTAGTAGAACATGCTAGGGTTCTAAGCACATTCCAATTTGGGAAATGTACTTAACAGTTGTAGGAGGTAGAAAAATAAGCTCAAGTGTGATGAAACTATGCATTTCTTGATGATTTTAGTTTGAAAATATTCAAAAGAATAAGGCACAAATGAAATTTGTATGAAATTAATGCCACAGATAATAAACAAATCATATTAAATCCTATAAACTATTAAGTAAAAATGCACAAAATATTTTCATGTAATATGAATAGTTCATAAGAAAGGGCATTGTATTTTCCTTATCCATTCTTCGTTCAAGGGGTATTTAGGTTGTTTCCAGGTTCTGGTTATGGCAAACAATGCTGCTGTGAACGTAGATGAGCACGTGTCCTTGTGGCACGATTGAGCATCCTTTGGATATATATCCCAAAGTGGTGTTACTGGGTCTTGAGGAAGGTTGTTTCCTAATGTAGGAGTGTTCCCTTTATCCCACAACCTCTCCAGGATAAGTTGTCATCAGTGTTTTTGATCTTGACCATTTTTGCAGGTGTAAGATGGAATCTCAGAATTGCTTTGATTTGCATTTCTCTGATGACTAAGAATGTTGGACATTTCCTGAAGTATCTTTCAGCCATTTTAGATTCCTATGCTGAGAGGTCTCTAGGTCTGTACTCCATTTTTTAAAGGAAAATGTGGTACATATACACAGTGGAGTACTACACAGCAGAAAAAAATAACGATATATTAAATTTTTCAGGCAAATGAATGGAGCTAGAAAACATCATTTTGAGTGAGGTAACACAGACCTAGAAAGACAATTATCACATATACTCACTCATAAGTGGTTTTCTATACATAAAGCAAAGAAAACCAGCCCACAAACCACAATCCCAGAGAACCTAGACAACAAGAAGCCCAAGATAGATATACATACATAGATCTAATCTACATGGGAAGTAGAAAAAGACAAGATTTCCTGAGTAAATTGGAAGCATGGGGACTTTGGGAGAGGGTTTGAAGGGGAGGGGAGAGGCAGGGAAGGGCGCAGAGAAAAATGTAGAGCTCAATAAAAAGGGGGAAAAAGAACAATTAGAAAAAAAAAAGAAAGGACATTCTCTGGGTGGTGATGGCACAGGCCATTAATCCAAGCACTTGTGAGGCAGAGGCAGGGGGATCTCATTGAGTTTGAGGCCAGTGTGGTCTACAATACAAGTTCCAGGACAGCCAGGGTTATTACTCAGAGAAACCCTGTCAAAAAAAAAAAAAAAAAAGCACACTTGGGAGGCAGAGGCAGGCGGATCTCTGTGAGTTCGAGATCAGCCTGGTCTACAAGAGCTAGTTCCAGGACAGGCTCCAAAACCACAGAGAAAACCCTGTCTCGAAAAACCAAAAAAAAAAAAAAAAAAAAAAAAAGCAAAAACAGAAAGGGAGAAAAAAAGAAAAGAAAAAAGAAAGGACATTCAATTGCATTTGAAATATATAAGTATACATTTACATTTTTGTTATAAATAAACTATAAAAGAAAATCCACTTTTGTTCACTAGATTTTTAATATCTAAAGTAGCAGGAGTTTAGAATCAGTTATCTTTGTTTTGCTGATGAGAATTTAATTGAAATAATTTATATGCTGCATAATTTAGCAGCATTCTTTCACACCAAACTGTGCCTACTATGTGAAATTCTCAAATTTATTTTTATGATACCCTCTTCCATAGCACATGTCCAGTGTGTAGATTTAAATGTTTTATGTGTATATATTGTCATACTTGTTTTATTAACATAACCTTGGTCCCTTCTTCAATATATGTAAATAAGAATATTATTAATTTATGGATAAGAAAGAAAATTTTATATGTGATAGTATTGAAAGATGCTGAAAATATTGTTTTCATAAAAGTAAAAGTATCAAAACTATGATATGCTATGCTATTTCTAGATGAAAAGAATATGGATATCTCTAAACAAACACATACACTCTTATGTTCATTGAATATCTCTGACCTATTTGTACTTGAATTTGGCCTAAAAGTTGTGTATAGGAAACAAGACTTTTCTGTAGAGACTGGAGTAGAACATACAATTTTTTTCAATTTGTATTTTTTCATAAAATTAATATTTTTATTTAGTATATGGCCCACATATGCAATTAAAAAGCAAAAAGGATTTGAACAAAAATTTTTTAGGAAGAAAATCCCATTCAGTTAGAGTTATTTCTGCTGTATTAAGATCATATTAATAATGAACATGAAACATGAGAGAGAAATATTTCCCTGATATTTTGACACCAATCTGAGATTTTTTGATAGGTTTTGCCCAATTAATATTCTTAACTGATTGTGGAGATCATGTTTTGACCCCAAAGTGCAATAAACCATTAAAGCTTCTCCTTTATAACCCATTAACAATGACAGTACTCTGTTACCTTTTTAAATTTTTACATCAGAGTCTCAGTTATTTAACCATTTTCCAATTATTAAAGCCATATATGAATCTGACTCACATTTTGTAGTCAGAATGATGAAAATCAAAACAGGCATTTCTCATGACAGTATAGAATATTAAATGGAAGGGGGTGGAGCCTAAACCAAATAGAGAAATCAAAAATTTCACATGAATATAAGAATATTTAATGGCAATTAGAAGACTCCAGTGGTTTAATTTTCATCCTGGTTTCGGTTGCTGTTGCTCTAATGAAAGGACATAACCAAAAGCAAGTTGGGGAGGAAAGGATTTATTCGATATACCCTTCAGTATTGCTGTTTATCACTGAAGGAAGTCAGCACAGAGACTCAAACGGGACAGGAACCTGGAAACAGGAAGTGATGCAGAGGCCATGGACGAATGCTATTTACTGGCTTGCTCCTCATGCCCTGCTTTCTTATAAAATTTAGGATCATAAGCCCAGGAATGACACCATTCGCAATTGTCTGGGCTATCCCTCATTAATCACTAAATAAAAAATGCACTACAGGCTTGCATACAGCCTGATCTTATGGAGGCATTTTCTCACATGAGAATCCCTCATCCCTAATGACTCTAGTTTGTGTAAAGTTGACATAAAACTCGGCAGTATAATTTTCTTTATTACTAGTCAATTTCTGACGTCTTTAGCAAATATGTATAGCAGTTGCTAAAGTAGTGAAATAAAAAAGAAGCAAAAGAATTAAAGATATAGTGGTTTTCATTTATTACTCATTTCACATTGATGTGTTTTTTTCCTAATGAGCAAAGTAAATAGTTGCATAGGAAATCTTACACATCATTTTATATAAGTATTCCTTTATATTTTAAAGTAATTGTTTTTATATAGTAATTTAGGAGGCCATATTTATGCAAGAGTAACTGTTTGTAGAATCGTTTTAAATAAGAACTGATGGTTGAAATCACTGTTCAGTATACATATCATACTCACCTGGAATTTAACATTCTTTTACATCACTTCATTTCATTGTTATATTTCCTACTAACCATCACTGTGACGGTTAATGAGAAAGAAGTAATAAATAGAGTAACTAGGAAAACCACAATTTAGAAATGAGAATGACCACAAAAAGTTTAGCCAAATAATTAAAGATATTTGATGAGGTTTCCAGTGAAGTATAAGTTAATTAACTTGAACCAGAATAGGATGAACATTAAACAGTGCTGCTCAACTGTCAGAAAACTGATGACACTATTAAACAAAAGCTTAGGGAAAAGATTTCTGAAGGTCAATTTACTAAGTGCAAAGTCTGCTATTTTTAAACACTTCCCATTTTCTTCTAATATATATAGAAACTGAGGCAGAGAGTTTACCCTTAAATAACACTGGAGGCCAGTTTCTCAACCCCAAGGTCACTTTTAAACAGTGTGCACTTATTACTTTTGCTACCTGATACCTAAATTACTGATGTCTTATTTTTATTTATTTCTCTTTATCTTATTATTTTAAAAATATCATCGAGGAAAATGAAGGCTATTCAGTTAATATCAGGCACTTCCTTTGATTACTTCGTGTAAACATCTGCTAGTATCAGCAGTGGTACCTTGGCCTTGTCCAGCATCTTTAATTGGCTCTTGTTTGCCTAATCTTCTATAACAGATAATGTTATTATAGAATCATGGGATTCTAAAACCTTTTCCAAAACAAAGTAAGCCTTTTAAAAAGAAGCTCTGCATTTGGCTTGCTTTGAGCCATGTCAGTCTCATTTTACTTGTGACGAAGATATTATTTTTCTTAACAAACATGCTAATTCTAAACCAGGAAACATTTAGATTGTGTCATTTCTTTTGTGGAATGACTAAAAGTTCAAACAAGAAAATTGGAATGAAATTTAAATTGAACTAAGATAGGAAGGAGGCAAAATTAAATTGGGCTCAATAACCTCTGATTACAACACACTCTGATGCTCGTTTGCATCTAGAACGATAAAGCACTAAAATATTTACTATTTTTAAGCATGCACTGTTTTATTCTGCAATAATAAATGGTGATTTATTTGTCCAGATTTGGTACTGTTTTTTCACCTATTTTGTATTGCTTATAATCAGAATTCATTTGATGAGTGTGTCCTAAGTTTAATTTAATCTTCTTCACACTCCTAACACAGTAGATCAAAACAAATCAGGGAAAATAAAAATACATTTGAACTATCATTTATAGTTCAGCAGTGAAAAATTATGTAGAGAAAAATAATGCATAAAATAATAGGAATAGACTATGTATGTGACAATCAATAAGGAACACACACACACATATAAAATTTCATTTAAGTAGGCATACATTTAAGTAGGCAATCTTATTATAGATAATTGAATCATATCACAGAATATTAAAAATAACACTGCCTCTGGATTGATATTTGAGAAAATTTAGACAAATTAAAGGCAAAATCACCATAGCCATCTTCAGAAAAGAAAATCACAGGAAGTAAAAAAAAACATGCAAATGCCAAGGTAAAAGCTTGCATTTCTTTCTTTCTTTTTTTTTTTCTTTCTTTTTTTTTTTTTAGTTTTTCGAGACAGGGTTTCTCTGTAGCTTTGGTGCCTGTCCCAGAACTAGCTCTTGTAGACCAGGCTGGCCTCGAACTCCCAGAGATCTGCCTGCCTCTGCCTCCAAAAGCTTGCACTTCAAGAACAACAAAGAGTCCTATAGTTTGAGGGAAATGCTAAATATAAACAGGGAGAGGCATGGTGAGTTTGCAAAAGGTAAAGAAAGATATTTGTGAGAAGACATGTTTAAGAATGGATTTACATTAGATAACATATATACAATGTAATGAGTACATTAGAGAATCAGAGCAACAAGGAAAAAATGGAAGAGAAACAGGGGTACAGGTAGGTGTATCCACCCTGCAGTCCACAGGCTGCTGGTGGCTCTGTGTATATAAGGATATAAATGTGACCCATTACACAATCTTAACTCACTTAAAACATGATTTGATTTTCTTTCATAATTTTTGTAAGTCGTAAGTTGGATAGTTCTTGAACATGAAATTGGCACAGCATAATACCCCACTGCTGTCAGAAGTTGGAGACACATGACAGGGATGTTAATATCAATTCTATACTTTAGGACAAGATTTCTCCTTTTGTTAGTTTCCAGGAGATGTAAGGAAATAAAATTTCATACATCTGTTTAAATAATGTTTTAAACATGAATACCAATTAAAATGAATTAAGACAAAAGTGACAATACACTTTTCCTCACTTGGCTTCTTTTCTGTCAAGCAAATACATTATTTCCTTTCACGCATCTGTTCTCATTAAATAAATTTCTTCACTTGAGACATTGTTTTGTTCCATCAAGATATATACAGACTTGTAGCTTATTAAATTTGTCATCTTAATGTTTGTTACATGTATTTATTTCTTGGTGGGTTGTGGTGCCCAAAAGCCACAGCACGCCTGTGGAGGTCAAAAGATACCTTGCCGAGTAGGTTTTCTCCTCCCACTATGTGGGCTCTGGGACACAAACTCAGGTCAACAGACAGCAGAAACTGCTTCAACTTGCTGAGCCATCTCAGCTGCCCTCTTTTTTTCTATTCTCCATTACATGCTGAAATTTTCATGATGTGCTTGCATTGCATATATGATGAACATGTTTTTAATTTCAATCTCAAGATTCAAGTAGCCAAAACACATTTTAATAGAATGCACATATTAAATATTCATGCCAAGAAATAATGTCCTTCACTTAGAATGCTATTATCTCTTTTTATCTACTGAACCTAAGATAGTTTTATGAAGTATTAAAGAGAAATTAATGTAGTTTCTTACCTAGCTGTACTTTCTCATGTCCTGTAAGATCCCAAGTTAAAGTACAGTGTAATCACAAGAAATGAACTGTATCTTCTAGTACTGAATTATAATTCAAGGAATGTAAGAGATAATGTCTATCTACTGTTACTCATCTTTTGCTCATATATCTCTTTAAGGAACAAGAAAGTGAGCTAATATATCTAAGACAATAGTCACATAATGCTTATAAAAGTGAGTGAACATTAGGAGGAGTCCAGAAAAGTGTTAATTATTTGAATTAATTAATAAAATGAAACTATTTTGATTATGATAAAAGTTAATCATGTTGATTAGAAACACCAACATATCAATGATAATCCTGCCATAGCATTTTAACATGAACAGCGAATTGTTCAAGCAGATTAAAAACAGACTGATATAACACAATAGTGAACGAAATGTGGTTTTAGGAATAGGTCAATTAAACCAAACAATATGAAACTGAAAGATTTAGAGTCCAGAGAAATTTGAAGTCCCATGTGGTTGGTATCATAATTTTGATTTTTCACACAAAGAAACTGAGAGAACTGAATGGACCATAATGCTCTAAGGCATTGAGATCTAAAGTTTTAAGTTGATGAAGTGTTTGGTGTGGTTGGAGGTTTGGGGCAAATTATTTTGTATCAACTATTATAGGCAAAACCTGACAAAGAGACCAGGGAAGGGATAATTAGAAAATACAGATGAGAAAAACTTAAGACCTTTATTTAGGAACTAAAGACGAGGCGATAGTTTGATAGCTACAAGTAAGCAAATGTTACCATCTTTTCACATTTAATCTATTCATTCTATAATTTGAATTCATGGTTTACATTTGTGAATATGATGTTATACTGAGGCAGCTTATAAACACAATTTTCATTTACATTGAAAATTGGATATGCTTATACATATTAATTTTTCTGTGTCCATGTGTACATAGACTTGTGTGTGGCAGACACAGAGAAACAGCAATTTTAAGACTGTTTAAGCTAGCAAAAAATCACGATATCCATCCAAAAAAGATATGTTCCAGGTGATGGTGTATGCATTTATATACTAGTATGATGAGACTGAAGAACAAGTCGAAGCACTCGAATGAAAGCAGAATGATCATATGTGAGACATGAAAAATCTCAGTGTCACCATGAAATAAATACAAAATTGATGTTGACAGCTCAACAGTGACAGGAGGCAAGAGACTGCCATGCTATGAAGCCACAAAAGATACAAAAGATTTTAATCTCAAATATCATGCCTGACTAGAAAGTCTGAAACCGGGAATTGTTATTAAAAATAAAAGGGTATCTGCTGATACATGTCAGACTTCACTTTTCCTTTTCTAACCCTCATTCTCGTAGCTGAAGTCAAAGAATTTGTATTTCCTAGTTCAAATGGTTATTTAATTGTATTTCTTGGAATGAATTGTTAAAAGACAAGAATCTAATGCACTCTATGGTTCTTCCCTTTCTTTAAGAAATTTCCATTAAGGTTTGTTTTGTCAGTCCACTTTCATTTTTCTTGTTCAGGCATTTTCAATTTTCTTAATAAATAAGTGTGCATATTGTATATGCACATATCATATAACTGTATTCATTTTCCTATCACAGAAAATATAAACCAGTTGTATGTGTAGCAATAATGATATTTGCCTTCTCTAAAAACAGGAGAAAAGCACCCTTAAAATAGAATTGTTTTCAAATGTAATTGTGCTTCAAGCTAGGAAACGTAGAACTGAAGAAAATAGCTTCAGAAGATAAAGTGTAATTACTATTCATCAAGCTATGTATACCAAGGTATATGTCATTTACTTATGACATGGAGTTCTATCTATCCCATTTATTGCAAAGTTTGTTTTTGAATCTGTGAAGTGAATCTAAGGACACCATTACAGAACAAGTGAAGGCACTCAATACTGATGTCCCAAACGTTTCAATGTACTCATTATTGGATCTTGTATATACAAATGAATAATGGTATTAGAGAAGATGATAATGGTGGTGATTTTGATGCTGCAGCAATTATGACAGTTAACATGTTTGGCAAATTAAAAGATTGAAAATTTTGCTTCTTTTTTTACTTACATCACAGAATCTTGAAAACAAATCTATTTTAAGGGTACTTTTCTCCTATTTTTAGAGAAGGCGAATGTCATTGTTGCTACACATACAACTGGTTTATATATCATGTATGTCATACTGAAAATCATAAGTATGAGGAAATCCCTCTGTGTCCCTTGCACAAGTTATTAGCTAAATGAAATATGAAAGCAATAAATTTCGAAGAGGCAAAGAGTTACATTTTTCACATCGTAAATTCTAAATGGTTCAGAAACATACTTTGAGAAAATGAGAAAAGCATTTTCATTTTTTCTTTCACCTTATGTCTAGAAGAACTAGCAAAGTTTATTCCTGAAAATTATTCCAAAGTATGTAGTTTTAATATTGGCATCCATATAGCCAGAAATAAAATTTTGGGCAAAGCTTGCCTGAAAATACTGCACCATTCAAATCCAAAGGAAGATATTAGAACTGATAAGAAATGTTAGTAAATTTGGTTCCTGTTTTATAGGCTGCATGGAACAGTTACTACATTTATCAATTTACATCTTTCTGTTCTGCACAAAACAAGCATCTTAAACAGTTCAGAAAAATAATGATGACATTTTAGCTTTCATTGTAAAGTTGAACTCCAGAAGGTAGGAAATATCCTTTCATGCTTACATTACCATGACAAACGGAAAGAGATAAATCCTTATGGAATGGGATATGATATAGGAACTAGGGGATTAATGCTTAGATGCTTCTTCCAATTTATTTCTCCTATTATATGTGTTAAAAATATATACCATATGTCATGCAGCCTGTTTTAATCCCATCAAAATTTCTCATACAATTCCTCAAGGGATATATTTTTCTCTGCCAAGTTTTCACTGTGCAAACGCTGACTTCCTATTCCTTTACGGAGTTCTCCATGTTTTATTTTATGATAACATGATTTTATGCCTTTTCCATCAGTATTTTATAAGGAAAATAGTCCCAGGGGTGTTCCTTTTGATAGTCATACACTTCACAGTGACAGAAAAGGATAGAAATATTTCCAGAAAGCAATGTATCCACTGGTTGTTTTCATAGAACAAAAATTCCTTTGATGACACTTGTGAAAGGCTTTCATTACAGCCAGAATTTAAATTCAGTCCTTGAACTGTGCTTTTCCTGGATAATTGAGGGTCAGTTCAGAATTAGTTCTTGTTGCTATGCAGTTTTTCAGTGACAGCACATTACACATACGAGCAAATTCCGGGCCGTCTCTTTTAGTAGTATTAAGTACATATGACTTTTAGTGAGAAAGCCTACATATGATAGCCCTGGAAGGAATTTTTGCCTTTGGATCAAGTTTTCCCCTTTAAAGTAATGAATAACCTTGAATGCTAGTAAGTAAAGAAGGAAAGTATAGACTAATTTTCAATCCAGACAGAAAAGCACACTGAAACTTTATCCCAAGAAGATCATGCTTCTTTATGTTTCCTCTATGTGGGACTTTAGTTTTAAATGGCAGTAATGTCCCTAAGGTTTCCATTTACTTGACACAGCATTGTTCAGTTGAAGAAGCTGTGGTCCTCTCTGGCTCTCAGGTATCAATTATTACTAGTCAGGGTTCATTACAAACTTTACTTGACTTTAGTGCTCACATATGATGAAGCTGAAGTTATTTTTTTTAAGTTGTTCTTGAATCTATGCATCCTTTGTCCAAACAAGTACTCTCATTATGATTTTACCCACCCCCATCACAGAGTCAGCTGATGGGTCATATGAAAGAAGAAATAGCAAATACATGTGTGCATGAGTTTCAGAGGTGCATATTGGGTTTTCCTACTCTTATAAGAAGTAATGCAACTAGGTGTCAGATAAGCAAATAACATTATATTTTAATGAAGGAATTCTCCTGCCCACAGTTGCAATCCTGTCTTTTAAGTTATTTGGAGGAATTTACTAAATGGGCGAGGGGGGAGGAAACTGATGGGTTAAGTGACATCATAACAATATTGGCAGTATACTGGCAGTCAATATCAAGTAGCTTGTTCCTCCCTTCCCTCTCCCTCCACCTAATATGGTTTATACACATAAGAGCTCAGTTTCTCTTTGTCAAACTCAAATTGAATTTCCTTTGCTATCAACTGGAGGCTCAAACTTCTTTGACCCTAATTTGGCAGACCTTCAAGGAGTTTATGGTGAATGCCTTTTCTATTTCTAACAAAAAAGCAAGGTTCAAATCCATTTTACAGAAGTGGATTCTGTTTGAAGTTTTATGTTCCAAAAGTGATATCATACTTCCTGAGCTCAATTCAAAAACTTATTTCTATATTTAATGACCAGTAAAGTTTAAATTCAAGTGAAAATAAATTGTATTGAGTAAAAGTAACATATTTCACTTCTTTTTTATTCATATTTCACTTCTTAAACTGACTTCAAAGTCAGATTTACAAAAGAAACAACGCCAATACCATATATACCTAAAGAAAAATAATAAGGTTAATTAATTTAGTTGTAATTGAGCCTCATAAAACTTAGAATTACAATTAACTTCCAAATTATATTTCTATTGGAATTCCCATTATATCTATATGTCCAAATGTGGTCAAATAACTTTCAGTGGTTGCCTTTACTTACATTTCAATTTTTACTCAGAAAAATGACAAATTATTGGAGTTTATTTTTTTATGAAATATAACCTCCATATGGTACCATGGACTTTTTAGTTTGTCTTATTTACACTTAAAGGAATTTCAGAGAAAGAACCAATTGATTAATAGTCGGGCAGTGGTGGTGCATACCTTTAATCCCAACACTCTGGAACCAGTGACAGGCAGATCTCTGTGATTTCAAGGTCAGTCTGGTCTACAGAATGAGTCCCCAAACAAACTCCAAACCTGCAGAGAAAGCCTGTCTTGAAACACAAAACAACAAAAAAGCAAAAACGAAAGGTATTGACTCGGTTAGGTATGTAAAATGAGAAAAGATCCTTTAAAAATAAGTAAATAACTGTTGTGGTAAAAACACGTGGTTTTAAGTATAATATAATTAGACTTACTGCATCTGCTAGAAAAATTAGCATTTCATTGATTATTATAGGATAGAGAGCACATTTTCATATTTATTCCTTCAAAGTAGAAACTCATTCTTTTTATTGAAAACATTTTATATACTATATTCTGATTATGGTTTCTCCTCCTCCAATTCCTCTTAGATCCTTCCAACCAACTCTAAAGCTTTTCTTTCTCTCTTTCTTTAGAAAAACAAACAAAACAAACCAAAATAAAAAACCAACAAGAAACACCTGCACACACATAAACATGTTAAGATAAGAGGATACCATCACTGTTTGATACCCACATTTAAGGTGGGTCTTTACACTTTGGTTAATCCAATGTAGAAACTTCCTCACAAACATTCCCAGAAGTTTGTTTTGCAGATGGCTCTGCAATGACCCTAGAAGGTAATGGGCTTTTTTTTTCTTTAGCATGAAGTTATCTTTAAGGGTCATTGATTTTATTGAGATTTGCACTTTTTTTTCCTGTAGACACGTGCTTTAGTTTATATAGTTATTATAATACATGGCAATTTTATATTGATTTATTTTGTTTTCCTTAAAAATTCTTCCTCCATAAAATAAACAGAGCAAGCACATGTAACACCAACACCCCTGAACTGTTTCTTCCTATTTTTATATCTTTGAGGAGAATTTTTATTTCCTAAAAACCATTTATCTATCGAGGTGTAGTGGTGCATGTCTGTATTCCCAGCATTAAGACATTAAAGTTCAACTCCTAACTCTGCTGCACAGAAAATTTGAAACCAGCCTGTACTATATGAGACCGTGTCTCAAAAATATGCTACGTATCTAGCATTTTACTGTATTGATTTATAAAATGTTACTTCCATTCTCAATCTTCTATGTAGCTAAATTGTATGCTGTGATAAAAATTTAATGATGTCAGAACTAATTAAGTAATAAATCAATGTTGTAAACAATAAATACATAAAACTAAACTAATAAAATAACCTTCATTAAAATATCTTAAACTTTTCTTTGCAGCTTGAAATATACCTTCCTTGCTAAGGTTTAATGGTTATACAATGCTATTTTTATGATTCCCTCTTATTGTCTTTCAGATTTGATTCTTTAACTATTTTCATCTAAATGCAGATAGCATTTTCAGTGTTCGAATGATTATTGGTGATAAACAACCACACAAAAATAACTCTCTAGTTCTTAATAAATTTTATTTAACTTTTAAAATCTTCCACTTTTATTAAATTCTATATTTGTCTTCTTGCAGAATTTCATACAATTTATTTTAATTAAATTCACCTCCCCATTCTTGTCCCTCACTCCTCCAAACTTCATTCCTCCTCCTCTCTCCCCAGCATTTTGTGTCATCTTTTTCTTTTTCAAAAATAGCTTATTTTCTTACACAATGTATCCTAATTTCAGTTTCTCTTCCCTCTACTCTGCTCATTTCCTACCTCCTCTTCCTCCCATCCAGATCCACTCCCTTTCTCTTCATTAGAAAAGAGCAGGCTTTTAAGAGATAACATCAAGCATGACAAAATAAAATACAAAATCATTGCATCAAAGTTAGATAAGACAAATCTAATAGAAGAAAGGGAGCTTAATAGAAGACACAAGTGTCCAGGCCCATTTATTCACACACTCAGAAGTCCCATGAAATACTAAACTGAAAGTTCTCATATATGCAGAGAACACAGACCTATGTGAGCCCTCTGCTTGTTGCTTCAGCAACAAGCAGAAAAAAATAACATGGAAAAGAGTTGTTAAGTTCCACCTCTAATTCAGAAATCTCAGATGTGAATAGAAGACAGAGAGACTCGGGGTATATTGTTTTGTGCAATTTTAATGCAAGAATAGACAACATGACATAACAACAAAGTCAGTTAATATAGATAATGCGATATTCAGAACATACAAATTTATAATTTAAAATATAAGTACACTTGTGTGATTGATATAACATTTATATAAGCATTGAAAATATATTGTCAATTCCTGTTTCATAGTTGGATCTATGAAAATGATATCCATTTGAATGATCTTTTCAATCAATTAATTTATCCTTTTACCATCTTTCTCTATTGTAGAATGCTTGTGTTATCATTATTGAACTATATTTAATTTGAGTACAAGCTGCATGGTTTTGAGAGCAGTTGAGATAACCAGCATGCAAATAGGTTATGTAAAGAGCTATACTTTATATCGAAGAACATAGTTGTGAAAGGTATCTTGAGCAAACCAATTATGCTTGGATGCTATAATTGGAATTATACTTCACTTACAGATAAATATGGAAAACTTTTATCATATAATAAAGATTATATATATATATATATATATATATATATACCGCCCCCGTGTCTGCGCTCTGTGCCCTGGGTGCCAGTTCGGGAGCTTTGAGCAAGGGGGCTGAAGATTAAAATACACAGACACACACAGACAGAGAGACAGCGATACGGGTCATCCTTGAATTCCCCAAGAATGCCCCCTTTATTTTGTTCAGGGGCAGATTATATAAAGATAGCCACACCCCAGCCAAACCCACCAGAAACCACTCTCCTGCCATCAGGAACTCCTGAAGGTCTTGTGCTCAGAGCAGCTGTAGGCACTCAATTCAGGGGATTACAAGAAATTCAGGATCTGGGGTCTCACTGCTCCCAACACACACACACACACACACACACACACACACATTTCCCAGTTCTTTCATCATGTATATACCAAATTTCATTGAGGATTCAGTTTCCTTTGCTCCTAATAGCTACATTTAAAAAATCCTATTTAACCTCATTTCTTTTGCTTCATAAGAGTTAAGTCAAAATTACACTATCATGTTCAAACTTGCTCTTCTGAGTGTGAAATAAATGTAAACAAACATTCTAGAAGAAGTTATCTAATGCCTATAGGATTAAGCTACCTACTTAACAATTATATTTATATTCATGATTCATGTATTTGTCTGTTCGTCTCAGTCTGTGCTGCAATTACAGGTGATTAGTGGACATGAATTTACTATAACTGAGATACTAAAGTTGTGAGTCTCTCATGAGGATATTCAAATTGTGATATCTTTGTTTATGGTACATTTTAAGACTGGCACCAGTTGAACTTTCCAGTATTAAACTCAGTCAACTTGGTAATGCCTATAGCTCCAAGCTACAGGCCTGCTAGTCAGAAACTGTGCAAAACAACTAGGAAGGAAGCTAATCATTCAAATAGTTTTTTTTTCCATTTTTTTTATTCTTTTTTAATTAAAATTTCCAACTGCTCCCCGTTTCCCATTTCCCTCCCCTCCTCCCACACATTGCCCCCTCCCCCAACTCCCCTCCCCCATCCCCACTCCTCTTCTCCTCCCCCCAGTCCATTCCCCCTCCCTCTCGATACTGAAGAGCAGTCCAAATTCCCTGCCCTACAGGAAGACCAAGGTCCTCCCACTTCCATCCAGGCCCAGGAAGGTGAGCATCCAAACAGGCTAAGCTCCCACAAAGCCAGTTCATGTATTAGGATCGAAACCTAGTGCCATTGTCCTTGGCTTCTCATCAGCCTTCATTGTCCGCCATGTTCAGAGAGTCCAGTTTCAACCCATGCTTATTCAGTCCCAGTCCAGCTGGCCTTGAAGAGCTCCCAATAGATCAGTTCCACTGTCACAGTGGGTGGGTGCACGCCTCGTGGTCCTGATTTCCTTGCTCATGTTCTCCCTTCTTCTGCTCCTCATTTGGACCTTAAGAGCTCAGACCGTTGCTCCAATTTGGGTCTCTGTCTCTCTCTCGATCTATCGCCAGTTGAAAGTTCCTGTGCCATTCTCCTTGGCCTCTCGTCAGCTCTCATTGTCCGCCACATTCCGAGAGTCCGGTTTTATCCCATGTTTTTTCAGTAGCAGTCCAGCTGACCTTGGTGAGCTCCCAATAGATCGGCCCCACTGTCTCAGTGGTTGGGTGCACCCCTCATGGTCCTGACTTCCTTGTTCATGTTCTCTCTCCTGCTCCTCATTATAACCTTGGGAGCTCAGTCCAGTGCTCCAATGTGGGTCTCTGGCTCTATCTCCATCCATCGCTAGATGAAGGTTCTATGGCGATATGCAAGATATTCATCAGTATGATTATAGGATAGGTTCATTTCAGGTTCCCTATCCTCAGGTGCCCCAATGAACTAACTGGGGACATTGCCCTGGGCATCTGGTAGCCATTCCAAGTTCAAGTCTCTTGCCACCCCTTAGGTGGCTCCCTTACCTAAGGTATGAGTTTCCCTGCTCCCCTATCCAACCTTCCTTTATCCCCAATCACCCCGATTCCCCCAGTTCCCCTCATCCTCTCCTTCACACTTTTCTCTCCCCATCACCCCTCATCCCCATCCCATCCCACCCCCAAGATTCCAATTTTTTGCCCATCAGTCATGTCTATTTCCCATAGCTGGGAGGATATCTATATGTTTTTCCTTGGGTTTACCCTCTTGTTTAGCTTCTTTAGGATCACAAATTATAGACTCAGTGGCCCCTATCCATGGCTAGAAACCAATTATGAGTGAGTACATCCCATGTTCTTCTTTTTGGGTCTGGGTTACCTCACTAAGGATCGTATTTTCTATTTCCATCCATTTGCATGCAAAATTCGAGAAGTCATTGTTTTTTACCGCAGAGTAGTACTCTAATGTGTATATATTCCACACTTTCTTCATCCATTCTTCTATTGAAGGGCATCTAGGTTGCTTCCAGGTTCTGGCTATTACAAATAATGCTGCTATGAACATAGTTGGACAAATGCTTTTGTCATATGATAGGGCATCTCTTGGGTATATTCCCAAGAGTGCTATTGCTGGGTCCAGGGGTAGGTTGATCCCAATTTTTCTGAGAAACCGCCACACTGATTTCCAAAGTGGTTGCACAAGTTTGCAGTCCCACCAGCAATGGATGAGGGTACCCCTTTCTCCACAACCTCTCCAGCAAAGGCTATCCTTGGTGTTTTTGATTTTAGCCATTCTGACAGGTGTAAGATGATATCTCAAAGTTGTTTTGATTTGCATTTCTCTGATCGCTAAGGAGGTTGAGCATGACCTTAAGTATCTTTTGGCCATTTTAACTTCTTCTGTTGAGAATTCTCTGTTCAGTTCAGTGCCCCATTTTTTAATTGGGTTAATTATCCTTTTAAAGTCTAGGAATTGACTCTTCTTTCTTTTCAGAATAATTCAGAGCCTATAAGAGTGTAACATTGAACTGAAACCCCACATACACACAAGGCAATTCCTTCTGACTAAGAAAGTACTTGAGGTATTTCTGGGGGAAAAAAAGTATATGAGTTAAGGCACTGATGAACTTAGCTGAATCTGATCTCTGAGAATAGAAAATGGAAACCCGACTAGGATGACAAAGGAATTAAGAAAAGGCAGATATACATACCAAAGTGCTAGGATCAAGAAGACCATGAACTCTGAAACAGTGTGGAAATTGTCTTTATTACACACCACTGAGAAAAGGAGGCAAGTTTATTGTATACAATAGAAAGAGTGGGTAGATTTACTAAATACAACTGAAGAAGGAAGGGAACTAGTTAATTCAGGAACGAGGTCTCTGTAGGGGAAGCCATTTGGGAGGAGGAGGCTATCTGGGAGGAGTAAGCTGTGGTTGATAGTTTCTGCAAACACTGGTATTAGCTAGAGGCCAATCATTTATGGCATCTATACTTGGACCAGAGAAAGGTTCTTTTCCATGGCTTGGGGAAGGCTTTGGCATTTCTGGAGATCTGAAGCATTAGGGTTCTTGATATGACAGTGGTAATGTCAATAATATACATTCACTCAGGAATTCATCCTCTCCCCACAGCTTTATTCACTGTTCGTTTTATTGTAATTGAAAGTGTTTGATTAGTCTATGTGATAATGTAGCAAATACATGTATCATGGTCTAACTAAGTAATCTTATTGTCAGTGTTACTTTTTTAGGTAAAATAACTGGACTTGATACAGTATATTGTCTCAAGCTAGATAAACTACAGATATATGAATGATGTTTTAGAGTGATAGAAAATAATCAACAGTTTTATCCAACTAATTGTTTTCTTATAATTGAATAATATTGGTATAGATTAAATTCATTTTTAAGATGTAAATTTTAATTAGATGTTAGAATTAAGCTTCAAGAAAAGGAAAAATACAGAATTACATATTTCTTGCTTTTATTGAAGATTTAGGACTGCTTATCAGTGTATAGTAATGGATCATAACAGATATCAAAATGCTGTTTTAATTAGTATCAATGGTTAATTATAGTAAAATAGAGCACTTACCTGACAGGATAAAAAACATATTATACTATGTCAAAAAAAATATGAGTAAAGAATTGCTCTCGTATCAACGACTGACATTAATAATAATAAATTCCTGCTTGTAGGGCTTACAAGGACCCACAACAAATTTCCTCTTCCTCTATTTCCCCAAGATCATTTAAATATAGGCATTATCTTTTCTCTATCCAGGTAGTTAGCTCAACTTTCTCACATCTTAGAATTTCCAACAATGAATTAATGACTAATTTTGTCCCTTGCATGCCTCTTTAAAACCTTTGAATGACTCACCAGGAAAAGCTAGATTACTCATAATGCTCTGGCCATCTTTGTTTGTAAATATTTATAATATTATATTTCATTCTACAAAGTAACTGAATGAATAGAATGTATTTGATAATATTATATTGTATCACTTATGAAGAAAGCTATGATGCCTTAGGGTTATTAACAAATCTTGGGAGTTCCTATAAGAAAACACGTATACAAACACACACACACAATCAGAACCTTGATTTCTAACAGCTCTGAAAATGAGAACTATCAAATTATTATCCTTGGCTATGTTGTTTTTCTCCTATATGAGCACCCTTTTTTAAGGTGGAATGTTCTTTAAAGCAAAACTGTCATCTTTCAAACACTGGACTAAAAAAGTTTCCATTTTCTGTGTGAGTCCATTTTTTCAGTGAATATTTTCAGCAAATGAAGAAGCACTGCATTAACTCCAAGCTCTGTTTCAGTGATTTCGTCAGTCAGACTGATTTCACTGAATGCTGTGTGAAAATTGGTCAGATAGAGGAAGAATGTGTATTTCCACAATTTTATTGGGAAGTTTCAAACTTCTATTATCTCACAGGACCCAGAAATTGAATTGAGGCTTTGTTACTAAGCCAGGTTGTAGTAATGGACCCAGAAGTCGGTAGCTCAATTTTCTACTTCTTTGCATTACATTTTCTCTTGAAAATGATGCATGCAATACTAAAGAATGACAGGGAGGAGCCTCTCTAACGTGTTAAATATTTGGTTCACTGGGTCCTATCAGCAGGTAGGGCCTGCGGGGAGCTTGTTTATCCAGCAGAACGATCTCATTATGAGGACAGTGATGTAGTATAGTTTATATCATACCCTGAAGCCATTCAAGAAAACAACTGAGTGAATGATATTCATCCAGGCTCTGAATTGTGCTATTAGGAGTTGCAATAACTGGCAGCATATTAAAATAGAGATCAGGGACTTCAGCTACTCTGCTGAATGAAGTTTTGAAATTCAACGCTATTGAATTATTCAGTATTTTCCAATTTATAGAATAAAAGAATATGTAATTGACTTTTCACAGCACAGTAATGGAAATAAAGAGAGTCCATAGAGTTTATAAATCTCTCAGTAAATATTTTTCATAATTGTTTGGTACCCAAAGGAATCATCTTATAGGCCAGGATAGACCTTGCTATTAAATAGGAGGAAGAGAAATTCTCTTCAACAAATAAACATGTTCGAGAATGTGGCTCAGCTGTAGATGACTATCTAGCATACATGAGACCTGAGGACAAAAATGTAAGTAATAATAAATGAAGAAATTTATCTCAAGTGATCAATTCTATTTGACTATATACTTATCAATAAGTATAACCCATTTTATTACACTTACTTACGTTGTAAAACATCCATGAATATTACTAGTCTGAGAAAAAGTAAATGATTCTGAGAAACTACTCTGAGGAAATAAAGTCAGCTGTAAGCTTGTCTTAAGAGAAACTTGTGGGATGTGCTATGCAATAAATTCATTAAGTACCTTATTCCTACCATATCCATTGTCTTAAATACAGAGAGAGTTCTGTACACAGTTGGCAGAAGAAAGAGTTAAACAATGTATGCTCCCTTCCACAAATGGAACATATTGTATATTGTAAAATTGTTCCTCTTCTTAACACTTCCTAATTCCTCTATTCATATAACTTTTTAAAATTATGATATGACTACTAAAATTAGTTTTCAGCTTTGGGATTTTCAAGAAATATTGCTACAGCTTGTTTTGTTTTTAGAGTAATCAAAGAGAACATATTGTATTAGATGAGCCATAAAATGTCATGCTCCTCTTTATTATCAGTCAATGAGAGATACACAAGTTTCTCATTAGTGAGCATTTAAACTTCTTATTTAAATAATAATCACAAATATTATCATGAAATAGTGTTACTAATGTACTTCCAGTTCTGAATATAGTCAATACTAATGGACATATTATACAGATAATCTTGCTTAATTCAACACTTGAGGATCATTTAATTGCTAAATAACACAAAATTTAACCAGAATTTGTTTTGACTTTAATCATATGAACAAATGTTCAGCATAGATTTTCAAATAAAACTTGCCTTCAAATTTAATAACCATCCGAAATGTATATGTATTTGACTCCCAGCTAAAGGCTCTGTTCCCTCAAAGATAGGAAAAATTAAATCAAGATCAACAAAGCCTGAATTCATGTAATTTTCTGCTATCTACACAGATTCTGGTTTGCCACGTTTGTTTAAAACAAACCTGAAAGAATGTCAGCAAAACCCAGGAAGGTTCATAGTACCTTTCTGCTGCAATTCAATAATTTAGAATTCATATGCATTGCAAAACACCACATGCCTTAAGCATACTTTAAGCAAATATAATTTTATTTACCAAATCTATATATCTCAGTTAATCTCAAAAAAAACAAATGAAAACAAAAAATTAACATTTTTTCTTTACTTTGCTGGTTTTCTTCTTAAATCCAACAATATCTATGAAAATGGTTTGTAAATAAAGAAGTATACAAAATAAATTATTGTTTTATGATTCATGATAAATCAAAACCTTAGAGGTTTACAGATATTTTTGTAATATACTATACAAAATTTCATAAATCAGTATGTTCACATCATAATAGATATGCATGTGCATATGTTAATATACATTTTCCTAACATGAATATGTTAAATATACATTTAAATGTTATTATGTTTTTATGGGATTATTTCCACTATAATAAAAGTAAACGGTACCATTTAAAATGGATGTATTCCTTTTTTAATTCTTCGAATATTATTTGAAAAACTATATACAAATTGTGTCTAATTTTTTCAATAACTTCTTGATATTTTGAACATGAAGACATGCACATTAAAATACAAAACAAACTTTATACCTTTCTCTCGCCTTGAAATTTTTTCTATTGTAAGTGTTTTTAATGCTCAGCAGAGCCCATGATGTGAATATTGTGCATTCTGTTCTTTTGCTGCACAGACCAAACATCTCAAGACATAACATTTTGCTGTTTAAAAAGTACACTTGTTATAAAGACAGAAAATGCGGTACAAGCTGAAAGTGAGACTTTTATGCCAGCCTCACTCATCATCTGCTTCTTGATATGGGCTTATGCTCCTATTCATTAGTGATGTCACAATTCAGGAATCTGTTTGGAATTCTTAGTTATTCTGAATTCCTTCTTCCTCATAACTGCATCCATATATGCATCCTGGGCATTATGCCTCACAGTTTCCCTTTCTTTGTTTCTCTTAACCTCTCTCTTTTTTTTGTTTTTTGTTTTTAATTTTTATTTTTATTCTTTTTTAATTAAAATATCCACCTGCTCCCCATTTCCCATTTCCTTCCCCTCCTCCCAAATATTGCCCCCTCCCCCCACTCCCCTCCCCCTATCCCCACTCCTCTTCTCCTCCCCCCACACCATTCCCCCTCCCTCTTGATACTGAAGAGCAGTCCAAATTCCCTGCCCTGCTTAACCTCTCTTATAAAAAGAAGAAGAAAAGAAGAAGGAGGAGGAGAAGGAGAGGGAGGGAGGGAGGGAGGGAGAGGGGGGAGGGAGGGAGGGAGGGAGGGAGGGAGGAAGGAAGGAAGGAAGGAAGGAAGGAAGGAAGGAAGGAAGGAAGGAAGGAAGGAAGGAAGGAAAGAAGGAAGGAAGGAAGGAATCTCCGTTTTGACTCCAAGCTGTCCAATTCCAATTTATCTTTGATATTGAAACTGTAGTGATCCTTCTAAAGCTGAGCAGATAATACCACTCCCTTTGCACACCTTCTTTGGGACAGTGGTTCATAAATTGTCACCTGTGAAACTCAAGCATTACCTGGAGATATTTTAGAAATTCAAATTATCAGTTCCCTCCCATTTCTGATCTTTATCCTTTACTTGCCTACATACCTGAACTATTAAATTGACTTGAAATTTCTTCTTCTCGAGTATTACAATGAGAATTTCAGATACTCTTTAAATTCCAACTCCTTCTTTAATCATTCTTTTATCTTTCTGAACAGATTTCATTCCCTGTTATTTCATTTTGAGAAAATAAAAGGCAGTCACCTAGCAAAAGGATTGAATAAAACATTTATTCTATTTCTCCAACATTGCTTTCTCTACTACTAAAATGCCTCCATTTATGTTTTTATTCAATGAAGGTATGCACAGAACCATCCCTTGTGAAAGACAGTTTCCCCGAATTAAAAAAAAAAAGTACTAGTTGCAGTAATTGTCAGAAATCAGCAAGCTTCAAGTAGTAAATAGTATATAGTATATGTGGAGTTACATTAAATATGATTTTAACTGTAATGCATGATTATATGTTCATTGCTGAAAACAATAGTCTACTTGGGAATTTTATAAAATTTAAAGACGTTTTATAACTTGCAATCTTTAAAAATGTAATTCTGTTCTATTGCTTGCTTTAAAGCAACAATGAGATAAAAGTAAGTCTGTGCCTTGAGCCCTGTTATTCTCTATAAAGGACCAATTTGCAGGGCAAATACCTTGCCATTCAACAGGCCTTTCCCTGGGAGGAACCTGTAAATTGGGGAAAGGATTAAATTTGATCAGTGTTTGCTTTGTCTGTTGCTCATCATGTTGTTATTGAACTCAGTGTCTAACAAGTATCCCAGGGGTTCAAAATACTCAAGACTAGCAATGCCTTCATACCTATCTGTATGTCTATACCTGTTTTCTCATCCAACTAGAGGAGTTTTGTAGAGACAGACACGAATAAACAACACACCTTAGGAACACAAAACAATGTGTTATTTAGTAGATTATAAAGGATTTATTGAAATTTTAAGTGTATTCTGACCTGTAAAATCCAATTGCTCTGATTAAAAAGTTACAGCCTGTAATATTATAAATAAAAAATAATATTCTTACTTTATCCAAATTAGCAAACATAAAATATCTAGAAAAATAGTCATTTGTGAATGTTCTAACATAAGATACTGGATGTCTGTACCAATGGAAATTAATATTTACTTCAGTAACCACTCATTTATTGAAAACACTAATTGCATTATATGCCCCAACAATGGTATAACAGATACATATAGATATGTAGGTAATTCCGGTTATTTAATTAGAGTTAAAAAAGCTTCAGATACAATGCTAACAAAGAAGGTTGATTTCTAGTTCTTGAAAATGAATACAAAGATGCAAATAATTATTCAATATTTTACATAGGTATAGGTTCAATAAAGAATCCAAAATAAATAATTTAGATGAATTCAAAAAATAAAGTGATGAGATGGTTCACTTTTAAAGCACTTGTCATTCAGTTTGATAATCTGAGTTTAATCTTAGTACCTATATGTTAGAAAAAGTGAACCAGGTCCTAGTTTCCACATGCATGTTGTGGAATGATATGAATGCCTTCTCCAAATAAATGACTAAATAAATAAAGAGATTTAAAATTTAGAAAAATATTAAAATAAATAATTAAAGTAATAGTATTGTTTTATTATTTTTCACATGTCCATATCTGTGGTGAGCATGGGTATTTGCATGTTTGCCTATATATAGGCACATACATTTGTAATGGAGTCTACTTACTTATGTGTATGCTGGCTCATGTAGGAAACCAAGGGTGACAATGGTACTGAGATGAACCCAGAGCTCTCTGCTTATCCTTGTCTATGCTTTGCAAATGCTGAAACTACAGTCAGGCTACCACACTCACTAAGCCTTTTGATTGGTACTGAGAGTGTAAACTCCAGTGCTTCCTTCCTGTCAATTACTTTTATCTCTTTCTCCAGCCCACGTCTTACTCTTAATAGATGGACCATATGCAACAAAATAGTACATATTTTCATCAAACTTTTATTTATGCTCACAGTAACAAAACACAGTAAATCATTATTTTTTTGTAGTACAATCTACATCTGTTTGTATTTGCCCAAATAATGAGGTGGGTTTTGGCTCAGTTTATCTGAAAGAATGGAACAAAGAACATCAACTTTATTATAGTCATTGTTTTAGGCACTTCTTTTTTCATTTTAAATGCTGATAACAGAAGAATAGAGGTTCAAAGAAGACAGCTCTCCAGTTGAATTAGCATAGAACAAGGAGAGAATAATAATCTTAAACAGGAGAAATTCCTTCATATTATCTATGAGTGGCTCAAAGAATGAAACCTTAAAAAAGAAGGAACATCGGGATGGTCATAAGTAGATATATAATTTTAAAATGCAAAGTCAGGGCATTTTTGAAGTAAAAGTGGTTCATAAACTTCAATAATTATTGAGGATGGTCCAGGATGTTTGAAGAACTCCTACTCAGGCTGTTTAGTCTAGATACTACAAATGAATCATAGACAGCACACAGGCCAATGTCAATCTCTTGTTATTTTTCTAACCAATTATCTGAGAAGCTCTTACACTTACTCTGAACCTTTATTCTGTTGTTCTGATGGCTGTCATCATTGACTTTCGCTTGGTTCACGGGAAAGGAACACGAACAAACAAGCTCCCAAGGCAACGTGATTTCCTTATCATCAGGAAAATACTTATGATGATCAGTGTTGTCAACTTTACAGGCTTTAGAAGGACTTCTAGCACACCTGTGGGGATTATCTGAACTGCCATGAGTTGGAAAATTCTGTCCACTGTAGGTGGCACCCTTTTCTTGCCAGATTCTGGAATGTACAAATAGTAAAAGAAAAGTTAGTGGAAGGAAACACGGAGTGCTTTCTACTTCTTTAATGTGGAAGTGAAATGACGAGCTGCTTCAGGCTTCTGCTGCCTTATCTTCCTGTCCTAAGGTACGGGTGCAACTTGAACAGTGAGGCAGAATCAATCCATTCTTTTGTCAGAGTGGTTTTTAAATCACAAACAGAAAAGAAAACTAATACAATACAACAAACATTGTTAAATGCATAACCGAAGGTTTTAAGAATTTGAGAAACTTATTTTATATTAAAATAATCTGTATTTTAACTTGGATCTGGGATGTCCAGAATGTACATACAATTATTCACATACACACACACACAAGCACACAGGCATACACACATATGCATGTGTGTATGATGCATGTTCATTTGTGTATTTGTGTGTATGTACTTGTGTATACAAGCACACATATGTTAGCAAAGGCTGCTGATTTGTTCCCGACTGCTCAGCCCTAAAATAATCACTTAGAAATTATATTATTTAAATCACTTCTTGGCCAATCACTTAAGCATATAGCTTATATGCTTATATCTTATATCTTTGGTTAACCCATTTCTATTAATTTGTGTATTGATATGTGGCTGTGGCTTACCAGTTTGATTCAGGCTGATGGGTACATGGCTGCTCCCTGACTCTGCCTACTCTCTCTATGTATCTCTTTCAGCCTGGCTTTACTCTGTTAAGCCATTGACCAAAAGCAGCTTCTTTATTAACCAATGCCAATAAAACATTCACAGTATACATCACCTCTCACATCACACATACACATGTGTGAATGTTGAGACCACAGATAAATATCAGGTATTGTTCTTCAGGTATATCACCCAATAGAGATCTGCTTGTCTCTCCTGCCTCAAAATTGGGATTGCAAATATATACCAACATACCTGGATTTTTATGTTGTTTCTGGGGGTTCAAACAGGTCCTTATGCATGTCAGGAAGCACATTACTGACTGATATCTCTCCATATATCTTTCCTACTCTACCTTTATACCCACAAAAGGAATAATCAATAATATAGTGAATCTGACTGACCTGTAAATTCAGAATACCTTTTGGTTAAATTATGTTCACACTTCAGTTGAGTACTTCATTATGCATCATGGCATGTCTTTTATGTCACCATTGCCCTTTCTGGCCTATTAGATTGTCCAGATATCTCTATTCAATTCCTAACTTGCAATTAAATGTACATAAGTTATATAGTGCTCTCAAACTTTTATATATTTACTTAAAACTCAGATTCTGATCTCACTTTTCTTTACAAATGTAGTTGGCTGAGATCATTACAGAGTAGTGTTAAACTGATACCCAATATCCTAGTATCTTAACAGGAAAAAAAAAGCATATTTGAGATGCATGGGGAGAGTGATGTACAAAGATGGAAACAAGAGATTGGAAAGACTGGAGTGTCCACATGCCAACAATGCTGTTTTCTTAATAGTCACCAAAAGTTAGGAACACATGAGGCAGATTTTTACTCAGTTTCTATAAGAAATTAACCCTGCTAACTTTCTGAATTCAGGCTTTTATGCTCCAGAACTGTGAGAGAATAAGTGCACAATGTATTTAGCTATGAAGTTTGCAGTACTATCTTATGGTGGTACCAGAAATATACTATAAATAGTTTGTGATATACACTGACTGTGAATGGCCATTTGAATGACTGTAGACCCTCCCCGGGAAGAGTCTAGGTCCAAGGAAAGACAAAAAAAGTGAACACAGCAGTTCTTCGATAAACAAGAGGTGCTATATGTTGAGGTTTTCTAGATTTTCCTCAACCTTGAGAAGTAATATGGCTATCTTGTTTTGGTTGTTGTTGTTGGTGGTGGTGGTGGTGGTGGTGGTGGTGGTGGTGTGTGTGTGTGTGTGTGTGTGTGATGGTTAGTTGGTTTCTCTTTATTTTTTCTGAGGAACTGTCTTGGACTTACTTCATTCTTACAAATTGAAAAGTTATGCTTAAAAGAAATCTCACACTAGCTAAGAATTAAGAATAATAGAGGGTTATTTATTTAGGAGTCGACTCACAGATCACAATCCCCTGCTGGAACAGGGAACAACAACCAAATCCTGCAGCCAGAAAAAAGGCTAGACATGTGCTTTACATCACCATAAATAGTATAAGAGGGCATGTCCAAGTGGACAGGAACAACCAAATCCTGCAGCCAGAAAAAAGGCTGGACATGTGCTTTACATCACCAAAAATAGTATAAGAGGGCATGTCCAAGTGGACAGGTAACTTAAAGGCTACTGGTGGTAGGAATTCCTACAGCACCTTCCCCCTTTGTTTAAATAAGAGCATTCTAAGTCTAATACAAAATTATATACAATAAGAACAAATATGTCAAGCAAGAAACATGTGATAAATGTTTCCATAATTATCCTATCCTAATTAGTTTATGTCTTGTATAATAAATAACTTGACCAAGTCATGAGAGGAAAGTAGCTATAACTATCTAGTCTTCAACCCCATTGAAGATCCAAGTAGGGAAATAACACTACTTGTGGAATGGACGCTTAAAAGAAATCCCACACTTGCTCAGAATTGAGAAATAGATGGTTATTTATTTAGAGGTAAACTCACAAATCAGAATCATCTGCTGGAATGGAGATCAGAACTTAAATCTGCAATTGGAACAGAGAGACAGAGAGGCCAGAAAAGAGGCTGAATGTATGCTTTGCATCAGCATATATAGTATAAGAGGCCATGCCTCTGTAGGTGGGTAGCCACAAGCTGCAAGACTTCCTACAGAAATTACTTGAGGAAGCAGGAAGTGTAATCAAGCAACTTCTAAAATGTGCAACATATGACAGAGAAAACTGGCTAACTGGACAATCACCCAAAGTCTCATTTTCAATGTTAGAGCAACCAACTTTGGCTAAGGCCTAGAGTAACTGACAGATCATTTTCCGAGGCAAGATGTTTTTCAAAACCATCTTACCCTGTCTTGGCAAGATTTGGCAGTCTTTTTTATTGTATCCTGCTTGTCTTGTCTGGACAGCATGCATTTTGTCAATGGCCAATGCATGGGCAGTTCCTTGCCCAAAGGCCAGTTTTGCCAAGAAGAAAACAAGCACCAAGTAGAGTGTCTTTGGTTCTCAACATTCTCTCGGGAATAGATCAGTGCTGCCAGGAAAAATCATGTCTCACTTCAACAGAACCCTAAGTTATTTAAATGCCATATTCTACAGCTCTTGAAGTGGTTAAGATTACCTGTCTATGAAGAATATAATTTCTATATGCCTAAAGAACCTGATTAGTCTAACTATAAGTATGACAAACATAAATGACTATTGATCTATAATTCTTAGTACTTATATAACTTAAAGAATAAGACTTAATATTAGAATATTAAATAATAAACAACTGTGCAACAAATAAGCACATTGACCTCAAAATGTAAACAATGTATAAGTATCTTGATCATAGGTAGAAATGTACATTGCAATATGATAAATATATCCTAAAATTGTATTAATATACAAAAATGTTTTAAGCAGAGGTAGAAGCATGAATGCATACAATATGACAAAATAACTTTGCCTAGATATGCAAATATTGTAGATGAAAATAGGAACATATTTAATAGAATTTAAGTTTGTATCAATATACAAGAATCTATGCCAATGTAAATTGCCTATAAATAATATCTCACAAGTATTCACTCCATTACTCACTATTATTACTAGTGTGAGTAAGCTCACACTTATCTATTATCCCATTCAATTTCCCCTTTTTTTCCCCAAAGAGATCCCTGAGCCTTAAGAATTCTCCCCCCAACCCTCAAACCTATACTAATTATAATCAACCCCTAAATGATGTCCCTAACCCTGAGGACAAACTTCGTTGGGAGAGGGGACATCGTCTTCTAGAATTACTTTGAGCTATCATGTGGAGCAATGTTCTTTCCATGGGATCCTGTGAAAGTAAAATAATGTTTAAGTTCCAAGATTACTGTCTGGTATAATTTTATTTTGTCTTTTTGCATGTGTATGCATATTTGCATATGTTTGGGTGAATGTGTATACATATGTCTGTGCATGTATTTCTCTTCATGGTTCTTCACTACCATCTTCTAAGTATTGGAAATATAGGAAGCTATCATCCTTGTCTAGGTTTCACATGATTTTTGAGGCTCCAAACTCATGTTCTGTTGCCTCTGTGACAAGAATTTTACCCACTGAGACATGTCTTTAAAGTCTACAATATTTTTCCTTCCCCCTCCATTTTTCCTTTTATTGAAAATAGATTACTACTTTCTCATAAAATATATTCTAATTACAGTTTCCCCCTCTACTCCTACCAGTTCCTCCCTACCGCTTCTTCCATCTGGAGCCACTCTATCTCTGCCTCTCCTTAGAAAAGAACAGGCTTCTAAGAGATTAAAAATAAAACATAACAAAATAAAGTATAATAAGATAAAACAAAAAGTTATCACAGTAAGCTTGGACAAAGCAAACCAACAGAAGGGAAAAAGTCCCAAGAGCAGTAATAATAATCAGAGACCCACTTGTTCACACACTCAGGAGACCCATGAAATTACTAAGGTGAAGGTTATAATATATACACAGAGAACTTGGTACAAACCCATTTAGGGATTGTCCTTGTTTTTGTAGTCTCTGTGATATTATATGAGCCTTATTTATTTGATTTAGAGGGCCTTGTTTTTCTAGTATCCTTCATCACATCTGGCTCTTACACTTTTTCTGCCTTCTATTGCATAGCTTTCCCAGAACTTTGAGGGGGAGGGATTTGATAGAGACATCACATTTATGTCATGGTGTTCCAAGGATTGACTCTCTCTTTCTCTCTCTCTCTCTCTCTCTCTCTCTCTCTCTCTCTCTCTCTCTCTCTCTCCAGGAGTTATTTTATTGTTCAGGATTGATTTAGCGATCCTAGATTTTATGTTGTTGTTGTTGTTTTTCATGAAGTTGAGAACTGTCCTTTCAAGATTTGTGAAGAATTATTGTTGAAATTTTGAGAAGGAATTGCACTGAATCTGTAGATTGTTTTTGGTAGGATGGCCATTTTTACTATATTAATCCTACTGATCCATGAGCATAGGAGATCATTTTATCTTATATCTTCTTCAATCTCTTTCTTCAAAGACTTGAGGTATTTGATCATACAAGTCCTTCATTTGATTGGTTAGAGTTTCTCCAACATATTTTATAACATTTGTGACTATTGTTAAAGATGTTGTTTCCCTAATTTTTTTCTGAGTCCATTTGTCATTTCTATATGTGTCGGGGAGGGAGCTTCTGATTTTAGCGAGTTGATCTTGTACCCAGCTACTTTGCTGAAAGTGTTTATCAGCTTTAGGAGTTCCCTGGTGGAATTTTTGGGCTTAGTTATGTATTTTTTCTATCATATCATCTGCACATAAAGATGCATTGACTTAGCATCTGGTTTCTCCCAAACCCCATAATGATTCTCTCAAGATATTTCTTTTATTGCTCTCTCTCTCGGTCCCTCCCCCAACTTGACCTCCTGTTCATTAGAAGGTTTTAAGGAGTTTTACTTGTGCTTCAAGCATGTTGGAATATCCAGGACCTGCTGTGGCAGAGTATCTGGGCTCTAGTGGAGACATATTACCCTAACTGTTATTGTTTTTACCATGACATCTAGGTATCTGGAACTGGAATGATTATAAATATAGGTGCTAATTTCTGGATTTGTCTTTGTTGGATGGATATTTTGTTCCTTGGTTTCTATTTCCTCTCACGGTTTTTGGAGAGTATGTTGTTTGTTGCCTGGTAAGAACTTTCTTTGGTCTTGAGACTTGTGACCATTGGGGATTTCAAATAAAATGTGTTTTTTGATATTGGAAGCTGACATTGGGGATAGGCTAGGGGTTTGAAGGGGGTTCACATAAGGAAGAAGAACAGAGTGTTCAACAAGAATCCATTTATTTCATCTTATTGGAATGAGGGGTGACGGTGAAGAGAGATCACCCTCTATGGGGTCTGGTATTGGACTGGGGATGAGACTGGGGCATTGAATCCAGAGAACAGGAGAGGGGAGGTCTGCTTAAAACCTACATGCTTCCCTTGCAGGAGTAGTCTGTGGATTATCAAGAAGTGCCTGCTGGATTTGGGGGCTGGGATAAAGCAACAAGTGAGTAGAGGGAGTTTATGGGCTTTGTGGGATCTACAAGAAATGGCAACAGGTGGGCAGAGAAGGTTGTCGCAGGTATTCCATTGGGAAGCTAGGAATAAGGCTGGAGAACTGGGTTGGGAGAAGGGGGGGTGGAGATAGTGGTAAAGATCTTCAGTTAGCTTACTCCTTTCCTTGGCCTGCTCAGCGGGTGTGTTCACAGGGAATGTCTGCTGGTTTTGGAGGCTGGGTTACTGAGATGAGCTTGGGGAAGGAAGGATTTGAAGAAGATCATTGTGATCTGTCGAGGATGGGGTCAGAGAAGAGAGGGAGGCCACAGTATGTTTTCAGCTACAGAGCTAAGGATGAGAATGGGGTGGGTGAGTCTGGAGGAGCAGAAGACATGGGTGGATCCACTGTCAGCCTATTTGTTGCCTTGGAAGGAGCAGCTCTTGAGTTATCATGGGGTACCTGCTGGGGTTGGATGTTGGGACAAACCAACACATGGGGGAGCGAGGGTGGAAGACCTGTAGGACCTACAGGAGATGGAATGAGAGGGGCAGGAAAAGTTTCTCGAGGTGTTCCGCTGCAGAGCTGGAGATGACAGTATTACTTCTTGATACAATGTATTCTGATGATTTTTATCGGACTGCTCAAAGAATTAGAAATTTATTATTTTCACCGCAATACCATTAGCATCTATAGCATCCCCTGGACTACAAGAGAGACAGAGTAGTGAATGGCGTAACATGATGAACAAACAAGTTACACATGAAGTTTCCATTAACACATTTAAGTATGACTGGTAATCACAATTATTTTCCTTTGAGTCTTTATACAAGATATTGATCAGATAAATTCCAAATCCTAAAAGAAATGGCACGTGAAAAAACAATCTAAGACTAGAATTGATTTACCTGGATCAAGGAGATAAAAAAGCACTACATGTACAGCTCTATATTTCCTTTTGCTTTTTCAGGAGAAGATGTCTTGTTAGAGAGGACAGTAATTTTAGATTTTAGTTCAAGAGTTCCTAAGGGGACTTTACAGGATGAATACAAAAACACAAACAACAACAACAACAACAAAACAAGCTAGAGTCAAATGTGTATGTGTGTATGCGTGTGTATGTTTAAAGTTGTAAGGTAAATGAATGATTACTCAGAGAACCAAGTCTTTAGGTAAAAACTAAAGATATATAAATGTATCAGATTATCAGAAAGATATTTAAGAGATAGGGATACATCTCAGTAGAAGAGTTTATATTTAAAATGAACATAAAAATAGATGTGGGTTTAATCCCCAGCAGGCACACACATGAGTCAGCACACCTGTACCCTCACACACACACACACACACACACACACACACGAAAGAGAAAGACAGAGACAGCAACACAGCTAGACAGAGAAAGCAGAGTTTTATTATTTATACACAGGACAGGGAAGATCAATACCAGGCTGTTACACCAAACTTCATTGACTTCTCAGTTTGGATGTTCTTGCCTAGGAAGGGTTGAAAAGATAAAATTCCAGCATTAAAGGGAGAAGTAGCCACAAAGCCCCACCTTTTCCTGAGGATGTGCTGGTAATTGATAGCTAACAGAAAAGGGAGAATTAGCAGTTTTAAAGGGAGTGGCTCCTGACAGCTCTAAAATGCTCCAGTTGATGGTCACATGTAACATGGGGGTCCAGGCTGCTTGTTTTTGTTGGGGTTTTCTGTCCTGCCCGGTACCCCCAGCTGTTTAGCCTCAAAGAAAATCACACATAGGTCTCCATAAATTATGAGCTGATTAACCCATTAGCTCTAGCCTCTTACTGGCTAACTCTCGTATCTTGATAAATCCATTTTTCTGATCTATGTTAGCCATGTGGCTCAGTACCTATTTTTTCAGTGGGGCAGATCACATCCTGCTGCTTGGAGGTCTGGGCAGGAGTGGGAGGAATCAGCTTCCTCCTTCCCAGAATTCTCTTGTTTTCATTGCATCATTTTTACTTCCTGTCTGGTTTTCCCGCCTATACTTCCTGATTGGCCAATCAGCATTTATTTAAAACACGATTGAGAGAATACAGACAATTCTCCTGTACCAGTCACATACTTGAGAGTATATAGGCAGAACTAATGGTATTCAATATACTTTTTTTTTTTAAATTTGGAGTACACAAAGTTGTGTCATATAGAATAGACAGTGAATATGAGGGAATTGGGCTGAATATGATAAAAATATAATGTATGATATTCTGGCTGAGTCATCTCTATTTATTTTTTAAAGTCTATTTCTACTTTCCCTGTATCCCGAAGTCTCCAGAATATTTCCACATTTGTAGTGATCCAACAGCAAAGTGGTTGTTTACTGTGATAGACTGGAAATACTAAAGACTGATTTGAAACATGGTTTATGTAATCTCCATGTTGTCATTCTCAGTGATGACTTTTTTTAACTCAATGATATATACAGTTGCTGAATTAACTGCCATATTGTGAATTTGCTTCTCATTGGGGGAATCCTGACATAATTTATAAGTCTGATATATATGTTAAGATAATAGCTTATGAATGCTTTATTCTCCTGTAGTTTCCCTTCTATTTTGTTAACTGTAATCAAATGCTTGTTTGAAGGAAATCCTTACAAAATATATAACATGCAAAGCAATATTGTTGTTTTCAAATTAGGAGTACCTGTTAGAATTTAGAGATTAAATATGACCATGGTAAACTACATTACTCAGTTATTGTTTATCTAGGAGCCAGCTTTTCCCTGATCAACAGGGAAGCCAATCTTAGAAGGAACACGATTACAGCTAAGCAAGGTCTACACTCACCTAGAGATGACCTACTTTGAAAGGCTGATTGATAATAATTTTTAGGCCTTATCAGACAAAAGGTTTCTAGAGGCTGTGTTCAGGATAATTGGCAGAGCCTCCTGAGAAGCATCATATCTTAGAACTTACCAAAATATTTGAAAGCGCTCCTCCAAAGTTGTTACACTGTATATATTTTTAAAGAGAAAAATCTGGAAGCAATCCACCACCTGGTAAATGTGATTAAGAAAGTAAACTTGGGTCCAATGCATTTTGTGAATGCAAGTAGAATGCAAAGGTTAGCTTTTGGTGGGGTTTGCTGTCCTTAGCACAGATTAACTTGCAGTGGCTTCTGCTTTTCCCTTAAAATGACAACAACTGTAATTATGCCAGATTTTAATTATGACGTTTATATTTTGAAAGTGAATTTGTCAGTGCCTATTTAAAACCTATCCTCAGTCTTTTGTTCAGTTTTTGTGATATACTGCACACATGACCTTTATTTATTACTGACAATCATGTCTTCAGCTTTGGGTTACTTCATCTTCAAAGGGTAAAATCTATTGATGCCATTATGCCAGACATTCACTTCTGGTTAGTTCCATTTAGAAAAACAGAAAATACAAGCAAACACTTTAACTCCATCTATTGAGACTTTTAAAATTCTCTGTATGTTCATAGTCTAAAATCTTTTAATGAGAACATGATAAAATGCCTTTCAATGACATTACCACTTGATACATAAAGAACTTTGACTTCCTATTATGAAATTGTTAAGTCTATAACGCAACCAAAATCATGAGTTACTAAGTAAATTTATCTTACTCCTCTCTCTTGCTATTTATATTCAGTCAATTGACTGCTCCTGGACATTTGTACCTCTGAAATCTTTGACAAACATTACATCTCTACTGGGTCTGCTGAATTCATACCTTGTACATATTACTTCTCTGGTTAAAACCTTCTTCTAATTTATACTCGGACCCAAAATTCCATATAGTACATTAAGGGGAAAACTATTAAACTGGCTCTACCACTCTCTGATTGAAATGCTTCAAGGTACACCATTGCTCTTACAAGGAATCTAAACACTTTTAAAGATCTCTTAAAACCAACAATAGAACCTTCCTTTGTTTACCTCTTTCCTTTTATATCTTGCTATTTCTTTGCCTTAAATTTTAGAGACAACACAAATTCATTAGTAGTTCTTATAAAACATGCAGTATCATACTTATATGACTTTTTTTTCTTCATGTCTGTATCTGTATTTGTCTGCTTGTTCTTAGTGTTGTCAAATTGCTAAAGTTCCACATATATCTCCAGTGTCTCCTTTTCATGAAATATTACCAGAACATTATTGCAAATTGTTATTACTGCAGCCCTGTTTTAGATTACTAAGATATATATATATATATATATATATATATATATATATATATATATAATCTTCAACAAGACTGTGAACTCAAATGAACCTGGTTCTCAATACATGAATACATAAGGAAAAAACTGAGTTGTGAGTATTTAACAGCAACAAATAATCTAGAGACAAGAATTATCAGCTCAGTAAAGGAGAAGTTGAATTGATCATTTCTGACAAAATTATTGATGTCTTTTTTTTTAATTCTAATACTGAAATTTTGTTTAGTTTAAACACAGCGCCTTATACATGCTCACCACTCACCCTACCACTGAACTGTATCACTTTTAAAGTTTTTTTCTGTTTTATTTTTTTAATTTGTGAGATCTAGCTAAGTAGTGCGGGCTGACCGTAAATTCATTGTATTCCTCAGGCTAGCTTTCATCACCTGATTCTCTTGTCTTCACCTCTTGTGTCTGTGGATTACAGACATGTTCCACCACACCTGACACTTAAATATACATATTAGGATGCAATATGTGTGAGTTCTATGATTAGATTTTTTTTTTTTTAGAATTCAACCTTTAAGCTTGTTACCATGGAAATATTTTGAGCTCTTACATATGTAGGAATAGTGACTTAATTAAAATACTTTTTCTAATCTCATTTGAATATATTGACATTTTCCAGTGTATATAGCTTTTGTTCATGAAATGATACTTCAGTATGAACTCTCTAGAAAGCAATTAGTTCTGAGTCCCAATTCCATCACTGTCTTCATCTAAATTCCCTCAAATTTAAGGATGGCAGAAGAAAGAAATAAGAATATAGTTTCCTTCTTTTATTTTCCCACACGATTTTCTAGCTTCATAAACCCTCATTGATTGTAAAGAAGTATTACTGCGGAGGAATATGGAAAGAGGCTGTTGTCATGGAATCTTCACATTGAAGGTTCAACTTTTTAAACGAGATTTTATAGAAGGATGTTTTATTCTGGAATAAAGAAAAACAGATTAAATACTGTTCTCTACAATTACCTCATAGTAATTTTTAAAAACTAAGAAGAAAAAATTGAAAATTTGCCTTGTTCTTACATAATCAGAAGTATAAAGAAATACGCCTTTTTTTTTCCGTGATTTTCCCAAGTAAGCAGAACTTATACACTGAAATAAGGAAAATCCGAAGGAACTGAATTAATCAATAATAATTTTAGTCAGCAAGAGTACAATTTTAGGTGATCGCATATCCTTTTAAAATTTTAGATGTCTTTAAAGTACAATGCTAGAAACTACTTTGTTGTATAATCAAAATGGCTTTTAAGAAGATACTGCTGTGTTGGAGTAAAATGTCATCATGCCTCTAAATTATTTTGTACTAATTAATGGAAAAAATGAACACATGGGATGAGAAAGAAAAAGTTGTAAAAATAATGAAAAATATTAGAAATTTTGAAGAAGAAAGCAATTTCATAATTTAAATATTTGTTCAAATATTTTGAGTAGATCTTATTGTAATTGATAATTTGTCATATTTTATCTCAGAAGTTACTGATGACTCAGGCATATGGACAGTGTTGGTGTATCAGTAATGTTGGAATCTACTATTTTGTATGTGTATCAGGGAGGGGATATTAAAAGATGTTGTTACCAGATATGTGGGAATATGCCTGCTTTTCTAAGATTCAGTAGCTGAGTTAAGTACATAGCAGTTTAGACATACAGAAAGTCCCAGGTCATTATTGCCATGCAATAATAGTTTGTCTGAAATTTGGAAAATTGTCCCTTTGGAAAATATATAGAGAAAAACCCTAACCCTTAGCTTCTTTATTATCCACCACGGTTTCTTATTTATATATTTTCCTCAATACTCACAGACATCAGAGCAGTAACTGTTTACCCTTGTGTTTGATTGTGAAACTGCTATCAGAGCACAACTCAATTTTATTTCTTTCTATATACTTTAACTATGACATATTCATTTCTGAAGTTATCAGCATGGGTCTAAAGAGTGAAAGAACTACACTGTAATTTTCACAAATTTTTTATCATAAATGATAAAATTATAGAGAATTATGAAATGTAAAAATAGATTGTAATAGTAAAGTGAAATACTAGTTATATATATATATAATATATATATATATTATATATATATATATATTGTTCTGCTTGGGCTTCCATAACAAAATATAATAGATGGAGTGGCTTATATAATGTTAGCTTATTTCTCCCAGTACTGGTAGCTGGGAATTCCAATATTAAGGTATCAAGCAGTTCAGTTTTAGTGATGGCTCTCTTTACAAGTGGCTACCTTGATTCTCTGTACTTACACAGTGATCTTTTTGTGAGCTCCAATGGAAGAAAAAACAAACTTTCATGTCTCTACATCTAACGGCACTAATCCTATCAGAAGGAGCCACGGCCATCTGACCTCATCTAATTCCAAATACCCATACCTGGTTCCTTCTCCAAACACCAGCGTATTATACAGTTACTGCTTCAATTTGTGCTGGGGAGTGGGCTGCACAAATATTCAGTTCATAGCAAAAGAAAATTTTAGTTGACAGAATATTGGTTGTCATTGTCCAAATCAACGAAATTGAACTTCCAAGCAATGGATCCCATTATTTGTCTATTCCCAGAACAGAGATGCAAACATTGCTGGGAATGTATTGTCTGGCTTAACTGAATGTGAGAAACCATAGAGTTTCTGCATTAGCAGAACTTGATGGTAATACAACTGCCCCAGAGATTGCCAACAAACAGTCTTTCTGAAGTTCTTGGGGGAAAGATTGGTTAGAAGATGTCTCACCTGAAAGATTGTTAAAAAATTTACCAAACTGCTGGGTACCATTCACTTCCGGAGTCAGGTGCTGGGGAGCCATATTTGCTGAAAAAAAACCTGCTAAGTAAGCATACTAGAACAGCAACGTCTCTCTGGTCCCTCTACTGACAAAGCTTCAATGCTACAGAACAAAGGAAAAATATTTTAAAGGCCCCGAATTATTTTTACAGAGCAGGGTAAATGGTATATTTAAACCCGAGCAACAATAAATAAATAACGAACTTAGTGATACAAACTAAAACTAAACATTGGAAGGAGCAAGTAAACAATGCATTGTTTGCCAGCAGAGTAAACTACTTTTAAGGGACGAATGAATGAAAAAGTACGTTGTTAATTCTTTTCTCTAATGATTTTCTTCTCTCTCCTCTTTATTATTGCAGCTGATGGATGCACTGATTGGTCTGTTGATATCAAGAAATACCAAGTTTTGGTGGGAGAGCCTGTTAGAATCAAGTGTGCACTCTTTTATGGTTATATCAGAACAAACTACTCCCTTGCCCAAAGCGCTGGACTCAGCTTAATGTGGTATAAAAGCTCTGGTCCTGGAGATTTTGAAGAGCCCATTGCCTTTGATGGAAGTAGAATGAGCAAAGAAGAAGACTCCATTTGGTTCAGACCAACATTACTACAGGACAGTGGGCTTTATGCCTGTGTCATCAGGTACCTTTTAATGAAATTATTATTGACTCAATGAAACTACATAATGTTTTCTAATACTTAAAGCTTCCTGCTGTCACTTTCAACTGTACATATTGTCTCAATATTTGTATGTGTTGCCATGTACTAAAATTTAGAATCTAAATCATAAAAAGATGGGATTGGAATTTATATTGAGACATTATTTCAAGCTTATGGAGAAAAGAGATACCATCTGGGTATCTACTTCTGTTGCCAGAAATTACTAAAGACTATGAAATAAAATTTATGGAGGAAGTAAAATGTTGCAAATAAAATGTAAGCAAAGTCTTGCAGAAGAGATGCATAGTTTATTGCTAAATGGGCAGTAACATTTTGTTATTGCCCTTCACAGACTGACAGAGCAGACTCCTCTGGTTTATGCACATATGCAAAGATGATTTAGGTAATAGTGGTGTGTTTTGTGTGTGTGTGTGTGTATGTGTGTGTGTGTATGTGTATGTGTGGTGCCTGTACACACACAGAAAGAAGGGTAACGTTGCCCTATTAGGGAATATAAAGATTTTATTACAGAACCTTTTGTTAATGACAACTACCAGTCAAAACAAAATCTGAGTCTTCATGAGCAAGGATCAAAGTTAGTAACAAGTATTTGCTATTATCCATAAAGAAATTAATTGTATATTTATAAATATTTTCAGCATAAAATAAAAGATATGCATTTTACTTAATGCATTAAAACAGTATCCATTTAACACATTAACAGTTAAAAATCCCAGTTTAAGCATGTTTAGCCTTTCATGGGCTGTGAATAGCACCTTACATAAATGATAGTGAATGCCGTTATCAAGCTGATTATAAGGAAGGAAGGTGTGTTTAGTTATAGTTATTGATGTTTCTGAATTTCAATGTTTTGCTATATAATGAAAAGTTTAAAGCAGTTGACTGTGAACTGTGAAAATGTCTTAAAAATTCTTTAATATTTATTGTAATTATAGTTCAGCTTCTACTTCTGAAATTCTGATTAACAGCAAACATTCCTGTGTCCTGTACTGTGGCTTATGCTAGAGCATCACCACAGGCGTGTTGGCATGTTAAAATACCTCAAAATCACTTAAGAGTTGAACATAAACGAACCTTCCAAAACAACAACAAAAAAAACCCTGTATTAGAAGTTAAAGAAATATACATGTTGTAAGTATTGATGAATGACTGCCATATTAGTATAGGACCACCTGCTCATGTTGAACCATCATTTAATTTCATATTTTCTATCTGGCATGTAAAATGTCAGGGAACTATATAAAACAACATAAATGCAGGGTCATCATTCATCTGAAATTTGTCATGTTCAATTGTATTGAAGCACACATTTTCTTCATTTGTTGTTGATGGCAAAATAATGTGTCACATTAGTAATCTGAATTTCAAAAGCACTGACCTGCAATTCTTTTATATGTTTAAATATAACCTCTGATCCAGTCCTTTCACAACTTTCAACAAAATGACCCCTGCATTTAGAGTTGCAAGGATGAATGAAAAGTTGACAATTTTCCAAAATGATGCCTTTTGCCATCTGTTCATATGTCTACGTTTTAATGGAAGGGGAAATTGAAAGGCAAAAGGCTTAAAGTTTAATGTGTGTCAAGCTGCATTCTAGAGGAAGTGACAAAGTGAGGAAATAGTAACTTTTGCCACTGGAATTCAAGCATGCCATTGATTTGCAGCTCATGATGCTGTGGCTTCCTTTTCCAATTTGGAAAAAAGGTTCTCAAAATCTTTATAAAAAAACAAAAGCATTTAAAACAACATGACTTGCTGTTGACAGGTAAAAGCCTAAAATTGTTGAGTCTCTGTAATTTTGGCACATTGTTAGCTATTAGACAGGTCACAAACTGTCATGATTACTTTCCAAATAATTCACTAGCAAAGAATTTTAGAAGTTTCAAAGCATGAGCATTTAAGATAAGCTTCCAGTTTTTCTCATAAGTGTATGGTATTAACTCACCAATGACATAGCTTAACAGGCCTTATGTATATTTATTTAATTCACATATACCTAAATATATGCAGTGGAGTATTTTAAGTCAAGAAATATCTATGTTTACTATTATTATATTGAACTAAAGTTTCCTTATCCTTTTAAAAGAACAACATCACAAAGTTGCTTGAATCATATAAAATATTTTTATTAATTTGTCCTTATTTTTTATTTTAATGTTTTATAAAACGAATAACAGTTATTGTTTGGATCTATCATTACTAGCTATAGAAATAAGCATACTTTATAAAAGAATACAGATTTTCATGAATTCTTGACCTCCTAATTTTAATTCATCACTTTAGAGAATTGAGCACAATTGGAAGTTTCCTATATAGAGCTGGCCAGTGCCCCACATAGTGGCATATTGTTTGATCTATGATTTTTTATTCAAAAAGTAATTCTGAATTAATTATAAAATTGTAATTGGCAAGGAGAAATAATATTCAGATATATCGTGATGGATTTCCCAAGGTTCAGTGTTGAGATTTTTCAAAGATCTGGTTCAATATCATAATGAGGATAATGTCATGAGGGCAATCAAGATATAGAATAACACTACCAGTGCAAAGAGCTGTCCTATTCTTTCATAGTAATGTTCTTCCTACGTAATATTATACTCAAAATGGAAGCCATCATATAGTATATAATCATTTTAAATTGGATTTTTCACACAGGATAACTCCTTTGAATTCCATCCAAACAGTTGCTTTTCTTTTTATTCCTTAATGGTGTTCATTGGTCTTTTAGTTCACTGAATGGCATCTGGTCTATTTCTGTCGTGAATCAGGTAAAGCTAAAGTTTCTCCCCTCAGTGGTAACCCACTCTTACAATCTCAGCACAGTAGGGATTGTGTATTTAGTGATCAGCCTGGATTTCATAAGGAAATCCTATCTCAAAATGGCAAGCAAACTAAGACAAAACAAACAAAAATATCTATAACTTTTAAAAAATGAAAATTTGTTCTACCTCTTACGGCATAAATATGCAAGAGTATGTATGTGTGTGATAAGATTGTTATGCCATCAATTTAAAAAGAATTCTGTCAAACTAGTTGTCTTAAATACTTTTCAATTGCTGTGAGGAGACACCATGACCAACACAACATATAAAGGGAAGCATTTCACTGGGGACTTGCTTACAGTTTCTGATGTTTTGTCCATGATCATCATGGACAGGCAGGCCTGGTGCTGAAGCAGTAGCTAGCACCTTACATTTTACCTGAAAGTTGAGCTTTTGAAACCTCAAGTCCACCCCCAGTGACACACCTTTTTCAACAAAGCTACACCTCCTACTCTTTCTCAAATAGTGCCTCTCTCTGATGACTAAGCATTTAAATAGGTGCCATTCTCATTCAAACCAGCACATTAGCTGACAAAGCGACTTTACTGTGCTCCTACTGGCAATGCACAGGTGATAGAGTTCACCACTAATTATACCATTTTGTCATTAAAGCCATTCTGGTAGGTTTCTTGTGACATCTCATTATGATTTTAATTTTCATTTCTCTAATAGTTAATGACGGCTAACATCTTTATGTGCTAATTTACCATCTCTGTCTTCTTCAGTAAAATTTCCATTAATGCATTTGTCTATTATTTTATAATTGAATTGCCTGTCTTCTTTGCTGGGTTTTGAAAATTCTTTGCATGCCTAGATTCCAGTTCCTTTATGAATACGTGATTTGCAAATACTTTCTGCCACACCATGGCTTCATGGCTCATCATTTTAATTTCCTTTTAGAACAATGTTTTCAGTCTTGATGATGCCTGTTACAAGGTTTTCTATGTATGGATAACACTGTTGTGTGAAGTGAAACTTTTGCTTTATGTGTTTTTTCTTGCTTTTAAATGTGTAATCTTTCAAAATTTGAATGCCAAACATTCTAATGCTACATATGTAATGCTTATGTCTTTGATTCATTTTCAGCCAATGTCTAAGATGTGAGCTTATACTATAATGATTTTAGTGTGTAGATATATAATAGACCTAAATTTCTAATAGAGCAAATCTTCCTACTTCTCTTCCAAAACCATTCTTTTAAAATATGCTGCAAGGTTATTACAGTTATTTAGCTGTTGTACAGTTTAGTATTGTCCATGAAAATTTTAACACAGTTGTCAACCAAAAAATAGCCCAATTATAATTTTATGGCAATTGTGTGAAATTTATTGATTTGAGAAGAACTCATGTCTTAAGTAGGAGGAGCCTTGGATCTATGAATCCAATAGGACATTTTATTTATTTAGGTCTTTTACTTTGGTTTCTTTCATCAGCATTTTGTCATTTGAAATATGCATCTATTATAAACATCTTAATTACTTTGTACCTAAGTATTTCTGTTCTTTGGAGTTTTGGTAAAATACTGTATTTTTATTTTGAATTCAATATGTATATTTTAAAATACATGAACATGATAACCTTTTTGCTAACAATTTCTAAAATCATGATTTTCTCAGTTGTAATCTGCTCTTTGTAGTATCTAACTACTTTTCCCATTTCTTCAGTTTCTATTTGGAGAATCAAATGGTTCTCATTTAGCATTTATGCTACATATTAGATATCTATCAAAAAGTACTTAAAGAAATTCATTTACTTATTCATTCATATAACAAATATCTTCTGACAATTTTGTGATAAATAGTGTGCTGATGTTAAAATACAAAGATTTTAAAACTTTTGTTCACTCAAGTAATTTGCATAAGAGAAAATAAATATTCAATAACTTGCTATAGATTCTATGAATATAGTTTACAATACCACATATTTTTCCTCTTACAATTAAAAAATGTGGATATAACATTAGGAAAACACCTAAGATATGTCTGAAAATTTGAAAAGACTTCTTCAATGACATGAAAATGCAGCATATTTTTAATTAATTAATTAATTAATTTTACATCCCAACCTCAGTTTCACCCCCCTTCTCTCCTCCCATTCTTCCCCCCCCCTCCTCCCATTTATGCTTCCATCTACTCCTCTTATGTTTCTGTTCAGAAAGGGGCAGACCTTCCATGGGTATCAACAGAGCACGGCATATCAAGTTGTGGTAAAACGCACCTCCCCTTGTATTAAGACTGGGCAAAGCAACCCAGTATGAGGAATAGGTTCACAAGAATCAACCAAAGTGTTAGGGACAGCCCTGCTCCCTTTGTTAGGGGTCACACAGAAGACCAAACTACACAATTGTCTTATATATGTAGAGGGCCTAGGTCCATCATGCAGGCCCCCCAGGTGGTTGGTTAGGTCTCTGTAAATTCCTTGAGCCAGATTAAATGTTCCTATGGGTTTTCTTGTGATGTCCTTGACATCTCTGACTCATGCAATCCATCCTTCCTCTCTTCAGCAGGATTCTCCAAGTTCAGTCTAATATTTGGCTGAGGGTCTCTGCATCTGTTTCCATTAGTTACTGGATGAAGGCTCTCTGATGGCAATTGGGGTTGTCACCAATCTGATTGCAGGAAATGGTCAGTTCAGGCTATATATCTACTATTGCTGGGAGTCTTAACTGGGCCATCCTTATAGATTTCTGGGAGTTTCCCTGGCACCAGGTTTCTACCTGATCCCAAAATGTTCTTTTATCCAAAACCATACAACACAGTTTGTTCTATACAGATTAATGTATGACTTTTCACCTTTATTTAGTTTCGTGAAATTAATTTTTGTGGTCTACTCAAATAATATATACTGATTTCCTGAAGAAATCTAGTTTTATGTTTGATTTTTACTCTGCCTGTCCCAAATTGCTCAAAGAATTTTTTTTAATATTTTTATTGATTTTTATTGAGCTCTACATTTTTCTCTGCTCCCCTCCCTGCCTCTCCCCTCCCCTTAAACCCTCCTCCAAGGACCCCATTCTCCCAATTTACTCGGGAGATCTTGTCTTTTTCTACTTCCCATGTAGATTAGATCTATGTATGCCTCTCTTAGGGTCCTCATTGCTGTCTAAGTTCTCTGGGATTGTGATTTGTAGGCTGGTTTTATTTGCTGTATCTTTAAAAATCACTTATGATTGAGCTAAACTCAAAATGATGCTTTCTAGTTCCATCTATTTGCCTGCAAATTTCAAGATGGAAATAGACCCATATCTATCACCATGCACAAAACTCAAGTCCAAATAGATTAAACCAGCCACACTGAACCTTATAGAATAGAAAGTGGGAAGTATACTTGAACACATTGGCACAGGAAACTCCTTCCTAAATATAACCACAGCAGCACAGACACTGAGAGAAACAATTAATAAATGGGACCTACTGAAACTGAAAAGCTTCTTTAAAGCAAATGACAAGGTCAACAAGACAAAATGACAGCCTACAGAATGGGAAAAGATCTTTACTAACCCTACATCAGACAGAGGTCTGATCTCCAAAATACACAAAAAAAACACAAGAACTTGATCATCAAAAGAACAAATAATCCAATAAAAGATGGAGTATAGACCTAAACAGAAAACTCTCAACAGAGGAATTTAAAATGGCTGAAAGACACTTAAGGAAATGTTCAACATTCTTAGTCATCAGAGAAATGCAAATCAAAACAACTCTGAGATTCCATCTTACACCTTTTAGAATGGCCAAGATCAAAAACGCTCATGACAAATTATGCTGGAAAGGTTGTGGAGTAAAGGGAACACTTCTGCATTGCTGGTGGGAATGCAAGCTGGTACAGTCCCTTTGGATGTCAGTGTGGTGACTTCTCAGAAAATTAGGAAACAACCTTTCTCAAGACCCAGTAATACTACTTTTGGGTATATATCTAAAGGATGCTCAATTGTGCCACAAGGACATATGCTCAACTATGTTTATAACAGCATTGTTTGTCATAGCCAGAACCTGGAGACAACCTCCATGCCCCTCAGACCAGAGAATGGATAAGAAAAACATGGTACATTCACACAATGGAATACTACACAGCAGAAAAAAATAACAGCATCTTGAATTTGGCAGGCAAATGGATGGAGCTAGAAAACATCATTTTGAGTGAGGTAACTCAAACATAATTATTTTAATGGCCAAATGTGAGTATAAGACAATCTGTAACATAATGAGTTAAAACAAAGCTTATTGTACTTTAACACTATATGCAATATAGACTTAGCTCACATTGATTGAAGTTCTGCCGTAGTTATTTGTGTCTGGGCCTCCTCAATATATAAATTTTTAACACTATCCTGAGTGAGGTAAGCCAGACCCAAAAAGAGGAACATGGGATGTGCTCACTCATATTTGGTTTCTAGCCATAAATAAAGGACATTGAGACTATAATTCGTGATTCTAGAGAAGCTAAATAAGAAGGTGAACCCAAAGAAAAACATATAAGCATCCCCCTGAATATTAACCTTCATCAGGCGATGAAAGAAGACAGAGACAGAGACCAACATTGGAGCACTGGACTGAAGTCTCACGATCCAAAGGAGGAACAGAAGGAGAGTGAGCACGAGCAAGGAACTCAGGACTGTGAGGGGTGCACCCACACACTGAGGCAATGGGCATGTTCTATCGGGAACTCACCAAGGCCAGCTGGCCGGGGACTGAAAAAGCATGGGACAAAACCGGTCTCGCTGAACATAATGGACAATGAGGACTACTGAAAACTGAAGAACAATGGCAATGGGTTCTTGATCCTATTGCACGTAATGGCTTTGTGGGAGCCCAGGTAGTTTGGATGCTCACCTTAATAGACCTGGATGGAGGTGGGTGGTCCTTGGACCTCCCACAGGGCAGAGAAACCTGCTTGCTCTTTGGGCTGAGGAGGAAGGAAGACTTGATTGGGGGAGGGGGGGGAAATGGGAGGTGGTGGCGGGGAAGAGGCAGAAATCTTTAATAATTAAATAAATTAATTAATAAAAAAAAAGAAAATGTTGGTCAATAAATGAAAGAAGCTTCTCAATTTAAAAAAAATAAAATAAAAGTGTACCATTGACCATCAGAAAATATAAATATCTGTGTAGTTTATGCGAGGTGAGGTTTGGAATCATCTTTGAAGAATGGAAATTTTATAAAGAGTAAACAGTAGGGATGAAGCTTCCAATTGGGTAACAGCTAGAGTTCTTGATGTTCTATAACTTAGGTATGTGGTATCTTCAGTAAGTGTCTTTAGTGGGTCTTAGTGACAAGGTCTGGGGCATGGGGGTTACAGTAGCATTGGTTGCATATAATGTTTGGGGATCTGTGGGACCTTGTTGGCCAACAATTATAAAAGAGGTAACTCTTAAGTCCACTCAGTATTGGAGCATGCTCTTAGGATTGGAGGGGGTGGGGTGAGAGGGTATGTGGAGTGAGTGGGAGGGGAGGTGGAGGAGGGGAGGGAGTGGGAATTTGGATTGGTATTTTTTTAAAGTAATAAAATAAAATAAAAAAGAAATGCAAAAAAAAATATATATATATATAAATTTTTAGAACTTTTTTCTTTGTCTTCACATGACCTTTCCAACAGGACAACCATATTGTCCTCAACCAATAATGAGTGATAAGATATAACTTTTATGACATGTTTCCTTATCTCACGGTTACATATACCTTGAGCCAAGTCTAAAGCTAACTTGTGAATATTCTTCACAAGGTTTTCAATGAGATTTGGAAAATTTTCAATGTCTACAAAATAGCATTGGACTAGAATCTACATTTAAGGTCTTCAAAAAACACTCATCCTATTTCTTAGGTGATCTACCAAGTCATATTATGACATCAGGCTCACGTTAGAAACCTATGATCACATATGTAGCTATCTTCTTTTGGCGATGTAAAATGTGCTATACTCCAAATATGTTACAACTGACATTCTTAGGATTCAAAATACATTTGAAATATTTTACAATAAAATATACTCATTATATACTTTAAATGAAGTAATGAATGGGATTAAAGTTTCATAATATACATTGAATAAAATATTACTTATACAATATTATGATTCTAATAATTACTGATGGAAAAAAATAAAACCCAATCCCTGTATCCTTGATTACAGAATAGCATTTAATCCCATATAAGCTAGACCATTGAAAAAAGAGCAAAATATAAGTGAAAGTCATAATGAAAGATTTTAAGTCTTTAGTAGCTGGTATATTGAAACTGCAAAACTATAAATTAGGCATTCTTCCATCACTTTTTGACGAGAAAAATCTCTCTTGCTATAGTAGGCTTCAATGAGATTTTCTGGTTCCATAACTCTTATGGAACATCTTAGGAGATGATACTGAAGTGATAGACCAGTCTTGAGTAGATACTAAATTTAGCTTTCTTTGTACAAACATGAAGACTTTTCTAAAGGATAGAAGTAGTTTGGGACAAGGCAATTAATTAGCTAAATTGTTTTCTGTCTGCTTAATTCTCTCAAAGAATATATCCACTTGCTAGGAATAAAACTCAAAACTCATGTGAATTGCTTTTTCATTTACACATTTTTACCATCCAGGAGGTATGTTTTCAACACCATAGTCCTATTTCCTTACTAGGAAGATGAAATTAATTCTGCTGGAGTGAAATGGAGATAGGTTCTTAGGACAGTAGATATTAGGAAAGGAGCATCTAATCTTCTAATTTTTCACTGAGAGAAATCTTAAAAAAACTGTTTGAAATTATGATTTAATGTTAAGGAGAGACATGCACAGTTTTAAAGACATTTGAAAAATTAATTTATACTTTCTAGGCTGCTGAAAAGATATATTTTATAAAATAAACCCCTACAAAAAGTTTAATGGTATATAACTTATAAGTATGAAGAATTTTTAATTTAATGAATCAATTCATTCACTCATTTGTCTATTGCATTTCTGAAGAGCTAACATGAGACCTCATGCATGATAAGTAAGCATTTCTAACCAACAGAGGAAATTATTAAATTATAAACATGAGCGGGTCATGACAGTTGTAATGTAGTCAAATTTTATTGGTAGCTGTACTTATGGCTCTATTCCTAATATTTTCCTTAATTTATTGAAAATAATGACTGAAAAAGAAACTGCTGAGCCATCAGTGTGTAAGAAAGAACTTTTTATAAAGGCTGAACAACTTGACTTATATCACTGGGAACCACAGTAGAAGAAGAAAACCAACACCCCAAAAGTTATCCTCTAACCTCCAAACATGCATTATGCCACTCTCCAAAACACATATGACACACAACACACACACACACACACAGAGCATTTGAAAATTAGGAAGTACTAACGTTCTAATGTTGATGCAGAAACTAAACAGGTAGGTTGACAGGTCTAATAATAGCTCTGACTAAAAAAACTTCATATAAAAATGAAAAATTAAATCTGAAGGATCTAACAATCTGCAAGCTTCTTTGGATCTAACTTTGCATTCTGTTGCTGAATAAACAAGGTAAATAGAATCAATAAACCTAGATAAGGGGGAACTGACTCTTAGCAAAGTTCAGGAAGAGCCTGGATTTTGAGTAATTTGGAAGAAATAGCTCTTGGGTCAGGAAAGTCCAACTGCAAGAAAGGTTGCTTATTAAATAAAGTCATAGAGCAGAGATTGTATAGCTTTAGCTATAAAAGGTCAGATGGTGAAAATTTTAGACTTTGCAAGCTGTATAGTCTCTACTGCAACCACTCTATTCTACTGCAGTCATAAGACACCTTCTGCACACAACTTAGAAACAATGAACTTGATTCGGTTGTAATAAACAAACTTAAGAACTAAGTTTGCTGCACGTTTTGATTTTCAACGATAGTTTACTGACCTGCTGATACAGAAATTCTATGAACAGTTAAATCAAGAGCAACAATTATTGTTAATCTAAGAAAATAAAAGTCAGAACATATTTCTAAAAGGTCAGGCAGAATTTTTATATGTCACGGTTAGAAAGATACTTTTCAATATTAATGGAGAAGGGAACAGATGCTAGTATTTAAATGGTAAGCAGTTATCAAGCAGTAAATATTAATCAAGACCAATTTTGTGAAGTGATACTGCATCCATTGTATGAGCAGTTTATAAGCATTCTGAAACATGGCAAATGGCCAGGGAGCTTTTATAGTAATAGGGATAGGAAGCAATGGGGACCATGTTTGCATGTTAATGGTAGTAATGGTGAAACAAAAAACAGATTCTAGATTATTTTGTTAAAAACAATCCACCCAAGTTTATGATTTCACAGACATATTTTAAGTGTGATCAGATGTTGTTGTGGGAACCAAGAAAAAGAGACAGTTCATGGGTGCATATTAATGTTTTCCCATACAAACCTAAAGGTTTTCTCCAAAACACTTAAGATCTTGAGAAACAAAATTGCTGAGACCTTCACCTATTACACTAATATAAGTAGGAGTTTGGGTAGAGTTACCTGAGCAGTGTTCTTTCATGCAACCTTTCAATAAATAAAATGGGAGCCTTAGGGGTAGATTATCTCTCTATGTGTCAAAGTTTTCTTTTGACTATTAACTTTTAAGAACAGATATTTACTTTGCATCTTTACATGACCGCTGAAACATACATGACTGATAAGATTTGAACATTGAAAAACTTTGGACCAACATTTACAGTTTTACCAATTAAAGACGGGCTTTGAATACACAAAGAAACTTATAAATGAAAATATTATAAACAGGGGCTAAAGAGAATGTGTGGCAGTTAAGAGTCCTTATTGTTCTTGCAGAGTATCCAAGTTCAATCCCTAACATCCACATGTGGGGGATAAAAACTACCCGTAATTCTAGATGCCAGGGACTAGACATTCTCTTCTGGCCTCTGCAATCACTACATTGATGTGTACATATCTTCACGCTAACACACATATACAGATAACTAAAACAAACTAAATATTAAGGGACTGGAGAGATGCCTCAGAAGAGAATTTGCTTCTCTTGTGGAGAACAGATTTAGTTCTTGTACCTATGTGGCAACCTGCAACCTCCATTTCCAAGAATCTTATACTTCCGGCTTTTGCCACCAGACATGCACGCAGGACACATACACACATGCAAACTAAACACCCATACAATTAAAATAAAATATATCTTTTTAATTAAAAAATCTTTAAAACAAATAGTCTATAAAAAGTTTGCTTCACGAAGTAATATCAATATGTAAGCATTTCAGAGCTGACATATGGGTTATCCAATTGTTATGGTTCTCTATTTTTCACTGTTTTCTCTAGGTTATGACTTTTATTCTTATTTTTAAATATGAACATCTATCAAGCATATCTATGATTCTTAACCTGGAAGGTACAGAGTAAAAGGAACAAAGAACATGATCATTCCGACCTTACATAAAAGTCCCAAAGATTTCTTTCATCATTCCTGCTCCTGTCTGTTCGGCTAGAACTTGGCCACATAATTACACCCAGCTGCAGTGAAGATGGAGCAGGTGCTCTCAAGACAAATCTTCAGAGGAAGGAAGAAGTCAAAGGTGTTTTTGAAAGTCTAGCTTTAGGCAAATCCTACAGAGCATAAACTGTGTTGCAGAGTTTGTCTTGCCTTTGAGCCACAGGTGTGTGGTTGGAGTATCCAAGCATTTCTGTTTGAGAAGCTATTGTCATGTTAATGTGATTCTTTACAAAATTAACTGACCAGCCCATATCCACAGTAGGTGGAGGACTGATAAACATTTCATTAGCATTTATTAAATTATGCAGCTATTTGAACAATTTTCTACTTCTTCAAAATCTATCATAATCTTTCTTCTTTACAAATGCTTCTTCTCCTGTACTGGTGCCTGCTACACTTAGAGCTAAGTAGAATTTCTCTTACATTCCTGAATTGACAAACTTAAAGTCTTGGCTCTTTTGGTGATCTCTAATTCTGTTGTTCTCATTGCCGAGGAAGTAAATAGCTAGCTGGGTTTCAGTGATTAGTACACATACAACCTTATTATGTTCACATTCTATAAAACCACAGATGAGGATCCACTATGGCTATTCTTACCAGTTTTCTGTGGCCTAGATTTATTATATGTTTACAATGGTATTTCTGGCTTTCAGGCAGATCTCCATTTAGTAACTGTTCTATGGTACAGAAACTGTGGTTATAAAATAAAAACGTAAAGAGGTCATTGAATAGGAATTTAACTGATTTAATTATCTCTCACAATCATAGATCTGAAACAAGCCATTTCCTCCAAGAAGGTCATAAATGACAGTCCCATAAAAGAGTCCAGGTTATAAAGTGAATGAGTAATGTTTGAAGGCTAGTTTAATGGTTTCAGGAAAATATCATGTGTTGTTCTAAAGCCAGAAAAACATCATTTCAATGCAATATTATATCACAGTGAATTAGAAGTCATATTTCAGAAATGAGTCTTAAACAAGGTAGTATATCCTCTTCTGGAAAGCAGCTGTAATATAGGTATTCCTGGATTTTCATAATAGCTTCATGACTTTGCATGGGACAAACTCCAAGACTCTTTATGTTTTTTCATTTTCAGTATGTAGTTTCATTCTCAAGGTGACTCTATGATCAGAGTGCTCTTAGAGAACAGGAATTTTAATGTTATTTAATTCAAAATATCCATACTTGGACCTTTAAAGAAAAATTCCTCATTTAGTGTGTGTGTGTGTGTATACATGCATGTGGATATCAAAACAAGATGTTGGGGTTCATGAAGATGGAATTACAGGCAATTGTGAACTGACTCAAGCAAGTATTGGGAACTAAACTCTGGTTCTTAGAAATAGCAGAAAGAACTCTAGTTAACTTTTGGTTTCCCCAGTACCTTATTACTTGTTATGAGATGACCATTACAGGTATTGCACATCATTCTTATGCATATGTCAGAACAGAAACTTTCCTCAGTGGTTCTTATTTAGCCTCAAATCATAATGAATTTTTGGAAAGGATTTTTAATTTCTTTATAACATTACTTAATTTTTCAGATTAATACTACAATGGTGATCCACGGAGGCCAAACAAAACCCTTTTAAAGTTAGCATTTAGATATACTGAAAATCAAACTAGATTTTCATTCTGTAATTAAAGCAACTTAAAATTATTTTAAAATATAATCTAATTTTCTTTCTATAATTCAAACAGAGGTCTCTCTGTTTCCAAGAATTTTGTTTTTCATTAAATTATCATTAGTTGAGAAATGATAATTGGAATCTTTTCCTAGTATTTTTAAATAAAAGTTGTTAGATTGTTTTTAGTAAATGAATGATTATAATAATCTGGCAACAAATTTTTATTCTATCTATAAATACAAATGATTAATTTATCTTTCTGGGTCTTGATTCTAAACCAAACCACTAAATGATAGGGTTGTAGTCATTTTGTAGTAATAATATGAAAACAAGAACGTTATATTCTATTTTAGAAGTTTTAGAATTAGTTACTACCAAATTGATATAATAGACTTACCCAGAAATGTATTTTGTATTGAGTCCGTATAATGCATTCCAATTGATAGTTAAGCATCTTCTCTATATTAGACAGTGGAGTAGCTGCTGGGAGCACAGTAGTGAATTCGGCCAACCAAAATAAACTATAATTCCTAGAAGTCTTTTCTCAAAAAATCATTTAAAATAGTAATAACTGTGGACTGATATGTAGTAAGAAAAATAACAGGGTGCCTTCTGACAAGCTATCAAGCTGACCCAATCTACTTGGTGTGCAATATTACTCTGAAAACCTCACTCCAGATGAAATCCAAGTACTTCTAAGGTTACAGAAAGAATTTTCAACGTTTTTTTTTTAACCAGAATACTTTAAAGGCATTTCATCTTGAAACTTCAACTTCCATATATTCTTCTGTCTAAAATTGCCCAATGACTCACACTAACGCTTCTCCACTGCAGAAAAGGTACCTTTCTCTTCCTTCTCGAGGCATTTTATGATACATTGCCCTGAGGTAGAAGAAGGACTTGGGTGATAGACAAAGGATAATATGAAACATATTTTTAAAACTCGAGTAATGAAGAAATCTTCTTCTGCCTGCTTGTCTTACATGAATTTCAGTTATATGTGAAGCTTATTCTTTTTTAATATTTTTATTAGTTTTATTGAGCTATATATTTTTCTCTGCTCCTGTCCTTCCTCTCCCCTCCCCTTCAATCCTCTCCCATCCCTGACTTCAAACTCAACTATAGGGCTACAGTAGTGAAGCTTATTCTAGACAGCATATTTCTGATTCAGAAAAATTAAAATGATAGACAGTCATGACGCTGAATCATTTGAATCTAATTGGAATGCATGATAGGACTATCAGGTTTTCAAAATGTAGTTGATAAAATCCAGGACTTTTTTTCTCATATTTGATTAGTATTATCCAAAAACTCCTTTGAAGCTTATTTCATCAAATCATGAAATTAATCATTTATTTACTTATTCAATTCTCATCTTATTCCATTTCCTATAATGTGTAAAGTTTTATTAGATAATGAAGTTTATTTATTGAGGGAAACATTACATGCTTAATGTTATGATCAGATACCATTGCGTTAAAAAATCACAAAGGTGCTTGGTTTTAAACCAACAGTAAGCTCTCTGGATACTATCATAAACCTACTGAATCAGACTTTCTAAAAAAAAAAATAGAGATTAGGAAATCTGATTGTTCACATGCATACATGTGATTCTTACTACATTAAGTTTAATTTTTTACATTTATTTCCTTAATCTCTATGGTGTGTAAAATTTGTCCTCGGATGGTAGTAATCCTTTTAATAGTGTTATATTTCACGCATATCTAGCTATAAGAACTACTTCGATAACAAACATAATAGAAAGAATCTCTTAATGGTTAACATTTAGTGCCTATTACAGTGCTTGCTTAGCATATTATAGAAGCTGATGAATTGATGTTTGGATGGAATCCACCTGTAATCTCAGTACTTGTATTGCAGAAGCAAAAGAAATGAGAAGTCAATTAAAAATTGTAATACATAGTGAGATACTGTCTTAAAAACAGAAACAAATGGCATTTAATGGTGTAGACCACTTACTTCTCTCCCAGAAGATCCGAGTTCATTTCCTAGTATCCTCGTCAGACCGCTCACAACTACCAGTAACAGCAGCTCCATGATACCTTATTGTTCTCTTACAGAATCCCCAGGTGTTACACTCATGTGGCATTTATTCAAAACACACACACAGAAATACACATACACAATGCACACATGCAATAAAATATTAAAAGCAAAGCAATAACTGGAAATGAATGTATATATAGGTGCATATCATCTCTCAAAATATCAGAATGTTATCTATAAATGATGCAACTCCTAAACTTTTACAGATGTGTTCTCTAGTAATTGGTGTTTTTGATAGTTTTTTTCCTTTGACAAATGATGTACGTCTTAAGCTAAATTTAATTTACAGATAGAATCATAGGTAGCAAAGTTATAGCAGCATACCTTTGAGGTATCACTGCTGTGATCTTCAAATGAATTAGCAGTGAAGATTAGTCAACCTTCTGAAAACTTCTTAATTAAGAAAGCCAGTAGCGTGCAATATAACAGTCTCTGTGTTAACCTTGTTGACATAATACAAAAAGCCCATGTAGATAGCTTGCACAAAAGAATAAAAAATGCTGTTCTAGTGTCTCAATTGGAAATTTCAGTAGTTGTATTTTTAATGAAAATTGCTTCTATGGGTGTCTGTTCAAAGGCATTGACTTACAAAGCAAGGGTTTAAAAATATCAAACTTTCTTATCTCTGAATGTTGTTTTCATTAATTAGGTGAATATGACAGCTCTCTCTTTACACTAATAGCCCCCCTGGAGGAAATAACATTTTTTGTTTGTCTAAACAGTACTTAATGACTACTCTAAAATTAGAGATGAAGACCTTTAACTCTAGAGTGTAAAGCTGTATGTCCTTGACTCTGATGTTCATCATGAATATTAATCCCTGATCTTAAAGTGAAGTCATGAAATTTTTATTTATTGTCATGCCGTCCCCTTGGTAATTTTTGTAACTGACATAATTTTTTCATCAGCAAGAGCTGGCTGTGGTTTCCCTGATAAAGAAACCTATAAAATTTATAGCTCTGAATCCTGTCTTTATTTCAAAGTCAAGCTATAGACTTGTTTACTCTGAGCAGTAACTAGACCTCTGATCTTAAAAGAATTATAGTTTTTATTGGTGCCCTTACATGATAAAGGACTCAATATATTTTTGACATCACAGGCTTTCACTGTCACCTTTGGGATTACTTTCCTATTAAGGGAGATTTATGTCTACTGCTTCAGTCACTTTCTCTGTTGCTCACATAAAAATATTGTTTTCTGTAGATATGGTATCCTATCATTTTCTTCAAAATTTCCTGATTGGTATTGTCTAATCATCAGATATCAAGATATGCATTTATATTTATATCTATCTATCTATATCTATCTAATCTATCTATCTTTCTATCTATCTATCTATCTAGAGAGAGAGGTGGGAGGAATTATTTATAACAGGTTGACATTAAAATAATTTAGATCATATACATGTAGATTTAAATATTATAAATATATGTTTCAGAGGGAAAATTTTTCTGTTATTAATCTTGATACACATTTATCAAATACCTACTAAATGTCAAGCTTGAATCATGTTCTGAGAAGGAAAAAAGATGATAGATACTCAAATTGTCTCCAAGATGCCACAATCAACCAAAGAAGACAGTCAGGATCATTAAAAAATTTCTGCATCACTGAATGGTAGATGCTTCTGGAGATACTGTAACAAAGTACTATTGCAAGCATGGCTGTTCTAGTGATTGCTACACAGAATGGGAGGTTCTGTGGCTACGTAAAGTGATTTTCATTGATAGAGAAGTGGGAATGACATTTTGATTTACACAGTAGGAGTGACCCATTGTCAATCGTGGTGAGTTTGGAAAAGGGTTATGAGAAGATAGGAACAGCAGATGTATGTAATTACAGTTAACGGTGCAAAAAAGAGCTTTGAACAAGTTAAAAAAAATAAATAGTGGTTAGGTTTAGGAACCATCCGAGCATGTAATCTCAGGTTCTGCTGTTTGAAATTTTACAGACTAAAGATTTTATCTATAAGATTACTTCCATAAAGAAAAATGTTACAGATATTTATACAGTTATTCAAATAATTTTTTAATAAATGATTTAGCAGAATTACAACTGAACAAGAATAGCAAAGAGTCAGAGCTGTGCTCTCCATAATTTATCCTATTCTGAAGGGTAAATTTTCATTTTACAGTTAATTTCTGATATAATAAAGAGTATAAAATGTAAAAGTAGTATAATAATGGTAAAAGAAATAAAATGAAATTAAGAATAAGAAATTACAAAATGCAGCTTGGTGGTGGTGGCACAGACCTTTAATCCCAGTACTGGAAGGCAGAGGCAGGTGGATCTCTGTGAGTTTGAAGCAAGCCTGGTCTACAAGAGTTAATTTCAGCACAGGTCCCAAAGCTACAGAGAAATCCTATCTAAAAAAAAACAATAAATTATGAAAAGTTTACTGTAGATTCATGTTCAGTTTTGGCACAAAAGTATATATAAAAATCCAAGGGGTGCTATGCATTACTAACATGCACAAGGTATGGATTTGATCGCCAGCACTACGAAAAAGCCATCAGACTGAGTATGCCAGGTGTTTGAAGACTTGTAGCTTGAGAGAGAAATGAAACTTTGCTCCAAGAAGTCAATTAATATTTGTCAGTTACTTGTAATCAATTCTTATGTTAGTACTTGACATTATGATATTTCCACATATCTGGAAGACGTTAAGGATAAAGGCAAAGCTTGGTGTGAAGAGGCAATTAATAAACCAGGCTCCAACGGTCTCTTTGAATGATGCACGAATAAGATTCTTGAAGTCAAAACACTATAGAAATACCTGGTGCATGTTTGTAAATGACAAGGTTTTGAAAAAGAGTGGCCAGCATATTATTAAGAAGTCATAACAAAAAGAAAGCACTTCAGCACCTATCTCTTAAATGCAGAAAATATGAGGAAATAAATAGGCACATCTGAGAATCTAAGGAAGCAATAATTACCAAGCACAACCAGGATATACTACGCAAATCCCAAGAAGAGACAGGGATGCTGAGGATTTGGATTAGATACCCAGTTATAAAACCAGGATATTAAAGTATTCGTTGAATGAGTTAGAGATGAAGGATATATGTGGTAATGGAATTCTAAGTAAGTGAAAAGAGAAATTAAAATCAGGGGGCACTACTGCAATAAAAGGTGTGTTGTAAAGCAAGGAACCATAGCAATTGGGACACTGTTTTGTAGCACTAGGAAGGCCAGGCAAGATGAATTCACCATCACACTCTCTTTAAGAAGATGCTGTGCTTATCTGTAGTGATGACAGAAACCATAAGCTCTATGCGTTTTCTGTTAGGTAGATGGTGACCAGATATTTAGATGTCCAATTTCTATTTTTACTCTTTAGTACAATCTCATTAATTCTCACCTGTTTAATTGCTTCTAATCCAGCTGTCAGATATTTTATTTTATACTACTTGAAAAGTTATATTTATGAAATATAAATCAGACTTGTTATTTCCTTTTTAAAATCCTTCAATAATTCCTTAAGTTTTCAGTAGACGATATCAGCTCTGTTAAAGCAAAAGGCTCATACCCTCTGTGTCAGTCAATTTTACATTTACAATGAAATACTTGAGAAAATCAAATTATGAAGAGAAAAGCATTACTTAGCTTACAGAGGTTGCAGTTCATTATAACTTATCCTCACTGCTTAGTCCTTGATTGAGAGGACTGGATGCAGGGTGTGAAGTGCATGTTCAAGCAAGCCACTAACATTCTAAATCAGTAAGAAGATGAAAGAACAAGATGTGCCAAGTCCTTCATTTTTAGTTAGGACATCATTGGATGATATAAGGATTTGCCCCTAGGCCTCACTCCCTGAATGTTCCATTACATCCCAATACTACTACTCTGGCAATCAAGCTCTTTAGGTCTATGAGGATCACTACCTATATTCACAATATCTTGATACATAAAAATCTTTGTCATCATTGATCCATGTTTTTATTGATAGCAATATTCCTAAGTTCTCTCAAGGCATTTAGTATGGTTCACTCAATAGAAGATGTCAATATTATAGGAGACAATCAATATAAGTACCAATAGCTTATACAAAGCTTCAGGTAATGTGCCTCACAGGAGCCTTGTAACAGCAGATCCAAAGAATATGGCACCTCTTTCTGGCCCTGAGGTTATCTGTACAGACACACATGTATACACATGAGTGCTGGACAGTGGTGGCGCACGCCTTTAATCCCAGCACTCGGGAGGCAGAGTCAAGTTGATCTTTGTGGGTTCGAGGCCAGTCTGCTCCACAAGAGCTAGTTCCAGGACAGGCACCAAAGCTACAGATAAACCCTGTCTCAAAATATCAAAAAAAAGAAAAAAGAATTGAGATATTGTGATATTCATAGAAAAGGCAAATAACAATACAATTAGCTACATCCTTTTAGAATTTTTTTTTTTTGCCCAGAAGAACAAAAGTTATGGTCTTAGAAACTTTTGGCAAAAAAAAAAAATAAATAAAATTCAATCAAACTTCTTGCCCAATAATTGACAATGTGTTTCTGAAATCTTAAGGGTGTTAATTGAGTTAATTCAAAACAAAATTAAAAATATATGATGGCAATTATTAACCTGGAGTCTGTAAAATGATATTTTAGCTCCCAAAACAGTTATTTGTAAGAAAGAAAATTAATTATCTTTAGAAGAAAAAAGAACACCAAAGTTTACTCTTATGAATTCCCTATGGAATATTAAACAATTTTTATCTAACTTTACAAATTTGATACAGCTAACTCATGGTCAAAGTGATATTGGTAGCATGGGAGATCTTTACAATAAGGTACAATAGTATTGAAACAAAGGTGAAAGGGTATACTCTTTCATTGAACTATAAATAAAAGAAGTTCCAAGCATTTGGATGAGCTATAGGGAAAGTACTGGAAAAAATAGGTTGAAATGAAGTGACTGGGCCCTCTGCAATGCTAATTGTTGGTCATAGAAGTTAACCTCCTACTCCATATTGGACTTGAACAGAGGAACATTATCTTTCTCAATCACTGAATTTTAACGGGACCATTGAGTGCTTTAGAAAGGTATTCCGAGTTTTAAAACATTAAAATACTCCAAGGGAACACAGAATAAATTTGCATTTTTGTAGAATGAGTGTTTTAAGAGAAAGAGGTATGGGTGCTTATCATCATGAAAAACACTATGAAAAGTTTAATGAAGCTAAGGAATGAATGAAGGCCAATTGGAAAACATCTATCATTCTTCTTCTTTGTGGGCCAACTTTACCTTTTGATGCTTTCTAAATGATTTGCATGCCTTATTGTGCTATATTTATATGAATTTCATGGTTTTGAAATTTTGAAAAGTGTGTCATGACTATTTTCCTATGATAGTCGAACAGCCAAAACTTTTAAAAGCGTAACTAGTAAACAAAATACAGTAGAAAAATGACAGAGACATACTAAAATACAAATTTAGAAATGCCAAGAAAAATCATTTCTGAAATCTGACTAATGACATAGTAGTGGAAAGCTAATGGGGTAAGAAGATTGATTAATGGAAATAACTGGTTTTGGAATATGAACATTAACATAATGGGAAGCAATAAATAAAAGGCCTATAGCAATATTAACTATTGTCATTTTCCAAAGAGGCCTAAAGTTGAAAAATCATACCAAAATGAAAAAATTAAAATATTTAGTCAGAAGAAAAGTATGTGATAATATAATAAAGCTCAGAAGAGTCTTGGAGTAAACAGTTTAGTAGTGTCTCTTAACTAACTCCTAATCCTGACATAAATGTTCAACTTTTGTTTTCGTTGTTATTTTTGTGTGTTTGTTTTTAACATTAGGTTAGGTAGTTTTTATTATATGATGTGCGAATTAGGAATAAACTTGTGGTCTTGTACATTCCAAGAAGCTTTTTTTTAAACGTTGAAATTGATTTTTATACTTTGAAGCAGGGTCTTATTGTATAGTCCTAGTTGGTCTGAAATTCACCATTTAGACCTGGGTAGCCTTGAACTCACAGAACTCCATTTGTCCCTCCCTCTGAAATTCTGGAATTAAAGAGACTACCATTAAATATCCAAAATTTTACTTGAATCCAGATTCAAATAGCTAGTGTTTTGAAGGAAAAAGGCAGGACATCCAGATCCCTTTTGTTACCCTTAGTATTCTGAGGAGTTCTCCTAAGCACTTGGGAGGCAGAGGCAGGCAGATCTCTGTGAGTTCGAGACCAGCCAGGTCTACAAAAGCTAGTTCCAGGACAGGCTCCAAAAAAACCACAGAGAAACCCTGTCTCGAAAAAACCAAAAATAAATAAATAAATAAATAAATAAATAAAAAAAAAAAACTTCGGTTCTTGAACTCAAGACGTATCTGAATTTAGGACTTTCCCACTTTTAAAAAAATAGTCAACACTATCCTGTAACAGAGTTGATGATTAGAGATATTTTAATATAGAGTTAAGCATGAGGGTTAAAAACTGCAGAGACATTTAAGAAGACACACTTAAGGGCATGATATTGGCATCCCTAAAAGGGATTGTAACGCCTCATCTTTTTATGCTTTTTTTTATTATTGAAAAAATTTCCGCCTACTCCCACCCATTTCCCTCTCCCTCCCCCCACTCCTCTCCCCCTCCCCCGCATCCCCCTTCCCCTCCCTCTCCTGTCCAAAGAGCAGTCAGAGTTCCCTGCCCTGTGGAAAGTCCAAGGTCATCCCCCCTCCATCCAGATCTAGGAAGGTGAACATCCAAACTGTCTAGGCTCCCACAAAGCCAGAACCTGAAGTAGGATCAAAACCCCATGCCATTGTCCTTAGCCTCTCCTCAGCTCTCATTGTCCGCCATGTTCAGAGAGTCCAGTTTTATCCCATGCTTTTTCAGTCCCAGTCCAGCTGGCCTTGGTGAGCTCCCAATAGATCCGGCCCACTGTCTCAGTGGGTGGGTGCACCCCTCACGGTCCTGACTTCCTTGCTCATGTTCTCCCTCCTTCTGCTCCTCATTTGGACCTTGGGATCTCAGTTCGATGCTTCAGTGTGGGTCTCTGTCTCTATCTCCATCCATCGCCAGATGAAGGTTCTATGGTGATATGCAAGATATTCATCAGTGTGGCTATAGGATAGGGCCATTTCAGGTTCCCTCTCCTCAGCTGCCCAAGGAACAAGCTGGGGACATCTCCCTGGACACCTGGGCGCCCCTCTAGAGTTCAATCTCTTGCCAACCCTAAAATGGCTTCCTTAATTAGGATATATACTTCCCTGCTCCCGTATCCACCCTTCCTTTATCCCAACCATCCCATTCCCCCAAGCTCCCCGCATCCTCCCCTTCTCACTTTTCTCTCCCCATTTCCCCTTACCCCCATCCCACTCCACCCCCAAGTTCCCAATTTTTGCCCGGCAATCTTGTCTACTTCCAATATCCAGGAGGATAACTATATGTTTTTCTTTGGGTTCACCTTCTTATTTAGCTTCTCTAGGATTATGAATTATAGGCTCAATGTCCTTTATCTATGGCTAGAAACCAATTATGAGTGATAACTCCTCATCTTTAAAACTGCCAAGTAACTCATTTTAATAGGTTTGAAGTAACTATCTTCAAAAGGTTGTTAATAAGTCAAAATGAGATTACGGCTTGGTTCCTGAGAGGCAATTTAACTAGATTACAATTAACAAGGTAAAAGGTTAGCTCATAGGGATGCAGAAATTTAAAATATCTCTACTGTAAACAACTTTGAGATTTTCAAGCAATGTGTTGATAAAGAAATGAGGACCTACCCATTGTCCTATAAATTCAGGCCTTAGACCTGGTTCATTATTGCTTTCACATGAAATACTGACAGCTGAAAGACTTTTAGCACTATGCCAGTAGGCTTTATAACAAATGCATTTAATAGTACTAGAATTCTTGCTTCTCAGATGTGGAGCATTCAGGCTCCCTTTCCCTTCTAATGTCTCCCATATTTTCTGTCTTGCTATCCTGCCACAAGACTTAAGTGAAACTTTAAGCATTTCCTTCTGTAATGGCAAGCAAAATATTTATCTTGATTTATTCAAATCCTTCCAGGCATTTCCATTTATTGAAGTTTATAACAGTCGTTTTCTTTGATGTTACTTTATTTTTTCATTTTCTATGATACTAAACTGAAAATTCTATTCCCTATTTCTTAAATTACTGCTTTTCCCCAATGAAAAATTTAAGACTACTTAAATGGATGGAGTAAAATGGAGTATGGCAATTGGCCTTCTACAGGGATGATTCACAATTAAATATTGCCAAAAGTAGAGATCCAAGTTTTCTTTTCAGCAAACACATTGAGGATGCTCCATGAACATTTTTTGCTTTGATTACTTTGATTTCATAATTAGTCTTACCAAATGTCAAATATAAAAACTTTTTGTACATAATAGGTAGATAATAAATTGACATTAAATTTGGGGAACAACCACCTGCTTTATTTCCAGTCTATGTGTAATCAACATCATCCAAGCAGAAAAGGATGCACTATAGTTGCATTATAATGCGTAATCTAAAGATTCACAGATAAAGAAATCTTACTCTACAAGGAACTTCTCAAAGATTGTGTTCGGACAATTACTCTCTTTAGATTGAAGTAATACATGCTAGCCAATAGAAATATGTATATTATTTCAGAACTACTCTATCTGTTGCTCAAAACACCAACCATTGACCATATACTTCTTTAAGCATTTAAGATGTTCGTAGAATTACAATGATTGAAGATTTTTATTTTTTGTATAAACTGCCTGGCACTAGTAGCTACATACTAGACAAAACAACTCTAGATTCTTTAGATTCTTTTAAACAAAACAACTCTATCTGAAAATCTGTTGGTGAATAATCTATATTACTTAACCAAGCTTTTTTTTTTCAAATTCAATTGATCAAGAAATTCCTTTTTAGAGGGCTGGAAAGATGACACAATTGTTAAGAGCACTTTCTGATCATGCAGCAGACCCAGATTCAATTCACAGTACACACATAACAAATAACAACTGTCAGTTGTGCAATCTGACACCTTCTGGCCTCTAAGTGCACTGTGCAGTTGTGGTGTACATACATACATATATACATTCATACATAAAAACATTCATATATATATAAATTAATTAATTCTTAAAAATAAATTCCTTTTTACATATTAATAAGAGTATTACACCCTTTTTTCAAGTTGTGTAGGAATAATAAAAACAAAATGTGTCAAGCCACTTTCACATTATTCCCTATTATTTGTTGCCCACTATTGGACTGCATACTTAGGAACTAGGAAACTAATATGTTCATTTATTAAGATTTATTTGGCATGTACCAGGGAGATGATTGAACCAGCTCCTGAAGTCTGGTAAAGTCCAAGAAACATAGAGTACGATGGGAATATAGAAGTAGCAACATAATCAAGATTTGTCCTAAGGAATTTTACCATAGGAAAACAGGAAGACAAGAAAATCTTTGTCTGGCTAAAGAGACTCATTCAAAGTGGCTCAACTTTTCTAAGATTCTTGTGGGTTGTTTCCTTATGATCTGAAATCCAATAGATTTTTCTGAGTTTTGCATTGTTTGAGAGTATCCTTAACATTTTCTATGTTTTTGCTGTCTACTGTCTTTTCAAACTCATCCATACTGAAATACAGCATGAAAAGACCATTCTTACTCTAAAGCATCGATCCTCAGGGTCAAGTGATTAAAATACAACATACAGGGATTAATCACGCTGATGATTGAGTATTTCTTCTGTATATTCTACATTATTATAAAATAAAATAAATATTCCATGTTTTAGTTCTTAATAAAACACATATCCACATGAGAATGCATGTATTCACACATACATATACACACTTAAGCTCTCATAGTCTCTATTTTTTTCAAACATTAACAACTGTCCATGTGACTTCATTATACTTTCTTTTTTCTGTAATCCAGTCTCAACAAAATAAGGAGAGGGTATAATAAAATATGAAATCTTTTAGACCCACCCTAAGATAGAACTAGAGCTCTTTCATTTTCTTCAAGAAAAATGTCTCAATGCTCTACATAGTTTTAACTCCTTTGTAAGATCTGCTCCAGCTTCGTTCTTCTAACCTAAGACTTAAGATTCTACAATTATTATTACTCACATAATAAAAGCCCAAAGAATTTAGTATTAATTTAGAAAATGTTTTTCTACCCAGAAACTTTAAAAGATGGCAAAGTGTAAGATTAGTTAGGTGGCAATTTGTATAATGACCTTACAAAAGATAAATCTTAAAACTATTCCTAAAACCCGCCCTTAGGTGACACTAAACTTCTCTGTTGTTTTGCCCTTGACCTCCATTTTCCTCAGGCTTCAAATGATGACAGTTTCTGGTCTCATTTTTAAAATATTCACTTTGGATTATTAAATGAACATTTTAAGCAATATTGCAGAATCAGTTTTCTCCTAAAAATGTGTTAGCAAATAATTCTATAAAATTGAAAATTCAATACTATAATACTAACTGGAACCTTATTAAATTTATTTTCTTGACTCAGTGTCAGATTGTTATTACAAATACAGATGTTAAAATACAATTCTGACGGAAATGGAATGATGTTAGTGTCAATTTTTACCGTTCCTAAATAGCCTTCAATATAGCATGCTAATCAAGCACAGCTGAATTTCCTAAATAGCACAATAAAAGCACAAATAATTTAACAAAATCTTGGCCATTTCTCAGAAAACAAAATCTGAACATAAATATTTATGTAGTCATGAGTTTGGGTTCAAGTAATTTAAAGTAGGTCTTTGAGTGCAGATGTAAAATTAAAATTAGCCAAGATTCAAGACATACTAAAGTGATGTGGGTTGTCCCTATGTATGCTATGAATATGTTTTATTACTATTAGTTAATAAAGAAGCCCCTTGGACCTATAGTAGGACAGAATAGAGCTAGGCAGGAAAACTAAACTGAATACAGAGAGAAACAAGTCAGAGTCAGGCAGATGTCATCTAGCTGCTGAAGGAGAAAGACACAGGAACCTTACCAATAGGCCACAGACTTGTAATGATACACAGATTACTAGAAATGGGTTAATTTAAGATGTAAGAGCTAGCTAGAAATATTGCTGAGTTATTAGACAAGTAATTAATATAGTTTCTGTGTAAATACTTGAGTCTGGGCGGCTGAGGAACCAATGTACAGTCTCTGTTTATACTGCAGGCCAGAAATAGTGGAGTCATGTGGATCTAGTTGGTGGGTAACTGAGTGTGTTCAACAATTCACCTAACACATTGACCCCGAAAAAGGATCATTCCTCCAGAAAAGCACATTATTGTTTTAAGTTTAATGTCTCTTAACCAAATTGTTAAGTAAGTCCTTTAAAACATAAGTTCTGTTGCTTAGAGATTCTTCTTCATCACAGGAGCCATCAAAGCAGATTTTTTCTTTCTAAGACAGCTGTTTGATTATGACATATTTCAGACAAAACAAAACTTATCTTAATGTATTTTCTATTAATGTAAAGAGACAGCATGACCAATAAAACTTATAGCAGAAAGAATTTATTAAGGATCACTTACAGTTTCAGAGAGGGTGTCCATAACCATCATGACAGGAATTCTGTCAGCATTTAGGCAGTAAGTGATAGCTTACATCTGTTTCACAAGCAGCAAGCACAGAGAGAGAGAGAAAGACTAGGTCTGTCTTGGACTTTTAGAAGCCTCACGGCCCATCCTCGAGTGACACTCCTCTGTCAACAAAGCCTCACCTCATCATCGCTTCCAAAACATTTCTACCAACTGGAGACTGAGCACTAAAATATATAAGCATAAGGGGCTCATTTTCTTTCAAATCATCACAGAACTGTTTTCAGAAATTTCCCAAAATCCCCAGTGAAGTCACGTACAGACTTGCAACATCATTTCACGAGGATGGTTTCTTGGAACAAGGAGGAAAATTATATTGATGTAAGAACTTTTAAATTTAAGCAGTTTCAGTGATATCAGTTGAACCAGTTCTAGTGTGGTGGTGATACTAGTAACATTTTCTTATTTTGAATGTTTTGATGATCCAATAAACCAATTTGTCTTTACAAGATGCTTGTCATTTAGTCGTTGAACTGTATTATTTTAAAATCAACTGTTACTAGTGGACCAATATTAATGTTATTACTATTATTATGCATTTATTTATTGCAAAATTTTCATCCAAATGTATGCTGTGTGTAGGATCACAGAGATATAAGAAAGCTGTGTACTAGACTAAAAGGTTCATTTCCCTGTGTCACAAAGAGTACTCTGGAGAAATAGAAATGACATGCTCAGGCAGCAACAGCTCTAAATTTTTCTGCACACTTATATTTGGGAATCTGATGTTTGACCAAGGACCTTGTTGGATAAGTTGTGATCCATGAGCCTTCCAAGGATCAGAAATGATCTTTTCCAAGCTAAAGAAATTGTGTGTCAAAAAGGCTATAATCTATTCATTCCCACTCAAGTAACAGATGAGGATTAGTTAGTGTAATTGCATATAATGGTTCAGATTGATATGTAATAGATGAATCTAGATGAGAAAATTGTTATTAAAAATCAGAATTCAAAATAAAATAAAAACAATTTTCCAATAGATGTGAGTTAAGGAGATTTGCATCCAGATAATGTGCTTGAGTATCTTTCTTACAAAGTCTAATGTCTCTCTTTATTACTAAGGTCAAAGGAAAATTAAAATTATCTGTGTCCTTCTTAAGCATCACAGAAATGTGATTTGATTGATCTAGCATAGATGAAATCTATATTTATTAATGTTGTATGTGTTTGTAATTAAAATTCTTCTAATGATGTTAATGTATACTCAAGATGTAAAGATGGCTGAAATAGTGGCCACACAAGACCAGTATTCAGAAGCTTAAAACATGTCATTCTACAATGTTCTTAATAGTGCCATGCATGATTCTGATAAAAAAATTATTAAAATGACTGTACTATTGTTGAGAATTAGGTTAGAATTAGTCTTTTGTCATTCATGCTCATCTGAGACTTCACATATTTCCTGTGAGTTAAAGTAAAAAGTCAATGCAATGTGTGTGAGATAAGATAAACTCAAAAGAAGTAGATGATAGGATGAGCTAAAATTAAAATATTGGGAGAAATATGAGGAAGAGAGAGAACTCAAAGAGCAGCAGGCAAGAGCAGTTATGGTGGCTATCGACCAGAGATAAAGATAACGAATTTGAAAACATAGAAAGGAAGGTATATTGTAATACATCCTGACTATGTTCTGAGTTCTTATTTCTCTTCCATTCTGCAAGCACGACTGTTGGTTACTGAAGTCCCCACCTCTGAAAATCATTAATGGTTTGCACTATTTCCTTTTTTGTGTGTAAAGGCAATACCCTCAAGCTATTCCCTGACCTCTTTCTCAGTTCCAAAATAGTTCTCTTCTCTTCTGGGTGTTTTTTTTTTTCCAGAGTAGATCTTGTTTTTGAACTGAAAAAGTAATATATTGGGTGTCTCAGAACCACACATAATACCAATATTTCTGAACAAACTGTCTTGGACAAACATTTTAGAATGCCTCTGCTGTATTGTTGCCTAAGGTCACATGTCACATTCCACAAAGAGAAAGTTATAGTCTGGAAGAAACTCTAAACATATGTACTTTAATTTGTTATATTGAATTATAAATGAGAAACATAATTAGATAGGATTTGCTGAAAATTGTTTTCTATGGAATAAAATTATAATTCCATTATTGCTCCCCAAATACTTGAGCATCCTCAGTCAAAATTGCTGAATGTCTATCTCCATGTTTAAGAGAAGGCTATGTGGATGCCAGTTTTTCACAGGTTACAAGAAAATTTCCAGAAAATGTGCAAGATGGCTGTCAGAGACTTTAATAATAAAAACAACACAAAGCTTTCTTTTTTTTTTTTTTGACTACTCAAGCAGTCTTTAATGAAAACTGTATGAGACGCCCCTACTCCTGCATCTTCTCAATCGTTTCTTCCTTGTATTTGCCCTTCTCCTTTCCTACTTGCCGAGACTTGGCTTTCCTTTCCAGGATCTTCTTTTGGTCTTTAAAATATTGCCCCCTCCCCCCAGTCCCCTCTCCCTATCCCCACTCCTCTTCTCCTCCCCCCACACCATTCCCCCTCCCTCTCGATACTGAAGAGCAGTCCAAATTCTCTGCCCTGCGGGAAGACGAAGGTCTTCTTTCTATGTCCAGGAAGGTGAGCGTCTAAACAGGCTAAGCACCCACAAAGCCAGTTCATGTATTAGGATCGAAACCTAGTGCCATTGTCCTTGGCTTCTCATCAGCCTTCATTGTCCGCCACGCTCAGAGAGTCCAGTTTCAACCCATGCTTATTCAGTCCCAGACCAGCTGGCATCTGCCTGGAGAGGGGAAGTAGACAAGATTGCAGGGCAAAAACTGGGAACTTGCGGGTGAGGTGGCATGGGGCAAAGGGGAAATGGGATGAGAAACATGAGAAGGGGAGAATGGGAGGAGCTCGGGGGATTGGGATGGTTGGGATATAGGAAGGGTGGATATGGGAGCAGCGAAGTATATATCCTAACTAAGAGAGCCATCCTAGGGTTGGCAAGAGACTTGACTCTAGAGGGGTTAGCAGGTGTCCAGGGAGATGTCCCCAGCTGGTACCTTGGGCAACTAAGGAGAGGGAACCTGAAATGACCCTATCCTATACTGATGAATATCTTGCATATCACCTTAGAACCTTCATCTGGCGATGGATCGAGGTAGAGACAGAGTCTCAGTTTGGAGCAATGGTCTGAGCTCTTAAGGTCCAAATGAGGAGCAGAAGGAGGGAGAACATGAGCAAGGAAACCAGGACCACGAGGGATGCACCCACCCACTGTGACAGTGGAACTGATTTATTGGGAGCCCACAAAGCTTTCTTTTTATTTTCATTCACCAAAGTCTAAGAAACTTATTTTGCTGTAATTCACCTAGAAAATTAATGATAGTTGGTGTTTTATATGCTTTCATTTTAAATAATAGAGATTTATAAATAAGTTTTATTGAAAATATTTTTAGATACGATGTACATGGGAGAAGGGTAAAATCCATATAGTTGGTGACAGCAAATCATTCAGAAACAGAATATATTGTACAAAACTATGCTTTTGGCTTCATATCCCATGGTTGATAATTATATTTATTCCATAAGAAAGCAGTAGTTAATATGTAAGTAGAAAAGCATGTGATGACACATTAAATACAATGTTTTCTGAGAAGATAGAACAGTTTCTCATTCATGCTTAAACACCTCCCTGTGTTGGCATTGTGTATTCATTCAAAGATAATGAAGTCACTCTCCTTTGCATAATATTGTAATTTTTCTTTCCAGTATTTCTCATATTTTCTCTTTTTTGTTTCCTTATTATTGCTACAAGTTCTCAATAATACATGAGGTACTTCAAACAAATCATTTTGACAAGCAGTGAGATTGTGAGCTTGAGAACCAATATTATATTATTAGTGAAGCAACAATCTTCCAATTAATAAACCACCTTCTAAACAGTAGCCAGATGTTTAGATATAACTCACCCATAAATTAAAACTTATTAATCTACCTTCATGCTTAATTTGTGAAAAGTGTTTAAATGTGAAATTTAAATATAATATATAATATAGTTATATGTGGATACAACATATAACTAAAACAAGGAATTTTGTAATTGTTTTATTTTTCCACAATACATACATATATCATATATATAACAATACATATGTAAATATATCAAAAGTCCTTTTGCAATGCCATTCCCACTGATTTTTCATCTCCCCTCTCCACTTACGCTGAATACCTTCTTTCCCAGTTTATTTCCTTCTTGAATGACTTTGCATTGTGGCCCACTGTATTTAATTAGGGTTGCCAGCATCAATATTAAATTATTTAAATGAGTGACTAGAGTGTATCAGTGACTATATCAATGAAGAACATAGTATCCGTGCCCTTAAAAATTAAGTAGTTATTGTCCCTCAAATAAGGGAGACTCCTTAGGAATCTTGTTCCAATCTGTGATGGAATGTTGATGGGCCCAGCAAATCTTATGCAGATTGTTAATACTGCTGTGAATTCATGATTGCAACAGCCATGTCATATCTTGAAAGCATCATTTTCACAAGCACTCCTTCTCATCCTCCAGATCATATTTTTCTACTGCCTCTTCTACTGTGTTCCTTGAATCCTGACAGAGAAAGGGGGGAAGGAGGCAGGGAGGGAGGGAAGGAAGGAGAGAAAGAGAGAGAAAGAGAGAGAGGGAGAGAGAAAGAGAGAAACCCATATAGAACTGAGCACTAAACAGTAACTTCATTCTTGGCATATTGACCAACTCAAATTTGTATTAACCACCACTGTCTTCAAATAGAAACTTTTCAGTCTAAGGCTAAGGGATTTACTAATTTGTGGGAATAAACAAATATATTTAGAAGACAGTTTCACATCATGTCCATTTAACGTAGTGACATTAGAAGACTCCCCCTTAGGATAAATGTCCTCCTTAGTCATGAAATTTTGACCAAGTTTACAATATGGCACCGTGTCCTTAAAATCCAATCAGAACATCATAAGTTACCTCTGAACAGTCAGGTTACTATGGTACCAGTGAGTACATCTTACCTGGTTGGTTGATATTGTAGATCATAGCTGGGTGAAACCATTGATAATTTTTTCCTGCAACATCCAACGTATCACTTTCTGACATTGTAAAACTAGGCAGCAGAGGGAAGCTACCAGCCCAGTTCCAGTCTTATTTATCTACACCCCAAGGGAATGGTGTTTACAGCCATCAGGTCTCATTGTCTACTTTTATTGGGCAATAAAAATCAGTAAAACCAGCCTATATTATTTTGGGGGATACCGTGGCCTCAGGAGACATAGCTTACAAGAAGGTATCCTTGGCACTAAGATTTTCATTTAATAATCCATGATCCACAAATACAGGGACCTCCTTTCAAACTCTTTTTTAAAACTAGTTTACAAAACAATAGGTTCCCATATGACTTTTTAATAGTTTGGGGATTTGGGAGTGGTTTTTTTGGTAATATTTTTTGTGGGTGTTGCTAAACCCTCCCCAATCCTCTCTTTTCCCACATTCTTCTTCATTACCACTTAAATCTTTTGACCCCCATTATTTCCCCATATTTTTTTCATATCTTGTATGTTCCATTATCCCATTCCCCTCCCTTAAGGGCCTTTCTGCTCCACATAATGGTCACTTTCTATCTTCTTGGCCTCTAAGGATAGTCCAGCAATCTAAATGTTCAAAACCAGAAAACACATATGAGAGAAAACATGCAGCATTCATCATATATGGCCCTGGACTGCTTCATTTAGTACATTATTTTTCAGTTCAATCTATTAAGCTGAAAAGTTAATTACTTGATTTTTATATTTGGATGAATACAAACCTCGTGTGTGTGTGTGTGTGTGTGTGTGTGTGTGTACACTACATTTTTATTATCCAGTCATTAGATGATAGAATTTTGGCTTTTCTGAAAGATAGGCAATTATATTTACAGAGACATAGGTTTGTAGTTATATCTTTCTCCCGGAAGATATTAGTCAAATGATTTTAACCTTTTAGACATTTTCTCAATTTATCAGGAAGTATAGTGTAATATAAGAATAGGGTATAGAAGCAATAGCTTCTAAAGACATACATCCTAAAGACATACTCTGTGAAATAAAAATTATACAAAACTGTTCCATATGAACTTAATAGTTTGTTGTTCTTATTTTCTTTTAATAACGTCATGGCTAAGACAAATATATATTTGTGGTCGAATATCAAAGTTTCAATTGAAAAGGATAATAATCTTAGCATTCATAGAATACAGTGCTTGTTTTATTTTATAGACGATGCCTATGCTGCTTTTATAACAAATTGGTAAGCTAAAAGAATAACCTTATGTAAATGTAGAATGTAATTACCATTTTCACAATTCTGGTACATGTTGGAAATGTCATTTCAATCAGGGCTAATCATAATATGACAGGAATAACTGTGATACCATAAGTGATAATGTTATGCTGCTCACTTTTTCTAAATTTGGTGGCAAAATATGCAAAGATAAAACTTTCAAAGAGCCAGTAAAACATGTTCAAGAATTTTCCCACTTTAAAAAATATTTTCAGGGAAATACTCATCATTACAGAGCAACAACTATTTTGATACTTGAGTTATTTTTAAACAAATCCTTTTTAGCATTTTGTCATCTTCCATGGTCAGTGATAAAAAATAGCATCCGCCTTTAAGGAGTAAAAAGTTTATTTTTATGTAGTTTTCTCTATGCGTATGTGCATTTCATATGCCATCTATATCTGTATGTATATGTATTCATCTACTAATGTTAACTACATATACTCCCCATATACTCATAGATAGGTGGATGGATGGATGGAGCGATGGATAGATGATAGATAGATAGATAGATAGATAGATAGATAGATAGATAGATAGATATAAAGAAACAGATAGATAGATAGATAGATAGATAGATAGATAGGCAGATCTACAAAAAGCATGCACATATATATATATATATATATATAAAATGGTTTATAAGTGTGAATTTCTGCATATAAATCTGAATATAAATTTTTAAAGTTCTCATTAATCTTGCTACATATATTTCTTATTGGTAATAAAATAAACAAGTTAAAAACAGTAAGAAGGTCAAAGAAAAATGAATACTATTCATTGCAATATTCATTTGTTATTAATGTGTTTTGATGGTATATTTTTCATTTGAATCATGATACCACAATTTAATTGCATAACTTCTTTGATTTGTGAATATAAACTAAAATTTCATATAGTTTTAAATAAACTTAAAAATACCCTTAGATGCCAGTCTACCATAGCCAGAATTGCTAACATCAAAAAAATGACAACAAATGAACAAACCATTGTTTGTGGGAGTGCACACTAGTTTAGTCATAATGGAAATCAGTGTGAAAGTTTCTCAAAGAGAAAAATAATAGTCTTATAATATGTTCCAGCTATAGCACTATTGAGTATATACCCAAAGGAGTCCATATATTACTACAGAGATTATTTGTCCAGCCAATTTTTGTGGGTTTATTTCCAATAACCAGGAAATTGAAACAGCCCATATATCTATCAACTAATGAATAGATAAAGAAAATGTGATGCACTTACTAAACAGAATAGTATTTAACTATTAAGAAAAAAAATTCTCAGGTAAGTTGTTGCAGCTAAAATAATCATTCTGTGTAAGATAACTCAGAAACAGAAAGGCAAATTTCACTTGTTTTCTCTAGCTTTGACTTTTTAGGTATGTATATCTAAGTTGGACACATAGAAGTCAGGAAAGCAGCAAGGCTCAATGTGGGGAATTAAGAAAAATGAGAGAGAACACAGATAGTATGAAGGGAAAGGGGAATAATGGAAAAGAAGAGTTCTTCGAGTTGAAAATGTTGAGGTGGAGTAGAGGAGGGAGTAAGGAAGGATGCTGAACACTAAAGACTTTTGAAACTGCGAAATGGAAATTGGCTACTCCAGAAAATTGCCCAAATATATACAAACAAATATATATTTAAAAAAGAAGACTTCTGGCAGAGGTACCCTGTAATGGAGGTAGGGGAAGTCCTCTTCCTAGACAGCTGATATTGGCAAATAAAAGGCCCAATGTCAGGTATGGTTTATCTCCTCTTGAGTTCAGTGGAACCCCCTAGACACCCAAACATTACATTGAACTTAGTCTTTCATTATTCCTTTAACTCTTTAAAACCACTTCAAAATTCATTCCTTTCACATCAAGTTATTTGGAACCTTAAAAATATTACTTTAAACTAATATTTGAGAAATGTCATCATACCAAAGAACAATATTGTTACTTTAGCAGATTGTGTAGGTTTAAGGTTTAGTTAGAAAAATATATCCAAGTCCTAATTTTATAAGATAAAATACCTATTTAATTTCTTTTATATTAAGCTTAATGGTAATGATGATAATAATTACTCAACATAAATTGGATCACAACAATTTCCCCCTTGAATGATGTTGAGGTCCTAATCATGGTGAAACACACGGTTAACCTGTACATAAAGAATAGCACACTCATTCTTGTTGTTCTGTTTTGGAAGATACTTCAGTTAAGATTTTTTTCTTTTTTTTTTATTCTTTTTTAATTAAAATTTCCAACTGCTCCCCGTTTCCCATTTCCCTCCCCCTCCTCCCACACATTGCCCCCTCCCCCCACTCCCCTCCCCCATCCCCACTCCTCTTCTCCTTCCCCCAGTCCATTCCCCCTCCCTCTCGATACTGAAGAGCAGTCCAAATTCCCTGCCCTACAGGAAGACCAAGGTCCTCCCACTTCCATCCAGGCCCAGGAAGGTGAGCATCCAAACAGGCTAAGCTCCCACAAAGCCAGTTCATGTATTAGGATCGAAACCCAGTGCCATTGTCCTTGGCTTCTCATCAGCCTTCATTGTCCGCCATGTTCAGAGAGTCCAGTTTCAACCCATGCTTATTCAGTCCCAGTCCAGCTGGCCTTGGAGAGCTCCCAATAGATCAGTTCCACTGTCACAGTGGGTGGGTGCACGCCTCGTGGTCCTGATTTCCTTGCTCATGTTCTCCCTCCTTCTGCTCCTCATTTGGACCTTAAGAGCTCAGACCGTTGCTCCAAATTGGGTCTCTGTCTCTCTCTCGATCTATCGCCAGATGAAAGTTCCTGTGCCATTCTCCTTGGCCTCTCGTCAGCTCTCATTGTCCGCCACATTCAGAGAGTCTGGTTTTATCCCATGTTTTTTCAGTAGCAGTCCAGCTGGCCTTGGTGAGCTCCCTATAGATCGGCCCCACTGTCTCAGTGGTTGGGGGCACCCCTCATGGTCCTGACTTCCTTGTTCATGTTCTCTCTCCTTCTGCTCCTCATTATAATCTTGGGAGCTCAGTCCGGTGCTCCAGTGTGGGTCTCTGGCTCTATCTCCATCCATTGCTAGATGAAGGTTCTATGGCGATATGCAAGATATTCATCAGTATGATTATAGGATAGGTTCATTTCAGGTTCCCTATCCTCAGGTGCCCCAATGAACTAACTGGGGACATTGCGCTGGGCATCTGGTAGCCATTCCAAGTTCAAGTCTCTTGCCAACCCTTAGGTGGCTCCCTTACCTAAGGTATGAGTTTCCCTGCTCCCCTATCCAGCCTTCCTTTATCCCCAATCACCCCGATTCCCCCAGTTCCCCTCATCTTCTCCTTCACACTTTTCTCTCCCCATCACCCCTCATCCCCATCCCACCCCACCCCCAAGATTCCAATTTTTTGCCCATCAGTCATGTCTATTTCCCATAGCTGGGAGGATATCTATATGTTTTTCCTTGGGTTTACCCTCTTGTTTAGCTTCTTTAGGATCACAAATTATAGACTCAGTGGCCCCTATCCATGGCTAGAAACCAATTATGAGTGAGTACATCCCATGTTCTTCTTTTTGGGTCTGGGTTACCTCACTCAGGATTGCATTTTCTATTTCCATCCATTTGCATGCAAAATTCGAGAAGTCATTGTTTTTTACCGCAGAGTAGTACTCTAATGTGTATATATTCCACACTTTCTTCATCCATTCTTCCATTGAAGGGCATCTAGGTTGCTTCCAGGTTCTGGCTATTACAAATAATGCTGCTATGAACATAGTTGGACAAATGCTTTTGTCATATGATAGGGCATCTCTTGGGTATATTCCCAAGAGTGGTATTGCTGGGTCCAGGGGTAGGTTGATCCCAATTTTTCTGAGAAACCGCCACACTGATTTCCAAAGTGGTTGCACAAGTTTACAGTCCCACCAGCAATGGATGAGGGTACCCCTTTCTCCACAACCTCTCCAGCAAAGGCTATCCTTGGTGTTTTTGATTTTAGCCATTCTGACAGGTGTAAGATGATATCTCAAAGTTGTTTTGATTTGCATTTCTCTGATCGCTAAGGAGGTTGAGCATGACCTTAAGTATCTTTTGGCCATTTTAACTTCTTCTGTTGAGAATTCTCTGTTCAGTTCAGTGCCCCATTTTTTAATTGGGTTAATTATCCTTTTAAAGTCTAGTTTCTTGAGTTCTTTATATATTTTGGAGATCAGACCTTTGTCTGTTGCGGGGTTGGTGAAGATCTTCTCCCAGTCAGTAGGCTGACTTTTTGTCTTAAGGACAGTGTCCTTTGCTTTACAGAAGCTTCTCAGTTTCAGGAGGTCTCATTTATTCAATGTTGCCCTTAATGTCTGTGCTGCTGGGGTTATACATAGGAAGCGATCTCCTGTGCCCATATGTTGTAGGGTACTTCCCATTTTCTCTTCTATCAGGTTGAGTGTGTTCAGATTGATATTGAGGTCTTTGATCCATTTGGACTTGAGTTTTGTGCATGGTGATAGATATGGGTCTATTTTCATTCTTCTACAGGTTGACATCCAATTGTGCCAGCACCATTTGTTGAAGATGCTTTCTTTCTTCCATTGTATACTTTTAGCTCCTTTATCGAAAATCAGTTGTTCATAGGTTTGTGGGTTAAAATCCGTGTCTTCCATACGATTCCATTGGTCGACTTCTCTGTTTTTATGCCAGTACCACGCTGTTTTTATTACTGTAGCTCTGTAATAGAGTTTGAAGTCAGGGATGGTAATGCCTCCAGAAGTTCCTTTATTGTATAAGATTGTTTTGGCTATCCTGGGTTTTTTGTTTCTCCATATAAAGTTGATTATTGTCCTTTCAAGATCTGTGAAGAATTTTGATGGGATTTTAATGGGGATTGCATTGAATCTATAAATTGCCCTTGGTAGAATTGCCATTTTTACTATGTTGATTCTCCCAATCCAAGAGCAAGGGAGATCCTTCCATTTTCTGGTATCCTCTTCAATTTCTTTCTTCAATGCCTTAAAGTTTTTGTCAAATAGATCTTTCACTTCCTTGGTTAGTGTTACCCCAAGATATTTTATGCTGTTTGTGGCTATCGTGAAAGGTGATGATTCTCTTATTTCTCTCTCTGCTTCCATATCCTTTGTGTATAAGAGGGCGACTGATTTTTTGGAGTTGATCTTGTATCCTGCCACATTACTAAAGGCGTTTATCAGCTGTAGGAGTTCTTTGGAGGAGTTTTTGGGGTCGCTCATGTACACTATCATATCATCTGCAAATAATGCAAGTTTAACTTCTTCCTTTCCAATTTGAATCCCCTTTATCCCCTTATGTTGTCTTATTGCTATTGCTAAAACTTCGAGAACTATATTGAAGAGGTATTGAGAGAGTGGACAGCCTTGGCGTGTTCCTGATTTTAGTGGGATGGCTTTAAGTTTCTCTCCATTTAATTTGATATTAGCTGTCGGCTTGCTGTATATAGCTTTAATTATATTTAGGTATGACCCTTGTATCCCTAATCTCTCCAAGACTTTTATCATAAAGGGATGTTGAATTTTGTCAAATGCTTTTTCAGCATCTAATGAAACGATCATATGGTTTTTTTCTTTCAGTTTATTTATATGATGGATCACATTGATAGATTTGCGTATGTTAAACCAGCCCTGCATCTCTGGTATGAAGCCTACTTGATCATAATGGATAATTTTTCTAATGTGTTCTTGGATTCGGTTTGCCAGAATTTTGTTGAGGATTTTTGCGTCGATGTTCATGAGTGAGATTGGCCTGTAATTCTCTTTCTTGGTTGGGTCTTTGTGTGGTTTTGGTATCAGAGTTACTGTAGCTTCATAAAAGGAATTTGGCAATGACTCTTCTGTTTCTATATTGTGAAATACATTAAGGAGAATAGGTATTAGGTCTTCTTGGAAGTTCTGGTAGAATTCCGCATTGAAACCATCTGGTCCTGGACTTTTTTTGGAAGGGAGGTTTTTGATAACAGCTTCTAATTCTTCACGACTAACAGGTCTATTTAGGTTGTTCACCTGGTCCTGGTTTAACTTTGGTATATGGTATTTATCTAAAAAAGCGTCCATTTCTTTTACATTTTCCAGTTTTGTGGCATACAGGCTTTTGTAGTAAGATCTAATGATTCTCTGAATTTCCTCTGTGTCTGTGGTTATGTCCCCCTTTTCATTTCTGATCTTATTAATTTGCAAATTCTCTCTCTGCCATTTGATTAGTTTGGATAGGGGTTTATCAATCTTGTTGATTTTCTCCAGGAACCAGCTTTTTGATTCATCGATTCTTTCAATTGTTTTCTGTGTTTCTATTTTGTTGATTTCAGCCCTCAGTTTGATTATTTCCAGTCTTCTACCCCTTCTAGGTGAGTCTGCTTCTTTTTTTTTCTAGAGCTTTCAGGTGGGCTGTTAAGTCTCCAATGTGTGCTTTCTCTGTTTTCTTTAAGTGGGCAGTTAGTGCTATGAACTTTCCTCTCAGGACTGCTTTCATAGTGTCCCATAGGTTTGAGTATGTTGTTTCTTTATTTTCATTGTCTTCAAGGAAGAGTTTAATTTCTTTCTTTATTTCTTCCTTAATCCAGGTATGGTTCAGTAGTTGACTGTTCAGTTTCCATGAGTTTGTAGGCTTTCTGGGGGTAGCATTGTTGCTGAATTCTAGCTTTAATCCATGGTGATCTGATAAGATACAGGTGGTTATTAATATTTTTTTGTAACTGTGGATGTTTGCTTTGTTACCGAGTATGTGGTCGATTTTTGAGAAGGTTCCATGAGCTGCAGAGAAGAAGGTATATTCTTTCCTATTTGGGTGGAATATTCTATAGATGTCTGTTAAGTCCATTTGATTCATTACCTCCATTAATTCTCTTATTTCTCTGTTAGGTTTCTGTCTAATTGACCTGTCCATTGGTGAGAGAGGAGTATTAAAGTCTCCTACTATTAATGTGTGCGGTTTGATGGCTGCCTTGAGTTTTAACAATGTTTCTTTTACGTACGTGGGTGCTTTTATATTAGGGGCATAGATATTCAGGATTGAGACTTCATCCTGATGAATTGTTCCTGTTATGAGTAGAAAATGTCCCTTTCCATCTCTCCTGATTGATTTAAGTTTGAAGTCAACTTTGTTAGAAATTAGTATGGCCACCCCTGTTTGTTTCTTAGGTCCATTTACTTGATAAGCCTTATCCCAACCCTTTACTCTGAGTAGGTGCCTGTCTTTGTGGTTGAGGTGTGTTTCTTGTAAACAGCAGAATGTTGGATCCTGTTTTCGTATCCAATCTGTTAGTCTGTGCCTTTTTATAGGAGAGTTGAGTCCATTGACATTAAGTGATATTAATGACCAGTGGTTGTTAACTCCGGTCATTTTTTAAGTTGTAAATTTTGTGTGTTCCCCTTCTTTGTGTTGCGCTGGTGAAGGGTCTCTAGTTGTCTGAGATATTGTGGTCATTGTTGGACTCCTTGGTTAGTGATTTTCCTTCTATTACTTTCTGTAAGGCTGGATTTGTGGCTACGTATTGTTTAAATTTGTTTTTATCCTGGAAAATTTTGTTTTCTCCATTTATAGTGAACGAAAGCTTGGCTGGGTATAGTAGTCTGGGCTTGCATCCATGGTCTCTTAGTTTCTGCAGTACATCTATCCAGGACCTTCTGGCTTTCATGGTTTCCATAGAGAAGTCAGGTGTAAGTCTGATAGGTTTACCTTTATAAGTAACTTGGCCTTTTTCCTTTGCTGCTCTTAGTATTCTTTCTTTATTCTGTATGCTTTGTGTTTTGATTATTATATGGCGAGAGGATGTTTTTTTTTGATCCAGCCTATTCGGTGTTCTGTATGCTTCTTGAACCTTCATAGGTATATCTTTCTTTAGGTTGGGAAAGTTTTCTTCTATAATTTTATTAAATATATTTTCTGGACCGTTGAGCTGCGCTTCTTCTCCTTCTTCTAGTCCTATTATTCTTAGGTTTGGTCTTTTTATTGTGTCCCATATTTCCTGAATGTTTTGTGATGAGAATTTGTTGGCCTTGCTGTTTTCTTTGATCAGCGTGTTTATTTTCTCTATGGTATCTTCAGAATCTGAGATTCTTTCTTCTATCTCTTGTATTCTGTTGGTTATGCTTGCTTCTGTAGTCTCTATTCGTTTACCTAGATTTTCCCTGTCCAGCTGACCTTCTGTTTGTGTTTTCTTCTTTGCCTCCATTTCAGTTTTTAAGTCTTGAACTGTTTCCATTATCTGTTTGATTGTTTTTCCTTGGTTTCCTAGGGTATCATTCACTGATTTACTCAATTCTTCAAACTTTCTGTTATACTTCTCATCCATTTCTATAAGGGCATTTTTTACATGTTGTTTAAGGGCGTCAATCACTTTCATAAAGTCAATTTTATCTACTTCTTCATGATTAAGGTGTTCTTGTCCTCCTGTTGGGAGGTCGCTGGGTTCTGGTGGTTTCATATAGTTTTTCAGATTGTTAGGTGAATTCTTGCATTGGCGCCTGCCCATCTCTTTCTCCGAATGCTCCCCTATGGATCTTCTTTTACCGGATCAGGTCTCCTTGCCTACTGATGTACCTTCCCAGTGACGGCTCTTTGCAGTGATAGCTCTCCTGGTGCTCCAGTGATGTCTCTCCTTGCTTGTTGCAGGCAGGCCAGTGAAACAAAGGAAGTCTCGTCTGCCTACTTGCCCTGAGGATTTGCCCCCAGCGCCAGACAGACTGAGCTGGATGGTGTTATGTGCCCAAAGAGGAAAGGGGGCAGAAGGAAGAAGAGTTCGGGATGCAAGCTGGGTGGGACAAGTAGAAAGAGGCAGTATGCGGGGTGTAGAGCCCCTGCAGGGAGCCCAGGGAGTATAGGGAGGGGGATGAGGAATTTCAGAGTTCCCTGTCCAGGGCTGCTTCCGCCGCAGCTGGTCACAAACTCACCCCACTGCTGTCTCTCCTGGTGCCGAGATCAGATCTCCGTGCAGGTTGGGTAGTTTGTAAACAAACCGCCTACCTTGGTTGGTGCAGGCAGGCCAGTGAAACAAAGGAGGTCTCGCCTGCCTACTTGCCCTGAGGATTTGCCCCCAGCGCCAGACAAACTGAGCTGGATGGTGTTACGTGCCCAAAGAGGAAAGGGGACAGAAGGAAGAAGGGTTCTGGATGCAAGCTGGGTGGGACAAGAAGAGAGAGGCAATATGGGGGGTAGAGCCCCTGCAGGGAGCCCGGGGAGTATAGGGTGGGGGATGAGGAACTTCAGAGTTCCCTGTCCAGGGCTGCTTCCGCCGCCGCTGGTCACAAACTCACCCCACTGCTGTCTCTCCTGGTGCCGAGATCAGATCTCCTTGCAGGTTGGGTAGTTCGTAAACAAACCGCCTACCTTGGTTGGTGCAGGCAGGCCAGTGAAACAAAGGAGGTCTCGCCTGCCTACTTGCCCTGAGGATTTGCCCCCAGTGCCAGACAGACTGAGCTGGATGGTGTTATGTGCCCAAAGAGGAAAGGGGACAGAAGCAAGAAGGGTTCTGGATGCAAGCTGGGTGGGACAAGAAGAGAGAGGCAGTATGGGGGGTAGGGCCCCTGCAGGGAGCCCGGGGAGTATAGGGTGGGGGATGAGGAACTTCAGAGTTCCCTGTCCAGGGCTGCTCCCGCCTCCGCTGGTCACAAACTCCCAGTTAAGATTTTTTAATTGTGGTTTCTCTTTTTTCCCACTGTTCTTAGACAAATTTCATATACTTCATTTTTATCATATTCATTCCCTTCTTCCACTCTTCCCAGATCCAGCTCCAATCCCTGCACACCCATCCTTATGTCATTCTTTTTAAAAAACTCATTCAATACAGTTTATCTTGCCCATATATTCTTGAGTATATGGCCATCCTTTGGAGCATGATCAACCTCCTGGAAGTCACACCTTGAAGAAAATCAAGTCTCCCCTTCTCAGTAGTTTTCTATTGCTAATAGTTTCTTAACTACAAGAGGGACTTTATGTCAACTTCCAGTCAGAATTAGAGAATTTTGTCTGCCTTGAGCCTCTGGAGGTCTTGTTCATGCTTTTTCAGCAACTGTGAATTTAGATGGGTAACTTCCCTGTTAAGTCCAGAAAATACTGTTCTCTGGTAGTTGTCTATCGCCTATGGCTCTTAGAACATTTCTAGTATCTTTTCTGCTATGATCCCTGGCCCTTGAGTATGACAGAATTGTCCCATTTATTGGCCAGGCATTCCAAAGCCAATTGTTCTCTATGCTTTAATTAGTTGTGAGCATCTGTATTAATTACTGTCTACTGAAAAAAGTTTATCTTCTTGATGAGGGGTTGACTGATGTACTAATCTATGGTTATACTAATCAGTCAATATGAGTCAGTTTAATACTATGATTCATTAGCAGATTAGTAATATAGTAAGCTCTCCCCTAGGGCCTATAATTTGTCTAACCATAGATTCTTGGCCCAAGTAAGAATAACAGATATAAGTTTCAATTCATGGAGTAGGAGTTCAATCAGAAAGTGGTTGTTTACTCTCATAATATTCATGCTACTGCTATAGCTCGTGGGAAGGCCAGTCATTATTGTAGCTCTGCCGGATAACATTGATGATTACTATTCTCCTCCAGATATGTTCACAGTACACTCTAGCACTATGAAAGCTAGCCATTAGGGATGAAGTTTCCTAGTGAATACCAGTTTAATATTTCCAATTTTTTATGACTCAGTGTATGACATCTTCAATGATAAGGTCTTAACATCAAGTTCTGGAAGGTAACAAAAAGTATTAACAATAACTTGTAATGTTTGGGGGATTATGTAATCTTGGTGGCCATCAATTCCAAAGGAGATAAACCATTCCTGGATCTGGGCTTTTAACCTGTAATCCTGTGGTGTTTAGTAAGGTCATTGTAGCCCTGTTATAGGGTAACTCTGTAAAATTTATTGATTAATGTTTTTATTATATTCTTCTGTTTTCTTTTGCATGCTATTTTTCCACTTGGATAAAAATCTAATTAATGCATATGGCAGTGATCCTAGACCTACTTGTTGATTAAAAATCTGTCAATATACTCTATTTTTTCATAATAGTTGACATATACTCATTCAAAATGTTAATAGCTCTATACCAATAAACAAATGTGCAATAATGATGACTTGATGAACTATTAAAAATAAACCCATGAAGTTGGGAAGTTGATATTTTGGGGGAAAATATGGAAGAAATTGGAATAGGGGTTAACATGAAAACATTTAATTGTATAGCTGTATGAAGTTTTTATGAATAAGGGGGAAAGTTGTAGTCAATTCACAATGTTTTTCACATTTGAATTCCAGATAGGTTTTTAAAACACAGGTTAAGGTTTCCTTAATATACTCAAAAGCAGTGTACTCATTTATGTTCTGAAGTAATAGGATTTTGTATTTAACACATGTATACATACCTAAGAAAATATACTTCCTTTCTTCTGCACCTTTATAACTCTCTTGTTTTCTCTATTTTGCACCAATACACATGCAGTAATGGTTAACTATTTATATTTATTTTAACTTCCTAATTCACACAGACTTTTAAGAAATGATTTGTTGACTAGCCTATAAGAATTACACCAGAAAACTGAAATATAATTAATAATATATGAACTTTGGCTTTTTATTGATTGATAATCTCATGCATGTATATAACGTATTTTGATCAAGTCCACCTCCTTCTCTCCTCAAATCCTTTCACAAACCCCAACAACTTTCCCTACTAACTCTATCCACCCTTCCCCACTGAGTCCATTCCTCCAATCTTTCCCATACCTCTAACAACTTTTCCCTCTAACAAACTCTCCAACATCTGCCACTGAGTTCACTTAATAGTGCCTGCATGGGTACAAGTATTGAACCATTCCCTGGAATATGGGTTTCATCATTTTCGTCAGAGGTCACATACCTGAAAAGAACTAACTCTCTTCTCAGCAAGCATCAAGTACCAATAGCTCCTCAACTGGGGGTATGACTTCCTGACTTTCTCCCCAGTCCATGGTGAGGTTTTGTCTGGCTTAATCTTGCACAAGTCATAGCGACTGTCAGTTTATGTGTGCACTGCCCTGTCATGTCAAGAAAAGAAAACTGTTTCCACTGTATTCATTCATTGCCTTCAGTTCTTACAATCTCCCTTCTACCTCTTCTCCAATGATCCCTGAGACCTTGAAGAAGAGGATATGATATAGGTAACCTATTTAGGGCTGAGTACTCTGTTAGCTTTATGTTTACCAGTTATGGATCTCTGTTAGATTCATGTACTACAAATAGAAGCTTCTCTGATGAAGATTGAGAGCTGCACTAATCTATGAGTATAATGATAAAACTTGTGGAGTCAATTTATTCCTAAGTGTCTTTGCCAAGATGATGTAGTAGGTTATGCTGTAGGGCCTCAGTGGTTTGTTAGTCCCACAACGTTCATGCTACAATTGTATCAGTGGGAATATCATGTCAAGCTGGGTATTATTCTAGTTCTCAATGTTCACATATTATTAAGACTAATGATGATGCTTTTTTTCCCTTTAATAGCATGTATAGCACCTATGAGCTTTATGAAAAAAGCTAGCCAGTAAGGATAGAATTTCCAATGGATGGAATGCCAGTTCCATGTTCTATCTTCTATGACTCAAGTATGTGATGTTTTTGACAATAGTGGCTTATCATCAAGTTCTAGGGGTGACCAAAAATAATGGTAATGCTGCAGTTGTGATGCAGAGGGTCTATGGGACTTCAGTGGTCAGCAGCTTCAAAGGAAGCAACTGATTCTTGTCACTGAGCTTTTTATTTATTAGTCTATGATTTGATGAAGTGGGAGCATTGTTGCCCCAATATATGATAACTACATGTAACTACATTTAATCTCTTTTTAATCTACATATATGTTCATATTTTATAATTTTATAATATAATGTTTTCAGGCCTTTAATGTTCATTACCCTTCTCTATATTTCCTCCTTATTGATACTCTCCTGCCTTTCACTACATTAAATCCTTCTGTGAGCTTGAATTAAAAATAACTTTGAATTCTATGAGCTAGCACTAGATATTTTACTGAGTAACCATGTTATATGTACACCATAAAGAGAGTCTAAAATATAATCATGTCAATTATAGGAAGACATTTGTCTACAAGTAAAATTGACAAAATAGTCCATGATTCAAAATATAAACAATAGAAATTAATTTTCAACATTTGTTTTTTTGAATAAGCTTTTCTGATTAATGTTCTAACCTTTAAAAATTGCTGTCTGAAGAATCTTTCCTGTTCCATACATGAAGTACACGTCATTCCAAGAATACAAGAATCCCTCTAATTTTACAATTACATTAAAAATAAATTACATAATCAATCAAAATGGAGAGTTTTGCGTCCCAGTCTCAATGGACACTTCTATAATACAACTACTACACATTAGGCTCAGGGATCATTGAGGAAGAGGGTGCAAATAGATTCTAAGGAGCAGAAGAACAGGGTATTTTCTATGAGATTATGTCTTCTACAAATGTCAGAATCTTCATCAACAAATTGCCTACACATGAACTGAACAAGGACAATACACATGCTAATGAGAATGGGGTCAGATGCAAGTGAGGAGTGATCAGGAGAAGTCCAAGTGGCCTTAATACTGTACAAAAATCTACAAAATCTACAGGGATGCTGAGAGATGCAGAAATAGACATCCCTAGGGGAGAGAACACTAAGTAACTGTCCAATAACAAGTAATCATCTATAAAAACATACTTACAAATAACATTGTACAGACTGAGCAGGTTGCGTTTATATGTTTAAGAATATGTAATGGAAAAAAATGGCATGAATTTGGGGAAAGAGTAAGGAATGGTGTAGAGGAGACTGTGGATGGAGAAAGGGAAAGTAGAAATATTAAATTTGTATTAAAATCTCAAAAATGATTAAAATTAACAGAATATGTTTCTTTTATTGATTCATTTTCATGTAATTATTACTCTTAGTCTTTCCTGACAGAGCATATATTCTTTATAAGATTTTTGGTACAGAAAGGTTCTCTACAAGGTACCAAAAGAGAAACATAAACACCAAGCGAGCCAAAAACTCTTTGATTGAAAATGATGTGCTACCTGCAAGATGTGCTTGAACAATGGTGGCATGAAGCTTGTGGGAAGTAATCAACCAATTTCTAATTTGACTTAAGACCCACTCCACAAGATGGAACCCATGCCTGACAAAACTTGTATGGCAAAAAAACTGAGACTAGATAGCAAAGGGACCTGGGGTAATACAAAATAATACTGTTTTAACAAAAAAGCTCCAATCAAAAGACTCCTAATGATTTTCTGGTATCCTTACAGGGCAGTTGCCTTGCTCAGTCATCAACAGAGAAGCTACTTCCTGTAATAGATGGGAACAAAGACAGAAACCCACAGTCAGATATTATTCAGAATTTGAGTTCATGAGTACTTAGCCCTAAATGAGATCTCCATCAAATTCTTCCACCCAGGGCTCAGGGAACCCTTTAGAAGAAGATACAGATAGAGTGTAAGAGTCAGCAGAAATGGAACATAACAGGGAAACAAGTCCTTCCAAACCATGATAATCAAAGCACATATGAATTCACAAACACTGAGGCAGTGTGCACAAGACCTGGGTTGCACTGCACCAGGTCCTCTGAGAGTATGTTATGGTTTACAGTTTAGTGCTTTTATGAGATTACTGAGTGTGTGGATGAATAGGTTTTGGATTCTTGTGCCTTCTATGGGCTCTTCTTCATCTGTTTGTCTTCCTCAACTCTAATGTGTTAGTTTTTGTTTTATATTACTATATTTGATTTTATTTTCTTATAATCCCCTAAAAGCCTTGTTTCTCTGAGATATAGAAAGGAAGCAAGTCTGGAGAGGAAAGGAGATGGGGAGGAACTAGGAGGAATAGATGGAAGAAAAAATAGTCAGGATAGACTATGTGAGGGAAAAAATTTATTTTCAGTAAAAGGAAAAATAAATTAAGAAAATCAAATAATGACCATCATCTTGGTTTTATGGTTATTTTATTACATAAATAATATTTGATTAGTATTAATATATGCCATTACATTTTCAACTTATTGTTGCTGCAACAAGGGCAGTGACAAAAGAATTCCTACAATTTAAGGTCCAGGACCCACTGAGAGATGCTGTCTCTAACCAAAGTAAGGTGGAAAGTTCCTGGGTAATGCCAACTGCAGTTGAAGTCTACCATCACCCCCCAATACACACACAACACACACATGCACAAACACACGAGAGAGAGAGAGAGAGAGAGAGAGAGAGAGAGAGAGAGAGAGAATTTGAAATGTTAGGGTAAGTCAGCATTTTCTTTCTGTGTTACCTGTAATATGAATGTGAATTCTACCTAGTTTTGAGGCGATTAGACATGGACACCATCTCCAAAACTGAGATAAGCACAAAGAAGGAATCAAGTCATGGAAAGAAACAAAAATAACCTCTGTAAGGAACAAAGACTTAGTGAAAGAGTTTTTCAAGAGATCAAAGGATATAGATAATTATTTGCAAGCTTTTGTTACATTATTTGCAAGATATTATTTCAGAACACCATTAAGAAAAGGTATCATAGATATAAGCACATACCAATGTGATATAGGCAATTTCTCAATGGAGGTTCTCTCTTCCCACATGACTCTGGTTTTGCCGAATTAGCATCTAGAACTAACTAGGATAATGACCATTCTAAGCTATAAGTGTTGAATGTTAGAAAGTTAACATCTAAAACACTGAATCTGACTTATTATTAAATAAAGTCATCTAATTTGAAGACAAATGGGCATATTCTGGGAAAATTAAACTGTTAGCGACCTAGTGAACTGAACACACACCACATCATTTAGACGTCACATTTTGCACATGGTCTCATCTGTATTATGCTGCAGTGAAACAACATTTTTTTGTTTGTTGTGTGTGTGTGGTTGTGTGTGCACCTCCATGTCTCTCAAACACAAAGAACTCATTAAATAGATTCCAAAACTGTATTACAGATATTCCTTTGCCTGTAGAGGAATGGTAAGTGAGAACCCACAATTCTTTTACAAAGAGACAGACAACAACTTTCTAGGTAAACATCTGAACAAAATATTCCCCTCTTCACTTTTGTAAACCACTTAAATTCTGAAAGTTTGCAATGAATTTAAGATTAGGGCACAGGTGCTATGATGATTTATTTGATTGCCAACTTGACATCATTCAGAAACACCCAGGATTTAAACCTCTGGGCATGCTTATGAGACATTACCTAGATTAGTGAAATTGTGGTTAAGGGATTTACCTTAAAATTAGGTAGTACCATACTTTAGCCCAGAGTCCTTGACTGCTTAGAAAGGAGAAAGCAAATGAGCTGAAAGTTTCCTCTGCTTCCTGACTCTCAATACAATGTGAGGACGCCTTCTCAAGTTCCTCATGCTATACCCTTCCTGAAATGATGGCTTCCATTCTTGAGCTAAGTGTGCAATAAGCCCTTTATTCTGGAAGTTGCTTTTGTCAGAGTATTCTATTACACCAGTCAGATAAGCAGCTAATCCAGATATGCTTACCCTTCTTTTGTGAAAAATCTTCATTTAAGTGATTATAATGCACACTATTATTTCACATTATTTATAATGTGGTTCCAGAAACTTTCCTTCCTGGACATCATATGGTTCTGGCATCTCTCAGGTCTTGGGATCTCCATCACAACTTATGTTTCACCCTCAGAACTTTATTCAGTAGCCTTTTAGGGCCTTCTTGTGGGGATGCAGATCCTGAGCTCTTATTCAAGGATTACCAGGTCTCAGAAGTTATCTGAAACTGTGGTGCAAAAGTCCGTGACCACTCTTGCATCTTTTATGACTATACTGTTCCAGGTGAATGATGCAGCCACGTTCTTCCACTAGCTCAGAGTTGAACCTGACTCCTTCACTCCAAAGCTGTAATGGTCTTTGTGTGATGACTCTGAGGAAACACATTTTTAGGCAGTTCCTTTCCAAGAATTGTGAACACCTTTGTCAATCTGAGTTTAGGCTCTCTCTTTTCAAATAAACTATATTTATTTTTTTTTTACCATGGTTGGTTTCTTGCCTTCAGAGAGAGAATCCTATAGTCTCAGTGTAAAGCAGTCTTTCTCTTTAAAAACTTCAGCTTCTACTGCAGCATTCATTTTAACTGTAACTTTAAGCTTTGTTGGAACTGTTTTTCCAAGAATTTGCACACTTTTTATATCTTTCTGTTCCACTTATTGTTCTTTAGCACTGTAGATGTTCTAAGGGTGTCAAGTAATATCTATGCTACTGACTGAATGCTACTCTATACTGAAAACTTTTCCACTAAACAATTCATTTCATAAGCAACAGTATTTTGCTCCACTTGTTATAGATACAGACAGGATGCAGCCTCACTGTTTTTACTAAATTATAAACGGAATATATTCTAGCCCTGTTCAGATAAAGTTTTTATTCCCACTGAAAACACACTAGCTGGGCCTTCATGGTCCAAATTTCTCTTATCATTATTTTTCTAAAAACATCAGAACATCCCATTATCATCTGCTTACAGCATCCCAGGGATTGTCCAGGCCAAAGTTGAAATTCTTCCATAATCCTGCTCCAGTCCAGCTGTGGAGACTTAAGAACCACATAGTCAAGTTTGTAATAGCAACAGCCTCACTAAATGGTACAAATTGTCTCTATAAGTTCCATGTCTTCTTGCTGGAACAAACTTCCTAACATAAGGGATAGAAACCTGACTTAGCCCTGACTGCTTTTCCAGAGTATACAAGGTTTATTCCCAGCACCCATATGGCAGTACACAACTGTCTATAACTGCAATTCCAGGGAATCAAACATCCTCTTCTGGCCACTTCAGGCAGCAGGCACATACATGATGCATAGACATACATGTGGGCAAATACCCATACATATAAAAATAAAAATAAACTTTCTTAAAAAGATAGTAACTTCCTTAAAAATAAAGCATATCTATTTTAAAAATACAGTACAAAAGTAAGTTCAGGAGAGCTTTGGCTTCCCAAGAGCTGCCCGTGGTTTTAAAGACATCTTTATCTCTGTATGCCACGCTGTGCGTGTGTGTTTCCTCACCTTTAATGAAAGCCTCCCTTCTCTCTCTTAAGAGAAATAGTAACATAAGGACAGAAAGGTAGTTTTGGTTCACAGTTTGAGACTACAGTGGATTATGTCAAAGGACTCGTGGTGGCAAAAACTTGAGGAGGCAACTGGATACCTGTGGGGATAAAATGAGGATTTGTTTGTCGTTATTTATTTAATTTTTAAAAACATCATTTAGCCGGGTGGTGGTGGCACACACCTTTAATCACAGCACTTGGGAGGCAGAGGCAGGCGGATCTCTGTTAGTTCGAGGCCAGACAGGTCTACAAGAGCTAGTCCCAAGACAGGAACCAAAAGCTACGGAGAAACCCTGTCTCAAAAAATCAAAAAAAAAAAAAAAAAAAAAAAAAACAAACCATCATTTAAGAAAAATTAATAGTTTTAAAATATTATTGATTCAGATGTATTTAAGTGCAAAGGAACTTGGAAACATTTCTGGAAGTGTGTTATACTGTGGTGACTTGGATGAGGACGGCCTCCCTAAGCTCATACATTGGCACGGTTAGTCCTCAATTGGTAAACTGTTTGGAAAAGATTAAAGATGTGGTCTTGTTGGAGGCAGTATCTCTGTAAGCAGGCTTTAAGGATTCAAAAGCCCAAGAAAGGCCCAGTCTCCCTGTCTGTCTTTCTCTGATTTTCTCTTCTCTCTGTCCCCCGCTCCTCCCACCACTTCCCGCTAGCTGCTTGCAGGATATAAATCTCTCAGCAAGCTGGGCAGTGGTGGCTCACGCCTTTAATCCCAGCACTCAGGTGGCAGAGGCAGGCGGATCTCTGTGAGTTCGAGGCCAGCCTGGTCTACAAGAGCTAGTTCCAGGACAGGCTCCAAAGCTACATAGAAACCCTGTCTCAAAAAAAAATAAAAATAAAAATAAAAAAATAAATAAATCTCTCAGCTACTTTTCCATTACTATACCTGCCTGCAAGCTGCCACATTCTTTATCATGATAGTCATGGCCTAACTTTCTGAACCTTTAAGGAAGCCCCAAGTTAAGTACATAGCTGGTAAGTGGTTAACTAACTAAATAGTGCATCAGTAGTACATCAACTGTTCTAGTACATCATCAGAAAACTTACAAATACCTTGTAATACAATATCTACAGTAATACAGTGCCCTTGTAGATGCCTCACAGTTTCTAAAAGAAAAATTTTGTACTATATTAAGGAGCCTGACACAGAAGATCTACTCCTGTGTAATTTCAATCACACAAATGCTATATCATGTAAAATAATAGCAAAAATTAAACAAAGAATTAATTCTTAAGAAAAAGAATTGACGTGATGTCTTTTCACAGCAATAGGATAGTAACTAAAACAGAAACCTAGAGGTATCTTGTATCCTTAGCCTCCATAAGCACTTTATTCATGTGTACAACCCTCCACAACAACTCACACACATACAGATAATTTTTAACAATCTTTACAATGATAATGAAAGAAATTTGTCTACATTTATGAAACATCTGTGCCTATTAATACATACATTTTAATATTAATATTTGACTGTATGCTAGATTTATGTTCACATCTGCTTATTTATTGTGCATGTACCTATGTATGGGACAAGAACGTGCATAATATGGTGTACACGTGAAAGTCAGAATACAACTTGTGGAATTCTGCCTTCTCCCCCACCATGTGGAGCCTGGGGATCAAACTTAGATTTTCAGACTTTCCAGTGAACACCTATACCCAGTGATGTATCTCATTATCCCATATTTTTACAGATTTTGAAGGTTACATTTCAATTAAATCTGTAAGCTGTGTACTATTTTATCTTAAATTGTTATCTAAATTATAATAGAATAGACATTTAGACATTACTTTCTAATCTAAAGGGACAAAAAAACTTTTGTTCCCAACTTTAAATGAAAGTCAAAAGCAATAAAAATTATACTACTGCCTAAAAGTAATGGTTATAGTTCACAACTCTTGAGTTCATGGTCATCATCTGTGTAACCTTGTAAAAAGTAATTTAACTTCAATTAACCTCAGTATGCTCCTGTACAAAATGAGAGTATTGATAATCACATATGAGTCATAGGATTTTTCTAGATTAAATAAAATGTTATATACATAAAGGTTTCAAACAGTGTTCCAAATGATTCACTAAAGCTAACTAATATAATTGTTATTAATTACATTAACATTTGAATGGTTTTGTTTCATATATTTGTTCTTCTGGACTAACCAACTTAAGGACAGAATAAACACAGCTTAACAATAATAAAAATGTTTCATCAGAAAAAAAAATGTTTCATCAGTTAACAGGATCCATATCTTTAGATGCTTGAATAAATGGACTATTATTAATTGAATGAATAAATTTTTGGCTAAGGTAACTATGAAATGAATGATAGTCATATGAATTTATTTTACATATATTTAACCTTTATTTTTTATATAGAAAATGCCATTCATGGGAGTGTTTATGCATGCCAAACATATATGTAGTCAAGGTAGATATTCAACATTAATGTGCTAGTCCTAATGAAATTAAATGTATTAAATTATACGTTTTAAACATTTTACATTTTAAGATTTTGTTGACAACGTTAGAACCTTGCTTTACTAGATTATTAAACAATTGATTTTAACTTACTAAAAGTAAAACACTTTTGTTTTGAATGTTTATTTTTAGATTACATATTCTGCAGCACAATCCTCTAAGAGTCCAGTAACAGACATGCAGCACAAAGTGGTCTGTAAGCTATGTACTGACTCAGTAACCAAGCCTCTTTGTGGGGTATGGCTGTCATTTGATGTATAAGTAGTTAGTCTGCTTCTCTCTTTCTCCTTTCTTTTCTTTTTCTTTCCTTCTTTTTTCCCCAGTGTTCCTGTAGTGAACTGTGTTTATCCCTGTCCCCACCTTGATCTTTCCTTCTTGACTGTTCTATTTTCTGTGTGCTTGTGGTGGCTTCATTGTTAGTAATCTGCTCATTTTCTTTCTGGTCATTAAAATTGCTAAAAAAGTATTTTCAAGCTTTTGTTGCCATTAGTGTCCTTCATTTTAGAAAGACCTTACTTTTTCTTTAGTCCGTATTGATTTAATCCTCATGACCAAGGAGGTCATGAAGTGTGCTAACGTTTTGCATCTCTTTTCTTTTCTTTTTTCTTTTTTTTTTTTTTAGGAGAAGTAGCTTGGAATAATAGGATGTACATTTAGTACAAGTACCCTGCTAGCTCTTTCCTCTTTCTCACTTCCATGTTTCCTCTTTGAACTACTACCCTTATGGTGAAATATCTATACTTAAGCAATGTAGCAGAATTACAAAGCTGAAAATTAGAAGAGCTGAGTTGTACACCACTGTAGTTTGTGTTTCAGACCTAATCTATGTGACAGATAAAGAAACATCTAATCTGTTTAAAAACATTGATGGAGAAATGCTTATTTCCTATAAAATATGAATCTAAATAAATTTAGACACATTTCCTAATCAATGGGTTGATCATTCTTTTTAATTAATCCTAGATGAAAGTTATCTTTTTTATATTTATTTATTTATATTTTTAAAATATTTATTTATTATGTATACAATATTCTGTCTGTGTGCAGGTCTGCAGGCCAGAAGAGGGCACAAGACCTCTTTACAGATGGTTGTGAGCCACCATGTGGTTGCTGGGAATTGAACTCAGGACCTTTGGAAGAGCAGGCAATGCTCTTAACCACTGAGCCATCTCGCCAGCCCCCTATATTTATTATTTTTATTAAAAATTTCAGCCTCCTCCCGCCTCCCATTTCCCTCCCCCTCCCCTCACTCCTCTCCCCCTCCCTCTCCAGTCCGAAGAACAGTCAGGGTTCCCTGCCCTGTGGGAAGTCCAAGGTCCTCCTCCCCCCATCCAGGTCTAGGAAGGTGAACATCCAAACAGGCTAGGCTCCCACAAAGCCAGTACATGCAGTAGGATCAAAACCCAGTGCCATTGTCCTTGTCTTCTCATCAGCCCTCATTGTCTGCCATGTTCAGAGAGTCCAGTTTTATCCCATGCTTTTTCAGTCCCAGTCCAGCCGGCCTTGGTGAGTTCCCAATAGATCAGCCCCACTGTCTCAGTGGGTGGGTGCACCCCTCACGGTCCTGACTTCCTTGCTTATGTTCTCCCTCCTTCTGCTTCTCATTTGGAACTTTATTGGTTTCTAGACATAAATAAAGGACATTGAGCCTATAATTCGTGCTCCTAGAGAAGCTAAATAAGAAGGTGAACCCAAAGAAAAACATATAGTTATCCTCCTGGATATTGGAAGTAGACAAGATTGCCGGGTAAAAATTGGGAACTTGTGGGTGGGGTGAGAGAGAGAGAGAGAGAGTATACGTGTACACACACACAGGCACAGACACACAGACACACAGACACACACACATATATATATATATATGTATATATATATATTTTTTTTCTTAAATGTAATCTATTCAATCCATATAATGGTAATCACATGTATGTTTGTTTTCAGGGTTATTTGGCCTAGATAACAATAACATTTGGTGCACTTTTCCCTGGAACAGACCACGTCTCTTGCTAAGTTGCCTGTAGTTCTTTGTGTAAGGTTGAGACCTCAAGGACTTTTTCAAATCTACTTTGACATGTCTATTGGTGGGTTCCACATTCTTTTTAAAATTATTTTTCATTTCAAAAGTATTTTTCAGTGTTATAAGTATTTTATTCAACTATCAGTATAACCCATGTTCCAATCATTCCCTCTTATCTACATAATTGAAAATGTTCCTTTTACCAAGATAACATTTCTTTCAAAGACCACACCGACTCTTTTTTCTTCAGATTATTTTATTTGATATTATCTTCAAGGCTAATAATCATTATTACAATTGCTTTGCAGCTCCAATGTTGAATTATTCTTTCATTCCAGCTTAATTACTTACTCTGTTTTTCTTTAAGAAACATTTTATGCATTTCATAAATTTCATGAATTACTGTCTTTCCATTTGACTTGAATGTGTTTTAATAAAATAATAAATGGATTATATAATCTACAGATCATCAGGTGTTAAACTCTTTAGGTGAATGTCAGCAATCTATAGAAAGTGCTTCATCATTTACTTAGGTTTCAAAATCTCTTTAGATACTAGGTTATTTCTTAGAAGAGTAGTCACTTTTATTTAGATGGTATCTGTGCTTACATGCTGATATCTAACTCATGCTATATGATAGCAACTTCTATTTTTAGACATAATTTTGTCACCTGTTTTTATGCTAAGTGTGTAAAATATTTCTTTTAGAAAAATTTGAGAATGACAACATTTATCAAAGTATGTACTGCAAAAAAACATTCTGAATAAGATAACTTTCATCTAGACCTTAGGAGCTCAGTCCAGTGCTCCAATGTGGGTCTCTGCACACTATGAATATGTATTACACTCATTGGTTAATAAAGAACTTATTGGTCTATAGATGGGCAGGAAAAGATTTGGCAGGAAAGCAAGACTAGGAGAAGGCTGGGAAGAAGTGCAAGGTCAGGACTATCAAGCAGACACAGAGAGAAGCAAGATGGTCATGCATACTGGGAAAAGGTACCAAGGCAAGTGGCAAAGCATAGATAATAAGTATGTACTAATTTAAATGTAAGAGTTATCTAATGATAAGCCTGAGCTATTGGCCAAGGTTTCATAATATTAAGCCTCTGTGTGATTACTTAGGAGCAGCTTGCAGGGCAGAAACTTCTATGTACAGAAGTTTATATTTGTTTTCCTTGTACTGTTTAATATTTTTGCTAAAATAGAACCTTTTTATTTGTCTATGTTGTTCATCAAAAATATTCCTTCTACTTATTATGTCCAGTTAGTTCTTAGATTTAAAGCTCAAAAGACCCATTTAAGAAACAGTCATTTTGTGTGTGTGTGTGTGTGTTTGTAGGTGTGTGTGTGTATTTTGCTAGTGATTAAGCCCTGGACTTAGGCCTAATAGAGAAAAATGCTCTACCACTGAGTTCTATCCCTAGCCCTTAACTACTTTATTTTGTACTGCTAATAGTATCTTACCTCCAGTATAGTAGATAATAAAGTATCCATCTTTTTGTCTCGTATAAGGAAACTTGCAATTACTAGGCAGCCATATGGATAAACTTGGTATGGTGGTTTGAGTGTTTTTTTTTTAAATCAGAGAATGGCACTATTTAAAAGGGTTGGCAGTGGTCCTCAACTTGTAGGTCATGACCCCTTTGGAGGCAAACCATCCTTTTGAAGGGGCTGCACGTCAGGTATTGAAATTACAATTCATAACTAGCAAAATTACAGTTATGAAGTAGCAATGAAAATAATTTCATGGCTGGGAGTCACCACAACATGAAGAACTGTATTAATGTGTCACAGTAGTGGAAAGGTTGAGAACCACTGGATTAGAGGGTTAAGATGTATGGCCTTACTGGAGTAGGGTGGCCTTATTGGAGGAAGTCTATCATTGGGGAGATAAAATGCCACACCACATCCGGTGTCTCTATCTCTCTACCCCACGGATCAGGATATAGCTCTCAACTCCCCTCCAATGATGATTATTTACTAAATCGATGAAGCTGTGAGCAAGCCTCAAATTAAATACTTCCTTTTATAAGAGTTGCTGTAGTTCAATGGAGTATTACTCAGTGGTTTAAAAAAATGAGTGCAAATTGTTACAGCCCCTTTGGATATTAGTATGGTGATTTCTCATAAAATTAGGAAGCATCTATAGGATCACACATTATATGCTTAATGTCTTTTATTTTATGGTTAGAAACCGATTATGAGTGAGTACATCCCATGTTCCTCTTTTTGAGTCTGGGATACCTCACTCAGGATAGTGTTTTCTATTTCCATCCATTTGCACGCAAAATTCGAGAAGTCATTGTTTTTTACCGCTGAGTAGTACTCTAATATGTATATATTCCACACTTTCTTCATCCATTCCTCCATTGAAGGGCATCTAGGTTGTTTCCAGGTTTTGGCTATTACAAACAATGCTGCTATGAACATAGTTGAACAGATACTTTTGTCATTTGATGTGGCATCTCTTGGGTATATTCCCAATAGTGGTATTACTGGATCTTGGGGTAGGTTGATCCCAAATTTCCTGAGAAATCGCCACACTGATTTCCAAAGTGGTTGCACAAGTTTGCATTCCCACCAGCAATGAATGAGTGTGCCTCTTTCTCCACAACCTCGCCAGCAAAGGCTATCATTGGTGTTTTTGATTTTAGCCATTCTGACAGGTGTAAGATGGTATCTCAAAGTTGTTTTAATTTGCATTTCCCTTATCGCTAAGGAGGTTGAGCATGACCTTAAGTGTCTTTTGGCCATTTGAATTTCTTCTGTTGAAAATTCTCTGTTCAGATCAGTGCCCCATTTTTTTATTGGGTTCATTAGCATTTTAAAGTTTAGTTTCTTGAGTTCTTTATATATTTTGGTGATCAGACCTTTGTCTGTTGCAGGGTTGGTGAAGATCTTCTCCCAGTCAGTGGGTTGCCTTTTTGTCTTAGTGACAGTGTCCTTTGCTTTACAGAAGCTACTCAGTTTCAGGAGGTCCCATTTATTCAATGTTGTCCTTAATGTCTGTCTTGAAATTTGAAGGCAAATAGATGGTACTAGTAAAATCCATAATAACTGAGCTAACCCAGACCCAGAAAGACAAACAGAGCATGTTCTCACTCATAAGAGGATACTTGATGGAAAGGACAGGATTACCAGGCTACAATTCACAACCCCAGAGAAGCTAGGTATAAAGAAGGACCCTAAGAGGGACACACATGGAGAGTTCCAGGAGGGGAAATTGTTAAGGTCTCCTTGGTAAACTGAGAAGGGGAGTAGAAGGGAGGGGATAGAGAATGGGAACATAAGGGATTCAGATGGCTTAGTTGGGGGAGGGACAGAGAGGGGTAGCAATGGGAGAGATATCATGATTGAGTAAATCAATTATGGGGTTAGGGAGAGACCAGGTGCTAGAGAAATTCCCAGGCATTCACAAGAATGATCCCAAATAAGACTCCTGGCCATAATGTAGAGGGTGCCTGCAATACCCTTCCTTTATAATCAGAATAGCAGCTGCTCCAACTGTCATCCTAGAACCTACATGCAGTAACTGATAGAAGCAGATGCAGTGATCCACAGCCAAACATTTGGATGAGCTCCTGGGGCTTAGTTGAAGAGAGAAAAGAGGGATCATATAAGCAAGAGAGAGTCAACATCATGATTTGGAAGTAAGGTTGATTTTCAGTTCTGCTCAAGTATAGAGTATTTCACCGCCATCCCCTCTGGTTTTAATCTAGACACAAAATAAGGCTTTTGGCTGTGATCAAGCTGACCGATATATATGTTGGCCAATATATGTATTCCAAGCCCATTATTTCATTTGTAGCAATTTGGATCAATTTAAATATTTACTGTTATATTCTTTATAAATCTGGAGACATCTGCTGAAAAAAAAAGGTAAACAACAGAGAAGCTGACCTGAGCTAGTGGGAAATCATGGACTCTGAACTGACAGCTGAGGATCCTGCATGGGACTTTGAATGCGTGTGACAGTTGTGTGGCTTGGTCTGTTTGTGGGACCCCTGGCAATGGGAACAGGACTTATCCCTAGTGCATGAACTGGCTTTTTGGAGCCCATTCATTCCCTGTGGTAGGAAGCCTTGACAACCTTGATATGGGGGGAAGAGGGGGGGCTTTATCTTGCCTCTACTTAGTATATCAGACTTTGCTGACTTCCCAAGGGAGGCCTTATCCAATCTGAGGAGTGAATGGAGGATGAAACAGGGAAAGATGGAGCACAGGAGAAGGGCAGGGAGACGGAACTGGGGCTAGTATGTAAAATTCAAATTTTTTAAATAGAAAAGAGGCTCAAAATACATATCTAGCTGGCAACATGTTTTGCATTCACACAGATAAGAAGAAAAAGAGTTGCTATGGTTATGGTGTCTCTTCACAAAAGAACAGTGACTAAAACATTTGCCAAATATTTTTATCTCGAGATTCCTAATTTAATATACTAGTCATGTGTCTTTTACCTTGTAAAGTAACAGACTGACAAATTTAGGGATTACAATATGCACATTCAGGTGAGTATTATTAATTTTTGTTCCTTGGTGGCCATTTTTGGTTCAACTCCCTTGCCATCAGTAGGAAAGTGTGTATATACATGCAGGTAAGTAGAGTGATAGGAGTTTGGAGTTTTCTTGATCACCTGAAAACTGAGATGGAAACTACTCACTCAGGAATCTGCTTTACGAAGATATGGCAGAGCAAGCATTTGTTTATCCATGGCTTGAAAATTTTACATATTAAACTTTATAATAAAGTCAAATTCTTAATAATTCATAAGACAGTTTAAACAATGTATGAGAATCATAGCATTATATTTGTATACTTTTGAAAGATTTTCTTTTCTTTTGTGCTTATACATGTATAAGCTTGCACACATGTTTATGTACCATGTGTGTGCCTGGTGCCTACAGAGGTCAGAAGAAGCCATAAGATCTCATAGAATAGAAGTTATGGATGGTTATGAGCCACCGTGTGGATTCTGTAAATTGAATCCAGGTCCTGTTCAGTTGCTCTTAACCGCTGAACTATCTCTCTGGCCCTTGTATCTACTTTATTTTATTTTTGTCTTTATCTAATTTTAAAAATAAAGTACGAAGTATGTTTTCAAAAATGTTGTCTTAAGGAGACAATTGGTTTATAAATATGATATATATTATTGGTCCCAGAGGCCAGTATTTATGTGAACTATTTTCTTCAGATACACTAAACTCTGAGCATGAACTGTCAAAAGGAAATGTATGATGACATGTTCTTAAAAAGCAATTCACAAAACAGTAGTTTTATGCACATAATTGATGTGTACCATGATGTATCCCCTTACTCCATAGAGATATTATTTATGTGAGTTAATTTCTTCAGGTGTACTGAACGTTGATATGAACTTTCAGAAAGAAATGTACATTGACAGGTTTGCCCTGTCATGGTGATTATATATATATATATATATATATATATATATATATATATATATATATATATAATCCTTGTATTCCTTGTCACATTTTTGCCAGAATATCAGCTTAAGATAAAAATAACTTATACACAGTGAAAAAAAATGTCATGATCAATTTACAAACCCCACACTTATATCTGGTATCTTTACATCGTACCAGATGCTAGAGAATTTGAATGACAAATAGCAGATTATCCTTGTCATCAGGCTTTTGAAGTCTAATCAGGTGAATTCTTCTCAATATTAAAATACTTAATAAAGCAAAAGTGAATTGCATTATAACCTTAGAAAACATAAAAATTCAAAATTCTGTGACAGATTTTGTAAATGAAATTGTCACACACATAAAAGTCTCTTAAGGTAAGTAGGTAATATTTGAAATGACCTTTGACTATAAAGATGAAAGTTAGAGAGAGACACTCTATGCAAGGTATTAATGTTACCTAAGATAGGAAGTTGGAGAATTCAAGGATACAAAATTAAAGAGAATACTTTGACAGAAATAGAGAACATTGCACTTGCGGTTATAGAGAGAGAAAAAAATGAAATGTTCAATATAGCTTTTAGGTCATATCCCAGTGTGATGGGAGTTGAACATAATTCTGTAGGAGGTAATGATTTTTGAAGAGGGAGATGTGTCATCAAGCCTACTTTTGAGGAAAATTGATTTGGCTGACAGATACTAGTTAAACAGAATAAAGGTAAGATTAATGAGAGGCATACCAGTTAACAACTTCTTAACAAGAGAGCTTAAGTTAGAAATAGTGAGGGCTTTGACTAAAATAATGAAAATTAATTAAAAAAGAGAAGATGGTTGCGAAAAACGGTGTGAAGCAGAACTGCATGATTTAGCAAATGACTGGGGCAGAAAAGGAAGGAAGAAGCCCATAATGACCGGTTTCCTGCTTCGATGACTAGGGAATGTGCTATTAGAATAGAAACAGGAAATTGGGCTGATGATGTATTCTGTCCCTTGAACGATTTAGGATGCTAGAAGATTTCTGAGGGTGACTGGTTGAAACAAGTCTTTGAAAATAATGGCTGAAGTTCTGGAGAGAGATAAAGAAAGGGGAAATCATAAGTTTTAATGGAAAATATTCTTAGTGCGAAGAAAGTGGTGCTTTGTAGGAACTAATGTTAGGAACTCATTTTACTTGAGTTGCTGCCCTTGCCTCATATCTGCTAACTGGTTGTCTTTCTTCATTTTGAGCTCTGAGTCACCGACATCTTGAATCAGACATTTCTATTTACATCATTCAGTTAGAAATGTGATGTTTCCTGAGCTTTATTCTTTCCTTTTGAGTAGAGTTCTTAGTACCCTATTCTTTATATGTCTTTCTCACAAATGCTCTTGTCCCATTTTAAAAAGCTGTAAATCCTTGCTCAGCCTACTTTTCTAGCAAAACAGTGTATATAAGTGGTGTTTAGAGGCAATGCATTTTCTTTGCGTCTAGTTTTGCTGTGCTCCTGCCCATACATTTTTCAAAAACATAAATTCATTGAAAATTCTGAACAGAATTTACCTGTTATGAGACATACATAATTCAAACAAAACGCTCTAACAGATATCAATATGATCGCCTATAGAAAGATGCTAGGAAGCCGGGCAGTGGTGGCACACGCACTCGGGAAGCAGAGGCAGGTGGATCTCTGTGAGTTCGAGGCCAGCCTGGTCTACAAAAGCTAGTTCCAGGACAGGAACCAAAAGCTACGGAGAAACCCTGTCTCGAAAAAAAAAAATCCAAAAAAAAAAAAAAAGGAAGATTCTAAGAAGTGTGACCCTCACTTGCCACATTTATTCTTTCCTCTGTTCCTATATTTTCTTGGTCTAATTGGAACACTAGTTCATTTAAAACACTTTCTTTTCATTTCTCTGTCTTTGCCCTAATAACTTGTCCTCAGTCTGGACCCAGTGATTGCTTTTTAAAAAGTATTTTAGTGATATGAGTTTGAAAACACACCAAAGGTAACTAACACATGGCAGACATGCTGTTACTGCTGCTGCTGCTGCCTGCTGATCTGCAACTGTCTGTAAAAATAGGCAGCCTCCTTTTTGTTTCTATCATATTTCAACTTAAAGTATTCGATCATTACAATAGCAGGATCATTTTGATCTTACATACATATGCTTATTGGGCTGTTTTTAATCTCCATGTGAGTAATTGGTTTGTTTCTATCATATTTCAACTTAAAGTATTCAACCATTACAATAGCAGGATCATTTTGATCTCACATACATATGCTTATTGGGCTGTTTTATAATCTCCATGTGAGTAATTGGTTATAACATATAAATTATATTTAGGATAGCGTACACGACCTAGCAATGTTTTCTTACTTTTCATAATAAGTTCCCGAGGGTCTAGGTAACAATGTTGGGTCAGAATCATAGAAACCTTATACATGGAAAAGCTAATTTCATGAAAAATAAAATCATTGCTTTATTCAAAATGGGTTATACAAAATAAAATTGTTTTGATATTAAGGACCTAGAATTTTTTGTGATTCTTGCTTTGATGTGTGTTTTTGTTCTGTGTGTGTGTGTGTGTGTGTGTGTGTGTTTGATATATGTATTTGTGTACACTTCTATGGGGCTTCCTGGATGCATATGTGTGCATTTGTGCATGTATATGTGAAGGAAGTAGGTCAAAGCTTGATATTTTTCTTAGTCATGCTACACCCTGTATTTTGAGACAGATTCTCTCACTAAACCTGGAGCTTACTGATTTAGCTAGGCTCTCAGGGTCAGTGAGATGCGGGGATCTTTGTCCTTGCCTCCCCTATGCTGGGATTGCAGATGTGTGCTATAGATCTGGAATTTATATGGGTGCTAGGAATTCAAGCTCAAGGCCTCATGCCTGTGCATCATGGTCTTTACCAATTGCAGCATCTCTCCTGCCATTAAAACTTGTTTTTTCATATGAATAGTTGAATGTAAATACTATTGTAGGCATTTATAATTTATTTATGCTTTTTGAGTACATTTTACATGTTTAATATGAATATTAATGCTTTCTTCCTGGAAATATTGAGAGTTTGGAAGATGACATGCATGAAACACTTAGAATTTTATAAGGCACATAAATTCTCAGTTGTTATTTTCTACCATCTTACACCTGTCAGAATGACTAAAATCAAAAACACCAATGATAGCCTCTGCTGGAGAGGTTGTGGAGAAAAGGGCACACTCATCCATTGCTGGTGGGAATGCAACCACTTTGGAAAGCAGTGTGGCGGTTTCTCAGGAAAGTCAGGTTCAACCTACCTCTCGACCCAGCAATACCACTATTGGGAATATACCCAAGAGATGCCCTAACATACAACAAAAGTATATGCTCAACTATGTTCATAGCAGCATTGTTTGTAATAGCCAGAACCTGGAAACAACCTAGATGCCCTTCAATGGAAGAATGGATGAAGAAAGTATGGAATATATACATATTAGAGTACTACTCAGCAGTAAAAAACAATGATTTCTTGAATTTTGCATACAAATGGACGGAAATTGAAAACACTATCCTGAGTGAGTTAAGCCAGACCCAAAAAGAGGAACATGGGATGTACTCACTCATATTTGGTTTCTAGCCATAAATAAAGGACATTGAGACTATAATTCGTGATCCTAGAGAAGCTAAATAAGAAGGTGAACCCAAAGAAAAACATATAGGCATCCTCCTGAATATTAACCTTCATCAGGCGATGAAAGAAGACAGAGACAGAGACCAACATTGGAGCACTGGACTGAAGTCTCATGATCCAAAGGAGGAGCAGAAGGAGAGAGAGCACGAGCAAGGAACTCAGGACCGCGAGGGGTGTACCCACACACTGAGGCAATGGGGATGTTCTATCGGGAACTCAACCAAGGCCAGCTGGCCGGGGTCTGAAAAAGCATGGGACAAAACCGGACTCGCTGAACATAGCGGACAATGAGGACTACTGAGAACTGAAGAACAATGGCAATGGGTTCTTGATCCTATTGCACGTAATGGCTTTGTGGGAGCCTAGGTAGTTTGGATGCTCACCTTAATAGACCTGGATGGAGGTGGGTGGTCCTTGGACCTCCCACAGGGCAGGGAAACCTGATTGCTCTTTGGGCTGAGGAGGGAGGAAGACTTGATTGGGGGAGGGGGGGGAAATGGGAGGTGGTGGCGGGGAAGAGGCAGAAATCTTTAATAATTAAATAAAAAAAAGTTTGATGACAGAGTAAAAATACCATCTTATGCTCTTTGCATTCATTTTCATGTTGGAAAAATAGTATAAACACTACACTTGAGAAGAAGCTTCTCGTGTATATTTTGAGCATTCTAACTTTTTGTGAAATTGAACATGATTATTCTACATTTTTTTCTTTATAGCAGCAACAGCACTTGTTCATTTCAAAAAATGTAGCCTAAAAGTCTGTGTTCTTCAAAATCGTACATTTATGCCTGGGTAAACCTTACTTCCTTTTCCCATTGACCCTCAACATCCCTACTTGTTTTATAAAGATTGTTCCATTGCCTATTTGTCATGAATCACCATAAACAAAGAAATTAAATTAGATGGTAAAAACTCTGAACTTCCACCTTGCTCATTCTCATGAGCAATATTTAATATGTTTGTTTTTTTTTTTTTACAAAGAAGTTTGTGGGGTTCTCCTTCCCTTTTGGCTTGTCAGCCGTCAGTCTGAGAAGGGAAAGAGACAGAAACGGTGACAGAAAGATTTGTACCTAGCCCATGAGCACTAACAGAGACAGCTCTCCAGGAGACAGATTTCGGTGGATCAGTTCCATTTTATTTCAGAGTATAAAGAATATATAGGATTGGGAATCCTGGGGATAAACCCTAATTTGTATTAAGTAACACACTCCTGTAACAAGGCTAAAGCAGAGCCCCTAGCACACGTCTTCTTAGCAGGGATCTGTGCCAAGGGTCAAGCTAAAGATGAATCAGACATCTGGTTTAGAGACTGCTTTTAGATAAGGTCAGTCCTACAGGCCCAGGGACATTTTCCAGATAACAGCAGGGAGAGAACAGGAAGCCTTGCTGGGGGAGAGAGAGAGAGAGAGAGAGAGAGAGAGAGAGAGAGAGAGAGAGAGAGAATCTCTATTGCCGAGCTTAGAGAAAGCTGCTGGGCTATAAAAGACTGTGATCTCTAAATAGTCAGCGATACATTCCAACAAATAATTTTATTTAGAGAAAAGTGATAGTAGCATAGATTATGGAGGGACAGGATATCAATATTGATGGAAGACTAACTACATGAGCGTATCCAATTTGCTATTAAATCTGTTCCTTAAGTTCTTTTTTTCTTGGAGTTTTTCATTTCTACATATTTAAATCATTTTAGTTTAAATAGCTTAGTGATTTCTGAAGACATATATAAGAATATATATATGTATTCTATATTCGCATGCCATTTACTGGAAGCGTATCTTTTTTTTTTAATTGCTGGCTACTAACTCCAGTATCTAAAGTTTCAGTAAAGGTGATGGTAGCTGTTCTCAATTCTTTCTCGTGATTCTTGTTCAGATCCTCATTTTTCTTCATGATTAGTTGTTTTACTTTATTTTAATTTAAATGAGATGGTCATTTCCTTTGGAATATTAATTGTGAGGATACTCTGTGCCTTTAGATGAAGGGAAACTAGTGTAGAGATGATTTTTATTAACCTGAGCAAGAACTTAAGATGTAATTACTTTGGGATCACTATAAATTAAATCAAATTCATGACTTTAGGTTTTGGGGTCTATCCAAGTAATAAGAATTTGTGCTATAAATCTACCTTAAGGATATATATATATATATATATATATATATATCCAGAATAAACATTCTCATTCCAAAAAAGACTGGTGGTGCATAAAGTAGGAATAGAACCAAAGAATGATGAGAATCAAGACTGACAAATATTATATCCTTTAGCTCTATGTCTGGCATCTGAAATACAAAACATCATTGTGTGTGTTCCACACAATGTTTCACTAGGTTTGGTAACCTCTGGCCCTGTGGCTTTGCCATTTTCTGTCCAAATGTCTTGTCCTTTGTGGCATTGTGATCCATTACCTGTGTGGCCTTCAGTAAGTGTTTTACTTCAGTATCATCTATAACATTCTGCAGTTTCTATTGCAGTGTTAACAATACCTCATAGGTGCATTTATTACCTTTTCAAAGGCTACCCAAAGGAATTCTGACTCTACTGTACATTGTCTTTTCCTTTCAGGACTTCCTTAAAAATAGAGGTGAAATCTTTCTTTATCCTGTAACTTTTATATTTTGTTTATCTGCAAAACGAGCACATGTTGAAATTAGATTTGCATTATAAAACGTATTATAAAGTAGGTCTCTCCATACATTTTAGTCATTAGGTTTCTGAATACCATGAAAGCATTAATACTGTTTCAGAATGAAAAGAATGTGTTTAGTCCAATTTTCCTTTGTATACTTAGATATGTTTTGAGAGGGCTCACTTGTCCTTTCACATATGGCACAGCATGAAAACTCTTACACATGAATTTCCAAGCCTTCAGAGTCATAATCCTAATAATGCTTACTACTTTCAAATTACTTAGTCTATTGTATTTGTCCTAGTAGTGTTTCTGCTGCTGTGATAAACACCATGACCAAAACAGTTTTTGCAAGGAAAGACGTTATTTCAGCTTACAGTTGTAGTTCACTATGAAGGGAAGTTGGGGCAGGAATTGAGGCAGGAACATGAGTAGAGAACAAGGAGGCACACTGCTTAGTGGCTTGCTTTTCATGGCTTGCTCAGCTTGCTTTTTTAGGCTACTCGGGACTATCTGCCCATGGGTAGCATAACCTACAATGGTTGAGCATTCTTAAATCTAACATTAATTAAGAAAATGCCCTAGAGACTTCCCTATGCTCAATCTGATGGAAACATATATCCAGCTGATGTTCCTCTTCCCAGAAACTCAGGCTTGAGATGACAAAATACTAACCAGAACAGTACTCAAATTTAACAACATTATGAATTCTGCCTCATTGAATTCCCCAAAACTGTCAGAATTTAGTTACACTCTTTCCACAGTTTTAGCATGAATGACTTCTAGTCCAATTTCTGATCCATAGACCTTATTCTCTTCTAAAACCTTGGGAGCTGAAGCTTCACTGTCCACATTACTATCAGTGTTCTCAGCTAAGTATCATCTACAAAAATAGTCTTATAAGTTCTCCTACAGCAAGCCATGTCTATTGATATTGCTATTCTTCTGGCCTTGTATATGCAGCCATTTCTATGAAAGACTATGGTTTCATGACAGATTTCCTAGAATACTGGGTCTTACAATCTTTCAGCCCCCTCTTCCACAGTGTTTGTTCCTTGAGCCCTAGTTGAGGGAGTTGTATATAACAGGATTGAGTTCTCCAAAGTCTGTTGAGCCTATATTGTGTGCAGTTGTGGCTTACTGCGATAATCTCCATTTGCTGTAAGGAGAATATTCTTTGATGAGGGCAGTAGCTATACTTGTCTATGGGTATAAGGACAAAATTTAGAATGCAGTAAAAAGTTACGATAGTATAGAACTAGTAGGTTTTTGTATAATATCCTGAATCTCACTAATCAAGGAAGTTGGCTAAGTTTTCAACACCAGGAATGATTTCCCTTCTGTTGAATGTGACTTGCATCCAATTAGACAACTGTTGGTTGCCACCAACACATGAGTGCGACTTATTATGTTTTTATGCATATCTTTCCATGCCAGTAATTGTCAAAATTCATAGGTGTTGCAGCAGGCTAGGACTTGTTTAGAGGTTTAGGAACCACTGAATTTAGAAAGCAGAGAAGAAGCTTTTAGGTCAGATACAGCTTCAGCCATCTGAGTCCTGTGTCCTATGTGTGTTGTTTCTTCAGCAAAGGGGCTCATCCTAACCCCTGAGAGCAACATCTATAATTTATATTGTTTGGAGAATTCCTTGGATTCTCATGATCAACTCTTTGAAAGATTTCTCAAGTCTGGTACTAGAGGTTTCGTTACTCTATAGCTCTTAAGAGGAACATTTTCAGCCCATGTTTCCTTTAACATACATACATATATATATATGGATACATATATAATGAATAATATCATATAATACATATGAATACATGTATATGTTTATTTATGTATTGTGTATAAATTTAGGTAAGTATAAAATAATTTGATTCTTTGTGGCTACATCCAACAATTTTGGTGTGATTTGTCCATCTCCTTTTGTGTTGACTTCTGTCACCACTTCGCAGTTGGAATGCCATTCCTGTTATTCCATTTCCAGCTTCAAATCATCTTCAACCTGCTACTTCCTTCTCTAGCCTTTCCTGAAACCTATGGTTTCTTTATACTTTCCTGATTTCTGTTTTAACTCCAACTAGTATATTAACATCTGAGGATTTGAAGCTGGATATCCCAGATGTGTGAGAATATGTGGCATTTGTCATTGTGGGTCTTGGTTATCCCCACATAATATACTCTTTTCTAGGTTGACCCTTTTTTTTCAAGTTTAATGATTTCATTTTTCATAACTGAATAGTATTTCATAGTGTATATATGTACTATATTGTACTATGTTTTCATTATTCATGTGTTTGTTGAAGAACATTTGGGTTGTTTATATTTTCTGGTTATAGAGAATAGGGCAGCAATGAACATAGCTGAGCAAGTATTTGTGGAGTAGGTTATTGATTTTTTTTGACATATGCCAAGAAGTGGCATGTCTGGGTCATATGGTAGGTCTCCTTTTAGATTTTTGGAGGTTCTCCACAATTATTTCTAGAGTGGCTATAGCAACTTGCATTCCCACCAATAGTGAATGAAGGTTCCTCTTTCTCCACATCCTCTCCAGAATTTATTTTCAGTCATTTTATTAATATTGGCCATTATGATTGAGGTAAGATGAAATCTCAAAGTTGTTTTCATTTGCATTTTCCTAATTGCTAAGAATAATTAACAGTTTTTGAGGTGTTTCTTAGTGATTTTTTTTTTATTGAGAACTACTATTTAGATTCCCCAACCCATTTTTAATTGGATCGTTTGTTTCCTTGACTCAGTTTTTGAGTTCTTTCTATATTCTGGATGTTAATCCTCTGTCAGATATAGAGCTGGCAAAAATTTCTATTGTTTGACTTGGTTTCTTCTGTTTCCTTTTTTATTCAGTATAAAAACTCAGCCCATGGGATGGTGACATCCATATATTTCTGTTAACTCTCTTCTGGAGCTGGGCGGTGGTGGTGCACGCCTTTAATCCCAGCACTCAGAAGGCAGAGGCAGGTGGATCTCCCTGAGTTCGAGGCCGGCATGGTCTACAAGAGCTAGTTCCAGGACAGGCCAAAGCTACATAGAAACCCTGTCTCGAAAACAAAACAAAACAAAACTCTTGTGGGAAGCCCTCATTTACACATTTGAATGTATACATATTTAATGCCTTATGTGTTTCATAGTTTAGTCAAGTAAATTGTCAAAATTGATTTCCATAAAAATGTCATTTGCACATTTCTTTCTCCTTGCATTGTTTGTCACTTTGAATATGTTAACATTGTCATAGACATAAGATAAAAATACTCAAAATTTATAGGTATTATGAAAACTTACAATTCTTCAGTTCTAATTTTCTAAGTTTGCATATATTTAAAGTTGCTAAGTCAATATTAATTATTTGTTGATCTTAGACTCCTAGTTCCAAGAACTACAACATGTTTTTATTAATATTTTTTTCTGGGGAATTATAGCATAATTATATTCTTTCTTCACTCTAAACCCTCCCACATATACTCTGTATTCTTTGCTCTATTTCAAATTTTTGGCCTCTTTGTCTGTAATTGTTGTTACATCCATTATAAGTATATACAAATACACACACAGACACACACACACATATTCTTAAATAAATAAATACAGCATGCTAAGTTCATATAATGTTAATTATAAGTATATGTTTTCAGAGCTGCCATGTTGTATTAGATAACACACTGATGTTATTTTCTGGAAAAAGACTGTTTCTCTTGCTCTGCTCTTGGCATTCTTTAGTTGCCTACAATTCTTTATCTATGGTAGAGGCCTTATGATATTTTTTCCCTCCTATGCTATCATGTCTCTTAGTATTGTCCTTATTCATATAGTGTTTAGGCTGCCATCTTGGGGAGACTTTATGTCCACTGCTTCTCTGACATTTCTAGGATGCAATCTCAGAGCAAACTTTCTAATTTATTCCTAAAATCTTCCAGCACCCTCTTCTGTAATGACCCTGAACCTTTGCTTCAGGAGGTGTGCTGCAGACTAATCAGCTAGGATTTGGCTCTATGACAACATTTTCATTGGTTGTGGTTTTCTGTTATAGGCTCTGTCTACTACAAAGAGAAATGTTCTTCATGGGAGTGGTGGTGGTGAGAATTACACTTATCTTCAGATATAAAGAATAAATATTTAGAATGTAGCTAGAGATTGTTCTGGTTTGGTAACAGGCTAGTTGTAAATTCTTTTCCAAAGACCACGAATTCACTAGCCCTGACTATTTAACTAGGTTTCTAGTATTACGTCTGACAGTCCTCTTGTGGAGTAGGCTTTTATTTTGAATCCTGGGGTTCATCTAGGTAATTGTTATTGGCAGACATTTCTATAGAACTGGTGGATTTTTTTAAGGTGGGAATAGTACATGCCTTGGTCTTTCATATTGTTTGTGTTTTTGAAGTGAGATCTGGGCTGTGACCTAATTTTGTTAGGGTTTATCTGATATCAACAGAGCAGATTGGAGCAGCAGAGGCAGATATGCTGGTTGGTTTGGGTTCAGAGATTAGAAAAAGCTTAGGAGGAATGACCTCAAACTCAGGGGACTGGGAAAGTATCCAGGATGTGTTTCCTGTTTCACACTTGGAGTTTGTGGCTAGATGTGGAGCCTGAGGGGGATGTGAGTGTGGGGGGACCAGGAAGACTCACCTGGTTAGTGGTACAAAGGGGGCCTAAATGTTGGAATAAGGAAGGCAGATAATAGTAGACTCCTAGAGCTTGGTAATAGCACTAGCAGGGCTGGCCAGACTAGATTGGGGCACTGAATCTGGGATTGTGGGTATATTTGGAGGTTTGGGGAGGGTGCATGTAGAGGAGAATCAGGCAGAGTCAACCAGGTATACTCCTGAGAAATGAGATAAGTTTAAGGCATATAGTTTCACTAGAATACTCAGAGAAACATGTAAATATTTAATTAGTAATTTTTGATTCAAAGTCTTGATTCATAAAATAATTTTTAAAATAAATTTATTATCTGTAAAGCTTTGGCCAACACTTACTGTGATATACATTTCATTGTGACCTTTTTACCAAGGTTATGAATCAATCTGAAATGGCTTTTATATTTTCTGTAAGAAAAAATCTTTATACTTTTATGTATGAGGACAAGCTTGGACTAGGATACACAGCCTGTTCATAAGCTCCGACAAACACTTCAGATAAATTTCCTTAACAATATTTAGGTTTCCAATATACTGTCCTAATTACACCCAGGAAATACTTGTGTCATAAAGCTACAACTCACAACTAGCAACATAATCCTCAGTAACATGCTTTCACAAAGTGGCCATTATATTAATACAAATTGTATTCACTATCAAGGCTTCAACAGCTTAGTCTACTAATTTTCTGCAATGCCACAGCTACAGTATGTTGAAAAATAAATTAAGATGGGAAAGTGATGATAAATTTAATGATTGTCTAGAGCTTGGGATTCAGGAAAACAATTACTTTATAGCAGTAACATGTATTAGGGAAGAAAAGTAAAAATTATCCTGCAGTTTTATATGGGTTTCTTCACACAAAAGATGCATTAATATATGTAGCTAGCAGTATTATCTATCCTGCTCGTCCGCCTGGGCTGATTTTTCTCTACCTGCCTGTTCCCAAAGCTGCTATGAAATAACCACTTTGAGGTTGATTATCAGTTATAATGTCTTAGGCTTCTTATTGGCTGGCTCTAAATACAAAATTAATCCATTTCTATTAATCTATATATTGGCATGAGGCTGTGGCTTACCTATATGGCATGTCCCTCCTTTGGTGGCTACATGGTATCCCTTTGACTCTGCCTACTCTGTCAATTACAATCTTATCTCTCTCTCTCTATAGATAGATAGATAGATAGATAGATAGATAGATAGATAGATAGATAGATAGATAGATAGATATTCCCACTTGGCTTTACTCTGCTAAGCCATTGGCCAAAATAGTTCTGGTCAACACACACACAAAGAAGGACATCCCACGTCAGATATGAGAAAAAGGAGGCATTGGGGGATAGATTAATTGATAAAGTGACTCTCTCATAAGTAGGCAGACCTGAACTCAATTCTCAGAACCCACATAAAAATTCATTGTTTCTTGATGTGTAGCTATAATCCCAGTATGAAAGAGATAGAGATAGGGCATCCAGGCGCTCATTGGCAAACAAGTCAAGCCTAATTGGTAAACACAAGGCCAGTGGTAGTCCTAGTCGTATAGGAGGTTTACAGCATTTCTGATGATGAAACCTAATGTTTTCGTCTGGTTTACACACACACACACACACAGACACACAGAAACACACAGGCACATGCACTGAAGGATGCACACATGCACAGTGTATGTATGTATATGTGTGTGTGTGTGTGTGTGTGTGTGTGTATATATATATATATATATATATATATATATATATGTACAAAAATTGAGAAAAAATGAGAAGTGCCAAGGGAAGTTTACTAGCATGTATATCTTATATGTAAATTCTAAGTACCAAAGATATACTGTTTAGATTTCAAGAGTAAGCTAAAAACAGAGAAACATAGTATAGGGATGACCAGATGTGAGCTGACAGCTAAAGTATGCCAAACAATACGAAGACTTATTCTTTCTCCATCACTAAGAATTGCTTGTCATTTTGTAATATTTTTTCCTGGTACAGAAAAAGTAATGTCTTTGTAATGAAGATTTCTAGTATAACATTTGAATTGCATTGTAAAATCATAAATTCTGTGGTTTGAGAGCTCCTTCTGTGCCAGATGAATCTTAAATATTCATCTCAAAATAATATTTATGCTAAAGAGGTATATTTTAGAATGTCTTATTCTCTTCTATAGTCATATTTTGGAGTGACATTCTAATATACTACAATTTTAATAACCAGTGCCATGAAAACAAACAAAAAAGAAGATAATCTGAAACTTTCTAGGTAGAACATAACAAGTAGAATACATAATTAAAATGGAAATCTGCATGTTAATACTTTCTTATCACTGTCAGAAAAATTCTTTAAACATATTTGTGATTCTCATGTAATTTACTAATTATTCATAGGAAATACTGTGTCATAAGTCTACAACCAATAACTAGCAATGCAATTTTTTTTGTTGGAGGAGTGTCAGTAAAAAATCTAATAATTGGAAACAAGATGAACAAAGTTAAAATGAGTGTGATATAAGTTGTTAGGTTAATTGGCCAGAATTCTTTTAAAATTATTATTTAAAATACTATTAATTGACCCCACCAGCTTCAACACTTGGGAGAGCTGACCCTGTGGCCAGAACAATACAATAGAATCAACCCTGTTAGTGGAGGTGTGGGTGAGCCAGCACTAAAGTACTAAGTATAGAAGAGCTGCCCTTATGTCTCTTCTGTGTTGTGGCGACTTGGGCAAGGGAAAGATGCTCCCCACCCACTAATCAATGCCTGGGCCAGATGGAAGAGTTGGCCCTGTGGTCATAGGAATGGGAAAGGCACCCCGACCCCTACCAGCTACAACACTCAGGAAAGCAGGCCCCGCACCTCATTAAGGTAGCACATTAGAGCCAACCCTGTTAGTTCAGGTGTGGATGAGTCAGCTCTGAAGTTGTGAGCATGGGATATTTTCCCATTATCCATCTGTCTTGTGGCCCCTCCCCACCCATCAACACCTGAGGCAGGTGGGAGAGCCAGCTCTATGGTCATAAGTGCAGGAGAGCCTACCCTATTAGCCCAGGTGTGGGTGAGGCAGCTTTGAAGTTGTAATCTTGGGAGAGCTGTCTCCACTTCTCATTTGGCAGACAAAACCTACAGCTTCCCAGGTCCAAACCTAAGGATATGACTTGACCTGTCCCAACATCCACTGCATCTATAATCTGCTGGAGTACCTGAAGAAAGCTGACCCACAGACCCAAGTCTGCGGGATATCCACAATACAGGGAAACAATAGGATACCCAGGAAGAGTCCTAGTGAGGACCCCGCATTGATAGTGTAATAGAAATCAGAGGCCTAGAACCAGACCAATGACTTCTTGCAAGGAACACCTGCAAGTAAAGATTACGGACAAAGGGATCTACAATGTTACTTACTGTGTCATACTGTGCTTCCATAATGAGACTTTTAGTTTTTTTCCCACTTTTAAAAATTTTACCATTTTATCTCTTAAGTTTTGTTTTCTTTGGAGACTTTCAGGGGCATAGGGCAAATACAAAGGAACAGGGAAATAAATGAGATCAAGATAAATGATGTAAAAGATACACAGAATAAATAAAAAATTTAAAATAAATAAAATACTATTAATTATCTGAGATAATACAATGAATTTTAATAAAATTTACCCAAACTATTCTATTCATCCTATTTTAACCCCTGCCATTCTACTATACCAACCACAACATCATGTGTTCCACTTTAACATTAATTTAGTAATTGTTAACTCAAAATTTTGATTTCCATATATTTCTGGGTGTGGAACATCCATTGGAGCATGTTCTACCTAACAGGAGCAACACCTTTAAATGAAACTAACTGCCTCCTGCCACTGGAAGTCATCAGTTTCCATAGCTCCTTGGTTAGGAGTGAGGGCTTACGGACCTCTTACCAGTCCATGCTTTGTGGATTAGCTTGATCTGGTCCAGGGAACAGCTGCTCTGAGTTCATGAGTGGAGCGCTTCTGTCATACCCAGTAGACAATGCCTCTATTGAGTCCTCCCTTACCTCTCACTTTTACAGTCATTCTGCTTCATCTTCTATAATAGAGTCTGAGCCTATGGGAAGAAGCATGGTATAATGTCCCATTTCCATCTGAACATTCCTTAATCACTTACTCTTTAGTCTTTGGCCAGTCGTGTTTCTGTATTAGCCATCTATTTACTCTATGAAGAAGCTTCTTGAATGAAGTATGAGAGCTACCCCAATTTACAGTTAGAAAGATTTTAACTTAGAGGGCAGTTTGATGCTATGCTTATTTTCCAAATTATTAGCAGTAGGTCACCCATGAACGCATGAGCTTTTAGACAGATTAGCAGTATCAGGCATGTGTTTTCTCTTGTGAAGTAGGACTTAGATCCAATCAGAAAGATCCCAGTTACCCCAACAACATTCACACCACTCTTGTACCTATGGGCATATTTTACCATGCTGGTCTTTAGTTCATAGGGTTCAGAGCTGGGTCAGATTATTGATGGGTTTTTATCCAGTCAACATGAGACATTCCAGTACTATGAAAGCTAACCAGAATGGAGGAAATTTCCTTGTCAATACTAAATTGATTTATCTCTGTCCTGTGACCAATGTATGTGGTGTATTTAGCAATAGGGTCTTGATTTCCAATGGTTAACCAAACGCAATAACAGTAGCCTGTATTGTTTTAGGTACATTCACAACACCTCTGAACGTATAACTTGGGCGGACGTGTCCCACACCTGGCAATAGGCTTTCTACTTGGCTACTTCAACCTTCTCGAATAAACCTAATTCTCTGAGATACGTAACTCCAATTAAACTATTTTGTGTGTGTGTGTGTGTGTGAAGGTTATAAACTAATAGGTTACCACGTGCCTTTTTCAAACATACCCTTAGTTATCCCTCCCCTAGCACTCTATACTCTATCTTGCCCTCCCATACCTTGCTGTTCAAACCTCCCTCATCATTATTTCCTTTATCCCATCATATTACCTGGATTCTACTATCACTTCTTCCTTAAAGTCTTTCTTCCCTTTCTCCACTAATGGGCTCTTTATAATTAGTAAGAAAAAATTTCAGACAGCAATAAATTCAGAGTGGAAAAGGATTATCTTTGTATTAAAAGAATAAATTCAGAATATTGTAAATCTTTCATTTTTACAATGAATACAACAATGTATTAAAATATTCCTAAAATATGATGCTTATATAAAATGGATTTCCATGGTTAGCATGACAATTAGAATACATAGTTCCGAAGTCTAATTTTGGATACACTATTTTGAGTCAACTGATATGTGTGCACACACATGCATTAGTTCATCCATTTTTGTATATCCTAGTACTAAGAAGCATTTACCTTTTCATTTTCATCTGTATTTTAATACTTTAATTAATTTTTAATTCAATTTAAGTAATTCAATTAATATTTTAATATATCATATGCATACATTACACAATATACATATTATTTACACATGCATGTATATGCCCTTTTATCCCCCATAGTATCTTTTTCATTTTTCAACAGTGAACCAATCAATATTCAGGTGTTTAATATGTTGGTAGTAAAGAAAATATGGTTTTACTTTGTATAAATATTAATTTATATAAATCAATTATATTACATACTTAAACAGTTTTTTACATTATAACTAATCTCTGTTTTTATGGAGAGAGAGAGACAGAGACAGAGACAGAGCAATTTGTGTCTTCAGGCAGCCAGTTGATATCAGGTGTCTTCCTCCTGTTTCTGAGATAATGATTCTTTCACTGAACCTAGAACTTACTCAGATGAATTACCATTGCCCCATATCCACATCATCACAAATAATAATCCATTAAACAGTCTCACAGTTGATTTTTCGGAGTGAGACTTTCTCTGTTATTTAAACTAGAGAGTCATGTGGCTGCATTATTGCAAAATGTATATTTCTATGATTTTTTCCAGTGAGTTGTCCAGCTTGCATTTCTCTTAGCACTAGTTGATGCATTTCATGATACATTATTCCTATTTGTCACTGAGTCGTATTTTGTTTTTCACCAAAGAGTGATCGTTTTTGTTTTTTTTTTTTTTTTGGTTTTTTTTGGGTTTTTTTTTTTTGGTTTTTGGTTTTTCGAGACATGGTTTCTCTGTGGTTTTGGAGCTTGTCCTGGAACTAGCTCTTGTAGACCAGGCTGGTCTCAAGAGTGATCGTTAATGTGTTTTAACTCTAAGATTTATCAAGGTGTTTTAAACACTAATGTTTTCCTGATAATCTCTTATTATTATCAATCTACGAAATCATTCTTCATAAAACCTTTGATACTTCATACTTTGTTAATACAACATGAAAATAACAAGCTTAGTTCAGGAGGACAGATATCCTAGTGATTCTGCTACGTTTTATACTCACTGATACATGATTCTTCATGTATTTAGTTTCTAATTAAAATGTTTTCAATGGGAAATAATGGAATAGGAAGTATAAAGTAGGGTGTAAGATCAGAGGACATGGTGTGACTACCATCAAAGACCTTTGAAAATGTCACATGGAAGTTTCCTAAAACATATACATATAAAAAGAATTCAGTGTAGTTACCCTAAAACCAGATGGCAAATCCTCTCCCAGATACTATTGACTGTTATAGAAAATATTTCAGTGAAGGTTATGATTTAACTCTTTTTCAATTTGTTGGTCAATCATGTCCATAGACACGCACACATTATATTTTGTTGTCATTGTACTTGATGGTAAGTATCGTCAGAACTTAATGTTAAGACCCTACTGCTGAAGACACCATTATAAATCACAAAGAAATCAAACATCACATCATAAACCACATATAAACAATTACTATCAAAAATTGATACATATCTTCTGTATCAATAAATGATGAAAACATGTTATTTGCCAACTTTTAATAAGAGAAACCAAATTTTCCATTATTTAAGTTATGGGTTCACTTACATATAAATTAAAGATAATACTTTGATGTAAAATAGAATTAAATTCACCTTTATTCTAAAAGCCTCAAAGTATAGAAGACCACTAACATGTATCTGTACTACTTTTTTTAAAATACAGTGGAAATAAAGATTCAGTATGCCATATTAGGAGCCGCATAAGAGCATAAATATGAATTATATTGGTTCTAAATCCTTTAGTCAACTATTGACCTAACCTTTGTGAAATGCACCTAAGAATTCAAGACTGCTAAAAAATTGCCAGGCAACAGGAAGATAACATATTCAGTTGAATAAGATGAAAGTGAAATGAGTAAAATCTCTTTCCATCACTACTCTTCTCTCTCTCTCTCTCTCTCTCTCTCTCTCTCTCTCTCTCTCTCTCTCATATATATATATATATATGTATGTATATATATATATATATATATATATCACAAAGTGGGGGGAGAGAAAGCATTAATATGCATGTGCACATGTACAGAGTAACAAATTCACATAACAATTATGATTATTGAGATATTTCATTCAAGTACTATCTATTCTATAGCCGACTGAAGAAATTCATCTCACAAGTGCTTAGAAATCAGTGAAAATGGGTTGGATCCCTCAGGAAGAATATATTCAAAGGGAAAGGGAGAAAGGATAAAATGATTAATGTGCCATTCTTATTTGTAGGATCCTTTACTGATAGAAAAATGTCTAGGTTTTATGAATTAATGTTAGTAAAGGAAGTTTGGTTTTTATAACTTACTTCAGAAGGAAAAAATGGGGGGCCAGAAACCAGATTGAAAAGAAGACTAAACATCTTTCTGAGTCTTTCCAATTCCCTTCCTTTCAAAGTACTCAGAATTCCAAGTAACCATGCTATGGAGTATTTCTGCTATCATTTTCTGATTCACATAACCTCAGATGATTTAGGAAAATATAACGTATTGAACTGCATATTTTTTAACATGAAAAATGTGCAGGTTTTTTAGTTTATTTAAAGGATTGTTAACTGTGCAAATCTCAGGGCACAGTTGGAGTAAAGTAGTCAAGATATAATTATGGAGGTCAAAATTAAATATAATTAAGAATATATTCATTGGAACTCAGATATTTTATTATTTTCAAGTTTGATTTGATGTATAAATACTATAATTTTAATAGCTTTAATTCATTACTTTAATCAAACCATTTAAGTGCTGACTTTTCTGTTGGGACTACACTACCTAGCTACATTAAGGAGTTGAAATTTAAATTCACGAGTGAAACCGCTAAGTTCAATTCCAAAAGGTTATCTGTTTTATATCTTGGGTTTCTCAACTAATATTTTTCAAATGGATATAAGGAATGAATATTCTTTATTATTATGCAAGTTTGCTCCTCAAATTTTTTCAGCTACCAGACTAAGATTTTTGATTGGAAAATATTTCATTTTCATGTGATGTTCTAATTTTTGTACATCATTCCAAAAATGCTTGCCCTGAAATGATAAAATACACTATGCTCTAAGCCATTGCACTACATTGGCCATTAATTAGTTAAACCCAGGTAGTTTAACTAATTGCTAAAATAACATAGGATAGATACCGATGGAATTTGACAGACTAAAAGCTAGTTCTCTGAAAAATGCAACTCCTCATGTTCACCAAAACCATCCTGTCATATTAACTTAACTAAGTGCATGTATTCTCATAAACACTCAATTGTACTATAACTTCCTGATTCTTTTTTTTAAATATTTATTTATTTATTTACTTATTATGTATACAATATTCTGTTTGCGTGTATGCCTGCAGGGCAGAAGAGGGCACCAGACCTCATTACAGATGGTTGTGAGCCACCATGTGGTTGCTGGGAATTGAACTCAGGACCTTTAGAAGAGCAGGCAATGCTCTTAACCACTGAGCCATCTCTCCAGCCCTATAACTTCCTGATTCTTTGCCCATAAGTGAACCTGAAAAGACCATGTCACCCCTCCACACTTACACACAATAGTTTCTTCATTTTCTGTATATATTTTGCTTTTTACAATCATAAAATTTATTAACTGTAAGGCCCATTTTCTCTAAAGACTGATTAAAAGGCAGCAGCCTTAAAAATAGAAATGTCATTTAGTATGAAAGTAGTGTTCAGGACATAAAAACATATTATCCATTTTGTATTTATCAAATAAAATTTATGTATACAGACATTTTCTTTTCAAACACACATAGGAAGAAAATCATACATTTTAAATATGATGAATAGGTTGAGAGTTCCAACATTTTTGTTGCCTATTATAATGAAATTGTGTGCTAAGACTCTTAAAACAATAGAGACAGCATTTGTTTATAAGTTTAATTGCTTTGGATTAAATGTTGAAAGATATGAGCCAAGAGAGCTTATTAAGCTGCAACGAGGACAAGTGATGCTTAAAAAGTGACACCACATCAACACTTTATCTGGAGGTCTGTTGCTATTTCTATCTTAAGTCCTAATTGCGATTTTCCTTAAAATGGTTCTCAAACGTGTGGACCATAGAAATGTAATAAAAACAAAAAAATGTTAATGCAGAAAATGTGCCTGATGAATAAAATGTGGTTTCCAAACGAAAGAACATTTCTACTTTGTTAATATCTATGCTGGAAGACAAACTTTGGAAAAGGTCATTTCTTTTATTCCTAACTCCTACCTCTTCAGGGATTCCATATAGTAATAATCAAAACTCATTTCCAAATTATGTATGAATTCATGAGTGAAGGTATACCAACACTGCAGTAATTACTATAAAGTCTTTTAGGTGAATAGCTGGGTAATATTGATTTTCTTCTGTGTCGGTAGCCATATCCATCTATTCCTCACAGATCAGAAATACAGTGTCATTACTGGCCTTAGCGCTGTTATAGCTATCTTCCTAGAGGCAGATTAGGTCAATGGGGCCACATATGATAAAATTTTATTTCCAATTCAGAGATTATTCTGTTTTACTGCTTAACTGGTGATCCATTATAAAATCATCCTTTTTTTTTTTTTCTGTGTATAAAGCTTCAGACTTCAGACAACCGTTGACACCTCATGTTATCAATCAACAATTTATGGAGTACTCACTGGAGAATTTCCCCCTATCCAATATGGTTGTATATTTACTAGTTAGACTCTAATACATTAGAACAACTAAAATAAAGCCTTTAAATTTTGTTAGAATAATAAATCCTTCATTACTATTTTACGGTGAGTTTATTTTGAGGAATATCCAAACAGCTAGAAAATATTATCTAAAAAAAGTCTTTGTAAGAATTTTTTGGGGGAAAGTTCCATTAAGTATCTCCACTTTTATATGAAAATCAAAATACATGAGACATTGGGGAGGTTAAGGGACTTACTAATAGCTGTACAGGAGTAAGTGGCTGAGTCAGGTTTGGAAATTGTTCTGCTTGTTTGTTTTGACAGATTCTTTCTCTAGAGACATGTAGCCATTTCCACTTTCCTGTGAGCATATAGGCAACTGAAGTTCCCCTCAGGCCTCTGAAAATTAAGACTTTGTATAAAATATTTCTTTCATTGTTGTTTTCAATTTCCAGCTGTGGTTGAAAAATATATAAGGTAAATTTACCATCCTGCTCACTTTGCATATATGTGCCATTCTGGATTTGATTTCCCCATTCTAAGCAAGTGCTCTATAAACCAGCACAGTATTCTTTAAGTGTAAAATTAATAATTTTAAATATATCCATATTTATGTGACACAGGCTCTAAAACATTTTCATTTTAGAAAAGGCTCTATACCAATATCTGTTTTTAAAAATCCAATCATCCCAAACACAGCACTGTAATCTGACAAGAATCCACCAGAATATAACAACATAATATATCAATAAATGATCAGAGAAAGGGGAACACTGATCTATTTTCAGTATATGGTCAGAATTCAATACTGAATTTAAAAAAGACATGCAAAAAGACTGGAATAACTTGAAATAAAATGTAATATGTCTTATTTTCTTGTTCCTCAGTCTGAACTTTGAACTTTGGATTTTGCAAAAAGAAAATTCTGTTTTTATTCATTAGAATAACCTATGCTTAAATCATTACTTCTGAGTTTTTATTAGCTCGAAGCTAAAAATCCAAAAGGATATGTATTGTATTTATATAACTTGCATTGAGTATTTCTTTACATTTTAATAAGACATTAAAGATAAAATTTGAGAATATGAACATATTACATTTATAGACAGACTTAGGTAGAATATATTCATAGTTGCATATAGGAAAATTTTAGTTAATCAAATGGAAATTGCATATAAATGATCTCAAAATTCTTTAATGTCTATTAGAAAATATTAAGAAAAATATCTGAAAGATATTTATATTAATGTGCATTATTTCTGCATCATTAGTATCAAATTTAATGTGCATTCTAGATTATTATATCACTACACTTTTTAATCTTTAAAAACACGAAATAACTAAAATACGATAAATACAGAATACAATGATTCAGAGTCAGATTACGACATGGTAATGTTTATGCAGAGAAGGGGAAAAGAGTTTTCTATAGAGTTTTTTTTCAGTAACATAGAGGTGTGAGGATGTATGTGGCACATAGTGATAACACCAGTAGATTCACACACCCAAAGCCAAGATTTGAATATGAAAGTGGCAGGCAATGTGGAAACCAGACAAGGTTAAAATGAATATTCTATGATCAAACACAATAGTCTTAAATTGATCCCACATAGCATAGCAATATAAGGAAGGATATGAATCAAAGAACCTCTGATGTTCAGGATTTCTATAACAATACAGGTGAAACATTTTCCTCATCAATTCATTCACTAGCGTGAAGATACATAATGTCTCCAACTTATTTGCACTGTCTAGTACCTTGGATTGGAGTTTTTTTAATTAATTAATTTATTTATTTATTAGAGATTTCTGCTTTCTCCCCACCACCGCCTCCCATTTCCCTCCCCCTCCCCCATCAAGTCCCCCCTCCCTCGTCATCCCTAAGAGTAATCCGGGTTCCCTGCCCTGTAAGAAGTCCAAGGACCTCCCACCAATTATTAAGAAAGTTTTAAAATTTCTTACAGATCTTTCACTATCCAGAAGGCAGACATGAAATAGGAAGTATTCATAATTTTAGATTAAAAAAAATCATCTGAAATTGCTTGACAAGTAATTGATATATATTGTCAATTATTTTAACAACAAATATTAGGTGCCTTGTTAGCGCAGTAGGTAGCGCGTCAGTCTCATAATCTGAAGGTCGTGAGTTCGATCCTCACACGGGGCACAATAATTTGGGCTGGAGAGATGGCTCAGAGGTTAAGAGCATTGGCCTGCTCTTCCAAAGGTCCTGAGTTCAATTCCCAGCAACCACATGGTGGCTCACAACCATCTGTAATGAGGTCTGGTGCCCTCTTCTGGCCTTCAGGCATACACACAGACAGAATATTGTATAAAGAATAAATAAATAAATATTTTTAAAAAACAACAACAATATTAAACATTCTCATAGTCTTAAAGAAGTGATGAATGCCAATATTATTTGGACATTTTAATTTAATTATTATATACCACTCAACCAAGAAATAGCAAATATTATAACAATAAAGATTTTCAATAAAATTAAATAATCACATGTTTTTACATTTTGGTTGGTAATTATTTTCCATAAATATTCTCTTCCAGAAAAATAAGAAAATAATATGTTTGAGTTACACATTTTTATAATCATGGATAAAAGATTTACATATAACAACTCATGTTTGACTTAGTAGGATGTTTCAGTCAGAAAAACATTTAAAGATATATTTTATTTTTATTTTTGAGTATGGGTGATTTTTGTCTTCTTGTTATATATGGGTACCGCATGTGTGGACTTCCTGAAGGAGCCAGAGAGTGTCTCTGATCCTCTGGAACTGGAGTTAAGATGACTGTGATCTGACATGGCATTGCAGAGAATCAAAGTGTAGTCCACTGAGAGAGCAATCAATATTCTTACCACTGAGCAATCTCTCCAACATCATTAGAAAATTTTTCCTTTGGTTATTCAGTTTCCTATCATACTCTGCTATACCCAAAACTCTGTTAAAGATTTACAGTAATAATTTAAATTACAAAAATATATAAATGCATTTTCTATTACAATTATTTTTCAATAATTCCTTGTTATTTGTTTCATTGGTTCATCTAAACTTTTAAAAAAACTTATCTGTTAATTATAAGCCAAGAAACCTTTGCTATTTTTCATGGTTGTTATCATGTCTGATGGGGAGAGATTAATTGAAACAGAATAGAGAAGCAAGACGATTGTCAAACAGCAGGTGCATTGTATTTTATGAAGTGTTCTCAAAAAATACACACTGCATGAATAATGCATATGAAGGATAGTGTGGAATATTGTGTGGCAAATAACATTAAAAGTCATATATACAAATAATCCCTCAATTATTCAAAAATGAACACCATGTTGTCTAATACTTTTAGTTTTGTAAGACATGGAAAATTCACCCTAGGGGATCTAGGTAGACTTAGGAGGACTCTTGTTCTTTGTATGAAATGTAAAAAAAAGGAATATATGCACATTCAGACACACAGAGAAAAATAGAATATTAAGGCATTCAAAATCCTTGCTTAACATTTTGTTAATTTCCATGATATATTTACAATTTATTCTAAGGTTGACTTACATTCAATATAACAAAATATTATTGAAATTCTATTTCTATAGCTTTATTTAAAGTTTAACTATTTCTGCTCTCTTTTCAAATAGCTTACATAATCTATTTTATAAGCATTATACACAATTAACTGAACTTAAGTGGTATGTATCATTACTGTTCACATTGTACATATAAAGAAACAAAACTTAGCAAATGTAGAAGGGAGAATCAAGGTATTAAATAAAGCAGCACTGGCCTTTTGACATAATGATGCATTACATCCAAGCCCAATATCTTTAGTTTAGTAGTTTTCACATTTATATTTAAGTACTATAGGGAACAACAATAGAAAGGTAACTACGAACC